>NC_090925.1:314193741-314818741 GCF_040938575.1 Ambystoma mexicanum
TTGGTACGATTCCGACCTCACCACCTTTAACGCAAGTTCAGGGCGACGGAGAGGAAGTGGAGGGCATCAGGCACCGCCCCTGACAAACTGGCCTGCCGTCTGCTCCAAAGGCAGTACAGGCTCTCTGTCCTCTCTGAGAAGAGAACCTACATCCAAGCCTGCGTCTCTGCGGCCTCTAAAAATTCATCTGAACTTTTCAAAATCTGCAAGGCGCTGGCCAATCCTGCTGCAGTCTCTACCTCTCTTGTTCCCTCTCAGGCCCTCTGCACGGCCTTGGCTTCTCATTTCAACACTAAAACTCAGGACATCATGTCCATCCTCTCCATCGTCCTCCTCTACCACTCCTGGCCTGTCTGAGGCCGTGTCTCCGTCTCCTTTCTCCTCCCTTCCCCTGTTCACACCTGACAATGTTTCTAGACAAGTCCGACCTATGAAAGTCCTGCCAAAGCAGGTTATCCCCTGCTCATCCAGAACCATCATGACCTCATCGACACCCTTGGCCGATTTGTGCAATCACTCCTTTTGCCAATGGAACTTTCCCCTCCCCCTTAAGAACTCCCTTCTAAAGAAGCCCACTGCAGATCTTCTTCTCCAGCTAACTATTGCCCGATCTCCATCACTCCTTTCCTCGGCAAACTCTTGGATTATGGTTCAGTGCATGGACGTATGGATGGAGTAGTGGGTGAATTTTCTGGGTGGATAGATGAGTGGTTGAATTTGGATTCAATAATGGATGACTATACTTTGGTAGGAATTTTAATAAGGGTGGATGGATGAGTATGTGAATACTCATTCAATTGCGTGCATGGGTGGATGTATGTGTCAATGAATATGATTGGATTAGTGGGTGAAAATGATTGCATGAGTGCTTACTCATGCAATCATATCCAATTCATATACACGTTATATTCCTATTGTTGGACATACTTATAATAATAATAATAATAATAAAAATAATTATAATTGGTTATTTATAACGTGCTTAATACCAAGAGGTTTCCAAGCGCGGACCCAAGGATCTAACTGATGTGTAGACCTCTGAATGGGTGTGTGAATACCTCGGTTTTCCTCATTTCTAAAATGGAGCAGACTACGCGCCTTGAAGTTGGTGCTAAAACCAAGCAGTATTATTTCTAAGGGAGGCAAGATATTGATGCTGTAGACATTACCCAGGAAGAGCCCACAAACCATTAATTACACTACATAGCACCATAATGCACTCTGCAGGCAGCCCCCTTTTTGTTTATGGGTTGTGATATTGAATAATCATTTACGTGCTGTTTGTCAAAAGCCGGAGTGTAGAAGTTTCTAGCTTTTGGGTGCTAGGTTTTTGCCACAACCTATATAGGCTTGCATTATGGAAGGTGCAGGTGACTGGAGGTCTATTTTTAGCTTGGAACCTGAACAACTTCACTACGGATTGTGAGCTTAATGGTGTGTATTCTTTTTTTTGTTGGTTTTTCTTTGACATTAGTCATTGGTGTGGGTGACCACCAACTTAGTTCACTGTCTCTTAACCCAGGACATGTTTCATTGGCTGGACAGAGCTTTATAGACTCTATGGGATCGTCAGATGTAAATGGGATTTACAGAGACCTACACAGACTTGCACAGTCTTCATCTTCTGAAGTGGCTGGTGTCTTGGACCCTTTTTCATCATCTTGGAACCTATGCCACGTTCACTCATGATATGCCATTTATAACGTGCCTGTGCTCAAGTGTTTCTAGGCGCAACAAGATAAGGAGTGGGGGACAGTGGGAGGACAAAACAACTATCTTTCTAGGCCTTGTGTCATTCAGATCACGCAAGTGCGAGGAGGAGTGGGGGAAGAAGGGCCCGGGAGGTGGGTAGTGGTGTGGAGTGCAGGAACTCATAAGTGCTGCCAGAAGGTGGCTCGTAGGTGCAGAGAAACTGGGGACTGTAGGGTTGCAGATACAGACCCTTAACCATTGTGGGGCCTGGAGGCAGTGCAAGGGCAACTGGATATGTAAGAGCCTGGAGCCAGGTTTCAGTGGGTGGCCAGGTGACCAGTGTGCGGAGCAGTCAGGGGCATCAGCAAGGGAGAGAGCAAGCAGAAGCGAAAAGGAAGGTCTTCAGTTGCTTCCGGAACCCGGATGGTTCTGCTCAAGTTTGAGAAAGGCAAGGAGGCTGTTCCAGAGGGAGGCCCCACCCGAGGAAAGAGATCTACTCCCCCACTCTCTGCTTGGAGAAGCATCTGAACCTCAGAGAGTTGGAGGTGGATGAGAAGGAAGATGTTTAGGAAGAGAAAGTTGGAGGTAATGCAGTCCCAGGCCCCAGAAAGCCTTGTGGACGATGCAAAGGGGCTTGAACTTGATCCCTGCAGCCACAGGGAGGCATTGGAGAGATTTCAGAGCTAGAGAGATATGATCCCTGGTCTTGAGGCCAAGGACAAGTGTCGCAGTCCTGTAAGTTTTAAAGGTCGAAGAGTAGAGGCAGGCAGATTTAGAAAGAGGCTGCTGCAGTAGTCCAGCTTAGAGAGGACCAGAGTTCTGGAGACAGTGAGCTTCTGATGGAAAGTGGGAAAAGGAACAATACCTCTAAGGGGTGCAGCTGATAGTGTGACTTCTAAGAGACATCAGAGATGTAAGGACAGGATGGAGTCAAAGATGACACCAAGGTTCTTAGCTACAATGGAAGGAATAGGAAGAGGGCCCAGGGTGGGCGACCAGAGTGAGAGAGGAAAGGAGGGAGCAGGTGTCTCCATCTTACTAGCATTAAGGCAGAGATAATTGGTGGCACACCATTCCTGGGTTGTGGCCAGACAGTCTAGTATGAGGGACGGAGCAGAGGTGGCTGAGGGGAGCCTGAAGGAGATAAGGGTGTCATCCGCATAACACTGAAAGGTAGAGCAGAATGTAGGGATGCGATGAGCAAGAGGTGCCAGGTAATGGTTGAAAAGCCAGGGAGAGGGTTTAGACCCCTGGGGTACACCACAAGTAGAAAGAGAGATAGACGAGAGGAAAGACCCAAGTTGGACCTCGGAGGGTCGGTCGGTGGGAAAGGAGGTCAACCAGGCCAGGGCCTGACCAGAGATACCCAGTTTGATCCAGAGGTCGATTGAGCAGGATGGTGTGGTTGACTGTGTCGAAAGCAGAGGATAGATCAAGGAGAGGAGGACAGAAGGAAGGTTAAAGTCAAGATTAGAGAGCAAGTCTTCACAGATGTTCTGTACTTCTGTTAGCTCTGAAGGCAGACTGGTGGTCGTGGAGACAACCAGCAGATTCAGTATGTAGATTAAGCTGGGAGATGGCCAGCTTTACCAGGAGTTTGCCCAGGAAAGGATTGATGGAGATCAGGTGATAGTTTGCTGGAGAGGAAGGATCGACAGAGGGCTTCTTAAGAAGAGGGTGCACAAGTGAGTGCTTAAGGGGGGAAGGGAAGGTTCCAGTGGCAAGAGTGATTTCAGAAATCAGCCAAGGCTGGAGCAAGGGTGTCAATATGGTCCTTGATGGTTCTGGGGGAGTAGGGGAGAACCTGCTTTGACGAGACCTTAATAGATACGACTTGTCTAGAAACAACGTTGGGGCGAACAGGGGAAAGGAGATAAAAAAAGTAAGAGGAGAAAGGGCCGAAGGTGGGGGGGGGGGGGAGTGGTGGTAGAGGAGGTAGAGGAAGAGAGAGTGGACAGGATGTCCAGCGTTTTAGTGGTGAAATGAGAGGCCGGAGCTGTGCAGAGGGCTTGGGAGGGACCAGGAGAGGTAGAGACTGCAGCAGGATTGGCCAGCTCCTTTCAGATTTTGAAAAGTTCAAACGAATTGTTAGAGGCTGCAGAGATGTGGGCTTGGATGTAGGATCTCTTCTTCAAGAGGACAGAAAATCTGTATTGCCTTTTGGAGCAGGCAGCAAGCCAGTTTGTCAGAGGGTGCGCTTGATGCCCTCCGCTTCCTCTCAGCCACCCTCCACTTGCTTTAAGGGTGGCGAGGTTGGAATCGTACCAAGAGTTGCACTTGGATGTCAGCTTCAAACCGATCCTCATGACGGCAGCACAGACGTCAAGAGTGTTAGAGATAGAGAGATGAAGGTTGGAGAGGGCTGCGTCAGTGTGAGTCAGCCAAAGGTATAGGAGTAGGAGAGAAAGTAGCAGCGAAAGCCTTAACTGATGCACGCTTCATGGGCTGGATGACCAAGAAGGTGGGTGGCAGTGCTGGGGTCGGCTTGACCTGGGGGGGTAGAGAGAGAAAGAGGTGGGAGGAAAGAAGAATGTGATCACTCCAAGAGAGGAGTGATGAGCGGTTTGGAGAGGGGGAGGTCTGAGGAGATCCGAACATCCAGGATGTGGCAGGCAGGCAGGCAGGCAGGCAGGCAGGCAGGCAGGCAGGCAGGCAGGCAGGCAGGCAGGCAGGCAGGCAGGCAGGCAGGCAGGCAGGCAGGCAGGCAGGCAGGCAGGCAGGCAGGCAGAGAGAGAGAGAGAGAGAATATTCAGGTGTTCAAGGAGGAGAAGTTGAGAGGCGGAGGGAGGAGGAGAGGTCAGCCCACTGGGAGAAGAAGAGGGCAGCCTCACCAGGTGGCCTGTAGATAATGGCCAAAGTGAGAGAGAGCCCAGGGGAGATGGAGAGCCTGCAGACCAGGCATTCAAAAGAGGAGTATTCCTGCATTGGAATGACAGAAGCAGGGATCCACTCCGGGAAAATTAGGGCTACACCCCCCCTGGGACAAATCTTTCTGGGTGGGTTCAGAGAGGATCTTGTAGCCATCAGGAAGGAGAGTGTCAAAACCTGTGACATAACTGGCCGTGAACCAAGTCTCAGTGAGATAGAGTACATCCAATCAATCTCTTCCAGGAGACGGCAGGTGTCAGGGGTTTTTGACTGCGGAGCGAGAGTAGCGATGTGGAACAGATTGCCACCTTTGCAGGATTTCCATGGAGGGGTGCAGTCTTGAGGTGCGCCCTGCAGAAGTGGCAGAGTGGTCAGAGAGGAAGAAGAGGGTGCCAGAGAGGTGGCGGAGAAGGGGGCAGGCAGAGCGGTCATAGAATCAACAGAGAGTGCCATAGAGGTGCTGGAGGAAGGAGGCAACTTCAGCCCAAGAAGAAGCGCAGGGTGCCAGAGAGGTGGCGGAGGGAGGAGGCGGCAGAGGAGTATATATATTTAACAAAACATTTTTGTTTGAATAATTGATAGTGTTTTATTTGATTGATGTTTCTGTAGCTTTTTAGCAGGTGTTTTATTGTTTTTATTGTGCTTATTTTTTTATATCCAAAGAGCAAAAAGTAAATACGACTTCCTAGCATAGGCTACAAAGGGTATGGTTGGGGTCCACCATAGAGTAGGACAATATTTGTATTAATGAGAACGTATCCATACTGTATGATCTGGGAGAAAACCGGGGGCTGTGGGTGGTGTGATTAACTCGCAATCCACAAAACGGTTGACGTGGGATGCTCCAAATTTGCCCGTCGAGCCTAAAAGTGTAACTCTTGTACAATCTATCACAGCTGACCACAATAATCTCCAGATAAAGATGTGTGGTTTGTCATGCTTTATTGAATTTTGGGGGAGGCTGAGACAAGTAAAACTATGTCTCAACCTCCATGTGGGCTCCCTCCACCCTAGCCCAGGTGTTCCTAACTCAAACATCGTCTCCAATGTATTCTAGTGCAAAGAACCCCTTACCGTCTAAGTCTTCTCTGTTCTGGGAGGAAAATCTGACTGTGTAACTCCGTCGGGGAATTCCTTAGGTGATCTTCTCTCTTTGGTCGGTATACTGATTTCACCAGGGAGATAGATAGAGATAGATAGATATATATACACACACACTCTGTTCTCATTCCTCTGAGATATTCCTACTCTCCCCGTCTGTAGCTCCACTCCCTCCTTCTTCTATACCTACCATCGCTCCTCTCCCCATGTCTTCTCCTTTTTCTACAATCCCCACACCTCTTCTCCCTACTCTCAATCCCCTATCCATGCCTCTGTGGCCTGATATTATCACATTCTTCATCGATCTCTTCCAACCACATCTCTCCTCCTGCTTTTCTTCCTTCACCACTGCTCCCACCTGGCACTCTCTCCACATTCCTTCCTTATACTATCTCCATCACTCTTTCTCAAATTCCTCCTTTGCTTTCTTCCACCTCTCCTCCTATTCACTCTCCTTTCACAAACCCCTTCTTCCTACCCTACACAGAACCAGTACCACTCTCTTCATGCACAGTACCTTGCCTGCACTATCACAAAAAACTGATGCAGTCTCCACGGCACTCCACTCCACTGTCCATCCTCTGTCTGGTTTCTTGTTCCACCACCATGTTACCTGATCTCACCGAACAACTTTCAATCTCCTCTGTGCTGACAGAGCTTTTATAGCCCACCTTACCACCTTCCAACACTCCTCCTCGCTCACATTTGTCTCCCTGAGCACCTGCTACCTTCGGCTAATCTCTGGCTAAACTGTCCCTCTGGAGGTTGGGACTGATGGTTTCACCATGCTCGCTTTTCAATCTCTATTTGCAGGGAGGCAATTATGTGCTCAGGCTACTTGCTTTCATTGTGCCTTCTTGTATGCACTGGAGAGTGTATTTTCAGTTGGGGTTGGAGAGGTGTTATGTGTCTCCACTGCAGTCCCTTCATACCCTCTGTTTGTTTTGATGGTGCCCGACAATTCCTCTGAGGACTGTTTGGAGTTGGTAGGTCAGGTATTGTGTGTCTCATCTCTGTTTGGCAGAAAGAAGACCAATCCTTGTCCATTCCACTTTTCTGTTCTGGATTCAATTCCTCTGTTTCCGGTCCAGGTTTTCTAGGATGTACCCAGTTGCATTCTGACAGTTGATGTTCTGAAAAAGACAAACCTCAGGTCGGAAGAGCAGCTTGCTGACATTCTGGGAGGAACAGTGGTACCATCAGTCATACACAAAGCGCACTGGAGGTGTGGGGGTGTTTAGCGAATGGGGTCCCCCTGATCTCCCTCACACCGCTTCTGAGAGGAGTCCCTGTCCCATCCTTGACATGGTCATGATCCTCACCCTGTCACATACCCCCACTCCTTCCTCTAAGCCCCCCCCCAACCTCTTTTTTTACTATCTGACTTTGGAAAAACATTCTCCCTGTTGCGATTTTGGACGACCTGAAGGCAACGGTCAAACATGTGGTAGTCTGTGCCTCTGAACACTTCATCAGGTAGTCTTGATATCACAATCATAGTACTTTTAATGTGTTTTTTTAGGAGGCTGATCTCTAGTTGTGTGCAGAGAGGAAGGGCCGAATCCCATTATGCTCTACAAAAGAGGTCCAGGGGCTAATTCTTTTTAGGACACCAGGTTGGCCTGAATGGCAGTCTTAACAAGGCAACAGCCACGATTCTTTGAATCCCCACTGGGAGACAGAATTATTTTATCCATTTTTCCCATGGAAATGATGGTCCATGATGGTGGTTGTGGGATTCCTGGTTCTTCCTCCGAAGAAACTCCACAACCCTTTGCTTCTTATCATTTTGTGCTTTGGTGTTAGAAGCATAATCTCGAGTTCCTTCCTTATTAGCTTGGGACAGAATCTGGCAATATGTACGCCCTTCCCATAGGAAAAACAACAAATACCCATTTCCAGCTGAGGCCCTGATTGCGGACGACTCTTGTCATCAGTTACCAGAGATTTGATTTTGTTGTTGCTACTAGGTCCCCCCAGCGGGGAGGCTATTCTCAGCAGAGCTCCCCCCCCCTTTCATCTGGGCCATGGGATTTACTTTCACTTGTTTTTTTGAGTCGACCTGGTGGGTCTCCAGAATGCATCACTCTCTGGTAAACTTTGGCCATTCAGATGACTGCCTCTAAGGAGGGCTCATGAAGCTGGTACACAATTATTTGGAGGTATGGAGGCAAACCGTGAATACATTCTTCCATGGTCAACATTTCCCTGACCTCTTCACTTATTTTCTGCTCCAGCCATTTGGTCATAAGATACTTTACTCAGCATGACATCTGTCTCAAAGTCTCTCCTTCTCGCAGGTAAAGATGCCATAATCTGATGCGATAGGTTTCATGATCCTTCCAATATTCCTTATTTGATACAGTCATAAGGAGTAGCTCCTTTGGGATTCATTGCTTGAAAGGCAGCCTCCCCGGGGAGCAAGGCTGCTTCCAGGGAGCAAGGGTGCTATGTACCTGGGCCATTGATAAACCCTTTTGGAGTCCACAAAGAAAGCCAAGGGGGTTTCTCCTAGAGAGAATGGGATCCCAGTGGAGGGATACCCCTGTTCTCTGCACGTCTTTAGACTGGAAGAAGCCAGCCGTAATATATTTTGGGATATATATATATAAATCATTAAAAACATATAGATTCGAGAATACACCGATTTCAAGATAGTTATCCAGACTCCAGGGTCATTTCAGAAAAGATTCAGATTTATTCACACTATGCTTTGGGAGCTATTTCCCTTCAGGGGCAACATAACTCACTGTCAATAATACAAACAATAAGGTAATTTTAGGACAACATTCTGTTGCTATTTATGACAAATATTTAACTAAAAGTAAAAGATCCAGAACACACTTTTTCAGTGATGGAGACTTGAGAAATACCTTTAAATTCTCATTTGAAATTTGTAATCAATCCAGTGATAATTCAATAATTTGATAACTAAGAAAATCTGAATAATCCATTCAATAGAAACTATCAGAAAAGTATTAAATGTTCTCTCCTGATAATCATAGAAGTTATTCTGTTCACAAGTCCATAATCAATTAATGTACCTGGTAACCGCCTACCAGTTAACATGCGTATCTTGCCCTTTTACGCATGTAAATATGGCAAATATGGATCATTTTAATTTTGTACTGCGTACAGTGTACGCTTTGATTTATTCATTAGAAAACATACTTTCCACCACTAGATGGTACTGTAGCATTTCTTTTGTCAGCAGCATAGCCTTCTTATGCATGATGGTGAATTTCCAACTGAAAGACCAAATCTGTGACAGCTAAGCGGGCAACACAATAAAGCATGCACCCTTTTAAAATGTGTTCATACCCATAACGTATGTGTTGGATAAGTTTTACTCTCTTGCAGAGGAGAAAACTCATTTTTACACTCTTGAAATTGCATTTACGCTCTAATTTAAAAAATCATGCGTAAAATACTCCCACCTCAAAATCTTATCTGGAGCACTGCCTGGTAATCAGAATCAACCAAGCAATGGAGATAACCAATCTCCAATGAATAATCTAGAAATGTGGGTAAAAAAATGAAGAAAAGAAATATTAAAGACGTTTTTTATATAAAGAGAAATTCTTTCTATCAAGTGTTATAACAAAGTATTGTGAAAGAAACGGTGTACCTTCGATAATATGAGGAAAATGTCTAGATGTTATTAAAAGCGGCACTGTCTGATAACCAAACTAAACTAGAAGAATGATGTGTCAGAAACTGAGGCTAAGTTTAAATGGTGAGGAGATTGTGGAAGTGTATCTAATTTTTATTATTTAGACCTGCAGTTTAGTTGGGATGGCAGGTGAGGAGTGACCCTGATCAAAAAAGAATTGTGACACACGTGGGTGTTAAATGGGAATCACATCACATGGTGCATAGAAGAAATAGTTTTTTATGTAAAAAATATTGTGTTGCAGTACAGGATATTTGTAACACCATAGTAGAAGAGTGTATTATAAGAAGAAAGATGCTTTAATGATTGGAAATATTGAAAAGGAAAGAATTGCTTGCAATAATTGATTTATGAAGCAACAAAAAGAATGTGAAAAGGAAATGACATATTAAGACATTATTGTGCTTTTTTTATAATAAGTAAACCAATACATTTGCATATTGGTTAAAAAAGGACAGTTCCGAACAATTGTGCATTAAGTGCTTGCAGAAATGAAGAATTTAAATGAATAGATACGGGGTCAGGAACATAGTTCAGGCGCAACGCGTTTGTCTTCGAAGCAAGACAACACATAGCAACACAGGTTTAAATCACAGTCTCGCGCTTAGAAACCATCTTGGGTACTAAGCGCATTATAAAAGAACAATTATAATTATAAATTGAAAGAAAACTGTTGGCACACCATTGTGAAATAGATGAGGAGTGGGGGCAAATTAGGAAAAGTAACATTGATTTTGGCCCGCAGCAGCTCTTCCGCTTCAGATTTTCAAACTCCTTTGTAAATAAATAATTTTAAAGATCAATTGAAGTACAAAAGAAGCAAGCTTCATTATATGGAGAGTAATTATGGGGATCATTACAATGCTGTTAAATTATGCATAATGGAAACATTTTTTGAAACCTATTTAAGACTCCCGAAAAGTGTCCTAGATGACTTAAACCACTTTTAATTGGACTTGAGAGGAACAAACATTGTGCTTTTGTTTAACCCATAGTGTATTGGCTGACAATACATTTGAGTTGGTATAGTGATGGATTATAGGCTCTTTTGATTATTGCAGGTGTAACAAGGCCCGGTCCTTGTCAAAAGAGGCTGGGAATCTCATTTCACAGCTGGTGGAATGTGTAGAGGGAGGCTCAGAGCCAGTCTAACCCCTGGTGTGGACTGTGACAGCAGAGAGCGTCCCTATTTCTGGTCCATCCCAATTCCTGGCCCGCCCCATGTGCCAAAATGTTTGTATGCAGACCAGTGCAAACAGATGCCATGCCTCTATAAGTCTCATTTGTTATGGAAACATCCTGCCAGTATTAGGAGAGAGAAAAAGAACATCAGGACTTACGGCATGGACAGAGAGCATGCATGCTGTTGAGACTGGCTGCCTAGAATGATAACACAACCCTGGAAAAACACTGTTACTACGCTGTAACTGAGGTACACGTAGGAGCTGTGTCAGAAAGAGAGAGCGAAAGATAGAGCTTCTGCATATGTGGCAACACGGCGGAGCTCCCAAGCCTGGGAGAGGAGCTTGTGCAACAAACCATAGGTCCCTTAGAACAATGGGGGGAGAAGGAGCCACCCTCACCAAGCGGATTTACAGATGACCCTCTGGAAATGAGTCACGGAGTACACACATCAACATTGGCCCACCTGCTTCTCCATCTATGATATGCTGCTGCAGACCTGTGTGGAGAAATTGGGTGGGGCTTAGCTGCCTTCTTATGACTTTCCAATACACACAGATGCCATGGCTGGGGAAGTTCAGGACAGGTTGGACAGGGAAAGCTATCCAATCCTTGGAGAGCGGGGGGATATACGACGGGCACAGGAAGTGTGGGTTAGCAGGGTGAGGTCAGACCTTGAGGTGTAGGACACCCAAGATAGCAGGAGGGAGGAGGAGCAGCAGACTGTAGAGGCAGATTGTGGAGCATGTTAGGCATAGCCTAGAGAGTGGCAGTGGTACTGCAGTTTGAGTGTGCGTGTCTGTCTGGCGAGGGCTTAGAGGAATTAGTGCAAGGGGTGATTATGATGCAGATGTTACTGGGCGAAAAGAGGATGCTTGTGTAGTACTGTGTATGAGGCAGGAGTATTGAGGAGAATGGAGAAAAGGAGTTACATCAAAGGGACTAGGTGAGCTCTGGGTGGAGCGCTATATCTCAGGGGTAGGAGATTGGTGGGAGGAATCAGAAGAAGGGGGGAATCAGAAGAAGGGGTGAAGTAGTGAGAGTAGAAGGAAAGAGGTGATTGTGGGCATGCTGGAATATATCTTTCCCGCCCTAGCTGGTGGGACGGACATAGGGCTTTACTAGGTATGCAGTGAATAGAAAACAACAAATGCAATTTACCAAAAAAATAACAAATGCTAAATATATAAAGTGTGGGGTAAAGGGGTTAAAAGGTGTGTTTCGGGGGGGGGGGCTGAGAAGCATGGGTAAACAGGGGTTTGGAGGGGGACCCCCCGACTCAACCAAAAAAAGGGAAATCTGTATTTTTTTTATTTTATTTCCCTCATAAAATTGCATTGGTAGGTGTCTGCCCCCCAGCCTGGCGTGAAAGCTATTCGCACTCCATGATTTACCATGGTGCGGATATTTTTTTTTTTCCATCCGCCGGGAGATGAGCTCTGCGTGAGACCATCTCCCGTTAGAGAAAAAGAAACTGCCAAAAATTGGCTGCTGCCATTGAATTGGGAAAGGGACTAGGACCCGTTTTGGATGAAGGCCTGCTCCGTTCTGGATGACGGCAGCCATGGAAAACATTCCTAAATGGCCACCATCATCCGAAAGGGGGCCTAGTCCCTTTTCTGTTTCGAGGGCGGCCAGACGGGAGCATCATCGGGGTCCAGAGCGCAAGGCTTTGGTCCTGCAGGTAAGTTGGGGTGGGGGAAGTGGAATTGGGGTTTTCTAACGTGGGGAGGTAACAGGGAGAGCCTCCCTATTGCCTCCCCACGTTAGAAAAAGAAAAAAAACTGCCACCCGGGGGTGGCTGGAACAGCGTGCAGTGATTGTGCATTCTCGCCCGGTGTTCCAACCACCTGATTGGCTGCGCGCCCTTCCCCAGGTGCAAGTGGATGACAGTGTAATTGCAAGGCACTATCCCAAAATCCTATTGGAACACTAAGCTTTTGGATAGAGTAGGAAGTGCCTGAGGGAGTCTAGATAGCCAGCATCTTGGTACAAGCTAGCATTTTTAGACCATAGCGGGGTACATTTTTTATAGGTGTTTGTAACCCTTGGTTCGAGCAGACTTAGGGAAGATGGTCTTATGAGGTTGAGGGAGAGAGCAAGTGAATGACGTAGGCCACACAAAGAAGAAAGTAAGCCTTGACCCCTCTATACATCTTGGAGTGATTCTTGTGCCATTTGTGAAATGGAAAAACCACTAAACATGATACGTATTTGGAAAGCTCCATCGAATTAAAAGCCACAAGCCACACTGGGTCTCTGGTTAGATGAGTAAATGCTTCTTGGATTCTGGAAAATTGTCTGGTAAAATGTTTTAGCCATACTCTAGCTCAGTTCATTATGTATGTATGGCATGTAAGTCATTATGGTTGTGTGGCAGTGTGGTTTCAGATGGAGGCACTGGCACTCATAAGTTTGCCGGTATACCGCCGGTAATTCCGGCGGGATTCACAGCAAACTGACCTACTTTTCCACCAGCTGATATCCCAGAATTGGGGAACAGCAAGCGAAAATGTGGGCGTAATGTGGGAAGTCCTGCAGTAAAATCCTTGCAACGCCCATAGGCGCTCTAAGAACACGTAATTCATGGAATTGAACAGGGCTCTCCGGCACGTGGAAAGACACACAAATCCGGATACATGTCCGCCACGCGAAAGCAGGCGTATCACTGCGCACGAAAAACAATGCATGAAAAGGATGCACGAAAACAAACGCGCTTTAACAGCTATGATGAATGTACCATTTATCGCAGCAGTGATCGTGTGAAACCGCAGGCGGAGTATAGCCAGGGCCCGCATTTTTTTTTTATAAACAGGACCAGCCTTTTTGGGATTCCCGATGACCAGGTGTATGGTGGGTATAGGTCTACACCTCATATCATATTAGACCTGGTCACGGAGTGGGAAGATGACCTCACATCACCCACCCTGTGCTCCCAAGCAGTGAGCCCCTTGGAAAAGGTGCTCAATTTACTGCATTTTTTTGGCCACTGGGTCATTTCAGCGGACAACTGCCATAGTCTGTGGCATTTCACAGCCCACGCATTCACTCTGCCTACACCAGGTGTTGGCAATCATGACTCAACGCCCCTCAGTCCGCAGGCACATATACATGCCCAGAACACCCGCAGAAAGGCAGGCCGTTGTCCAGGACTTTTACGGAGTGGCGCACTTCCCTAAAATGCTTGATGCCATTGATTGCACCCATGTGGCCCTACGTCCACCTAGGGCCACAGAGCACATCTATCGCAAACGCAAGCACTGGCATTCCATCAACATGGAACAGGTTGTATGTGATGCCAAGGGAATCATTACCTCTGTATATTCCAACTATCTGGGGTCCACCCATGATAGTTTCATATTCAGAATGTCACCCTTATACTGGGCCCTGGAAGCTGGGAGGCATGGCAACACATGGCTCATTGGTGAGTACAAATGGCCCTGCAAATGCATGCATGTCTCACACAGACAAAACCACACCACTGACAAACCATGTCACCTCCACTGGGGACAGTGCCTACCCTCTGAGCACCTACATGATGACGCCAATACGGAAACCCCACCACACCACCCCAGGCAAGATACAATGCAGCCCATATTGCAACTAGGGACATAGTGGAGCGCACATTCAGAGCGCTAAAGTCACGCTTCCACTCCCTTGACCACTCTGGTGGTGAGCTACTATATGCACCACCAGTGGTGTGCAGGATCATTGTGGCAGAAAAGTGTCCTGCACAATGTTGCAACAGAGTGTGGCGTACCGGTGGACATGGTGGTGCTCCCACATCCCCAACCACATGCACGGCGGCTGCGCATGGGAGGGGAAAGGGCACGTGGCGAGGCTGCCCTTACCCAGCTTGTGGCACAATTATTCACCTAAAATCCAATCCCTGCGGAGTGCACACAGCCCTGGCACATTCCAGGTGACAATCGATGATGACAATCATCTGTCCCAACCTTACCACCCTGAGAATATGTTCTTGGAGGTGCTACATTGTGCGCATCCCTTAGAACTTAAACTAACTCAATCTTGTGTGCACAAAAGGAGCACATGGAAGATGGACTGTGCCACTAACACCATGCCAAAGTACACATCCAAATGCCGGTATGTCACCACTCTGCATTGTCCACAAGGCTTTCTGGGGCCTGGGTCCAAAATACCTTCAGCTATCCCTCCGCAAATACCTCCCCTCTCGAGCTCTTCGCTCCTCTACCTCCAGCTCCCTCAGGGTCAGTCGTTTCTCAAAGAAACAAGCTGGGGGTAGATCTCTGTCTTCAGCTGGGGCCTCCCTGTGGAACAGCCTCCCTGCCACTCTAAAACATGAGGAGAACCATCTCCGGTTCCGGAAGCACCTCAAGACCTTCCTCTTTTCTTCTGCCGTTGCTCCCCTTCTCCCCTGCTGATCTGTTCTCTCTTGGCACGATGCACCTGGCCACTCTGTCCTCTGGGCCCAGGTACCTGCTCACCCTCTCGCACTGCCTCCGGGCCACCCCTTGCACTGGGGTCTGTATCTGTACCCATACAGCCCCCCCTTTTCTTCCTGCACTTAACAGACCTACCCTGCCTGCTGCCATAAACCTAGCACTTGCAAATTGCTGCCTGCACTAAAACTGTTTGTTGCCTTTATTATTTATGTTATTTATCTGTTTCTCCTCTGCTTTGCACTTTCCACTTCTCCCCCTTCCATGCACTTTTCCCCTACCCCTCTCCCGTGCACTTGGGCGTTCTCAATGTCACTGGGCCTAGTAAGATCGCTGTTTTGTTCTCCCCTGTTCCCCTACCTTTCCTTGTCGCGCTCTGAAACACTTGTGTACGAGCGCGATAGAAATATCATACCATATCATATCATATCATAAACCCTCCCACACTTCGTCACCTGATTAACACACAATGCCCTGGCATGCAATGTCAAAATTGACAAAGAAATGGCCAACACAACAATACTGTCACAAAGCACTCAATGATCAACAGAACAAGTTCAGAAATAACTCACTCTCACACAACAAAACAATAATGTACACAGGAACATCAATTGGCCAGTACAACATACCAGAAACACAGGAAATAACAGTGAATCTCTGACAGTGACCAATCATAATTGCACATGTGCCTCAATTTGTTGTAACTTGCACATGGCACCCTTGTATTTTCATGTGGCACTGCTAACTAAAGGGGGCAGGGAAGCGCATACAGCAGGAAGGCTAACAATAATGGAGATAGGCAAGCTAATACATGAAGATGGAACATGAACAAAGGATGGATCTTAATGTCCAAACAAAAAGGGATGCTAACCATGCTCTGGACAGTCAATCATGTATCCCACTAGGGGTGTACGCACAGGTCGGACTTGAGACTGCCCAGAAGCCCAATGCCTCTGTGTAAGTTACTTTTACACGCTGCGCTCCTTGCAAGCCCATGTAAAGGGGAAGCAGGAGTAGCATATGTGTCTGGACCCTAAAGCACAAACAAGCAGTGTACCAACACGAGACAAACCTTCATGGGTCCAGCTGGAACTTACAGTGGATGCCCTCGGATGCCACACAATGTCACATAAATACACAATAGACAAACAAGTAAAAACAAATCAAAAATGCCCATGGAGGACCAGGGGTGCGGGTAGGGCCCACGCAGGAGGGAGGAGGTGCAGGATGCACATCAACACTCACATGTGTGGATGTTGAGAAGAAACAAAAACGTCCATGGGCTAATGGGCTGCACGGCTAGCATGATTTGGGAGACCTGTTGCTGCTGTTGCCACCCTCTGGTGTAGCATCAGAATGTGGTAGTGGTAAGGGAGGATCACCACGCATAGCCCTGGCCAGGTCCTCCATGGCAGTGGCCATGCTGGACTGAGATGATTGCATCTGCAACATGATGGCCCGGTGGTCCCCATGCAACACCTCACGGGATGCATGGAGTTCCTCCGTGATAGTATGAGTCAACTGTTGCATCTGCTGTTCAGACCCTCTACTGCAGGCTGCCTCGAGTGCAGCCAGTGTAGTTCTGACAGACCTATACTCTAACCTCAGGGCGTCCCTGTGGGCCTGACCCTCTGCAACCCGGGATGCCTGCAGAGCCCTCCGATCCGCCCGTCGGCTCCTGTTGCTGGCCTCCATGTGCAGCCTGTGTGAGCGGCATGTGGGCCGCAATGCCTGCAGCTCCACCTGTCTTTCTGGGGGGATCATGGAATTGGCCACCCTATCCATGCCCTGAGCCAACATCTCATATGAAGCCCCCTGTTATTGTGCAACAGTATACATGGACCGCTCCCACACAGTATCGCCAGCAGCTACACAGCCACCACGTTGGCGGACCCCATGCCTGCCTGGGCCAAGGAAACCTGGCCCTTGATGTGATGCTGCTGTCTGTGGCTGCAGGACTGCATCCCTCCCTTGATCAGCTGGCCCAGAACGAGGAGTCAATACTGTTGAGTGTGACCCTGCAGCCGTAACCACCACAGACGGAAGTACCAACACTGACTGGCCCTGTGAGGGGACATCACCCCCTTCAGACGTTTGGGATACAACACCCCCACACTCGATGTACTCACCTGCGACAGCACAGAGGAATCAAATTCCGGTTCTCCACCAGAGCCATAGGTATCATCATCAGAGGCGGACTCATACTGAGTCATGCCCGGGATGGAATGTAGCACCAGTGGTTCATCATGGGCTGCTACACCACGTTGTCCACTGGTACTCGTTTGAGGATTAGTATCCTGTTCCTCCTCCTCCTCCTGCACCTCCTCCTGTGCATCCAGTGCCTTATCACCTGCACATGGACAGAAAAATAAATGAAGACCCATGAAAATAGCATAGCCCACACACATATGTGTCACAATGTTGTCATGCAACAGATTAACCTTCCATGTCACTCATGGCACAAACTCCAGCAAGTACACAGTGTCAGGGAAGGGTAGCATGAAAGCAGCCATGGACGTGTGTGGAAGGGCTCAATACCACATGTAGTGCATGGTGCATAGCACCTACTACACACACGAGCACCTGACTGGAATAGTTCAGTCACCAACATCACTGATGCAAATACACTGATGCCACGTAGCATAGCCATGCCTGAACTGTCAAACTGCATGAGATGGAACGTGCTGACTACTGTCCCAGAGCCATGTACAATGGATGTGATATGACATGTAATTCACAAACTCAAAACACACAAGTGTTACAAGATGCAACGTTGCAAAGGTGGTGGAATAGAGTGAAGCCAGACACACCCATCCCATGAGGCCAGGTCACATTGACATCACACAACTGAATAGGCACAGTGAAGGGGAGACTGGGGTTGGAAGTGGGAGGTGCAGTACATGGGAACGGCATCCAAATAAAATACAACTAAATAATCAGTAAAGAAAATGCGGCGGGCTGGGGGCAGTGGAACTGTAAGTGCAGATATATTGCTGGTAGTGGGGTTTAGGAATGCAGGAAACAGCCAGAGAGTGCATGGGATGGCAGGGAGGCAGTGCATGGGTTTAACTAGTGGCTCAGAGGCCTGTGTCAGAGATCAGAGTGTGGGCAGGTGACTGAGAGAATGCACAAGTCATCCAGGACTCCAGCAGGGGAGAGAAAGCACAACACATGAGGAAGCATCAGAAGTGCCTTCAGACCCAGAGAAGGTTCACCTCCAGTTTCACTGAGGCAGGGAGACTGTACCAGAGGGAGGCCCCAGGAGAAGATAGACATTAACCACAAACTAATTGCTATGAGAAGATACTGACCCTGAGGGAGTAGGATAATGATGATTAAAGACCATGAGAAGGAGGCAAATTTGGCAGATGAAGTTGAAGGAATTGCGGCCCCAGGACCAATAAGTCCTTGTGGACAATGCACAGGGTTTGGAAATGAACAGTCCTAGCCACTGGGAGCCAGTGCCATCATCACAGTCCTAGGAGGATACAACACCTGGCCCCAAGACAAAAGGACAATTCCCACAGTCCAGCTCTGGATGAGTTGCAGAGCGAAGAGGGTAGAAGCACATAAATCTTGGTAGAGTCTGTTGCAGTAGCCCACCATAGGAATGACCAGTCCTCTGGAGAAAGTGAGCTGCTGGGGGAAGGAGAGGAAAGGAAGAATACCTCTGAGGATGTGTAGCTGGCAGGGTGACCTCTAAGGGTGACCTCTCAGAGATGTGAGGAGAGAAGGCAAGTGTGGAGTGAAAGGTTAACACAGGCTATCCACCGTCACAGGTTGGAACAGGAAGTTGGAGCAGGAAGAGGGCCAAGAGAGGCTGGACATGGAGTGACATGGAAGGAGTGAGCAGGTGTGGTGATGAGGATTGTCACGGTGTGCAGCACATCGTTCATTCGCAGTCTGTAGGACAACAAGCACATGTCAGTTCACCCTGTCATGGATCACCCTTGGCAGTCATGTACATGCAGGCAGAACTGCCAGACAATCATTACACTTCATCCAAGCAACATACACATGTCCTGGACGCACACGCATCACCATTCACCGGACATTCCCTCATAAATTGGCAGGTCTCCCACACCTTGGAACTGCTCCACATCAATTATATCAGTAATGATCTCTTCATGTGGAGTGAGTTCATCATCCTCTCGTGGTGTCACACCTCCAATCACCAGAGTAGAGGCGTAGGCGGTACCCAGCTTCTCTTTGGCTCGGCGTCGGAGGTCATTCCAACGCTTCACTACCTCAGGAGCGGTGCGCCTCTCATGACGCGCTGCCTGTACGCTGGGCAGGTGTATGTGTGCTCCCTGCCCACACGAGCATGTCATGTTTGTGTTCCCGCATGTAGTCCACAAGCATCTGGAGTTCCTCATCGCTGAAGCTGCTCTGCTCCTCTTCCTCGATGTGTGGGTCTCCTGTGCCATGCCTTGGGTTTGAGACTGCTCCACTACTGCACGCTTTGCCTTCTTGCAAGGTCGTGCAGACCCTGAATGGCTTGGACCACTTGGGACAGTAGGGGTTGGAGCACTGGTGGCCTGGGCTATGTCATTACCCACGTATGCTGGGACAGTAGGTTGCCTTGCAGGTATCCGTAGCTGGGTGCTGGTGCCAGGACCTTTCACCACACATCCCCTCCCCTTGGAGACAAGGGCATCTGCTCTCTCTGGCTCTGGGCCGGGACCACTACAGGCCTGGCTGGGGGCCCCTGAGCCTGGGTGGTGGTTGCTGCAGCTGCCGATACAGCTTCCTGACCCTGGATGGTATGGACAGTAGATGGCAATGCTGCTCCAGGACCCTTGGTGCTGGTGCCAGGACCTTTCACTGCACATCTCTTGCCCTTAGAGACAAGGACATCTGCCCCTGGGTCTCTCTGGGCCGGGACCACTACAGGCCTGGCTGGGGGACCCTGAGCCTGGGTGGTGGTTGCTGCAGCTTCCTGACCCTGGATGGTATGGACAGCAGGTGGCAATGCTGCCCCAGGACCCTGGGTGATGGTGCCAGGACCTTTCACTGCACGTCTCTTGCCCTTGGAGACAAGGACATCTGCCCCTGTGTGTCTCTGGGCCTGGGCCGGAACCACTACAGGCCTGGCTGGGGGACCCTGAACCTGGGTGGTGGATGCTGCAGCTGCCCCTGCAGCTTCCTGACCCTGGCTGCTGTGGACAGCAGATGACAATGCTGCTCCTGGACCCCAGCTGCATCTCCATGACCCTAACATACCAATAAATGCCATTCAATTTGATTTTTTATTCTCATGAACAATTCATAAAAAATTCAACTTGCACACCATCATTCCTACCATTCATTCAATCTCACTTTATCTTAAAAATAATGCATTTCACACCTGTATCCAAGACCTCTTGGTCACAATCAACAATCTATGACTTTCACACTGTGAATTTCCCTCTGCCTGTTTTTATCTGCATATAATTAATTTCACAGAAGTAATCGTCGACACGTGTTTCGGTTGTCTGTTAGGACTTCAGAAATCATGTCCACTTGGTAACGCAACCTTCATCAGGACCAAAACCGGGGGTTTAACTCCCGTTTAACAAAGTAGGGTGAATCACACAGCTAGCATAATGTCCTGGCGTTTAAAAAAAATCGCCTTTTGAAGTTCAAACGTATCCTTAGATGATTGCAAGAGAATTACTCAATGCCCTAGATAACCAAAGGGCGCGCCAGGGACGCTTGAACATCAACATGCGTGTCCTGGAGCGGTTCTACCCAGTGCTGCATGCCCATGTCATGGAATTGCAGCTCCGTCTGGAGTCGACCGGTAAGTGTCCATGTGTTGGTGCCCTCAACAGTCCATGTGCATGTTGATGTGTAGTTGGAGTGTGCCTTGACCTTATGGATGGATGTTAGTGGAGCATTTCAATGTTTGCTCAGCTCTTGCTGCACAATTAACATTGAGTGGATAGCTCCGTGCCCTGCTTCAGGGCTGCCGGGTGATGTGTGTGAATGTCATGTGTATGTCCCATGATGCATGTCAGGAGCATGCCCAATTTGTAGGTGTTGACTGTGCTATGTCCAAGGATGTGATTGTCTGTTGTGAAGGCCAGACATGCATGTGCATGGATGTACATTGCATGTACCTGTGTGGTGTTGAGGGTGATAAGGGTTGTGACCTTTGACAGTGTACTTTATGTGCATGTTTTGTGCAAAACACGCATAGGTGCGCATAGGTGCGTTACCCTGATGTTTGTGTTCTATGCCTCCTTATCCACAGCGACGTTGGAAGAAGAGGGCGGAGAAAGCGCTGTGGAGCAAGGCAGCAGGCATGCCTCCACCAGGCACAGACGCAAGGCCCAGTCACGCACCCAGGTAATTACATCTTTGGGGAGCAAGGAGACTTGTGCCACTTCGGAGACATCGGCCGCTGCTGCTAAGGGGAGCTCCAAGAGGGCGGAGGTGGTGTTGGAGTCCTCGCCAGCAGGAAGGACAGGTGAGCTCGCTCAGGGGCAATCCACTGCAAAGACGCTGGGGAGTCATTTGGGTTGGCGGGGGAGGAGGAGGAGTAGGTCGCATCCGCCCAGCCCATGGAACCCGGCGGGGGTGATGAGGTGGGTGTGACTGTTGCAGTCCAGACTCAGGGTCAGGAGGCACTGCAGGTTGCCGTGGAGGGGCCTATGCATAATCCTTCCCCTGGGCCTGCGACTGCACCAGTATGAACCTGCGGGCATGCCCCAGGCCGGACCCATCCGCAGGTGGCAGATGTTTCCACGCAAACGGAAACACCAATGCCTGCGGATCTCGACATTCGAGATAGGGTGGAACCGTTGCTAGCCGGTATCATGAGGCGTGCAGGCTTTCAATCGTGGGCTTGCACAACATCACAATGAGGTCTTGCGTCTCCTCATCAACTGGCTAGCTCAGTTCCTGGCCTCGAGTTTGGTGCGTGGGCTGGCCACTTATGCGACCCCTCTCCTCGTCTTCCTCCTCTGTGCGCCAGTCGTCCTCCCTGGCACCTTCCGGCCCAGATGCCACCAGGACCCCTGTGGACCTACCCCACCCCCGGCAGCCCGTCTGGTGGAGATCACATCCCTGCCAGAGTCGGGAGTTGACATAGAATCAGCCAAGGCGGTCACCACGGCGATCCGGCCGACAACAGGAGCTGTGGCAATGTAGCGAGAGCAGGCACCAAGTAGCAGGGCCCGTGCACGACAGCCGCGGGTGTTGTTGCCACCCCGGAGGTTGTCCTTAAGGAGCAGGCACCGGGCAATTTGGCAGCAGCAGGCTCAGAGTAGGTGGCTACAGTACTCTGGGCAAACCATCTCAGGGAGGCAGGTATCTGGCACCGGGCAGGATGCAAACGTGGACCTTCTCCAAAGGATGTCTTCTGTGTCGGAGTGTATGGGGCGGCAAATCGGGGCAGAGCGGCAGCGGGTATGGGAAGCAAAACTCACCATGGCCAGGGCGGAGATTTCACTGCATCGGGCAGAGAGGCAGGCTGAGGTCCTCGAGCAGACTTGCAGAGAGTGGGAGGGGATGGAGAGGACCACGCCCGCACCCCAGCCAAATCGCATGAAAACTCAGTGCGTACACCGTCCGCACCGAGTTTTCATGCGATTTGGCTGTGGGTGGGGCTGTATGCTGGTCCAGGGATGGCGCAGGGGGCTTGCACCGTGCTGGGAATTTTACTTGCTTTTTAATGCACGTGGGAGCGTGTTGGGGGAGTTACTGCCGCTGCTTGATGATCATTGCGCCACGGCTAGTGATGCCTTGGGAAATACGCGTGCCACGCTATTGCTTTTGCACCACGGCTGGCGCACGCTCCTTCTCGGCAAGTGGTGCTTGCAACTTTTCTGCACTGGAATCTTTGAATCGGGCCGATAGTGGCCAAACAAGAGACAAAACTGTTTACAGCTGTTACAGATGGATCCAAGAATGCTCCACCGCTCTGGGGTGGATGAAGGGAGGGGTTCTTATTAAGATTTCTATGGGCCCAAAGCACATCCTCGTTAACCCAACCATCCCTAGTTCCAGATTAATAAACATTGCTTGTTTACCTCTATTGTCTAAGATTTTATTTAGAACGAAAGTGAGGACCTGAAGTCAGTTTGCCTTATCTCTAGAAAAGCTCCCTCAGGGACTTACCAAGTTTCCCTACTCGATGCATTATTCTACAGGATCTGGGATTGTGCTGTACAGACATTTGGTCTGACTTGGTCTCCTTTCTGTCACACCCCATATTCCTTTTCCTCTCACTGCCCGATGTTCCCCTCTCGCTACTATCTTCCAACTCCACCCACCTGAACTCCCTTCCTTTTCTTCTGACTTCTTAAAACAGACAGCATGTGGTGCTGGACGGCTGTTCTCGCTTTTATGGTTCTTGCTGCTGCACATGTCTGGTGCGTGTTTCTAGAAAAAACAAAGACTCTTGCAAGCATCCTCCTTAAAAGTCATTGTGTGAAACAAACGCGTAGTGCACATAAACAAGCTGGCACAAGGGGGAGGGGGGAATTGGGACCCTCTCAGCTCCCACTGTCCTCATCGGGGTAGGGGGTGGCTCTGGATTTCTCCCTGCTAAGCAAAGTGGGTTTCCATCACTTCTTGACCGGTTATGGTACTGGCCTCATCATACACCTCCACCCTTTCTTCTGACTCTTTTTCCTGTAATTAGCTGACTGATGGTATCAAGAAAGGAAATCAATGTTTGGTTGTTTGGTTCCTGGTCCGTGTTCCACTTTGAATAAAAATAGTTTTAAGGCCAAGAACCACCTCAGGATGCGAGGGTTTGTATTTTTGTTTATGGTCGTCCAGACTAGTGGAGCATGGTCAGTCACTAGCCTTAACTGTCTGCTGGTTAGATAATACTGCAGGCTATAAATTACCCACTTGATGACCAGTCACTCCACAATTATTGTGCCATTCGTCTCAAGGGAACAGCTTACTACTGATATACATGATTGATCTTGCCTCCCCACCTACCTGTGACAACACAGCCCCAAGGCCAATAGTGGAAGCATTGGTCATAAGGATGAAGTCCTTCGAGAAGTATGGCAAGGTTAGTATGGAGCCTTGACATATTGTTTCCTTCAGCTGGTCTAAGGTGGCTTGGCCAGTGCTGTTACACTGAATAATATTGGGATGACTTTTCCCCAGTTGGTCTGCTAGGAAACATGCCTTTCTATGAAGCTGGGTATACATCAGCGATAGTATCAAACTAGGCTGCAGAATGTTCATGTTCCATTCTTCACCTGGAACCCCAGGTATTTAACGTTGGACTGGGCAAGATAACATTTGGCCGGATTGGCAATGAAGTAGGCTTTTCCAAGTTGGTTACTTGTAGCCATGAAATGTTGCAGAGATTCTTCCCATGTCAAGCTATAGTTGATGATCTTATCCAAATAAGCTCAGGGGAAGGGGCATAGAACTCGGTCCATCAGTCTCTGGAATGGTGCATGATCCCCAAGGGTAAGACTCTGACTGAAATAATCTTTTGTGGCTCGTGAAGGCAGTTGTAGACTTGGCATGTTTGTCTAAGGCACCTGCCAGTAACTTTTAATCAACTCAAGGGTGTAAATGAACCTGGCCAGACCCTGTCTTTTCACCAGCCCATCTATTCGTGGCATTGAATAGGCCTTAAAGAAATAGTGCGCTCAAAAATATTATTGTCCCGAGCGTTCGGGCATGTGTTTTTAAGCATACCTTGATCGATCGTACAAACATTTCCTATGCACCTTACCGTAGTTTTCCTCACTTTTACACATGCAAAATCAGCGTGGCAATCTTGTGCTAATCTTATCCATTGCTGCATCGCCCTAATGTGAACTGCCCTGGTGGCACTAAATCACATCCCTCGCCCCTGAAGCTGATATCACTAAACGCTACGGGCCATTTCACAGCACCAGTGCATGTCTTGGGTCAACGTTCTCTGTGCTACAGCTAATGACGTGTCTCCATGAAAATGGCATGACGCCTCTTTCCTCAATAAGTATAAACAGACCGCTTCTCATCGGACATCAAAGTTGCTTTTTCAATCGTTTCACTTTTTATTTTGTGTATCCTGTAGCTCATTTCTTCTATGTTCAGCTATCTTCGTTGCTCGTAGCCCGTGCGAACAGATACTACTACTGTAATTACTATCTATTTTAATTTTGTTGCATAATGCCAACAATACAGCCCTACCAGTATGAGCCTGAGTATTCTGAGGCGGAATTACTCGAAAGAAAAAGATGCGGAAACAATGGGGCTTTGGACGACAGTTGGGAGGACGAATCCCCAGATCAAGAGCCTGAGCCTAGTCGCACGGACCACGTCTCCACTTGGTGTACATGCAACTGGTGCGAGGTAATAGCAACCGAGGAGGAGAACTGCTGCTACCGAGAAAACTCTGGATGCTTGTCCTACATATCGTAAGGCGAGACACGGCCGCAATGCGTTACCGAGCTGCATGACTTTGGGGCAGCCTACTTCACACGGTCTGTGTTGAGGATTATGATGTGCTTATGCATGAACTTCGCGCAACAGTTCGCCCTCGTAATCCAAGTAATGTGTAAGTGTACTCTAGATGAGATATCACTTAGGCCATTAACATTTCATGTTTGTCTCCTATATTGTCGTAACTTTGATCTATCACTGCCAAATGAATGTAGTCTTGCAATTCTATACATCACTTGCAATTTGTGCATATCATATTGGTCATTTTACGTGTCTTTCACATTCAACCAAGAAACAATATTTCTGTGTGTCCCACATGTAATGGAATGCATAGTTGTTCACTTTTGTAATGTGTCTACACTTTAAAGCCCAAGTTGATTGATCCGTGAAGTAACATTTGTATTGGCACCAATGCCATAGGATACAAGATCGCATTTTCAACTAATGTTTGATGCACTTATCTTCATTTAAATACAGTTTGTATCTTTCTCTTCCACAGGTGGTACAAGCTGGTGGCCTATCGTGCGTTTACATGGTGGCTTCATGGGAGGCTTGGACACCGCGTTCGACGAGTAATAACCGCCTGTGTCGTTGGTGCCATTTGTCACAATCTTAAGTGATACAGTTATACCACCCTCTCCAGGTGGTTCTTCCCACTTGGAAAGTCCCGAGCACGATGTATAATAGACTTTCCCCCCCAAAAGAGCAGCTGTAGGACTGAAAATATCACCGAACAGGCCAGGGGCTTGAGTGAAAATGCAGGAGCAGCAGCAACAGAGCTAAAGGGACAAAGAACAATACAACAGTTTAGTTAGCAGCCATGAAAGCTGGATTTAAGCAATAACAACCCTTCAGTACCCACTCTTACCTGCTCTGTCAGGGAGGTGGCTAGTAACCTACTTGATGTAAATAGGGTGGTGAAGACTGGGGGTGAAAGTCCCAAGTCCATAGGAATCTGTGCAGAACCACCTAACCCGAACGGCACAAGGGCGCAAGCTAAAAAAGTTGTCCCAAAACCAATCCTGTGGAAAACAGCAGAGCGTCCCAAATAACACACAATCAATCCAAGTGACCAGTGGTAATTCAGGAGAGCGTCCAAATAGTCACCAATTTATATATTCAGGGTAGTGTTCTTAGTGTTGTACAGGATAGCGTCCTTGTAAATAAAGCAGAACTTGAATGAAGCATGAAGTGTTCCGTGAGGAAGGAGGAGGGTTGGAAACAAATGGGGAATGCAACAAGAAAACAGCACGAGAAGAACTCTGAATAATGGTGTCCAGGGACAGACAAAGAAGTTTTGACACACAGGGCTCGAAGGCAGGAGTCCGGATGCGTCAAAACCCAAGGGCTTAGTAAGAAGGAAGCCGTAAATACGAGGGCCAGAAGTTCGGTAGCAGGGGGATCAAACAGAGGGAATCAGGCGTCAGAAGATCAAAGGGCAGTGTCAAAAACAGTCCACAATGCAGGCCAGATCGGGTAATCAGGAACACAGAAGCAAACAGAATAAAGCACACAGGAACTAACCAAGTAGTTAAGGAGCACCCGTTTCGTGGGAAGGAAGGATTTAAATATGCAAACAGCGCAAAGAACGCTGAAGCACGTTACGTGCGCGTCATGTGGCCGTGGTAGACAGGGTTGCTGGGAGTTGTGCTCCGATGACCACCACGGATTACGTGGAGCTGCAGGAGATGCCAGAGCAACCTCCAGGTGTTACCATGCATGCCAAGGCGGCGCCATCTGGGACCTGAGGTATGACACCATTAGAGACTCATTCCCCAGTGACAGCGGTCAGTACAGGGGATTTTCCCACACTGTGCAACAACCCGAAGTATACAATGTGTGTACATTTGTGCCATCAACATCAGCAACAAAACAAAATACAACTGAACTTTTATGAATGGTTGTTTCAATTTTTCAGTGAATCAAGGACACGCTCACTTGTCCTGGCAAGGCTGACTGGGTGGGAATGGCCGAGGTGCCAAACACCATGTGTATTTCAAATGTATTTTCGGTGCAGGGGCCATTGTACACATGGCCTAGCCAGACCCAGTGTCTCCATGCAGGCTCCCCTGAAGCAGGCCGTGCCCCTGCAATCCACATATGTGTGTCTCTCCCTCAGCGGTGTTCCAGGCCTTGTCTGCACACCTCATGCCCATCCATCCGCCCTCAATTATCAACGGCAGTTCGCACCTGTGGATGTGCACTGCCAAGGATAGGAACGGCCAAGGTGCCAAACACCATGTACAATTCAAAGGTATCTTATGCACAGGGGTCATTGTACACATGGCCTAGCCAGAGCCAGTGTCTCCAGGCAGGCTCTCCTGAAGCAAACATTGCCCCTGCAGTCCACATTAGTGTCTCTCCATTCAGCAGTGTTCTTGACCTTTCCTGCATGCCTCTTTGCCGTCTATCCCCCCTACCCTATCAATGGCTGTTCGCACCTGTGTCCGTGCCCTCCCAAGGGGGCTCTCAGGGTGGGAACGGCTGAGGTGCCATACACCATGTACACTTCAAAAGTATCTGCCGCGCAGGGGCCATTGTTCACATGGCCTCCTCAGACCCATTGTCTCCGCGCAGGCTCCCCTGAAGCAGGCCGTGCCCCTGCAATCCACATAAGTATGTCTCCTCCCTTCAGCGGTGTTCCGGGCCTTGTCTGCACGCCTCATGCCCATCCATCCCCCATCCATTATCAACGGCAGTTCGCACCATTGGATGTGCACTGCCAAGGGGGCTGGCACGGGTGGGAGCGGCCAAGGTGCCAAACACCATGTGCACTTCAAAGGTATCTTCCATGCAGGGGTCATTGTTCACAAGGCCTCCCCAGATCCAGTGTCTCCAGGCAGGCTCCCCTGAAGCAGGCCGCGCTCCTGCTATCCACATAAGATCATGCCGTATACATGTCACTCATTCACATACAAACCCACTTTTCTAATTCTTTATAAACCCCTTAATGTTGATCGTGAGAACATCTGTCAGCATTGCAAGTCAATTTGTGATCGTGCTACCTGTTCTCCTGCTACTAACTAGCCTGCTTGCTGAATCGAACGGTTTGTTGGTCAATGTAAGGGCAGGTAACCTAATCATCTCTTCTTGATCTCTAAATTTCTATCTATTGCGAACAAATGTACCCAGTGGTGTAATGTTCATTCATCTCATTGCCATTACCATTGACTTCTGTTTGATTTGTTCTGTTCTCGATATATAGCGATTGTCATCAATGTAAATTGGGCTAGAATTGTATCCTTTGCGGACCATGTCTATAAGCATGTTTACCTTTGATGGTTGATAGCACATTCAAGGGACGAGTAACACGTTATGCTTTGCGTCACATCACTCAATTGTTTATATAGGTTATCCTAGAATACAGTCGGCTACGCTACACAGGTTTTGCTTCTGTGACCAAAACAAACATTGCATAGAAAAATGTATGATCCAATGCCATCTTTCTTACGCATTCATGCAAAATACATTTTTAACGATGTGGACATTTCTTTTACAGATTTTTCAACAATGCCTGCTTGTATGGTTTACGGCTGCCGTTCTAAAACCCATACCAAACCTAAAGGCACAATAATGCATATATTCCAAAGGAATATAGCTGTAATAAGAGAATGGATCAGATATTGCAGATTTGCGCCGGAAGAGCCTAAAGGTAGAGCCAAGGATGTCTTGGGGGGACTTAAGGGGTGATCGATTCCACATCTTCAGCCTGCACTTTACCACGAATATTAATGACCAATCGCACTACACAAAGAAGCAGCGACTCAGAACGTCTTGTAAATTGCTTCCAAATGCAATTCCAACTCTATTCATTCACACGCTGCCTCAGGTGAGTCACGGTTCATGATTTTGCTGTAGGCCTTGGGGTACTGAACAGGTAACTACATGGACGGATTGGCGCTTTTGGTGTAAATGTTTCTTACTAAATTTTGCATATTTACCAGATTGTATAGCTTTATAACTATACCCCATTTTTCTAGACATCTGTACCTGGTTTTAGGAGCATTATAGAAAATTATTTATGAACACAGAAAACTATGCTATAGTGCCCTTCAAAATAAGCACAATCTTTTCGTAATCGGTTGCTTCACATGTCAATTTTTTTTAGGTGAGCATATTGACTGAAGCACAGACTATCGGTAGTGACTACATCACTGACACGTCCAGTATAACAATGGTGAGCCATACATACTTGTTGAAGTTCATATTCTTGAGAGTTGGATCTTCCCACATATCTAATGTAAATCTAATTTTTCCTTTACCACTTTGTGACTATGCACTGAAAATGAAGGAGCAAGATTCTGCATCCATTTCTTTCCCGGTGTCAACAACAACTTCGAGCGCCTATCAGGTAGTTTTATTTCGCTATTCGATTACGGAAATGTAATATTCATGGAATTTTAGATAATATGAAATAGTTTACGTATCCTGTCGTTTGTTTACATAATGTTTAATTTATGGATTTTTATTGATATGTACCATTGACTACATCCGATTGTCTGTTCATTTTCACTGTTTTCATCCATACTAAAACAAGTACTGTGTTAGAGGGGGATGCTGGGACTTCGACTACAATTACATCATCCTTTGAAGCTGGTCCAGAGCATGAGGTATGCGTACTGACAGTTTGTTGAATGAAAGAAAGTATATCCTACATCTGCTACTATTAGACAGTGACATTATTATAAACAAGCATCTTTTCAAACTTTTACCATTTCAGTTCTAATGTTAAAATTTGTACCTTAATGCCGAATACAAGGCAAAATGCTTGAGTACAACATTACAAACAGTGGGTTTCACACAGTGATCTCTGATCGAGTACACTAGCCATCAATCAGGTGAAATTCGAAATGTATATTTTGACTAAATGACATACACAGTTTACGAGGGTATGTGTGTAAGCGATGTGTGCGAGGAAAGAATTTGATTTAAAAAACTATTGACTTTTTTTTATGAATATTCTATTCAAGGGATGTATATAAGGTCGGGAAGTAGAAGTGGAGGCACATGGATCTGAGGTGGCGTGCTATATACTGTATGTTGGATTTACATTGAACATGTTTTTACAACCCATCTCCTAGAGGCCCAGAAGAAAAACGAAGTATGGAGACACAGACAACAAATGAAACCAAAGATACTGCTTGCCAAACAGATTTCACCATGGAGCAACTAATATTTGAGGTTCAGCGCAGTCCAGTCAATAAGCAGACTCGAGATGCTTATGCCCAATGGCCAGAAAATTAATTGAATGTGACCGGCGAAGCAAGCAAACTGTCTTTGGGCCATTGCTACAGTGTGAGAACTTGACAAGAGTAAGAAGAAACTGATTATGAGGAAGATGCTTTTGAATTACTCAGCGACCACTTCACACAATCTACACTCTCAAAAAAGGGCCACCCAATAAACAATCGACATTGATGGTTTCTCCAATTCGTGTTCAAATAACACAAGCTGAAATAAAAGACGCTGAAGCCTCAACGCAATTGACCGAGGAACTAGGCAAAGATGTCAACTTCAGTGTGTCCTGTTCGGCCGATATGTCCACCAGAGTTGAATCACAAACCACATTCACGCAGGATGATAGTCTAATAAAGGAGCACAAATACATTGTATTCGACAGCTGCCTGGTACAGATTATACTGATGCTGAAATGTCGATCCAGTGAGGGGGGAATTATGCGGGCAGCCATTGGTGAATGTGACTCGTGTATCACAAGGCACAAACCTGAAAATCCAAGCCACCTGTGTCCTGCTCCATGCTACATTTTCATGGTCCGCTCAACCAATGCTGGGCAAAGTGCGAGCTGGAAATCTGTGTGCAGCAGCTTTACTTTTCAGTGGCTCTACTTTTAGTAAGTTGTTCAGTTTCTGTCAATTTGTGGAACTCCAGTTCCTTTCTAAAACGCAGTACTACAAATATCAGTAAGAATATTTATTCCCTGCTATTAGTGAAGCTTGGATAATTTCGTGCAGCATTGGTGGATGCCAGCAAGCAATTTGTTTTTTCAAAAATATTTCAGATTCCACTGTGGTCTGCAAAGCTATTCGCTCACATTGGAAGGTGAAGGTCACCCCGTTTGAATTTTGCTTGTGAGCTGTGCACACCCACACATCCTGCACAGTATAAGGTTCGATAGTTTTTCGTCCTTGGAAGAAAGGGAGGATTCCGAATGGAATAAAGGGATGTGTGTAATACTGTCAAATATGATAAGGTTCACCATTCCAAAAAGGAACATGTAATTTAATTTCAAGAAAATTTGTTGATCTGAACAGAGTCTCTGCGTTACGCCAAGAGAATGCAAATGCTGAATATTATGTAAGTTTTACTGTAGACGATTTTATAGACGAAAGAGTCATGGTTTCATTATCTGACCGTTATTGCTGGTTTACTTTGTAATGGGTTGTTTGTGGCATATTGCAACAACACACAAAAACAACCCGTGTGTACTTGTCTTTGTCCCGGGCAAATGGTCAGTCCAGCAACGAAATGCACGTAATCCACATCTGTGTTCCCCAGGTGTCATGATGCCTGCCCCCGGAAGACCAGACCAGGCCCAGCAGCCCCGTAAGCAGGCATCATGCCACTTGGAGCATGCCCAAAAGCCCCAGTTAGGGGCTGTTTGGGTACAGTCCTGGCGCCTATGACGCCAGGCTCATAAAGATAAAGTCAGTCGTGGCGCCATGGGCGCCAGGCTCATTATTGATAACTTACCTGAAGCAGACCATGCTGCATACTCGCCTGAGGCAGACCATGCTGCATGAAGACTCAAGCCAAATGAGGCATAGGAGGGACTATTTTACTGAAGGGACTATTTTGTTACTTGAGTGGGGCTGTGGAAGAATACTTACCTGGATCTTCTTCCAAGGCTATTTAAACCACGCCCGGACAGCCACACGTGCTTCGCGTTATTCTGCTTGCTGCAGCGTAACGCTCACGTGTTTTCAGCAGCCCCAGTCTTCAGCCACGCCCGCTTCAGTCCTGGGACTCCTGAAACAAGAAGACAAAAAGGATAAAGGTTAGAACAGGAGTTTTAACTTAAATCCTTACCTGAATCCTGATCCATTTCGCCAAGGAACTGAAAGACAGAAATCTTTGAAGAATCGCTTTGCATTTCTACGGCGCCGCGCTGAACTCACCTGCTTGGCGTTACTTCAGCATTCCATCATGCTCTCTTCATCTCGCGGCTGCCCTTCGACACCTAAGGAGACAATGACAGCAAGGTGAGCAAGGGGATTCTCTAAGGCCATACAAGCTACCCCCAAGGACTTACCTGATTTACCACGGGAGGTACTCACCTCATTTCGGGTCGGCGCAGTCAACTCTGCTTCATCGCTGTACCCCGGCCCCTAAGGAGAGAAAGCAAGGACAATACCAGTTACCCCCCACAAAACTTACCTGATTTACCACGGGGGTCTCATATCGGGTCGGCACAGTCAACTCTGCTTCATCGCCGTACCTCGGCCCATAAGGGGAAAAACACAATAGACTTACCTGAATCTTACAGAGTGCCATTTGGAAATCTTCGAGTGGATTAATCGGCAACCTGCAAGGAATCGGACAGAGTGAAGAGCAGACATTTGAACTCTTATGAACAATTGGACTTTAGAGTCAATACTGGAACTCACCAATTCCTCTACGCCAGTGAAGTAATTGGTCATCAACGCGCCCCTGCAGTCGACGCAGGATGGAGAGCTCATTCTTCCAAACCATCAGGTGAGACTAAGGAGGGGACATCAAGAGTGATCAGTGGGAAGACAACGGGAGTGGGGAAGGTGGGTTGTCACTCGATTCCACGGGTGGTTAATTCCTCTTCTCCTTTGCAGAAGAATATTCTTGCGAGCCAGACAAACTAGGCTGAGCGGGCCAGTCCAGTCAGTCATCTCGGCGCTACACGTCACGCTGGTGGAAACAACAGCGGCCCAGTTCCGGTCGACGCCCCCGTGGGAACCAGGTGAGCGTAACACCAGGTTCCACCAGGCCCAATTCTGCGCTAATATTCTATTAAAATGCTGTCTATGTGTTCTTCGAATTCTTCCGTCATCTTCCGCATCCCACTGCAAGCTAAACATACTCCACAGAGCTAACCTCTCAAGCACATCGTAGACCCCAACTGTCGGCAATGTTTTCTCTGTGTTTCCATTGTTTCGTGTGTGTCGTCATTAGGTTTTACACAGTGCAGAAGTAATGGGTAAAATGATAAATTAGAATAAAGAACGGCCACTGAGACACATTTCTGTTATTTTTTCTACACAGCTACATCCTGCCTTTCTGAGAACGTCATTGATTCCAGATACCAATTGATGGCTTCTTTAGCTGGCAGCTGCAGATACACTTAAATGACTGGATTACAATGACGCTGTTTTGGGGCGATCGCACTGTGTCGATATGCCCTTTCGCGGTACTAGCGATGAGGAGCAACCTGACATAGTTTACGGTGGCCTAAGCCTTGCGATTCACTGTGCGTCTAACCCACAACGAACACTGTGTGACTCACGATACACATTTGTGGGAACAAAGAAAGAACTTACCAATGTGGTTGAATTTGGCAATCGCCAGATGTTCTCGGAGCATTTATTGTGAAATAAAAGCACATTATAAATTGCAGAGTATTGCGGTTTCCTTCAAAAATGTTTTGTATTCAAAATTGAGATGCGCTGTGTTGTGAGAGGATATGTGCTGATATCCGGGTTCTGCGTCTACTGATGTCAACACGTAGGTGATGACTGGGCGCGTTTGGCTATGCTGCCCAGTAACAACATGGAGATAGGCGGAGAATATCGCTAGGAATGGTGATGTCAGCTTCAGGGGCAGGAATATGATTTAGTGCTGCCAGGGCAGTTCACCTTGGGGCGATGCGGCAATGGATAAGATTAGCACAAGGTGGCCGCGCCCTGCTGCCTGATTTTGCATGTGTAAAAGTGAGAAACTATGGTAAGGTAGATAAGAAATGTTTGTACGATCGATCAAGGTATGCTTAAAAAAACATGCCAGAACGCTCGGGACAATAATATTTTTGAGCGCACTATTCCTTTAAACCTGGATGTCTCGTTGGGATGTCGAAAGTCAATATAGCACAGGAGGTATAAGGCTTTGGTACGAGGACAACAGGAAAGGGCCACTCAATATGACTTTTCACTGACCCTGTAGGTACAGCATATTTTTAAGTTCTCGTCATTTTATTTGTTTCTGAGCTTCAGGCAATCTGTATGGTTTTAGACGTATTACTCTTGAGGGAGGTAGGTGTATCCTGTGGACCCTCCCTTGCATATGTCTGGGCTTTGGCGATAATCCATTGGCATACCCTTCAATCCACTTGGCTAACTCTTGATGCTCTTCGGTGGACCGGCCAACTGGCATGGTACCACCCCTTACTTTAATAGGTAAAGGTGTCTCCCTTGTGTTAGGAGCTGCTGTAGGTTGCTATTTTCTTTCCAGCTCTTTAGTTTCTTTATGTGATATTGCTGCGACAGCCTTCGTTGGTCGGCTTGCTGTATTTTGTAGGTTAGTTCAAAACAACCTCAGTAACGGCATATGGTCCATGCCACACTGTATAATTTGTTCTACATGGTAGGTAGTAGGACCATTACCTGCTCTACCACTTGAAATGTATGTCACCTGGTTGCATCATTATAGGCTTTTTCTTATCGACTCTTTGCATCTTCTAGGTTGTCTCCACCATCTGATGGACTGTTTCCATATATCCTCATGTGTTCTTAATCATGGGCTGATCACTGGTTTGTCGACAATCAGGCCCTTCTCATTATTTCCTCAGAACGTCCAGTACACCTGTGGTGGGGGTAGTTCCTGCCATTTGCCTGCCCAAAGGGTGTGAATCCGGTGAATGATGGTGGTGCTTTTCTAACAGCAAACATAGCTTGCATGATTAGGTCATCCCAGTTCCACCCATCCTCGGAAAAACAGCATTCTAAAGATACACTTCTGTGTTTGCTTAAAACAATCAACTAGGCTGTCTGTTTGGGACTGGGAAATGAGCTTCTGGAGGGTTTTTGATGTTCATCAATCCCTTCATCTTGTTAATCAGACTTGACCTAAAACTGCTTCCCTGTCCGTGAGAATATCTGTTGGAAACCCCACCCTTATGAAAAAGGATATGGGGACCTTCAATAAAGCTTTGGTGGTATTACTTCTCACGGGGAAGGCTTTTGGATATCTGGTTACGTAGTCGACAATCATTAGGATATATCGATTCCCTGGTTGTGATGGCTCCAGAGGGCATACTACGTCCATGCTGATCCTGTGGAAGAGGACTTCTGTAATTGGTAAGGGGTGGAGTAGTGGAGAAGTCTTCTGACAGATTGGGAAGCATGCACATAACTGTTTAGTTTCAACATATACCCCTGGCCAGTAAAACTGGCAGTGCAGAGTATCTCCGTTTTTCTCCAGCTCCAGATGTCCCGCCATCAGATTGGAGTTGGATAGTCCAATACAGCCATCAGAAACTGCTTCAATACCTGTAATTGGTGATAGGTAACGCAATCTCCTTTTGGTTAATGTTGGCTCGATACAGGACTGATCCCTGGCCTATAAAATGTGGGGTCTTCAGTGTTTAGTTCTTAGCTTCTGAAACCAGATTTTTCCGAGCCTGTTCTAGAAGTGGATCCTTTCTCTCAACCTCTCCAAATTCCAGGGAGGCGGGTGACTATTGTTTAGTCCCTGGTGGTGTAGGGCTTTGGCCGCCACCCAAACATGATTGTGGCTGCTGTTGGGAGCGTACCACTGTCTGTCTCACTGCCACTTAGGTATAGTTTCTTCTTTGCTGTCTCTCCCTCCCCACTGGGCGTATAGGTTGCAGAAGCTGCCAAAGAATTGCTCTCTTGCGGCCCTGTCTCTGGCTTCTTAAAGCGGACAGCTTTATGGTGCTCAAGGGATTTTCTCGCTCTGCTGCTTTCTACTGTTGCACCAATCCGGTGTGTTGTTTCTATAAAAAACGTTAAGGGGGTCATTACAGCTTACCCAGTATGCCGGATATTAAGGGTGGCAGAGTAACCGTAAGCTCCTGTTCCCATGTAGTCTTATAGGACTCAATAGGGTGGGAACTACTGAATCACCGGCACCGGCATTACCAGTGCCAGTGATTCAATCATGTATCTGCCGGTGGGGGCCTGATCTACCTGTAGGTCATGCCTGCTGGGAGATTCGTGGCCCCCCAAAGACAGACATGTATTTGCTGGTCCGGACAAAATGCTGGTGCTGGAATTACCGAAATTCTTTTAATGACACTGGTTACAGACTTTGTGCCACATTTTGGCATGCCAGTGAGTACTAATGGTGATTGTGGAACACATTTTATGGGGAAAATTCTGCAGGAACGTTCGTTGATTCTGCATGTTCAGCAGAGACAACATTGTCCAGATTTACAATGGGCAGTGGAAAGACAAAATGTGGTCTATACAAACCAAAATGCCTGAAATCTGTTCCAGACAATGCCGAAGTGGCCAGACGTACTGCCACTCGCCTGAATAAGCATGCAGGGGCACCACAAATAAAATGTCTGGTTTAAGCCCATATGGCATTCTCAGTGGCTGGCAGAGGTGCATAAAGGGACATCCTCCAGTTCCATTACATCGATCAGATGTACAACAGTTAGATGCAATTGTCAAAACCTGTGCTAAACTGTTGCACAAAGGCACTCCCGAAGGAATTGGCGATGACTTGTCATTGGCTCAAGCCAGGAGATTGCATTTGTATTAAGAGCTATCGTGCTAAGAACGGCTTGGTGCCCTATGGCAAGGTCCATTGAATGCGATTTTTAATCGCAAGCACTGCCGTGTGTTGCAGAGATGTGTCAGCTTGGCCCATGTCAGCTTCTGCAGACCAGCAGCACTGGTCCAAGTTTAAGTACTTGTAGCTAGATGATTTCCCCATCTATGGTTTGGGTTGTACATAGGTGAGATGAACTTTCTGCAATAGACTGTTAACTTACTTTTTGAGAACACTCCAAGGTATACTGAAATTGCAACTATTAAGGAAGCGAGAAAGTGGCCCGGGTCGATAAAAAGGGTTGTTATAATCTATCAGGGTTGGCACATGGGTAACCGCATCATGGGAGTGTGAGATAACCTATGACTATTTCCGGGGGCAGGTTAGTGTACTTCCGGAGAAGTGCCTTCAAGCTGAAAAATACTCCTTAACTGGATTCCAGATGAGTGGAGAAAGAGGCTCTCTCTAAAGCAGTACCAGCATCCAAATGGGCCAAGAAGGTGGCTCCAAAAATGATTTAACAATCCTGAAAAATGTCTGGCCAAGATCAACACAGAAAACCAACCTGACTACTTACTCTATTTTACAGAATCAGGAACACCGTGCCAAAGGGTGATCCACTGGATGACAGATGGACCAATGAAAGTCGGAAATGAGAAAATAATGGGTGAACTGTACGAACAGCATGCGTTGTTTTATCACCTTCTAATGAATGAAAAAGCAGAGACCGGGAAAGCCCTTGCTTGGAATTTTTGTATCAGAAGATGAAATTACTACGCAAATTCAAAAGTGTTATATGGTTGGGCATCTGCTACATAAGGAAATTATCATGGCAAACGTGCATGCCTGAAGAGACAATTGTGTATGTGGACTGTGTCAATTTCACGCTGCAGCCTAATTAAAAGTGCTTCCTATCGCCCTCCTAAAAGTGAACGTTTAAAGGACTTGATTGCTGTCAATGGTTAAATGCTATGGTACACATCATTGGGTGATGAACATGTGCAGACAAGTTGACAATGATAAATGCAATATTATGCGTGATATAGTTATTTTTGGAAATAAACTTTCAAGTAACGTCCACTTTCCCAGTGTACTACAGGAGCTCTGGTCCAATTGCCGAAACAAAAGCACTTGCTGGGGGGGACCAGAGCAGGTCACAAACATACTAAGGTCGTATCGACGATGGGGTAAACCAAGTATCATCAGCTGGAAAACTCAGCAAAACCGAAAGCGAAATCAGCAAATGCTGATAATCAATCCGTAATGGACTTGAATGAAAAAAGCAAGACACAGGGAAACTGCAGAAGATTCGTTTCGCACCACACTAGGTGAGTGTTCACATAAAAGTGAAAGGCAACTTCCTAGAAATGGATAACGTTCACCGAACAAACAAAATGAGACATCTGTCGTTAACACTGAAATGGTTAAACCACATCCGGCGACCATGTTAGAATCCAATGAACATTCGTGAAATAGTGTAGAATACCCAAACATCTATTCGTCTGCTGTCATTGTTAATGTTCAGAGCTCGATTATAAAGTGCACAGTGCAAAGAAATAAACATACAGCAAGAGAATAAAAACATCCTAAATTCCCCCAAAAGCTGTTCGGCGTACTGAAGACACACAAATTCTCATGATAAAGTGCAAAGTGCCCAGCTGCCAGAAAGTAAAAACAGCATAAAAGGTTAAAGTTTAGTTAAATTGACCTGATTTATCGCAACAAAACCCCTCAAATTCAGCGCATTAGAGAAGTTATGAGCGGCTTAACTCTGCACGCTCCCGTTGATGTCCCCCATAATGTTCTATCCCCCATAATTCCATTTTGTAGGTTATTGTGAATACCTTCTGTTATAATATGTGTGCTCTTGGCCTTTCAACAGGAACGTGCCAAGTTAAGCAGCTCATGACTTCCCAAATGCACTGAATTTCAGGACTTTTGTTGCAATAAATCTGGTCAAAACTCAATTGACTCTTAATACCCCCAAACCTCCGACCCCCGGGAAATCGAGTCAACGCGTCGTGCCCAGATCGTTTTGTACCTGATCCGTTTCCATCCAGCGGTTTTCACTGTGTGCTCGAGCAAGTGTTTTTTTTGTTTTCTTAATAACTTCTTTATTTTTTAACGGATCTTTCTCCAACATATTTGCAAAAAGTCTGCATGGAATTCCACTGATGGTATTTGACCAAATCCTGAATCGTGAGGACAGTAAAATCAACGATATTTATCAAATACTGGTGATTTTACTGTTACCACCAACTCTGAAAAACCACTCTTATGTGATCAAGAAAAGATGCACGAAAAGACAAATCAACACAAGATTCAGATATATAGATACAAAGTCACATGAACAGAAATACATCCTTCTACCCATATTTTACACTGTCACAAATACATTCAAGCACATTACCCCAGGCACAGAAACTGGAACATACACACACACACACACACACTCCACCTTATTTGAAAAAATGAATAAATATAATAGCTCTTGGGGGCGTGGCTAACTGGCCGTGGAGTAGGACGCGTCTCTGTGTGGCTCCCGCAGACCCGACAAATATCCTGGCAATTACGGACATTGGAATTAAGACACACGAGACCCAAACAGAGCGGTGGATGTGGGAACATGCGAGGCACAACGGGATCACAGCGGAAACCAGAGTTTCTTCGTGAAATAGCAAGAAAAACTGCTGGAACGTAGTGGGTTAAAATGGCGCCAGCTGCGGAACGAAGCATTTCACAAGATACCAAGTAACACTGTATGTTGGCAGCAACGTGGCAATATCAAGCACCCGCTGGTGTCGGCTGTGCCTCTGTAAGAGCCGCAGAAGACGTGCACACAGATCCCTGCTGATCCGATGCCAGCAAGAATTTCAGTGGTAGTCACAGTGAGCCTGGATCTTGAGATTGCGAGCCCCGGACTGAAGCGGAGGTGACCAGAGACCCGTATGGTATGGGCAGCTGTGACGGGCCAGATGGGCAATGAGCGCAGAGCGGCCGAGTGTTTGAGTTTGGCGGGTAGCAGCGGAGTTAAGCGGCAGTAAGACGGAGCAGACAACGAGGTGTTGAGGGACAGTATTAGGCAGGGGGACTGGCCTCCCAGGTGGGTGCAGTGATTGGAGTTGAGCATTCCTGCCCGTGCTATCAGCACATGACGCTGACATAAATACCCATTGAAGACCTAGTAGTGGCACAGTTTGACAGCAGAGTGACTATAAGGACTGGTGGCATGCTGCAGAGGACAAGGCCCAGGTTGGAGCACAACGAACAAGGACCCAAGAGTGGAATAAGAATGGGGGTGCAGCGATCTTTGGCAGGAAACAGACCAAGGCCATTAAGCCTGTGGGTGCGGGTGCAGCGAAAGGTGAACCCAAGAATACTGCCTTCGCAGGAGAAGATTGGGAAGGCGCACACAAGGGAGTAGTGCCCTGACCCTGATCACAAAGTGGTGCAGATGACCAGCGGCGGAAGGAGAGACAATATGGGCTGGCAGATGGAGTAGGGAGAACAGTGAACTCAGCTGGGCTGCCCAAGGAGCAGAAAGGCACATAGCCCAGATAGCAGTGGGGTGTGCGGGGGGGGAGAGACTGGTTCACCAGAGAGTGTAGTCCTAAACAGGGGGGAGCCCGGCAGTGCATAGTACCCGGCACCAGGGTATTTACTCCGCTGAACCACAGACGGACCAGAAGCGCTAGCTGGTGCCTGAACCGCATAGCCACAAGGCGGTAACGTTGGAGGAACCTCTCTGAGGAGCCTGAGGGCCCTAATGACAGACCAGAAGCTGGGAAATAAGCTGTAAGGTGCCGGTATCCACGCTGTGCAGACAGAGGCAACATAGGCTAACAATGGAAACACGAGAGTGTGCAGTAACAGCAGGTTAAGGAACGGACCATATGGCTGGCGCAGTGCATCGCTAGAGTAGTCTGGATCCTCATGACACCGGCCCCTGAGAATGGAATAAAGGCGCACAAGGCCCTAGTGAGGGTGAAAGAAATTTGAAGGAGCAGCAGCAAGTTCAGACAATAGTTATATGCCAATGACAAAATTGCGTCCAAGCAAATCAAAGGTGAAGCAGCCGTCAATTGACATTTTTACTAAAGTAACCCAGGCAACTTTCGACGCCAAGACAACAGAGAAGGGCACACGAGCAGAGGCACCTCCAGCAAGAGACGACCAACATATCCGGGCAGCCATAGCAGAGCTGAAATCATCATGGGGATCCAAGATTGTCACTGCAGAGCTGAGAACGGCACTCGAAACCAAAATAGATGCCATAAGCTTGGACGTCAACCTCCTGTGACAAGATGTGAGGGCTTTATCCGAACCTACGGGAGGGCTGGAAAAGGAAGTGAAAGCAAACGCGGCCACATGCATGGCTAACGCAAAATAAGTCAACACATTGCATCAACAAGTACGTAACCTGGAAAACAGTGTGGAGTAGGAGGGATGTGCACGCAGAAACAACGTTCGCATTGTAGGAGTGCCAGAGGGAACTGAAAACCTGGATCCGACGAACTACATAGAAAACTTGTTGCTGCAAAAAATCGATGCAGCGGAACTCATTCAGGGATGCACCGTCGAGAGAGCACACAGAGCCCAGACCAGTAGACCTTTACCAGGGGCTCCCCCAATGCCAATCATACCCAAGATACTACATTCTAAAGACAGGTAGAAGATCCTGGCGCACTTTCATAAAGGAGGGACTATGAGCAGACCGTCAGCAAACATCATGGCGTATCCGGATTACATGTTTCAGGTACAGATACAGATACAACGCTTGAGTTATGTGTCAGTGAAAAGGAGACTACGTGAGTCCGGATTTAAGTACATGGTAGTGTATCCCGCAAAGCTGAAAGTAATGCACAAAGACAGGGCTGGTTTTTTTTATACCCCGGACAAAGTGACTGCGTGGTTGGACATGATGAACTGCCCACCGGCAGCGGATGACCAGGCAGACAAGAGTCAGGAGAAGTGAGTGGGTGCTACAGCTGCGCCGGAGCGGCAGGCAGATGGGCTGCAGGTGGAACCAACACTGAAGATGAGTTTTTTTCCTCGAGACCCCGGACGAGACGACAAAATGGTTGGATTATATTAACTGCCCGGCGGAAGCAGATGTCCAGACGAGGAGATTAGAGACTATTTATGAGGTAACCAGCGCAGCAAAGACATTGACTTTGGGACTAGAATATAATACAGCATATAACAAGATTAATGGAAAGGGTTACACGAAGAATGAACATTGTGGGGTAAGGCCTGAGTTTGGGACTCGTGACCACATGACATAATTGGAATCTAATATAGCTATGCTTTGTACAGGCTACGATACGCACAAGCGGACTGAAGGAGAGCTCGCTGGATAAGTGAACCAGGGTTTCTCTGAGACAGGCTTTGTACCAAGTAAGGGTGGTGTTGCCTATATATATACTTATGATACGTACCTCCGGACTAGAACACAAAATGTGAAATGGGTCGTTTAAAGTGATAAGTGTACAGAGGGGCGTGGACTTATAGGTGTGTAGTAAACTGTGGCACTGGCGCGGGAGACACAGAGAAATGCGTTCTCAACCCCAGTAGGTAGTTAGTCGGGATACTAGTAGAGCGGTATCCCCCTGCGGAGTTCCACGTACCGGCGGAGGCCTAGAAAGAGACTAGATGCGGGGTAGCTTGAGATCCAGGGATGGAGCTGCGCAACAGTTGGGGATCGGTAGGGGGGGTGCGGGAGGAAATGGGGGGGGGGTGAAGGGGGGGTGGAGTGGGAGTTTGGGGAGTTAAAAGGGAGCGAGCCTGCAATCATAAGCCACAGAGTAAGAGGGGGAAGGCGGGGGCAGAGATGGGAGGGGTAGGATGCGGATAGGATGGGGGACTTCAAGATAGTGACCTGGAATGTGAGGGGGTTAAATAACTACATTAAACGGAACAGGGTCATGATGTACCTGAGGAGACAGAAAATACACATTGCACTGCTCCAGGAAACTCATCTGACCAAGGAGAAGCAGGGGGTGGTAACATAAAATATGGAATGGGACAACCTTAGGAGCAACATATTTGGCGTATGCCAGAGGAGTCATAACATGGGTAGCACCACACGTCCCATTTAAGCTGCTGCAATCAACCATAGATAAAGATGGCAGAATGGTGCTAATAAAAGGGATGGTGGAAAATGGAGAGGTGAGCATTATCAATGTTTATGCCCCCAAACAACACTACTGGCTATTTCAGGAACGTGTATACTAAGATAATATATGGATGGGACAGTCATTTGGGGGGAGGACTTCAACTGCACCCTGTACCCAAGACTAGATAGGTCGGATGGGAAGGCCGGAAGCCATGCCCTAGCAGCAAAGGCTCTGGGTGCCTTGGTACATGATTTTCAATTGGTGGATGCGTGGAGAATGCACCACCCACAGGAGAAGGAATACTCACATTATTCTGCCCCACAACACTTGTATACTAGATTAGATTGTATATTTATTGGACAGGAGCTAACTCAAGAAGTGACAAGGACAGAATATAAGGCTATGGTCCTTTCGGACCATGCACCATTGATGGTAACATGCCAGAACCTACCTCCCAGGGCGAGAATCCCGACATGGACTCATAGCCGAGGCATTGAAAGACACAGCGTTTAGAGAAGATCTGAGGAATGGAATAAAGGAGTATTTTGAACACAATACCAGCAGTGTGGTGAGGGGGGAGGCGATATCGAAATCAAAGGGGCTGCAAGGTGGCATAACACGGGACTTGCATGACACAGAGAAGAGTCTAGAAACGATGATGCAAGTGTGCCCAGGGTCCCCTGAGGAGGCCGAGACCATATACCGACTACAGCAAGAATGCAGGAACCACTGGGAGAGGCTATGTAACCTAAATTGTAGAAAATATGTGGAGAGGCAAGACACGGAAGGAGACAAGCCAGGCCGGTTACTAGCCTGGTTATATAAAAGTGAGACCCCTAGACCAACAATCAGAGCAATGCTGCAAGGGGTAGATGGACAGACGCGAGATACCCAAGAAGGTGTGAACAAATGTTTTTTTTAATACCATAAGAAACTATATGCAGATATTGCCGAGGATGAAGACATAGACATACAAGAAGCATTAACAGAGATTACTCTTCCCTAAACTTGGGCCGACAGAGAGAACCTGGAGGCCCCAATAACGTTGGAAGAGCTAGAACATGTGATCAAGTTACTACCCACTAATAATGCCCCACGGGCAGGGGGACTCCCGAGTGAGTTCTATAAAGTTTACGGGGCTGAATTGCTTCCTCAGCTGGCAATGCTGAATGAAGCGTTTAACACGAGCACATTGCTGGAGTCCCTACGAGAGGCGATCATCATTCCACTCCTTAAATACAACAAACCAGACACAAGAGTGTGGGTCATATAGACCACTTTCGATGCTCAACCAAGATAGCAAGATACTTACAGCAGTGATGGCGAATAGGTTGAGACCAGTTATAAACAAACGTATACACTCTGACCAAACGGGGTATATCCCATGCAGAAGTATATCTCAGAACCTGAGGAGACTCCATTACGTTCTAGAACAAACACCGGGAAGCTCCCAGGAGGCGGCAATAATCTTGCTAGATGTAGTGAAGGCCTATAACTCAGTCAAGTGGCCATGGCTGATGGCTGTACTAAAAGAATACGGTATTGGGCCTGCGTATTTAAAGTGGGTCCAACTACTATATGATAAACCGCTAGCTCGAGTCAGGACGGGGACAACCATATCAGAACAGTGGCAGTTAGGCAGAGGCACCAGACGGGGATGTCCGTGGTCCCTGATGCTTTTTATTTTGGCACTTGAACCCCTGGCAGCGTACCTGAGACAGCAATATGGCGAAGTAGGTATCAGCACTAAGGGCGGGCAACATTTGATATTGATGTACACTGATGACATGTTGCTGTACCTGAAGTATCCCGAGGAGAACCTACAGTTTATTCTGGAGGTTTCGGAAACGATACGCAATACTGTCCGGCATAACAGTGAACCCCAGGAAATTGAGTATATTCCCCCTGGGTAGATAGGTAGGGACAACATCAGCTGCCGGTATTACAGATAAGATAGGAAACGCTGACGTTCAGATACTTGGGAATAGATGTATACCACAGCACTGAAGTCGAACACAAGCTGAATACAGAAAGAGCGGTGTTAAGAATTGAAAACAGGATGACATTTTGGGCCAAGCTACCATTAACAATGATGGGCAGAGTGGCACTGTTAATGATGGTAGTACTACCCAGGTTGTTACAATACTTTGCGAATATACCATACATGATACCCAAACGATTCTTTACTAAGGTACAGAGCATATGTAGGGGGTTTATATGGCACAACTCCAGGAACAGGGTAGCGTTGTGGAAATTACAGAACCTTTATGTACAAGGGGGCATCAGATTGCCCAATTGTGAGGTATACTACCTGGCTAGCCAACTCCAATACTTGGCAAGGTGGCTATCAGAGGATCCCATGCCGAAATCCAAACTGTGAGGGCCGAATGCACCCCTTACTTCTTGAATGAATGGATGTGGTTGCCAAAATTGCAACGGGAGAGAGGAAGTAGATTGGTGGACCTGGGGGGGAAGATGTGGCAAAGAGCCTGCCAGCTAATGGAGAACCCGTATCCGTGCTCCCCACAGATACTGTTAGTGGCACTGGAAGGAGTGGATGAGCAAATGAGGAGGACTATCAGAGAGAAATGGGAACCGGCAGGCATAGTGGCCATGGGGGATGTGTGGCAGGATGAGAAGGTGAAACAGTTGGATGTCTTGGTGGAAGACACTGGATTACATCAAGGACAATACATCACATATGCTAGGCTGGGGAGGATGATGAAAGATACTTGGTCTGATGCAGTGTTAGCTCGACAGCCTGAGGCGGTTATAGAAGCATTTTATGACATATCTGATGGGGGCCATGAGGTCTCCCGGCTATACGAGCTGCTGATGTCTAAAGTGGGGAAAGAAATAACTCGGCCAAGGCTAGACTGGGAGGAGGAGGTGGAGAAACCGATGGTTGATGGGTTATGGGTTAGGGTGCAAGGATACCATAAGAAGGTATCAAGGAACATGAGGTTGCAGCAGGTGCAGCTATGCGTCGCCCATAGAGCATACATGACCCCCAAGAAGATAGCCAAGATTATGAATGCTGGTACACATACATGCCCGAAATGTGGGGAGGTAAATGCTGGAATTACACACATGTTCTGGGCATGCCCTGAAATAAGGACATTCTGGGAGGAGGTGGCCCGCTTTATGGCAAGGAAGGAGATTAATTTAGGTGTGAACTCCCCATGGGCATGCATGTTGGGGGGGTTCCCCAGGCCGAGTAAACTTAAGCATGTGAGCAAACTTATAGACTTGGGGCCTCATTCCAAGGTTGGTGCTAGTCATGGCGCTATTAGTACCGTGTCCGCCCTCGTTCGATGGGGACTTACCGGTCTAGTCCGACCTTTGCGGGACCGTTAAGTCCCCATTGAAAATGTCAATCCCCATTCCCATTTGAGCCCCCATAGGGCTCAATGGGGAGGGTGCTAATAACGGTAGCGTAAATTACGGTACCGTTATTAGCTCTGAGGTCCCTTTGCGGATTTCATCCATAACGCCTAGTAAAAGCAGGCGTTAAGGACGCAGCCACAAAGGGACCTCGTAGTAGGGCGCAAAGGGATTACCGGCACCGATGTCCTTAACGGTGCCCGGTATCCCTTTGCGCCCTACTCGGAATGAGGCCCTTGGCATATATACTGGCTAAGCGCATAATAGCAATGAACTGGAAAGCAAGCAGGAGACCGAGAGCAGATGTTTGGTGGTACGATCTCCAGAAGTGGCCAAAAGCTGAGACCACGGTGTGGGATGAGGCGGCAAATAGAGGTGGGGAGGAGGAAGCAAGTATGTTGATTGCCTGGAAAAAAATGGTAGCGACACTGTCCAGATCTGACCAAGAGAGTCAGGAGGAAGGTGGCCCTCCAGGTGGGGGAGAAGGAGGAATGCCCGCTGAAATGGAATGAGGAAGGTCGAAATGTTTGTTAGGCTCGGGGGCTGGGGGGGAGGATTGAGAGGGGAACACAACATGGAACTGTACGAGAGAATTGATTTGCATATTGGTTGTTGCACTGTATGATGCACATGTTGGAAATTAATAAATACATTAAAAAAAAAAAATATATATATATATATATAATATAAAATCACTCTTGCTCCATCACCACGTGCAGAGAGTATTCCCCTTGAAGTTCTCTCTGCTTCCGCGAGTTGAAATATGCAACCGACTTTGCAAGAAAGTGCAACTTGGGAGCACAAAAAAGCCATGTCCCCTCACTGTCTTTCGCTCTGCATTGTTCAAATGCAGACCCCATAGCCACAATTACCACAAAGACCCACCAAAGGCTTCTTGTGTCTGGCAGAGGTTGACTGGCAAATCAAGGTGGTCTGCTGTCTAACTGTAAGCCAGGGCAAATGAAGGTGGTGGGGGACAAGGAATGGGCTTGTTGTGATGAGCAATTGAGGGGTGGGATTGGCAAGGAATTGGTGATTGGGAAATGTGGGCATGGCAAGGAGGTGTGTGCAAGTTAAGGGAAGAGGATTGAGTTAATAGTTAAAGGATGGCGCAATAGGGAAACCGAGGTATTCAAGTTAATTCTAAGAAACAGTAGGCATTGAGAATGTGGTGGAAGGAAAGGATGGATGATGGGGGAGAAACATAGGGTAAATGAGGATGCATACATTTGGAACGGTAGTTAAGCAGGTTGACTGTTGCTGTGATGTCATCCACGTGACTGCACCTGATTATGCGACTGGATTGACCCCTTTTCTTTGTTCTAAGTGTTGCATACTTGCTTTATGAACATATGTTTGAATTACTACTTCTCATATCTGTTCAGCTTGCTTTATCATGTGACCTGGTGCTTTGAAAGTACAAACAGTCATACAGACTAAGAATATAATTATAGTACATTTTCATTATAATTATAATCTTAGTCTGTTTCTCTGTTGTATTTGCCTCAGGATACAGATGATTAATAGGTTTCGCCCTTGTAGCTACATTGGTGCTTTGAAAACCAGATTTATTGAACAGTATACTAGTTTAGCACTTGAATAACAACTTTGTAGAAAGCATTTTTTGTTTCTAATATTGACAATGAAATAGGAGAAGATGAAGTAGAAGATGAGGTCTCCCCTGCTTTCTGAGTTGGAAACTGTGGAACCTGGAAGACAGGGCTCAAAATCCTTGCCTTCCACACTTCATACATAATGTGATCCAGAGCAAATCCCCTTTCATCACTGTGCCTTATTTGTCTTTGCTATCTATAGAAAAAGCCTCACTTATATGGATTTATACTCTATAGCGTTACTCTATAAATTATAATTTAAAAAATGTATGTCAATCGTACTGGTGAGGAGGCAGGATAGGATGTCAAGTGAGCATCTTCTTTTGTAAGGGTGGTACACAGGGTGCCGATATGGGTTTTGTGTTGTGGGCTGGGGAGGCAGGACGCCTGGTATGGTTCTTTTGCCAGGCCAGCTCATGCTTGGCTCTGAGAGTGAAGCCAGACCCCCTGGTTCAGCAATGACTCCGCTCTACCAATGAATTCTCTAGCTTTGTCACCTCTTTACATTGTTTGAAAACTAAGAATGGGGTATGATGGGAGGAGATGCTGTCAATTTACAAACTGCACATTGAAAACTGGGCTCAAATCCAGATTTCCCAGTTCACCAATTATTTTATCCTAATTAAATCATTTTACTATGTTTGTTAAGTGGGAGAATGTCCAGGGGTCCGGGTCTCTTAGAAAACACAAACATACTGAAAAATATGTTGCATCAAAGAAAAGTACTACTATATCTACATTTGAGAATGTGTGGAAGGGGCAGAGGTTGGTATTGATGTTACTTGTTCTGGAAGTTGGGCCTCTGTGCTGTGAGCTTGGGCCATTGCACTATGTCTCCCTTCTCTGTCCACACTGCTTTCTAGTTTTTCTCTCTTGTTCTGGCCTCTCCACATTCCGTATCATGGTTCTCGTTCTCCCCCTCTTTCCCTCCCTCCTCTCTCCTTGCTCCTTGCTCCCCTCTCCCCCTCCCTTCCTTACCTCCTTTCTTCCTTTCTGCACCGTCCAGCTCCACCCTGATCTCTCTCTCCTATCTGTACTTCGTCTCCTTTTCTTCTATTCCCTTCTTGCTCTTCTCTCACGGTCCTACTGATCTTACCCTTTTCCCTCAGTTCTTACTCCTTCCCACACTACCCTTCCTCTGCTGTCCTGCCTCACTTCCCTCTTTCTCTCTCACTTCCCCCTTCTTTCTCCCTTTCATTCTCCCCTTCTTTCTCTCTCCCTTCTTTCTCTCTCCCCCTTCTTTCTCTCTCCTTTTTTCTCTCTCCTCTTCTTCCCTTCTTTTTCTCTCCCCCTCCTTTCTCCCCATTTCTTTCTCTCCTCCCTTCTCTCTCTCTCCTCCCTTCTCTCTCTCTCTCCCCTCCCTTCTCACGCTATTCCCTCCCTTCTCACTCTCTTGCCTCCTTTCTCGCTCCCCCCCCCTACAGATAAGGGGTGTATTGGGCACTTTTACTCCCTAAAAATAGGAAAATACTCCCCAAAAAGTATCTCTCTCCCCTTCTCTCTCTCCCTTCCCCTTCTCTCTCTCTCCTTCGACTTCGTTCCCTCTCCCTTTCCCCCTCCCCGTTTCCCTCTCCCCTCCTCCTTTCTCACGCTCCCCCTCCTTTCTCACCCCACCTCCTTTTTCGCTCCACCTCCTTTTTCGCTCCCTTCTCCTTTCTCACTCCCCCCTTCTTTCTCTCTCCCCCTCCTTTCTCGCTCTCCCCCTTCTTTCTCGCTCTCCCCCTACTTTCTCTCTCCTCTTCCTTTTGCGCTCTCTCCCCCTTTGCTCCCCCACCCAGCTTTACAGATAAGGTGTGTATCAGGCACTTTTAGTCCCTAAAAATAGAGAAATACTCCCAAAAAATGAAAACAGCAAGTAAAAATACTCAAAACCCAAAAAATAGGAAACCATTAGAACCTTGTACCCCTGCTTACACCCACACAGCTCAATGGATAGGTTTGGACCAGTAGTCCGTGTAGTACCACAGGAAGAAACTACTATTACGGTCGGAAGTAGTAAACCTTTTTCAAATGGATTGTGTCCGCCAACATAATCCTCATCTTTGATATGCAGTGTCCACAGCTCGGCTGCTTTGGACATTTTTTGGTAGAGAGCACCCTGCGTCGATGGCGTCGGGTCAATATCCCACGAAAGCCTCCGTCGAGGGTGATGTTATTGGATGTTATAAGTAGCACGCACAGCGCCCGTTGCCTCACATCTGTTTTTTCTGCAAATACGTTTGCTTCGTGAAACTCAACGTGCCTCGTACTTCCAGTGTTTGCTGTTAAAGATTGTCTTCCACTCCGACGACACCTTGGTCCGGATTCAAGACATGCCGGGACTGCGGCTCCAAGATGTTCATCACGGACCCGCATCGTATCTGCCTGTGGTGCCTCGTTGAGGGGCATGACGTGGATACGTGCTCCAAATGTCAGTCGATGACTGGAAATGCCTTACAGGAACGAAAAGGGAAACTCCAAGGAGGCAAGGTGTCCAAGCCCCGTAAGTCCCGACCTGTTGGGCCTTCAACCGATGAGTCAAGAGACGACTCTCCTCGGAGGAAGAAGGCCAAGCATTCAAGGTCCAGGAGTGGTTCCAGCCACTCGTCATCCTCATAGAAGTGCTCGAGGAAAAGGCCCTGCTGGTCGCCTTCCTTGTCTTCCTCAGGCGGCACCCCAGAGATGGTGAGTTGCCCGTCCAAAAAATCGATGCTGCAGAATGGGAAGCTTTCCGTGTGGAGATGCGTAAGATTTTTTAAAACAGGGTAAAGCCCCGTCCGCGCCTTCTGTTGAAGCCGGCAGGGAACATTCTCGACCGGATACTCACGCACCCTCGAGCCCGGGTAAACAGCATGATCCTCATCAGGAGCCTTCGAGGCTTTATACGGACAAGGTATCTAAGGATCGATCGAGATGTGAAGAACGGTCAAGGTCTTCCACACCATCAAAACCTCCCAAACCCTTGATGCCCTCGAAGCCGTCAATGCCATCAGCGCCAGGCCAGTCGATAGTGCCTTTCGGGTCCTCCACTCCGGTCAGACCATCGATGTCGACACCGCTTGGGCCAAAAATGCCAGCACAGGTCCCTGTGACAGTGGCACCTACAAAGAAGGCGGTGGCTGAGTCTTTGAAGCCTCTGGCTGGTATTCCTGAGAAAAGGTGTACTCCTACCGAAGAAGGATTTCTTTAAGTCCCTCAACTCAATTCTTTTGAGGATGAGGAACGTTGTGATGAGGATGATGCCCCTTTTGATCTCCAGTTTGGGACCCCTAATGTGCCTGACTGCCTCATTTCGGAGGAGAGTAGGATGGAGGATCTATGTGATACTTTGCACAATGCAAGTGGTATAGACACTTCTCCTGAGCTGGAGGCAAACCTGACCCAAGGGAGCATGCTGACTCCTCTTACAGACGACTTATGTCGAGAGTTGTCGAGTATTTGGGCAGGTCTAGACCTCCTGTGCATTTTGATGAGGATGATCTAACAGACGTTTTGGATCACGATCCGCCTACAGATCCTGAGTTGCCATTTCATGTGGCTCTGCAAAAAAGGGTTGCCAGAAATTGGGAAACCCCGGAGCCTATTCCGGCAGTGAACAAGTCTCTGACAAGAAAATACCACCCCTGCAGTAGCGACCCCGGCTACCTGTCCACTCACCCCACTCCAGAGAGTTTGGTGGTCCAGGCAGTCACGGCTACCTCGAAACAGGCAGCATACCCTACCATCCCTCCTGATAGGGACGATAAGCGCATGGATGGATGGGCGCGCAAGGTATTTTAGGCTGGGAGAATGGCGTTGAAATTGGCCAACTCCACTTGTGCCTTGGCAACATTTTCGTACACTCTGTGGGATTGCATATCTTTGGCGGCAGAGCATATTCCCGAAGGGGAAGAAAGGGACGGCTTTCTGGCTATTGTGAAGGACGGCAAGGAAGCCATGTATGAATCCCTTCAGTCTGGGTTGGATTATGCAGATAGCATCAGCAGGTCCATGGCTATGAGCACTGTGATACGCAGGTTTGAGTGGTTGCGGAAGTCGGGTTTTGAACCGGATGTGCCGGCTCGACTTCTGAACATGCCATTTGACGAGTGTTATCTTTTTGACAGCAAGGCTGACGAGAGACTTGAGAAGTTGCAGATCTCCAAAGCAGCTGCCAAATCTTTGGGCGCCACTGTTCGGCAACATCAGCCTTTTCATCCTAGCGGACAGCACTGGAAGGGTAGATCTTTTCGCTACTACTCCTCATTTGGAAGGGCGAGAGGAATGGCCAGTCAAAGAGGCCAAAGTAAGTTTCCTCGTGGTGGGCAAGGTAGAGGTTCCAAGCCCGCTCAAGCAGCAGCCTCTTTGCCATCGGGCTCTGCAACAGCCGCATCAACACCGCTCTGAGGCTTTGAGTCACAGCTCACCAGTAGGGGGCAGGCTGTCTCAGCATCTAGAAGAATGGCGAGACATTACTTCAGATGTGTGGGCTCTGGAAACAATAGCCCACGGTTACTGCCTTCCTTTTATACAGAACCCTCACAAAAACTCTTTGAGGATTCCGGATCCGCTCCTTGTGCAGGAAATATTGACCCGATAGAGAAAGGCACTATAGAACCAGTGCCTATGGCGGAGAGGAACAAGGGTTTGCGTTCCCTGTATTTTTCGATTCCCAAAAAGGATGGGGGACTGAGACCCATCTTGAACTTGAGAAATTTGAAAATTGAACAGGAAGGCCAAATTCAAGATGGTCACTCTTTCTCAGCTCCTTCAGGACCTCCAACTTGAAGATTGGTTGGTGTCATTGGACCTTCAGGATGCTTATTTTCATGTGCCGATCCATCTCAAGCACAAGAAATACCTGAGGTTCGCAGTTGGCGGCTTACACGATCAGCTTAGAGTCCTACCATTTCGGGTTGGCCTCCGTCCAAGGGTATTCACCAAACTGATGGTGGTAGTGGCAGCGCATCTCTGGAGAGGGGGGATTTGTGTCTACCCCTACCTGGAAGATAGGCTGATCAGGTCAGTTTTCCCGAACAAGCCTTGGCTCATCTCAGCGTTGCTTGTCACTCCCTTCACAGACTGGGCTTCTCCCTCAGTTTCAAGTCGTACCATATGACACCTTCCCAGCGGCTCCAGTACATCTGGGCTGTTTTGGACACATCCTTGGGGAAGTGCTTGCCACGTAGGGTGAGGGCTGAAGATATTCTCCAGATGGTAACCAAGTTTCAGAGTGCCCAGAGTCTTCTGGCCTTCTAATTCCTGTGGTTGCTCGTGCCTCATGGCATCCTGCATTTTCCTGCTGCCAGAGGCCCATCTGAGAATGAGATCCCTTCAATGGGCTCTAAGGACTCGATGGACCCAGTTCTCGGGCAAAATGTTGGATCGCTTCAGAATCCAGTCAGGGTCTCACAGGATCTTCTGTGGTGGGCATGCGAGGAAAATCTTATATAGGGAGAACCTTTTTGGCAACCATGGCCAGAGATAACTGTAGTTCCTCACAGGGTGGGGAGTTTACACCAACGATTTGACCAGCGATTTTAGAGCTAGAGGTACGAGCAATTAGACTGGCACTGAAGGCTTTCCTGTACGGGGAAAGAATGTCCTGATAATGACGGACAACACAGTGGCAATGCATTACCTCAACAAGGGAGGTGGTGTAGGGTCACTGTCTGTGTGCAGAGAGGCAATGCAGCTCTGGTACTGGGCAATTCAAGAGGGAATCTCCATAGCGGCTGTTCACCTAGCTGGAGAGGAGAACATGGCAGCAGACGCTCTGAGCAGGCAGAGCGCAGTCTCCCACGAGTGGGAACTAGCTCAGGAAGTCCTTCAAGAGATCTTTGCCCTTTGGGGAACCCCTCAAGTGGATCTGTTTGCGACTGGTGCCAACCGGAAGTGCAAGCGGTACTGCTCAAGGGAATTTCCTCCGAGAGGAGCTCTAGGAGATGCATTTGTGGTGGACTGGGAATTCCCGCTACTATACGCGTTTCCTCCTGTCCCTGTCATCCCTCAAGTTCTCAGGAGGTTGAGATGGTTTGGGACCCATATGATCCTCATTGCTCCGGATTGGGCCAGGAGATTGTGGTACGCAGACCTTCTACACATGTCCATCTGTCCTCTGGTGCGTTTTCCCCAAAGAGAGGACCTTCTCTCGCGAGAGGGAGGTCGGGTTCTCCATCCAGAGGTTAGGACTCTCAACCTTCACGCATGGTTTCTGAAAGGTTGAGATACAAGATTGGGACCTCCCGGATGACGCAATGGAGGTGTTGCTTCCGGCCAGGCGGCTGGCAACAAAGTCTCTGTACCATTGAGGTTGGAATAAGTTCTGCAACTGGCGCTGGGAAAAGAATGTTAATCCTTTTCAATGTTCAACTCCAGATGTTTTTGCTTTCTTTAGCACACAAGGGTCTTCAGGTGGGAACCATTAAAGGTTACCTAGCAGAGCTCTCAATCTTTAAGTGCTCATCCGAAGAATACTCTTATTTTAAGATTCCACTGATTACAGTTTCTAAAAGGGCTCACGATTGTGTTCCCGCCATCACCGTTTCAGGTTCCGGTTTGGGATCTTAACTTGGTCTTAAAGTTTCTGATGGGTGCTCCATTTGAACCATTGCACTCATGTCCGTTAAAGTTGTTGACCTTTAAGACTATTCTATTGGGGGCTATTGCATCTGCACGTAGAGTGAGCTAGTTGCAGGCACTTTCTTCTAAGCCACCCTTTACTGTATTTCACAAGGACAGGGTTGTGTTGAGGGTCAGACCTTCCTTCCTACCTAAGGTAGTTTTGGACTTTCACTTAAGTCAGAAAATGGTACTACCTGCCTTCTATCCTCCTCTGCATCCTAGTAAGGATGAGTAAAGGCTTCATAGGTTGGACCCTAGGAGAGCATTATGCTTTTATATTTCCAGAATGTCCAAGGTGAGAGTGGGCAACCAGCTCTCTGTGAGGTATACAGGGCACAAACTAGTCCAGGTTCTTTCTAAACAGACCTTGTCTAGGTGGATCATCCTCACTATTTCTGAATGCTATAGATTGCCGGGCAAGGACCCTCCTGAGGGCTTGCATGCTTATTCCACCAGAGGCATGGCTACGTCGACAGCCCTACAAAGGGGTATCCCTATCAAAAACATCTGTGATGCTGCAACGTCGTCTTCGATAGACACGTTTACTAAGCATTATTCCCTGGATACTTCCCATGCTCAGGATGTGGTGTTTGATAAGGCAGTGCTTTACTCTGCCCTCTATGCTTTAATGGATAAAATTCTTCACCCTCCTCCAAACATGGATACTGCTTTGGGAGTCTGTCAAAGATGAGGAATACATTAGAGGCCACAATCCATTCGAGGAACAAGTTACTTACCCCTGGTAACGTTCTTTCAAATGGATTTTCCTCCAACGTATTCCTCATCGCCCTCCCAACCTGCCCCTCTGTAGAATTTCCCATGCTATCTCAGCTTTCTTTCCAACAAGGCTGAGTACGGTCAGGCCCGATTTATGGGCACTTTCGGCTACACGAGTAGGGGGTGCCATGCATGCTACTTATAACATCCGCTGACGTCACCCTTGACGGAGGCCTTCGAGAGACATCGACCAGACGCCAACAACCTCTGCTGAAAAATTTCCAGAGCAGCCGAGCTGTGGACACTACATGTCAAAGATGTCAAAGATGAGGAATACGTTGGAGGAACATCCAGACGAAAGAACGTTACCAGGGGTAAGTAACCTCTTCATCTTTTCATGTCCCTGAACAACTAGGTGCAGCGAAATCATTCTTGCCAAAACATTTCAGTTTTCCAATTAAGATGCACCTTTATTTGTTTATAAAATACTCCCTTTGAGAATTGGATTTACATTTGTACTCCCAAAAACATACTCCCACTTCCAAATCTTATCTTAAGATCTTCTCTCCCCCCTTTGCGCTCTCTCTCTCTCCCCCTTTGCGCTCTCTCTCCCCCTTTGCTCTCTCTCTCCCCCCTTTGCTCTCTCTCCCCCTTTGCTCCCCCTTCCAAATATTATTTTGAGATCTTCTCTCCCCCCTTTGCTCTCTCTCTCCCCCTTTGCTCTCTCTCTCCCCCTTTGCTCTCTCTCTCCCCCTTTGCTCTCTCCCCCCTTTGCTCTCTCCCCCTTTTCTCTCTCCCTCCCCCCTTTTCTCTCTCCCTCCCCCCTTTTCTCTCTCCCTCCCCCTTTTCTCTCTCCCTCCCCCTTTTCTCTCTCCCTCCCCCTTTTCTCTCTCCCTCCCCCCTTTTCTCTCTCCCTCCCCCCTTTTCTCTCTCCCTCCCCCCTTTTCTCTCTCCCTCCCCCCTTTTCTCTCTCCCTCCCCCCTTTTCTCCCTCTCTCCCCCCTTTTCTCCCTCTCTCCCCCCTTTTCTCCCTCTATCCCCCCTTGCTCTCTCTCTCCCCCCTTTGCTCTCTCTCCCCCCTTTGCTCTCTCTCTCCCCCTTTGCTCTCTCTCCCCCCCTTGCTCTCTCTCCCCCTTTGCTCTCTCTCCCCCTTTGCTCTCTCTCTCCCCCTTACACTCTCTCCCCCCTTACACTCTCTTAACCCCATTGCGCTCTTTTACCCCATCGCGCGCTCTCTCCCCCTTTGTGCTCTCTCCCACCTTTGCGCTCTCTTCCCCCCCCCTTGCACAACTAGGTGCAGTGAAATCATTCTTGCCAAAAACATTTGTTTTCCAGTTAAAACACATTTATTTGTTTATAAAATACTCTTGAGAATTGGATTCACGTTTGTACTCCCTAAAAATCATTTTACTCCCAACTTTAAAAAAATAGGGAGTAAAATACCCCACTTCCAAATCTTATCTTGAGAACATCTCCCCCTTTGCTCTCTGCCTCGTTTGCGCTCTCTGCCCCCTTTGCTCTCTCTGCCCCCTTTGCTCTCTTTGCCCCCTTTGCTCTCTTTGCCCCCTTTGCTCCCTTTGCTCTCTTTGCCCCCTTTGCTCTCTCTCTGCCCCTTTGCTCTCTCTCTGCCCCTTTGCTCTCTCTCTGCCCCTTTGCTCTCTCTCTGCCCCTTTGTGCTCTCCCCCCTTTGTGCTCTCTCCCCCCTTTGCGCTCTCTCCCCCCCTTTGCGCGCTCCCCCCCTTGCATGCTCTCCCCCCCCTTGCATAACTAGATGCAGCAAAATCATTCTTGCCAAAAACATTTCTGTTTTCCAATTAATCAAAATAAACACAATTCTGGAAGTTGGGCCTCTGTGCTGTGAGCTTGGGCCATTGCACTATGTCTCCCTTCTCTGTCCACACTGCTTTCTAGTTTTTTTCTCTTGTTCTGGCCTCTCCACATTCCGTATCATGGTTCTCGTTCTCCCCCTCTTTCCCTCCCTCCTCTCTCCTTGCTCCCCTCTCCCCCTCCCTTCCTTACCTCCTTTCTTCCTTTCTGCACCGTCCAGCTCCACCCTGATCTCTCTCTCCTATCTGTACTTCGTCTCCTTTTCTTCTATTCCCTTCTTGCTCTTCTCTCACGGTCCTACTGATCTTACCCTTTTCCCTCAGTTCTTACTCCTTCCCACACTACCCTTCCTCTGCTGTCCTGCCTCACTTCCCTCTTTCTCTCTCACTTCCCCCTTCTTTCTCCCCTTCATTCTCTCCTTCTTTCTCTCTCCCTTCTTTCTCTCTCCCCCTTCTTTCTCTCTCCTTTTTTCTCTCTCCTCTTCTTCCCTTCTTTTTCTCTCCCCCTCCTTTCTCCCCATTTCTTTCTCTCCTCCCTTCTCTCTCTCTCCTCCCTTCTCTCTCTCTCTCCCCTCCCTTCTCACGCTATTCCCTCCCTTCTCACTCTCTTGCCTCCTTTCTCGCTCCCCCCCCCTACAGATAAGGGGTGTATTGGGCACTTTTACTCCCTAAAAATAGGAAAATACTCCCCAAAAAGTATCTCTCTCCCCTTCTCTCTCTCCCTTCCCCTTCTCTCTCTCTCCTTCGACTTCGTTCCCTCTCCCTTTCCCCCTCCCCGTTTCCCTCTCCCCTCCTCCTTTCTCACGCTCCCCCTCCTTTCTCACCCCACCTCCTTTTTCGCTCCACCTCCTTTTTCGCTCCCTTCTCCTTTCTCACTCCCCCCTTCTTTCTCTCTCCCCCTCCTTTCTCGCTCTCCCCCTTCTTTCTCGCTCTCCCCCTACTTTCTCTCTCCTCTTCCTTTTGCGCTCTCTCCCCCTTTGTTCCCCCACCCAGCTTTACAGATAAGGTGTGTATCAGGCACTTTTAGTCCCTAAAAATAGAGAAATACTCCCAAAAAATGAAAACGGCAAGTAAAAATACTCAAAACCAAAAAAAATGGAAACCATTAGAACCTTGTACCCCTGCTTACACCCACACAGCTCAATGGATAGGTTTGGACCAGTAGTCCGTGTAGTACCACAGGAAGAAACTACTATTACAGTCGGAAGTAGTAAACCTTTTTCAAATGGATTGTGTCCGCCAACATAATCCTCATCTTTGATATGCAGTGTCCACAGCTCGGCTGCTTTGGACATTTTTTGGCAGAGAGCACCCTGCGTCGATGGCGTCGGGTCAATATCCAACGAAAGCCTCCGTCGAGGGTGATGTTATTGGATGTTATAAGTAGCACGCACAGCGCCCGTTGCCTCACATCTGTTTTTTCTGCAAATACGTTTGCTTCGTGAAACTCAACGTGCCTCGTACTTCCAGTGTTTGCTGTTAAAGATTGTCTTCCACTCCGACGACACCTTGGTCCGGATTCAAGACATGCCGGGACTGCGGCTCCAAGATGTTCATCACGGACCCGCATCGTATCTGCCTGTGGTGCCTCGTTGAGGGGCATGACGTGGATACGTGCTCCAAATGTCAGTCGATGACTGGAAATGCCTTACAGGAACGAAAAGGGAAACTCCAAGGAGGCAAGGTGTCCAAGCCCCGTAAGTCCCGACCTGTTGGGCCTTCAACCGATGAGTCGAGAGACGACTCTCCTCGGAGGAAGAAGGCCAAGCATTCAAGATCCAGGAGTGGTTCCAGCCACTCGTCATCCTCATAGAAGTGCTCGAGGAAAAGGCCCTGCCGGTCGCCTTCCTCGTCTTCCTCAGGCGGCACCCCAGAGATGGTGAGTTGCCCGTCCAAAAAATCGATGCCTGCAGAATGAGAAGCTTTCCGTGTGGAGATGCTTAAGATTTTTTAAAACAGGGTAAAGCCCCGTCCGCGCCTTCTGTTGAAGCCGGCAGGGAACATTCTCGACCGGATACTCACGCACCCTCGAGCCCGGGTAAACAGCATGATCCTCATCAGGAGCCTTCGAGGCTTTATACGGACAAGGTATCTAAGGATCGATCGAGATGTGAAGAACGGTCAAGGTCTTCCACACCATCAAAACCTCCCAAACCCTTGATGCCCTCGAAGCCGTCAATGCCATCAGCGCCAGGCCAGTCGATAGTGCCTTTCGGGTCCTCCACTCCGGTCAGACCCTCGATGTCGACACCGTTTGGGCCAAAAATGCCAGCACAGGTCCCTGTGACAGTGGCACCTACAAAGAAGGCGGTGGCTGAGTCTTTGAAGCCTCTGGCTGGTATTCCTGAGAAAAGGTGTACTCCTACCGAAGAAGGATTTCTTTAAGTCCATCAACTCAATTCTTTTGAGGATGAGGAACGTTGTGATGAGGATGATGCCCCTTTTGATCTCCAGTTTGGGACCCCTAATGTGCCTGACTGCCTCATTTCGGAGGAGAGTAGGATGGAGGATCTATGTGATACTTTGCACAATGCAAGTGGTATAGACACTTCTCCTGAGCTGGAGGCAAACCTGACCCAAGGGAGCATGCTGACTCCTCTTACAGACGACTTATGTCGAGAGTTGTCGAGTATTTGGGCAGGTCTAGACCTCCTGTGCATTTTGATGAGGATGATCTAACAGACGTTTTGGATCACGATCCGCCTACAGATCCTGAGTTGCCATTTCATGTGGCTCTGCAAAAAAGGGTTGCCAGAAATTGGGAAACCCCGGAGCCTAATCCGGCAGTGAACAAGTCTCTGACAAGAAAATACCACCCCTCCAGTAGCGACCCCGGCTACCTGTCCACTCACCCCACTCCAGAGAGTTTGGTGGTCCAGGCAGTCACGGCTACCTCGAAACAGGCAGCATACCCTACCATCCCTCCTGATAGGGACGATAAGCGAATGGATGGATGGGCGCGCAAGGTATTTTAGGCTGGGAGAATGGCGTTGAAATTGGCCAACTCCACTTGTGCCTTGGCAACATTTTCGTACACTCTGTGGGATTGCATATCTTTGGCGGCAGAGCATATTCCCGAAGGGGAAGAAAGGGACGGCTTTCTGGCTATTGTGAAGGACGGCAAGGAAGCCATGTATGAATCCCTTCAGTCTGGGTTGGATTATGCAGATAGCATCAGCAGGTCCATGGCTATGAGCACTGTGATACGCAGGTTTGAGTGGTTGCGGAAGTCGGGTTTTGAACCGGATGTGCCGGCTCGACTTCTGAACATGCCATTTGACGAGTGTTATCTTTTTGACAGCAAGGCTGACGAGAGACTTGAGAAGTTGCAGATCTCTAAAGCAGCTGCCAAATCTTTGGGCGCCACTGTTCGGCAACATCAGCCTTTTCATCCTAGCGGACAGCACTGGAAGGGTAGATCTTTTCGCTACTACTCCTCATTTGGAAGGGCGAGAGGAATGGCCAGTCAAAGAGGCCAAAGTAAGTTTCCTCGTGGTGGGCAAGGTAGAGATTCCAAGCCCGCTCAAGCAGCAGCCTCTTTGCCATCGGGCTCTGCAACAGCCGCATCAACAGCGCTCTGAGGCTTTGAGTCACAGCTCACCAGTAGGGGGCAGGCTGTCTCAGCATCTAGAAGAATGGCGAGACATTACTTCAGATATGTGGGCTCTGGAAACAATAGCCCACGGTTACTGCCTTCCTTTTATACAGAACCCTCACAAAAACTCTTTGAGGATTCCGGATCCGCTCCTTGTGCAGGAAATATTGACCCGATAGAGAAAGGCACTATAGAACCAGTGCCTATGGCGGAGAGGAACAAGGGTTTGCGTTCCCTGTATTTTTCGATTCCCAAAAAGGATGGGGGACTGAGACCCATCTTGAACTTGAGAAATTTGAAAATTGAACAGGAAGGCCAAATTCAAGATGGTCACTCTTTCTCAGCTCCTTCAGGACCTCCAACTTGAAGATTGGTTGGTGTCATTGGACCTTCAGGATGCTTATTTTCATGTGCCGATCCATCTCAAGCACAAGAAATACCTGAGGTTCGCAGTTGGCGGCTTACACGATCAGTTTAGAGTCCTACCATTTCGGGTTGGCCTCCGTCCAAGGGTATTCACCAAACTGATGGTGGTAGTGGCAGCGCATCTCTGGAGAGGGGGGATTTGTGTCTACCCCTACCTGGAAGATAGGCTGATCAGGTCATTTTTCCCGAACAAGCCTTGGCTCATCTCAGCGTTGCTTGTCACTCCCTTCACAGACTGGGCTTCTCCCTCAGTTTCAAGTCGTACCATATGACACCTTCCCAGCGGCTCCAGTACATCTGGGCTGTTTTGGACACATCCTTGGGGAAGTGCTTGCCACGTAGGGTGAGGGCTGAAGATATTCTCCAGATGGTAACCAAGTTTCAGAGTGCCCAGAGTCTTCTGGCCTTCTAATTCCTGTGGTTGCTCGTGCCTCATGGCATCCTGCATTTTCCTGCTGCCAGAGGCCCATCTGAGAATGAGATCCCTTCAATGGGCTCTAAGGACTCGATGGACCCAGTTCTCGGGCAAAATTTTGGATCGCTTCAGAATCCAGTCCGGGTCTCACAGGATCTCCTGTGGTGGGCATGCGAGGAAAATCTTATATAGGGAGAACCTTTTTGGCAACCATGGCCAGAGATAACTGTAGTTCCTCACAGGGTGGGGAGTTTACACCAACGATTTGACCAGCGATTTTAGAGCTAGAGGTACGAGCAATTAGACTGGCACTGAAGGCTTTCCTGTACGGGGAAAGAATGTCCTGATAATGACGGACAACACAGTGGCAATGCATTACCTCAACAAGGGAGGTGGTGTAGGGTCACTGTCTGTGTGCAGAGAGGCAATGCAGCTCTGGTACTGGGCAATTCAAGAGGGAATCTCCGTAGCGGCTGTTCACCTAGCTGGAGAGGAGAACATGGCAGCAGACGCTCTGAGCAGGCAGAGCGCAGTCTCCCACGAGTGGGAACTAGCTCAGGAAGTCCTTCAAGAGATCTTTGCCCTTTGGGGAACCCCTCAAGTGGATCTGTTTGCGACTGGTGCCAACCGGAAGTGCAAGCGGTACTGCTCAAGGGAATTTCCTCCGAGAGGAGCTCTAGGAGATGCATTTGTGGTGGACTGGGAATTCCCGCTACTATACGCGTTTCCTCCTGTCCCTGTCATCCCTCAAGTTCTCAGGAGGTTGAGATGGTTTGGGACCCATATGATCCTCATTGCTCCGGATTGGGCCAGGAGATTGTGGTACGCAGACCTTCTAGACATGTCCATCTGTCCTCTGGTGCGTTTTCCCCAAAGAGAGGACCTTCTCTCGCGAGAGGGAGGTCGGGTTCTCCATCCAGAGGTTAGGACTCTCAACCTTCACGCATGGTTTCTGAAAGGTTGAGATACAAGATTGGGACCTCCCGGATGACGCAATGGAGGTGTTGCTTCCGGCCAGGCGGCTGGCAACAAAGTCTCTGTACCATTGAGGTTGGAATAAGTTCTGCAACTGGCGCTGGGAAAAGAATGTTAATCCTTTTCAATGTTCAACTCCAGATGTTTTTGCTTTCTTTAGCACACAAGGGTCTTCAGGTGGGAACCATTAAAGGTTACCTAGCAGAGCTCTCAATCTTTAAGTGCTCATCCGAAGAATGCTCTTATTTTAAGATTCCACTGATTACAGTTTCTAAAAGGGCTCACGATTGTGTTCCCGCCATCACCGTTTCAGGTTCCCGTTTGGGATCTTAACTTGGTCTTAAAGTTTCTGATGGGTGCTCCATTTGAACCATTGCACTCATGTCCGTTAAAGTTGTTGACCTTTAAGACTATTCTATTGGGGGCTATTGCATCTGCACGTAGAGTGAGCGAGTTGCAGGCACTTTCTTCTAAGCCACCCTTTACTGTATTTCACAAGGACAGGGTTGTGTTGAGGGTCAGACCTTCCTTCCTACCTAAGGTAGTTTTGGACTTTCACTTAAGTCAGAAAATGGTACTACCTGCCTTCTATCCTCCTCTGCATCCTAGTAAGGATGAGTAAAGGCTTCATAGGTTGGACCCTAGGAGAGCATTATGCTTTTATATTTCCAGAATGTCCAAGGTGAGAGTGGGCAACCAGCTCTCTGTGAGGTATACAGGGCACAAACTAGTCCAGGCTCTTTCTAAACAGACCTTGTCTAGGTGGATCATCCTCACTATTTCTGAATGCTATAGATTGCCGGGCAAGGACCCTCCTGAGGGCTTGCATGCTTATTCCACCAGAGGCATGGCTACGTCGACAGCCCTACAAAGGGGTATCCCTATCAAAAACATCTGTGATGCTGCAACGTCGTCTTCGATAGACATGTTTACTAAGCATTATTCCCTGGATACTTCCCATGCTCAGGATGTGGTGTTTGATAAGGCAGTGCTTTACTCTGCCCTCTATGCTTTAATGGATAAAATTCTTCACCCTCCTCCAAACATGGATACTGCTTTGGGAGTCTGTCAAAGATGAGGAATACATTAGAGGCCACAATCCATTCGAGGAACAAGTTACTTACCCCTGGTTACGTTCTTTCGAATGGATTTTCCTCCAACGTATTCCTCATCGCCCTCCCAACCTGCCCCTCTGTAGAATTTCCCATGCTATCTCAGCTTTCTTTCCAACAAGGCTGAGTACGGTCAGGCCCGATTTATGGGCACTTTCGGCTACACGAGTAGGGGGTGCCATGCATGCTACTTACAACATCCGCTGACGTCACCCTTGACGGAGGCCTTCGAGAGACATCGACCAGACGCCAACAACCTCTGCTGAAAAATTTCCAGAGCAGCCGAGCTGTGGACACTACATGTCAAAGATGTCAAAGATGAGGAATACGTTGGAGGAACATCCAGACGAAAGAACGTTACCAGGGGTAAGTAACCTCTTCATCTTTTCATGTCCCTGAACAACTAGGTGCAGCAAAATCATTCTTGCCAAAACATTTCAGTTTTCCAATTAAGATGCACCTTTATTTGTTTATAAAATACTCCCTTTGAGAATTGGATTTACATTTGTACTCCCAAAAACATACTCCCACTTCCAAATCTTATCTTAAGATCTTCTCTTCCCCCTTTGCGCTCTCTCTCTCTCCCCCTTTGCTCTCTCTCTCCCCCTTTGCTCTCTCTCTCCCCCCTTTGCTCTCTCTCTCCCCCTTTGCTCTCTCTCTCCCCCCTTTGCTCTCTCCCCCCTTTGCTCTCTCCCCCTTTTCTCTCTCCCTCCCCCCTTTTCTCTCTCCCTCCCCCTTTGCTCTCTCCCCCCTTTGCTCTCTCTCCCCCTTTGCTCCCCCCTTCCAAATATTATTTTGAGATCTTCTCTCCCCCCTTTGCTCTCTCTCTCCCCCTTTGCTCTCTCTCTCCCCCTTTGCTCTCTCCCCCTTTGCTCTCTCCCCCTTTTCTCTCTCCCTCCCCCCTTTTCTCTCTCCCTCCCCCTTTTCTCTCTCCCTCCCCCCTTTTCTCTCTCCCCCCTTTTCTCTCTCTCCCCCTTTTCTCTCTCTCCCCCCTTTTCTCTCTCTCCCCCTTTTCTCTCTCTCCCCCCTTTTCTCCCTCTCTCCCCCCTTTTCTCCCTCCCTCCCCCCTTTGCTCTCTCTCTCCCCCCTTGCTCTCTCTCTCCCCCCTTTGCTCTCTCTCTCCCCCCTTTGCTCTCTCTCTCCCCCTTTGCTCTCTCTCCCCCTTTGCTCTCTCTCTCCCCCCTTACACTCTCTTAACCCCATTGCGCTCTTTTACCCCCATCGCGCGCTCTCTCCCCCTTTGTGCTCTCTCCCACCTTTGCGCTCTCTTCCCCCCCCTTGCACAAATAGGTGCAGTGAAATCATTCTTGCCAAAAACATTTGTTTTCCAGTTAAAACACATTTATTTGTTTATAAAATACTCTTGAGAATTGGATTCACGTTTGTACTCCCTAAAAATCATTTTACTCCCAACTTTAAAAAAATAGGGAGTAAAATACCCCACTTCCAAATCTTATCTTGAGAACATCTCCCCCTTTGCTCTCTGCCTCGTTTGCGCTCTCTGCCCCCTTTGCTCTCTCTGCCCCCTTTGCTCTCTCCGCCCCCTTTGCTCTCTTTTCCCCCTTTGCTCTCTTTGCTCTCTTTGCCCCCTTTGCCCCCTTTGCTCTCTTTGCCCCCTTTGCTCTCTCTGCCCCTTTGCGCTCTCTCTGCCCCTTTGCTCTCTCTCTGCCCCTTTGCTCTCTCTCTGCCCCTTTGTGCTCCCCCCCTTTGTGCTCTCCCCCCCCTTTGCGCTCTCTCCCCCCCTTTGCGCGCTCCCCCCCTTGCATGCTCTCCCCCCCCTTGCATAACTAGATGCAGCAAAATCATTCTTGCCAAAAACATTTCTGTTTTCCAATTAATCAAAATAAACACAATTCCACAAAAACGGCTTCCTTCCTCTAGGCTATGAGCTTGTATATAACAACTGTCTGCTACACATATACGTTACCTATTCAATGTACATGTAGACACACAAGACTTTTTCAAAATATATCACATATTTTAATGTCTATCACAGTCATAAAAACTATAAAACACACAGGTACATATAAAAAGGAACCTTAATGGTTCACACACAAAAAAAGAAGCATCTGTTTCCCAATTCTTCCAAGAATACAACCAAGTCAATGTCCTTTGTGATTCTTCATAGATTCTGTCTTCAGGACACTGTTTCTTTCTCACATAGTCAAGTTGAAAACGTGTTGCATACTGAGGACACCCATGTTGTACCCACAATTCAATTTCATAGATGTTACGTGCAATGCTTCCACTTTTTAGCTGCCTCCTTCTAGGCACTATAGAAACCTTATGGCAGTTATCCGCCAAAGAAAACGGAAAAAACCCCAGGCAATCGCTTTTCTTCACTTTCCCCTATTCCGCTCGTGCAACCTCAATTCCAATCGTAGTTGTGAATCTCTCTCAATAGTTAGCGGACGTCTCTCAATCGTACGTCTTGTAGCTCTTCCGGACAAACGGCCAGTATTGGCACCCGCTTGGCACTCTTTCCCTCCCCCACCCCTGGTGCTCTTTCTCTCTCCTCCCATCCCCCCTTGGCGCTCTTTCTCCCCCCCCCTTAGGCACTCTCTCTCTCTTCCCCCCCCCTTTAGGCACTCTCTCTCTCTCTCTCTCTCTCTCTCCCTCCTTAGGTGCTGTTTTTCTCCCCCCACATTTGGCACTGCCCCCCCTTCCTTGGTGCTCTTTCTCCCACCCCTCCCTTGGCGCTCTATCTCCCCCCCCCCTCTGCCCCCTTGGCACTCTCTCTCGAACCCCCCCATTGGCACTCTCTCTCCTCCCCGCGCTCTTTCTCACCCCCACACATTTGGCACTGCTTCTCCCCCCCTCCCTTGGCGCTCTTTTCCCCCTCTGGCGCCCCCCCTTCTTTTTCTACCCCATTTCTTTCTCTCCCCCTTTCTTTCTCTCCCCCTTTCTTTCTCTGCCCACTTTCTTTCTCTCCCCCCCCCCTTTTCAAACTCTGGACAAAGCAATACCTTTGACCTGTCTATCTCTCATCCACCCTTAAGTAGCTTTACCACTGACCCTTTCTTCCTAGACCATTCCTCCATTTAAAATGCTCTTTCCCCAACCCTCTTCCCCTTCAATTCTTTTGTTTCTAAATAAAAGTTGATTCAGGACACATTGCCTCCTTTCTTGGCCAAGCTCATATCCTCCTTCCTTGCCCTTGCCTGCAGCCCTGGATCGCCTTTGAGATTTGCCATATTAAGAACCACATGCCCCTAAACCTCCACAGCTGATGCACATCTTGCTCCCCCCTGCCCTTTCAGTTTCAAAATAGGGGATTGCCCCAAGTTGTGGTACAGCTGAGAGGGTATCCCCCCTGCCCTTTCTGCATACAAGGTGGCTTTCATGGCTCTCACTAAGGGTTTTCTTGCTAGTATGTCAGCTAGTTCACCAACCTCATTTCCTCTTGTAAACACTCCATCTCTATTTTTGCCAGTTCATGACTGGCCCTTGGCATCACCTGTTTGTCGTTTGTAAGGCATCTGCTTTGCGGGACTGCTCTGGTTTCTTTTTGTCCCTATGTATATGTTTCTTGGTACAATTCCACAATCAAATACATTTACTGGGAATGTCAAACGGGGATGATACTAGTGTTGTAAGAACTAGGATTACATTAGGAGTGAGAACCTCAACATTTCCTAGGATTGTGCATGTTGACATTGTCACACTTGGAACATGCTTGATATGTTCTAAATGGGAGTTTCCAGGAACTCTCTCTCTCCCTGGATTATTTTGGGATTGCCAAACTGGCAAGATAGGTTTCAATTCTTTATTCAGTATGTAAGAAGGTGGAGTTGGAAGATGGTCTACAGGATAGGTATTGTGGTGGATCGGAAGGAGTCTGACACTGTGAAGATATTTTGTACTCTTTTTAATCTGCATTATTCTTAGAATTTCTATCTCTACCTACAGCTAATGGGAATACCCTACCTATCTTAACAAAATAAAGAGACTTGTCAGCCGCACATGACCCCAGAATGTCTAAAAATGGCGGCTCCTCAACGATATCGGCTATTTCATCTGTACCTTCAGCAGTGACCTGTTCGGATGCCAGGCCCAAGTCTTTGCCGTCTTCATCTTTGGGAAGAGACCCCTACAGGCCAAGAGTGGACTGGGCTCTGCCTTTGAGAATGCCATTACCACAACAGTCTCCATTCCTCCTACCTCGGCACTGTTACGCTATGTCAATCCGTGGTTGGGGGAGGGAGCCCTCTTGGCAGCCAGTGTCAACCAAATTGTGGAGGCAGAATTTGATCAGCAGACCAATGCCAAGTCAATCCTGGGAGGATGGATTTTTCAGCCGTTTCCAAAACCTGATGCATTCAGACCCAATGAAGACTTACCTCAAATACCTCTTTCTGGAGGTTTTCCCTGGCCATAGGAATCTCCAAGGCCAGTGGAAGTACCTCCACCTCCTCCTCAACCACTGGTGGACCTCCTGGGCCAAAGGCGCCAGAGCCTATGCCACATGGTCTGCGCTTGGCACCTCCTACTGAAAGTCCCACTGATAAGGGTGTGCCGCATGTTAAGATGGATTGCTGAACACTGACCTAGTGGGCAGAGGTTCAGAAGGCCAGCCTAGGTTCTTGGAACAGGGTAACCTGCTGATCAAGCCAGACCAATCAAGGTAGCAGTCGGCGGTCAGTCGGTCTCGAGGGGTGAGGGTGATCGAAAGCCCACAATGAGCACGCAAAGCAAGGACACTACAAGTTACTCTGTCAGGTGTATATCAAAAATACATATACATTTATTAAAGGCCTTTTAAATCAAACAAAAGATCAGCAACAATACTTAAACCCACACAACACTACTATAAAACATATACAGTTACAATTGGCCTAAAGGAATGGCACACAGTAAAGGTCCACAGAATGTAAGGCAAAGGGAGCAAACAGTCTGAATATACTTTAGGCAGTCCTTTACTAGATCAACCCTATCTGAGAAGCAGTCCAATCCCTAAGAGTGGAGCCTTATGCTCAAATGTACTTTCGGATGCAGATGCACGTCTCTTGTGTGGGCTGTAACAGCTCAGGAAGTTAGGCGAGGCAGTGAAGAATAATTTCCCACTATTCGAGGAGCATCTCACCAAAAGGGCAGAACAGGTTCCAAGCGTTGGAATAGGACAGTAGCACAGGCTACCCCGACAAAGGTGAGTGGCTCTCGGGGGACACTTGTGCGTAAAAATTGATGGATGCGCCAGGGGCCACCGGTAAGGGTTGCAAGTACTCACCGACCCAAGGCACACTCCGGACCAAACGTAGCCAGTCTAGTCCACTTCGGTTGCGGGTTCAAATGCTGCAGTTGCGCGACACTGCGGCTTTCAGAGGCTGAGTTCCAGAGATGATTCTGCGGTGGGACAGTGATGATTTCTCCTCTCCTGGTGAAGCGATCAAGTCGATTTCACTGGAGCACGTCTCCAGGCAACGGGAGGCTGGGGTACAGCAGCAGCGCACCCTCAAGTTTGTCACCACGGCTGGGCAACACAGTGACTGCATGCACTTGGGTTCAGGTGCACTCTCCTAATTCCAGACCTAGGGTGCCTAGGTGTACGAAACTTGGCGGGAGAGTGCCTTGGACCCAGTGCTTACAATCTCCAAAGTCTCAAGGGTTAACTCGAGACAACGGTGGTTCGAGAGCAAAGTCTAGGGTGGAGGTGCCGTGAACAATTGTTCCCACTATTCAAATGGTTCGAAGCAGCGCCTTTGCAGACCTTCAAGTTTGATCAGAGGCAGGGCGGGTTGTGCGGGACAACAGCGTGCTCAGAGTGTCAAATCTTCCAGCGGGTCACCAGCGGTTCCTCGACTTGGCTTCTTAGTTTCAGGATGCTTGAATCCTATCCTAGATTCAGTGAGAACTGAAGAGATCAACCAGGTATGGGTGTTTGGAGCCTTCTCTTATCCAGAATCTCCTTTGTGCCAAAACAAAGAGGACTCAATGGGAGATCTGCTCGCATGCAGGCACACCAGACGTGGACCAATCACGGACCACAGTGGTCCCAGTCATTCCCAGCACACCAGACTCTCTGGCACCCAGGATGTGTATTGGAACTAGACAGTCCAGCCCACATCCTGGAGGCACACACGCACAAGGCATGCAGACGCCTGCGAAAGCTTTGCGTTTCAAGGGAGAATGCATAACCAAATAAGGACTATCCCGGGCCTGCTCGACCTGGGGAAGGCAAAGGGACAAGATGGCCTAAGGACAGGACAAAGAACCTCGTGGCATGGCCATTTTGGAGCCAGGCCACCTTCCTGTGCCAACCGCGGTAAACGCGGTTTGCATGGCAAGAAAGGGTTACAAATATGTGAAAGGGGATTCCAAGATGTCCGCCGGAAAAGGGAGTCGCAAGTGAAGCTCTCTCCCACCGGCCGCCACCAAGATGCACCTCATTATATGCCCATAAGTCAGAAATAAGGTAGGGAAGGGCCACACACTAGGTGTAACACCCGACGCAAGTGGATGAGGGACCCCGACCCCACGGACGCATCCGCAATGGGGCCGGGAGCGGAAATACGGAGACCGCCCCTCCCCCATCGTAGCACACAGGAGGCTGGCATCAGAGGCGAAGTTGACCGCCGACAAGCGGGAACAAGGCAGAGCACCAGGGGTTTGCTGCCTGTCTTCCCGCTCCCCCCCCCTCAGACCTACAGAAGAGCTATAGGAGGCAGTGCGAGCGGTCAGGAATGAAGCGGCCAGTCTCGGAGTGACGGTGAGCGCTGACAAGGTGGAGCACCTGCAGACTACAGGGGGATTCCCCGCCTCCTACTTAAGAGGCTCAGGGCGTCCAGTAAAGGTGGCGTGGGCTGCCAGGAGCGAGGGGGTCAGCCTGGGATTGCCGGTAAGTGGGGACAAGGAGCTGAACCCGCAGACAACAGGGGGACTCCCCCCACATTCCCCTCTTGTGCCCCCCGCCCCCGTAGCCACAGAGTGGCCTGTAGAGGTGGCGCGTGCTGCCAGGAGTGAGAAGGACCGCCTGGGAGCGCCGGCAAGCGGGGACATGGCAGATCGCTCACGGGCACCAGTGGGGCTCCCCGCCTCCTTCTCGGAGCCACATAGGAGGTGGGGATGTCCAAGGGGAGACCCACACATGACAGGGGAGACCTCCCGCCCCCTTAGCCCCAGGGAGTGGTGGAGAAAAGCAAAGGGAGAGACCTGCTGGAGGCCCAAGCAGGAAGTGAGGAGGGAGGTGGATATAGGAGGATACAGGATACAAAAGGCAAGAGCCCCTCTGCCCCCTGGCGAGAAGGGCATGGGCACCCCCCCACAACGCACCTTACCTCCCCCCGCCCCTGTGCCAGAACAGGCTCCAGCAGCGGGCCAACACAAGCCCCCACAAACCAACAGGACATCCAAAGCGGGGGCAGTGACAAGGGGGACTCGAGGGGCTAAGAAGAAAGGCAACTAGCCAAGACAGCAGGAGGTGCGTCTCAGCAGGATCAGCAGCCTCTGCTCAATTTGGGCACCACCCAAAATACTGCAACAGTCCCCCCACGATTTCAAGCAAAGAGAGGCCGGCGGAGGGCCAAGTCAAGTCGAGACACCCCCTGCGTATCTAGAGACAGCGGCACACCCAGAGGGGACTATGTCAAAGGCCAAGTGGAAAGGTAGCACGGCACATCCGAACTCCCAGAACACCAAACAGGACTCCAGCCTCCTTCAAATGTGGTCAGCAGACACCCCTATTCAAACCAGAGGAGGTACAGGAGCAGTTTGCCAAGATGAGGAACGACATGAAACAGGTGGTCCACGACCTGAAGCTGGACGTGGCCAAACTGGAGGAGCAAACGGATATACTAGAAAGAACACTCCAAAATACAGAAGAAGAAACACAACAAATCAGTGAGACGCAAGAACATCTGGTGAGGCTAACGCATAACCTTGAGTTGCAATACGAGGACCTCGAGAACCGCTCGTGAAGATCCAACATACGCATCAAAAATATGGCAGAGTCAGTCCTGGACAAAGATCTCAAATCGTCAGTCCAGGAGGTATTCAGGGGCATCCTTGAGGCTAAAGAGACGGACGCAATTGGGATCGACAGAGTGCACAGGGTGGGCCCAAAAAGATCTGGAGCGCCAGGGGAGAGACCGCGAGACGTACTAGTGGCCCTCTCCTCATACCCACAAAAAGAGCAAATCTTGAGGAGGGCAAGAGGGATGGACCACATAAGAATGAATGGGAAAGACATCCAGCTGTATCAAGATTTGGAAGATCGACCACATGGGAAGAAAGCCTCAACATTATGGGGGTTCGAGCAGACGGAGAGGAGGAAAGAGACACTAAAGCAAGGAGGGGAGCACCAAAGAAGGCAGAGGGGCTGGGAATCGGTTCGGCAAAGAAAGACGATCACAGGGCAAGAGAGCCGCAGCACGTCGCCCAGGACGACTAACGCAGACAAGGATGGAACAGGAGGTTGCGCCAAGGGGTCCGAGACGAGATTACCGGGTGGAAAGTGTGGAATGGGAATTCAGAGGCATCCAAAGATTCTTCCACATGGCGGCCTGGGGCGAATCCCCGGTATTGAAATCCGGTAAGGACAGAGACTAATGCAGGGTTTAGGAGCCCCCGTGAGATTATCCCAGAGTCTTTGGGGGGCAGAAGGCGATAGGCACAACGCCCGAGCATCCCTAGGTACCTGAGCCCCACTCGGGGGACAGTTGGTTGGTTCAAAGTTAAATGTTGGGGGTGGGGGGGTGTTGTTGAGAAGGGGGAGAACCGGGGAGGGGGTAGCCCGGAAGATGGGAAGCATGGCACATAGGGGGAACCCAGAACACTGGACACGAGTTAAGATACCATGGGGAAACTTTGATTCCTAACATATAACCTGAGGGGTTTTAACTCCCTTTCGAAGAGGAAAAAGCTGGAGAACTTGATTAAAAGGCATAAAGCAGATGTCCTGCTACTCCAAGAGATGCACATAAAAGCCCGGGACAAACAGAAAGCCCACATTAGAGGCTATAAGATTTGGGCCCAATCTAACACAATGGAAAAAAAAGTAGGGGTGCTGATTGCGATAAAAGAGGGAAGGGACATCAGCCTAATAGATAAGCTTACAGATAAGAACGGGAGGTTCACATTTGTTAACACCGCGATAGAGGGATTCAACCTCACCTTGGCTTCAATATACGCTCCCAATGCAGGGCAAGATGGGTTCCTGAGGGACACGCTAGGGAAGCTTGAGGATTTTGCAAATGGAGAAGTGATTCTGGGGGGAGACCTAAACCTGGCATGGCACCCACAGATAGATAGAAGTACGGGGGGGTCCCCAGGGCCAAGGGGCTCCATCGAAACATTTCTGACAAAAGATGGAACAACTGGCCCTATGTGATGTGTGGAGGGAACTGAAAGGCAACCAGAGGGGCTATACGTATTTCTCGCAAGTACCAACACAATGTCAATAATTGATTATTTCTGGGCGTCAGTGGGACTTGTGGGCAAGATACAGGAAATGGAAATAGGGTCAATTTCTCTGTCAGACCATGCTCCACTATGGATGGAGGTGAAATTCCTGCGACAGTGTGGGGCCTCTGGCGCTGGAGGCTCCCACAGGACCTGCTACATGACCCGGTGGTGGGAGAGACGATCAGGGAAATGGTGGACAAATATTTTGCGTTAAATGATGCAGGAGAAGTCCCGCTGGGAGGCGTTTAAGGCGGTGATCCGCGGGAAAATGATAGCTCTAAAGCCACGAAGGAGAAACGGAGGCACAGTTGGGGAAAAAGAGCTGGAAAGCATGATAGCGGACATTCAGAAGAAACATCTGACACACCCCACCCTCAGCTTAAAAAAGGCCTTAAGACATGCACAGGGTCAACTAGAAATGCTCTGCACCAAAAACGCAGAGAAATCGCTTCTGTGCCTCAAACAACGCTATTATATCAAGGCCAATAAGGCCGACTGGTTCTTGGCCAGCCAACTTCACGAGAAACAGACGAGAGTGATGATTAAAAACATCCGAAACGCACACGGTGAGCCACTAACACGCACACATGACATACGAGAAGCATTCAGGGAGTTCTGTCAAACACTGTACACTACAGACTCTCTGGATAGTAACGCACAAGACACATACCTACAGTCCCTCCCATCCGTCAAATATCAGAAGAGGACAGAGCAGCACTGGAGAGCCCCATAAGGGAAGAGGAAGTAAAAAAGGCAATAGCAGACCTCCCAATCAACAAAGCACCCGGCCCAGATGGCTTCACAGCCCCATTCTATAAGGAATATGCGGACAATTTAATCCCATTCCTAAACTCCTTTATCGAAAGTGGAACTGTGACCCCAACAATGAACAAAGCAAAGGTGATAGTCTTCCACAAAGCAGGAAAAGATCCCTCGCTCCCCGCTTCATACCGTCCCATAGCCCTAATAAATTTGGACTCCAAGATCTACACAAAAATCCTGGCAGCAAGATTATCCCCACTCCTCCCCAACTTAATAAACCTAGACCAATCAAGCTTCATGCCGGGTCGTCAAATACACAATAACCTAAGACGGCTTATACATTTAGTGGAAAAGATGGGCATCACACATACACTGGCAATACTGCTTTCGGTAGATGCCGAAAAAGCATTTGACCGGGTTGAATGGTCGCTTCTGTTTAAAATATGGGTTTTGGGGACCAGTTCATAGCAATGATAAGAGCCAACTATAATACTCTGTTAATTAGGATTGCCATTAATGGGGAGGTCTCAGGGAGGGTGGATATATCGAGAGGTACAAAGCAGGTATGCCCGCTCTCCTCTCTCTTATATGCATTATTTCTGGAGCCTTTCCTAATTAAAATAAGAGAATCCACGCACATTAAGGGAATAGAAATGGCAGGCACATAACACAAAGTGCTAGCTTATACGAATGACATGCTAATTGCCCTAGAAGATCCGGGGAGGACACTAGCGGCAATAGTTAGAGAACTGGAGTTATTTGGGGCAATCTCTGGTCTCAAAATCAATAGGAGAAAATCAGAAATACTGATTCTGGCAGGCAACCGAAGGGAGATAGAAAGGGAAGCAGCTGCTTTAGATCTCAAGATCGCTGAAACAGGGATCAAATACTTAGGAATAACACTAACACACCGGGTAGATCTATTGTACAAAGGCAACTACCTCCCACTCTTAGAACATATAAAGAGGAACATGGAGAGATGGAACCCCCTGACGATCTCCTGGTGAGGCAGAATACAGTTGATCAAGATGAACATCTGTCATGATGCCCGCTCCCGGGGAGCCGGTTCAAGCCCGGCGTCCCCAAAAGCGGACATCCAGTCCCCAAGGAAGAACCCAGCAACCCCATATAGGGGCCCTTTGGACAGTGTCCTGGCGCCTATGGCGCCAGGCTCATAAAAGACATCAGTCCTGGCGCCAGGCTCATTATGGGAATGCTTGGGTGCACTTACCTGATGCAGACCATGCTGCAGGATCCCGGCCTCCTTGAGGCCTGAAAGGAACTACTTTACCTGTGGGACTAATTTACCACCTGGGCGTGGTCGGGGAAGGATACATACCTGATTGGAGGAAGGATACATACCTGGAACTTCTTCCAAGGCTATTTAAACCCCACCCGAACAGCCACACGTGCTTCGCGTTGTTCTGCATCTAGCAGCTGGACGCTCACCGTGTCTGCTCCTGCATCCTGACTTCTGCCACGCCTGCCAGCATCCTGGATCACCTGCAAAGGAAGAGAAGAAGAGAACAGAAAAAGGAAAAGTCCTTACCTGCTAAATCCGCATCCCGGAGACATCTCGCCGACAATCCTGAAAAGGAAGACTTTAATTTAAAAGCTCATCGTGTCGATCGCTGCAGCGCCGCAATCCACTCACCTTTACAGGGCGCCTCCATGTTCAGCAGCGATCATCCGGATTCGCAGTCACGCCCCAGCGCCTAGGGAGAAAAAGACCAGAACAAAAGGTGAGAGAGAGAAGGGAATAAGGAAAGCTAAATCTCCATGTTAAGACTTACCTGTTGATTCATTCCCTCTTCATTTCGGGTCTGCGCCGCATCCTGGCATTTCCGGACCCCGGCCCCTAAGGGGAAAAAAGACATCAGCGTTAATGAGCGAATGAAAAGACATTACCAAAAAACGCTCATTAAAGACTTACCTGATTTCTACAAGGATCTCACCTCACATCTCGGGTGCCTGTTCCCCGGAATCCCGTACCCCGGCCCCTATGGGGAAAAAGACACTAGCATTAGTACATTAATTCATGGACACAAGAGGAACCTCTTATCAAAAAACTTACCTGGAAGCCAAGCAAGTTTGGTTCTCACTAATCCGAAAATCTAGTGAAGTAACTGGATACCAAGGCGCCCCTGCATCAGAAGCAGGATGGAGAGCTCGTCCTTCCAGACCCTAAGGTGAGACGCTACGAGAAATCACAGAAGGGTTTCAAGGAGGGTGAGAGGGGAAAGTGGGAGGCCGATTGCATTACCCCGCAGACAGTTAATCCCCTATTTTCGCTTACAGAAGGATACTTCTGCGAGCCAGACAAGCCAGATTTGGGGGCCCGGTCCAGTCCGTCTTCCGAACCCTGCGCATCACCTTAGAAGAGGTCACAGCAGCGCGAACCAGGCCAGCGCCTCCGTGGGAGTCCGGTGAGCGTAACATAACGCGAAGCCTTCCTACAAATTCCCACCCATGGAAAGTTCTGAGACTGATCAGTTGTCCCAATTACTGGGGGAATTACGGGCCGAAGTACATGCCGCTCGTTAAGAGACTAATGCCCTCAGGAGGGAATTAATAATATCAAAGGAAATAACTGATGACCTGGCCAGACAGCTTTTGCAAGGTCAAACTTGGCAAACTCCTCTACCCGGTTCCGGAGGGAACCCCGCTCCTGTGGTTTCCAGTAACCCTGTGCAGATTAATCTACCTGGAAACATGCCGCTGGCCCCACCCGAATGCTTTGCTGGGGACCCCAAACGATTCGCCGTATTCATGAATCAGTGTCGTTTGCACTTCCTATGCAGACCTGGGGCCTTCCCTAATGATCAGACCAAGGTAGCCTTTGTATTGTCATATCTCAGCGGCTGCGCTGCCGATTGGTCAGTTCCACTGGTTACTCAAGATGACCCGATTCTCCGTGATTTTCAAAGGTTTCAAGCAAGCATGGAAAGGTTATTTGCTCGACACTCTCAGGGGCAGGCTCTGGATGACGAACTTCTATCCCTGCGACAGGGCAATCAGGACCTCCTATCCTATATTGCAACCTTTAATAGACTAATTGTGGAAACTGGATGGCCAGAGGATAAAAGACTCACATTGTTTTATCGAGGCCTTCGCGGAGAACTTAAAGATGTCTTGGCCCAAGTTGTAAATCCGCCCCAAGAATGCACAGAGTATATAGACTTAGTGGTCCAATTGGATCACAGACTTCAAAACAAAAAAGCAGATCGGTCCAGGTTTGAGACCCGGGTGTTGGTCAAGACCCATACTAATCCCAAGGGAGTTGATGTCTCTGAGCCTATGGAAATTGGAGGGGTTAAAGGACCCTTAACTCAAAAGGAACGTGAAAGGAGGCGGCAGTTAAAATTATGTCTTTATTGTGGGAATTCTGGACACTTTCTACGAGAATGCCCGGCAAAACCGCCCCGAAAGGCGGTAGGAGCCGCTGATAAAAACCATGAAGACTCTGTTTCGGGAAACGACTCCGCCCAACAAGTGTAGGGGTCCGCTTGCCGAGCTTGAAAACTAACTCTCAGACCTCGCATTTCATTGTGCCAATGGTTCTCGTAGATCCAGAACAGCCTAAGCGCTTGCATGCAATAAAGGCATACATCGATAGTGGGGCTATTGGAAACTATGTGGATCGTGAATTGGTCTCTAGGATTAACCTCCCTCTCTGTCCTAAAACCAGCAAAGATGTCATCCCCACAGTCGATGGAACTGAAATTGCCTCTGGACCGGTAACACATTCCACTACTGAGGTGACTCTTGACCTCGAATTGATTGGCGAGCTAAGAGAATAACCTTCCCGGATTGTACACAAACCTGCTACCCAGAAAACCTGAAGATTAATCTAGCATCTGTAACCTCTGCCTCCATGCAACTACCTCCGGAATACCAAGATTTTCAGGATGTCTTCCAAAAGGAACAGGCCAACACGTTACCTCCTCACAGATCGTACGATTGCCAAATCGATCTGGTGCCCGGTGCACAACCCCCTTGTAGCAGGATTTATGCCCTTACCGAACCTGAGAATCTGCATTTGAGACAATATTTGGATCAATACCTAGCTAATGGTTTTATTCGCCCGTCAAAGTCCCCGGCATCCTCGGCTTTGTTCTTCGTGCCCAAAAAAGAAGGCGACCTTAGAACTTGTATCGATTACCGCGCATTGAACCAGATAACGGTTAAAAACCGTTATCCTCTGCCTCTGATCCCTGAACTCCTTGACCAGGTGAAGGACGCTTGCATATACACCAATTTAGATCTCCGGGGGGCTTATCATCTGGTACGAGTTAAAGAAGGCGACGAATGGAAAACTGCCTTCCGTACTAAATACGGATTATTCGAGTACCAGGTGATGCCTTTCGGATTGTGTAACGCGCCGCTGCCTTCCAATACTTCATGAATGATGTCCTTCGGGAACTCATCGATGTTTGTCGTATATATTGATGACATTCTGGTGTACTCCTCTTCGGAATCTGATCACAGAAAACACGTCAGGGCAGTACTTGAAAAACTGCGCCACCACAAACTATTTGCTAAATTGGAGAAATGTGTTTTCCATACCACAGAAGTGTCGAGTTTCTAGGTTTCATCCTGACACCCAAAGGAGTCCGAATGGACTCAAGAAAAGTGGATGCCATCCTCAAATGGCCATCACCTAGCTCTGTAAAAGGGGTTCAAAGCATGCTCGGCTTTGCCAATTTCTATCGCAGGTTTATCCCGGAATTTTCACGCGTGGTACAACCCATTACTGCACTCTTGAGGAAAAATAAACGTTTTGAATGGTCTGAAGAAGCCGAGCAGGCCTTTCAGGATTTAAAAGCTAAGTTTACCTCCGCACCTATATTGAAACACCCGCGTCCAGATCTCCCTTATGTTGTCGAGACTGACGCATCCAGCCTAGCCATGGTAGCTGTCCTGTCCCAAAGAGATCCCGAAACCAACCAACTGCATCCTGTAGTATTTTGGTCCAGAAAATTCTCGGCACCCGAGGTTAATTATGCAATCACGGACAAAGAACTCTTAGCCATTAAGTCCGCTTTTAAAGCCTGGCGGCATTATCTGCTTGGCGCTAGACATACCACCAGCACCCTGGCACACCCCACCAATGGATTTTATTACGGACCTGCCTCCTTGTTCGGGGTACAATACTATTCTGGTAATTGTGGATTTGTTTTCCAAAATGGCCCACTTTATTCCTTTGAAAGGTTTACCTTCAGCTTCTGTCCTAGCCAAAGAATTCCTCGAAAATATTGTTCGGCTACATGGATTCCCATCTATACTAATCTCTGACCGGGGAAGCCAATTCATTTCCCACTTCTGGCTCAAATGTTGTCAAATGGCGCAGATCGACGTAAGATTATCGACCAGTCACCACCCTCAGACCGATGGTCAGACCGAGAGGACAAATGAGACCCTTGAACAGTACTTACGGTGTATGTTACAGCAATCTGAAAGCAACTGGAAAGACATTCTTTGGATAGCCGAATACGCATATAATAATTCGGTACACTCTGGAACTGGCCACAGTCCTTTTTATACTTTGTTTGGGCATCACCCTCGAACCTCAAACCTTGACTCAATGCAGTAGAACATCTGCATTCTACAATTACCCAAGCCTTCAAAGTGGCAACTGCGCATTTACAACAAGCCAAGAGAAAATACTAGGAGAATGCTGATCTACATCGGAGTGAAGCACCTCCGTATCAGATTGGGGATCGAGTGTGGTTAGCTACCAGACATTTACCACTCAAAGGGACTCGAACTTTTAACCCAAAATATCTGGGACCTTATTCTATTACAGCAATAATTAACCCAGTGGCTGTTAAACTTGATTTACCAGCTAGTATGCAAATTCACCCTGTTTTTCATGTGTCACTTCTGAAACCAGTGGTACCCGGAACCCGACTACTCAAACCTCCAGAACCTATTCTAATAGATGGGGAGCCCGAATTTGAAGTGAAGAACATTTTAGACTCAAAAATGTTTAGGTCAAAACTGTTCTACCTAATTGATTGGAAGGAGTACGGACCTCAGGAAAGGTCGTGGGAACCCAGCGACCATGTGCATGCACCTCGATTAGTCAGGAAATTCCACCGACTCTTCCCAGACAAACCAAAACCCCCGGAGGGAACAACCTTGGGAGGGGCCTTGGGGGGGAGTGCTGTCATGATGCCCGCTCCCGGGGAGCCGGTTCAAGCCCGGCGTCCCCCGAAAGCGGACATCCAGTCCCCAAGGAAGGACCCAGCAACCCCATATAGGGGCCCTTTGGACAGTGTCCTGGAGCCTATGGCGCCAGGCTCATAAAAGACATCAGTCCTGGCTCCATAGGCGCCAGGCTCATTATGGGAATGCTTGGGTGCACTTACCTGATGCAGACCATGCTGCAGGATCCCGGCCTCCTTGAGGCCTGAAAGGAACTACTTTACCTGTGGGACTAATTTATCATCTGGGCGTGGTCGGGGAAGGATACATACCTGATTGGAGGAAGGATACATACCTGGAACTTCTTCCAAGGCTATTTAAACCCCACCCGAACAGCCACACGTGCTTCGCGTTGCTCTGCATCTAGCAGCTGGACGCTCACCATGTCTGCACCTGCATCCTGACTTCTGCCACGCCTGCCAGCATCCTGGATCACCTGCAAAGGAAGAGAAGAAGAGAACAGAAAAAGGAAAAGTCCTTACCTGCTAAATCCGCATCCCGGAGACATCTCGCCGACAATCCTGAAAAGGAAGACTTTAATTTAAAAGCTCATCGTGTCGATCGCTGCAGCGCCGTATTCCACTCACCTTTACAGGGCGCCTCCATGTTCAGCAGCGATCATCCGGATTCGCAGTCACGCCCCAGCGCCTAGGGAGAAAAAGACCAGAACAAAAGGTGAGAGAGAGAAGGGAATAAGGAAAGCTAAATCTCCATGTTAAGACTTACCTGTTGATTCATTCCCTCTTCATTTCGGGTCTGCGCCGCATCCTGGCATTTCCGGACCCCGGCCCCTAAGGGGAAAAAAGACATCAGCGTTAATGAGCGAATGAAAAGACATTACCAAAAAACGCTCATTAAAGACTTACCTGATTTCTACAAGGATCTCACCTCACATCTCGGGTGCCTGTTCCCTGGAATCCCGTACCCCGGCCCCTATGGGGAAAAAGACACTAGCATTAGTACATTAATACATGGACACAAGGGGAACCTCTTATCAAAAAACTTACCTGGAAGCCAAGCAAGTTTGGTTCTCACCAATTCTGAAAATCCAGTGAAGTAACTGGATACCAACGCCCCTGCATCAGAAGAAGGATAGAGAGCTCGTCCTTCCAGACCCTAAGGTGAGACGCTACGAGAAATCACAGAAGGGTTTCAAGGAGGGTGAGGGGAGAAAGTGGGAGGCCGATCATTACCCCGCAGACAGTTAATCCCCTATTTTCGCCTACAGAAGGATACGTCTGCGAGCCAGACAAGCCAGATTTGGGGGCCCGGTCCAGTCCGTCTTCCGAACCCTGCGCATCACCTTAGAAGAGGTCACAGCAGCGCGAAACAGGCCAGCGCCTCCGTGGGAGTCAGGTGAGCGTAACAACATCCTCCCGAGGCTGCTGTACTATTTCCAGGCACTCCCAATCAGGTTTCCCCGGTCGTTTTTCAAGGCACTATCGAAAGCGGTAGCGTCCTACATATGGAAAAGGAAACCCCCGATGGTCGCCAGGGCGGTGCTCACAGCACCTACTCGAGAGGGGGGATGGCCCTCCCCCCACTTTCAAAAATACTTCCAGGCGGCACAACTCAGGGTGCTTCGCCAATGGATGGGCGAGGACCCTCAAACTATCTGGGCAATACAAGATAGGGCGTTCTCTTGCTTTAAAAAACAGGGAGGTTATGTTTTGATGTTGATTTTTATGTCTGCATTTGAAATCAATAAATGTAGTTATTTAAAAAAAAAGTATAAATAGGGGGGCATGATGGATAGTTGCATCTTTACAAAATGTGTAATTACTAAGCTATAAAGTGTCTTTCCTTGAGTCAATGACCAGACCTAAGCAGGGCCATAAGGGGATCGTGAGGCCATGCTTATTTAAAGTAAAGTTAAATAAACAGATTTTGGGAAACTACTATTGCAAAAAAAAAAAAATATGCGAAAGTATAAGCTGCCACCAGCCCTGTCCAAGGCACATCCGTACCTCTACCAAAAAATCCTTTGAGGGAGTCTAGGGCCTTTGGAAACAAAAGGAAGCCCCAGCGCGCTGTACTGTAAGGTACTTTGTGCACTGGTAACATGTTGCAGAAAAGTTGCAACATTGGAAAGGACTAAGGGAAGTCTCCCAGTACTGACTGGCTTTAAGGGCATGAAACAGCAGAGAACGAGCAGTTGGTGTTTTTTCTCCCACTCATTAGCCTGCACCTCGGGCCAATCCATGCCCTTTGGCTAAAACTACCAAATGATGATTTGAAATGGACCCACATGACTCTGTTAGGGGGATGTATTTCTCTACATATGGAGGCCTGGCGGACCATCACAAAGGTTCCTTGGGTCTTGTTGGTAACCCGTTTGTTCGTGCTTCCGTCTCCCACTCCCGCCAGTTCCCCCTTCATCTCATCCACTGACACAGACGGGGTGGCCTTCTCTCGGTTCAGAAGTTCAAAAACTGTTTGACTTAAAGGCAATAGAACCGGTCCTTCCAGAGGAAGTGGCCAGGTCGCTACTCGTTCATATTTGCTGTGTCGAAATCCAACGAGGATGCCCTGCTCACTATCTTGGACCTGTCGTAATGCAATCTGTACATTCCCCTGGAAAGATTCAAGAGGATCACGCCTGCACAGATCCACTCGTCTCTAGTAAAAGACGATTGTCTTTGCATAGTGGATCTTCAGGATGTGTACTGTGGTGTGTAAGGAAGGCATGGTATCAAACAGTGAAGACAGAGACAAGGTACACCAGTTCAAGGGTGTTTACTGAACTTTAAATGGGTTAGATAAATGCCTGTCTAATCCTTAATCTAAAGGTGTGAGCAAGCTGCGACCATCAAATAATAATGCCCTAGTGGAGTCTTTGTCAAAATAAAAGGGCCTATACTAATAAACCTATTGCTAGTCCTTAAATGTCAGGATAGTTGAGCAGTTGGCCTCCCTTCCCCACATTTTCACCACGGGACAAAGCGGCACACTCGAGCTTTGCACACAATCTGGCTGCTCTGCCACGAGGATGCAGTTCAAAAACATAAGTATCAGGGCCTTTTGCGCCAAAGTCTCTCTGCCATTCAATATCTCTTATTACAGAGGACCTGATGCACAAAAAGTATCAAAGTTCCTTTCTTCTTCACAGTCACAAGTTCTCTGGGGATTTTCTGTTCACCCTGGATCCCCCTTCGTTGGGCTCAGACCCCTTCAACACAATATCCACTATTTGATCTCCCTTGATCGGGCTCGGACTGTGTAATCTTATTTTCCTTGCTTTTCTCTATGTATCAAATAGCAAAGACTTTCGACTTTGCAATGGGTTTTGCTAAAATCGTTGCAGGACCACTTCGATTCACTATGTTTCGCAATTTCCTCTTTCAACTTTCCTATCTGTTCCTTCTTGGCTGGATATCTTGGAGACCTTTGAGCACAATCATGGTGCCGGACCACTCTGTTAAAGTTCAAACATCCACCTGTATTTTCACTTCACTTGCGTATTTCATCACACGCGTTTTAACAATGTTCGTTCCTGCGCTCGTTATTTATTTTATTTATTGAATTCTTGTAAAGCGCTACACGCCCGCAGGCCTCGGAGCACTACACATAAACAAGACTTCAAACAACATAACACAATCATAACATACAAACAACAAGAAAACAAAAAAAACAAGTCACTAGGTTCACTCTGGGCAGGTTTCGTAACATTGGTGACAATGAAGTTTCTATGGTTCGAACCAAGGCTTTGATTGAGTCATCTTTCGGAGTTGGCATGTTATCTATTTTTAAATGAAAATTTGTTTGGTTGACCAGTCTAGGATTCAAACATTCAGCAGAACCATCCAAACGTGCATGCCCGGACACTACCAAGTGCTCAGGAAGAACAGGATGAGGAATCTGTAATTGTTTATGACCTAAAAGAGACAGAGGTGGTAGAGCCTCTTTCACAGCTACCATGGTCTGAGCAAGGACCAGTAACAGGATCCCCAACAGGAGCTCCTGCAAGGTGCACATGATTATCAACTTCCTTAACAGGCAGATCTGTTTGAGAGGAACAGTTCGCTTTGATGATGGGCAAATAGCTTTCAGGTGATGCGTGAACAGGTTGAAGACTTTTTTCAAATGCAAGATAGTGGTATTTCTCAGCAGATATCTCTAATGATATTAACCAAGCATCGAAGTCCAAATAGGTAACACAGTTGTTCAACTCATTAATAAGAGTGACCTTCTAGTCCCACCAGGGCTCCGTGGTCATGGTGCTCTCAGTAGCTACCAAGGAATCTGACGGGACTTTAAGGTTAGATGTTTCAGCCCCCTTCAAAGTGGGGGGAGTTGCAACAGAAGTAGAAGTTGACAGATTTCCACTACTATCAGGATTGAAAGGGGAGACATAGTTGGATTTTGTAACCCACTCCATCCGAAGAGAGCATGTCAGAGCTGTGGGAGTTGGCTGTTCCATGTTATTTCCATTCACATGAACAATGAGGGGTTTCTTAATTGCAGAGCTCGTTAAAATTAAGTATGATACTGACCCTTTAAAGGGAGTTGCAAAGGACTTAGCGGGAGGACTACTAGGGTCAGATGATACTTCTCTACGTTTGGCACCAATGCGCTGCCTCCTACGGGCGCTCAATGCCAAAACATCTGCCAATCGATCCCCTGAGGGAAAGGGCGAAGGAGCCAAGGAGTTAGGCACAGGGTCAGGCAAGGAGAATGACATAGCAGCAAGCCAAAGCAAAAGCGTTTGTCAAGAAACACCCAGAACTTTAATGGCAAAACGCAACATGGATGCGGAATAAAAGGAAAACACTCCACGTGGGGACAGAGGCCAGCAAAAGCGTACCTGCTGCTCTGTGGCCTTTGTGCCCAAGCCAAGACAGTGCCGGCGTAGTGAAGTCTGCACACCTCTACAAGACGGAGGAAGAGGCGGACGGGTGATATGGCATAAAAAACATGCCGCTGCAGCTCGGCAACAGTGTTCCAGGTGCACAACAGATTTCAGCAATTTCAAACCTCTGGTAGTCCAAAACAGTAAGGCAGAAACAGCACGCCGGTACATGTAGACTGGATTAGAGGAAGGCACCCTCCGGAATAGCAGGAAATCAGGGAAGGAAATGTTATACAATGTTGCTGCTTGCAACCTTAACTTCAACAGAGACCGGTCTTGTATCGCTCTCCCCAACCGCTGTGTTTATCTCTGGCGCTGCTTTGAACTTGGAGCTAAGGACGGTACCACGGCGGCTGCTGCTTCTCACCGACTTGGTTAGTTACGCGTTAGTATCCCGGGTATCTCCGACACACAACGCAGGGTTCTTCAGTGCTTACACTTTCTAATCTGAAGGTTTCTTGAGAGCAACGGTTTCTTGCCAGAAAGGTCAAGGGTATATACCTCCTTGCAAACCCTTCTTGGTGTACCATCTTTCTCCCCTCATTCAGCTGCTATCTTGAAACTACTGTTCCTTCGTGTGATTTCCCCACCCAGAGTGTGCTCTGCCTTTTATCCATGTGGGGAAGTCAGGTGTGAGTGATTACCTCTTTGCCTGTCCATTGTAGTGAGACATGTCAGATACACTGCTTCTCCCGGAGCGGGCTGTCTGTGGGAAAGTGTTCGTGTAGGGAAGGTGGGCGGGGTGAAGTTCCCAAGTATCCTACCTGGTAGGATGGGGAAAAGGTGTTACAGGGGGTGGGATACCGCATCTCACCATCCGGTCTCCCACTCCCTGAACACCCCTCACCCAGGTGACCCTCCAATACTGGTCCACCCCCAGGGTCTGGATCCAAAGGTGATGGCCATGCCCTGGCCACCTGAGAGAGATCCACAGGACTAGCTGGTGAGACACCTTCCGGTTTCTCAAAGGTGACAAGGAATGAAGAGACTGAACAAATGCAATACATAAAATAAGCATTATCGCATAGCAATTTGCTATGCAAATCTGTAGGTTTGCTAATTAAATTGACACCTGTGTAGAGTAAACATAGCTATTTATGTTACCCTGTTCAATGAAAGCATAGCTCTCCCTGCATTCCTCTTTTGCTCCCAGTGCTCTCCTGACCCTATTTTCTCTGTCACTACAAGTTCAGTTCAAAGGGGCTTATGTAGAGAGAGTCCAGCAGTAATCATCTTCTCGAATCTTCAGAGCCAAAGGCCTGTGCGGGAGTGCTATGCAAGAATTTGTTTTTTTTTTCTTTTTCAAGTATTTAAAAACTAGAACTAATCATGATGATACTTTTACTAAGCTAACTGTATCCTGTCTGGCAAAGGCAAGTATGTGTTCATGCAATTCCATTCCTAAAAATTAAAGTTTATCCATATTAATAGTATTGGTACTGTGACACTGCATTGTCTCCATACTTTACAGTAATGTTTAGGTTAGAGTATCTGAATCTCAAAGTGTCAATTAGGGAAGATGCATCACATTGGCAAGTGAACACTTTTGAAAATGTACATGATCACACAGCCAAAGGCTTGTGATGGCAAACCTAGTTCTGTGACCTGCTGGTTGCATCATCTGTGCAACTGGTGCGCAACCCATTAGCTGATCCCATACTCCTTGACATTCTATCTCATCACCTGGTTGCTTTATACCAGCTACTCTGAAAGTGAAATGGCAGAAAACACAATATTCTACTTAGATTGCCCAGTTCTCTGCCTGCTACACCATCAACTCTGCTTAGTCTCTTCCTTTCTTTCCTCTTGTATAATGAATACACAAAACTAACTAGATGTTTATGCAAAGTAGTGATTAATAGTTCCATCCAGTTTGTACATCTACAGATATACTGCAATACCATGCACTGTAGTTAGCCTCCAGATCTCGCTTTGCTCTATGGTTATGATTCCATTATATATTAGCGGTGGTCAGTCAAAATGTCAAAAATAAAATGTAGAATGACAATAATGTCGAAAAATAAATGTAGAAAAAAAAAATGTTGAATTCCCTCTTTTTTTAATTCTATATTTATTTTGGGGTCCGGGAATAAAAAAAATGGGAAAAACAAAAAAAAAAATGGGGGTTGGGGGAGGGGGGGCCCCGATTTTGAATAAAAAACGTCATAAAATAAAATTTGACATTTTCTTTTTCGACATTTATTTTTCGACATTTTGACCTTCTACATTTTCATTTTGACTTTCTACATTATGACAATACACCTATATTAGCACCTGCGGGAGAGAGCTAGCCAAACAGTTTCCTGATCATTTTCATCATATCTAGTTATTTGTGTCCATTCATGCTGCTAACATTTTACAAATGCTCATCCATGGCTCACAAAGTGTACTTGCGCGCTCGCATAGTCTAGTAGATTTCATGAAGGGAGAGTACCATGTGCAGGGGATATTTGAAACTTTCATGTAAAATTTACTTTGCAGTACATGTCAAATAAAGGTTTCCCTGTACATGACTGGCCTTTGGGTGGCAACAGTGTGCCAAACATAAAGTGGGTTTGTGGTGACATGCACCAGGAATGTTTACATGTTTTGTCATTTGTTGATATGGGTTGAGTACATTTCTTTTAGGTCAAGTAGGTGAACTAAGTTCTCCAGCATTGGATCTTTCATGGCTTCACATGCCTTGAATATATGAAAGATACCAACGCTGGAGAAATGGAGTTACAGGTAAGAAACTACTCCCTTATTCGACCTGAAGGTCTAGCGGAATACTAAAGTATTTGCAAGGACTGACTTCTCGGACTAATGACTTACTTTGGCGGTACATTGCTGTATTGATGCTCATTTTATGTCTGAGGTTCAAATACATTCTGGTGACATTAAAAATATTAGTATAACCTTGCTAATTAAGAACATTTTAATTGGCAGACTCTGCTAATCATTTTTTTTAAACTAATGTATGCCTTGCAAGTGGTGCCATAGTGGTTTCTATAGAGTTTTATTAAATGAAAAACCAAACCTATCTATCCCGAACTCTGGCGATTTTCCTACCTAAACTAAAGACATTCTGGTGCTCGTCAGGAAGTTTGTGTTAGTCAAAACAAAAAGGCACCATCACGGTCACAATGGCTTCTATTCTATCCCTTCCACTACAACAAAACGCCATAAAGTATATCTACTGTTTGTAATCCAGGAGAATGACTCTCTTCTCTTGATGCGAAGCGTCCAAACACCTGGGTGTTTAAAGAAAATGTTCATAAAGGTTCTGGGTTCTAATAATCACATAACGTTCTTGTGGGGCTAGGGAAATAACTCCCTTTGCATGTCTGGTTCCCCAATGTCTTCCACAGTTCTTAATATGATTTTTATCTCCATTGTGGAGGTTTTCACAATCTCTGGGTTTTGCACCTCTCTTGATCCGCCCCCAATGGGACGATGAAGCTGTTCCTGGAGTCCCTCTCGGCTCTCCAGCACCACACGTTTGTGGAACTGGCCTGGGAATTGTATTCCAAAATAGTCTACAGACTTGTAGCTTCCCAGCTCCCGTCCCTGACTTGTGCATATTCCCGTTAACTTCTCCCGGGGAACCCTTCAGTGGTTTTGTCAGGGGTCACGGGCCCACTCTTCCTACTTCAACTTCTACCTTTAGTAATCCTCTGTGTCTCGCCTCTCTCCACCTCGTATTATTGTGGACCTCGTCAGTGTAGCTGTCGGCCCTCTTGATTACGCCAAGACAGGTTACGCCTCCTCCACGGTCTCTCACCCTCTCCTGTAGGCTGTGGTAGGCAGTCTCAGCACTGTTGTTGGACCAAACAGCCCACCCACAGGTTGTGCTTCCACCTCTCAGTCTCTGCAAGTTTATCAAACCGGTTCTCAACCTACTCACATGACACTTAACTGGTTTCCCACTATTCCTCTTCTCTGCCTTGGAGGGACAGGCCTTGTTGCAGTCTCCCGAAACTCTGCGTCAGCTTTCCAGGCTTTGATGCGACCTCCTTGGTCGCCTGGTTCTCGCAGATTCCAGCTTGGCAGAACTGCACGGGCCATTGGCGGACGGGTGAAAGGATGACGAACACAGTCCTCCTTTGCTGTTCAGTTTAAACACATAGTTTCTGAGGTGTTCTTATGTTGATAAGATATAGGCATTATTGTCAGCCTATGTGGTGGGGTTTTACAGGGGCTGTTTCTCACAACTGCGTCCTTCTCCCCAGGAGAGGAGTCCCTCTCCATGAGATCCTCACGCATGTTACCACTCCTAGGGGGACTATTGGTCAGCGGGTTCACCTTCCTAGCCTCATGGAAAGGGGTTCTCCCCTGGTGAGAAGTGATGCCATCTGAAGGATCTTCACAGTACCTTCACATCCCGATATGGCCCCAGCACCGCAAATACCTCTGGTTTTCCATAGGGAAAGAACATTTCAAGTACCAAGTCCTTCCATTTGGATTGAGCTTGGCGCCAACAGTCTTTACCAAAATGATGGCAGTAATAGCTTTTCTCAGGCTTTGGGGAGTCCATGTCTATCCTTATGGACAACTGGCTCCTCAGATGTCACTGTCCCCCAGAAAGCTTCCCAAATACATATCTTACTACAGCTTCTGTTCAACCCGTGGCTCTCCGTAAACTATCGGAAGTCTTCCATGATCGTCTCTCGGGATCTGATTTTCTTAGGTTTCCACTGGAACACGATGGCAGAGGTTTTTCCAACTGAAGAAAGGATAAGGGATCAGATTCAAACATGCACCCTTTTTCTAAATTCCACTTGCATGTTGACATGGTGGTTCCACAGGTTTATGGGCTTCATGGCCTCCTGTGTCTTAGCTCTCCCCTAGCAAAGTTAAAAACGAGGCACACACAGTTGGACCTGAGGCAGAACTGGTCTTGGGTGACAGATCCAAACTTTCAATTGATTCCAGCAACTCCAGAGATGATAATCAACTTCAAGTGGTGGTCAGACTACTCCAAACTCTTAGACGGGTCCCCTTTTTCTGAGCCGCCCCTCCATTTGACATTAACGACTGATTCCTCCCTACTGGGATGAGGAGTTACGTTGGGCCACCTAGAGGTGTTCAACCTATGGTCTCTGTCGGACAGGAAACACCATATCAATGACCTTGAATTGCTTGCTTTTTTCCTAGCCATGAAAGCTTTCCAGTCCAGCATCACCAAAAGAGTAGTTTGTATCAGGAAAGACCATTCTGTCTCAAGGTTTTACATAAATAAGCAAGGGGGTACAATTTCCCTTCCCCCTAATCGAGCTATTCCTACAGATGTGGGAATGGGCAGTACAGAAAGGAATATGACTTCAAGCAGTGCACATCCCTGGCCAAGAGAACACATCGGCCGATTCCCTCACCTGCTGGTCCTTGGCAAACCCTGAATGGGCATTAAACTCAGGATTGAGTGTCGGCCTTCGTCTTTCCACCCCTAACATCTTTACTGACTCAGATAGAGAAAATCAATTGATTTCCCCTACATTTCCCCGTTCATAGCAGGAAGACGTTAGTGACTTGCTGGCCCAATTCCCTGAAGTTTTGTCGGAACAACCAGGGAGAGTCACTAATTTACTCCATTACATCTGAACACTGGCAGGGAAAACTATCAACCTAAGACTGTATATGATCTCTGAGGCAAGGAGAAAAATAATTAAATGGGAGCTAGAGGAGATGCTCAAGGTTATCAACGATCCCTCTGAGAGCCCCTGGTCTTCCCCTATTGTCCTAGTTGCCAAACCCGATAAATCCTGGCATTTCTGTATAGATTTTAGACAACTAAATGCAATCTGCATCTTTGATAATTACCCAATGCCCCGGATTGATGACCTAATCGAAAAAGGTTGGATGCAGCTAAGTATATCTCTACCTTGGACTTGACAGAAGGGTGTTGCCAGGTACCATTAAATCCAGTGGGTAGGGAAAAGACTGCCTTCTCAACGCTGTAAGACCTATTCCAATTTGCAGTCTTACCCTTTGATCTGCATGGAGTTCCTGCCACTTCTCAAAGGTTGATGGACAAAAGATTAACACCCTATACTTCTTTCTGTGGACCATGCCTGATAATATAGTGATCCACAGTAACAGCTGGCCAGAGCACGTAGACCATCTTTATTTGATTGCTGTGCTCTCAGGAAAGCAGGCTTAAGAGCAAACCTGCGAAAATGCCACCTAGCCCAGTCGGCTGTAAAATATTTGGGATACTTTGTTGGGGATGGCCTTATCCAACCCAAAGCGGACAAAGGGAATGCTGTGCAGCACCGCCAACCCCTAAAACAAAATGCAATCTTTGTGCCTTCCTGGGATTACCGGATATTATCTAAATTGTATCATAAATAACTCTACCTTGGCAGCTAATCTCATCGATAAGCTAAAGAACTCGCAACCCCAGAAATTAACTTGGGATAAGACCGACCAAGCTAGCTTCAAGGGCCTGAAAACCATCCTTTTTCAGGAACCAGTTCTTAAAATTCCAGATTTTAATAGTGTTCCTTGTACAGACCAATGCTTCTAATGTTCGGTTGGGTGCAGTGCTCTCTCAAGAATATGTTGAGATTGAATATCCAGTATTATACACCCGCAGTAAGCTCTTTCCCTGGAGCGCCGTCATATGCTACTGTAGAACTTGAAACATTAGCCATCAAGTGGGCCATCTAAGGAATTACTTAACTGGGAGGAAGCTCATGTTGATTAGAGACCACTCACCATTGACCTGTATGAGACTGAGAAACCGAGACTGACGAGATGGTTCCAGGATTTACAACCTTTTTGTTTAACTGTGGGACACTGAGGGAAAAAAAGGAACAAGGAAATGTGGACTTTCTGATCAGATTGCCTCTCAACGGAGATGGGGAAGTTTGAGAAACCTGACGGTGTCTCCCTCGCTGGTCCCCAGGGATCTGTCATCCAGGTGGCCAGGACACAGCCATCGCTATTGGATCCAGTTCCTGGGGGTGGACCAGTGAGGGATGATCACATGGATGGGGGGTTCTTGGGGAGTGGGAGTGGGACACCGACAGGTAAGACACGGTTTCGCCCTTCTTTCAACACCTTTTCCCCATCCTACCACGTAAGATATTCCAAAACACTGCCCCCTGTTTTCCACACAAAAGACAACGGACTAACGCCAGAGCAGTTTACCCACATGTCCCATCCAATACAAGGGTCAGGCAAAGTCCAGCAATTAACCAGAATCACACACTCCTGACGGCCCTTTCCCTTTTCCTCCGGGATAAAAGGTGGAGCACAAGAGCAAGGCAGACTGGCAGACCGCACAACGTGAGCGCTAACTCAGCACGGCAGTTCAAGAGGAGGCGAAATATGCTGTATTCCGAGGGTGACAAGGAGAGAAGCAACCTTGCCCTTTCCGACCAAGGCCCTGTGAAACGTGTGCAGAAGGAAACAAGACTGCAAACAATAGCCAGTGTGTTTTGCGTCAGATGTCTATGGTACACAAGACCCTCCTCTGCTGATCACCAAGCCGGGGAAGGACGCTGGTCTCCGTAGTACCAACCTTGACTTAAAGAGAAAGAAAGCAAAGTGGTTCATCACAGCCGGTGAGTCAAGGAGAGTATCGATAAGAAACCGAACTGTGTTGAAGGATAAATAGCCAACCGCTAATTTGAATTTTTGAGAAGTTCAATGATACTATTGATGAAAGAGGGAAAAACCAGCAACAGAGAAGTCTGGCACCACGTGGGTGCTCACACAGAAAGCTCTGCGCGATTACCCGATGGTAGACACTACCATAACCAGAAACCCGGCAGAGGGATGCTAGCAAAATGGGGCAAAGTTTAAAGGCCCCAAGAACAGTTTCATAAAGGTTGGCAATTGTGAATCCTGCGTAGGGATACTAAAGAAAAGGGGCAAGGCCTGAAGTCCCTATGAACAGTGTCTTGACAGAAGTAAACCCTACTGAGGGATGTCCACAGTGAACGGTTGTGCAAAAGGTGAACCCTGAGGAACGGTTTAAAAAAAGACATTACAATTTGTGAAACCAAGAAGTGTTGCAAGACGGGGAGAAGTGAATTATCCCCCTTGTTATTTGGCATCCGAACCCAGCCAAGGGAGATCCAGGGGTGAAATAATCAACACCAAAAGTCCATTGAGAAAGGAACTGTTAGTTGATTTGTTGAATACGACTTGTGAGAGGTCTACACTAGGAAGAGGGGGGACCGAGGGGTGAAGCCATCACCCAAAGAATACTTGGAACAGACCTTTGTGTTTGTTTGTTGAAAGCATCAGGCCCTCGAAGGCGAGAGACTTTCTTCAGGAGACTTAACCATCGAAGAACATGATAGCTGGTGGAGAACTGTCGGCTCGAGCTGGGAAAGCTACAGTGTGTGCTGTGCTCAGGAGATCATCCTTGTTCCCTGCTCAAAAAGTGGGGAAGGGAGAACACTGGCAATCGCATCCTGACTTATTTTCTTTATTGAAACCCTATCCCACACTCTTTCTGTAATTAGCTGTAAGGAATTGGGAATAGTTTTCTTTTAGTATAGGCCTTTTTATTTGACACGACACCACAAGGACTGCCTTATTTTTCATTTGATGGTCAATGCTCGTTCCCATCTTAGGTTTAGGTTAGGCGTTTTTCCACCATGCATTTACTGTTTATTTATTTTTTTAAACTTTATTTTTGATTGCATGTCACAGTACACTCGCAGTAATTCTCATAAACATGACACAAATATATTATGCACTTCATAATCACACAAACCTTTTCGGACTAATGTTATACATCAGGCGCGTGCATTTATGTAAAATGTAGACACAGTGCAGATAAAAGGCAGCAAAAGTCCATCTGGATAACAGTGTAGTGTTACACTTCATTCACACTATCATTGTCAGAGTTTTCTGTGTCGGAAGAGGTTTCAGTTAAATATGTCCTAAATGGAGCCCAAATGTCCTTTGGTTTACATGGAGAGGGTACCATTCCCACATAGTTTTCTTTGCATTCATTCACATATACCAATGCTGAAAGGAACTGATCCACAGTCGCAGCGGAGCCTGTGTGCTCTTCCATTTCTGGAGGATACATTTCTTTGCGACTGCGCATGCGACATTGAACAGTCTCCTGATTTTTTCCGGGAGCTTTCCAATGTCCCCGAACAGGTATTTTGGGGGGTTGAGATTTGCTGGAATTTGTGTGATCTCCTCTAGGATATTAGCCACCATGCGCCAAAATTCTGCTACTTGGGGGCAAGCCCAGTACATGTGAAAGGAGTTCGCGCCAGGTGCGTGGCATTTTGGACAATTGTCAGGTAAGGTGTCATAGAATTTCGCCATTTTTACCGGGGTGAAGTGTAGCTTATTCAGGATCTTGAACTGTATTAGTCTCAGGCCTGCATTCAATGAGATCTTTTTAGATAGGAGACAGTATCTGGTCCATTTCCCTATTTCAATAGTAGTACCCATGTCCTTTTCCCACAATGTCTTAATGGTGTTTAGAGTTTCCGTATGTGTCTGGACTATGTTCTATAGTTTGGACACCCCTGTGCACGTCTGAGAATACAATGACTGATAACATGCATGTTCGGGGGGTTCATCTGAAAATGTAGGCAAGCGTTTCTTGAACGCCGCTTTCATGCGGTGGAACTGAAGAGTGATCAGTTGGTTTCCACCAACCGATTCTGCAAAGTCCTCAGGGGTCATGAATTTACCTTTTGGGAACATGGATTTAATTGTAAGCTCATAATCTGGGAGCCAACTTTTCTGGATACCAATGTCGTATGTGGTGTGATGCCTGGGAAGTTCCAGAGGGGGGCCTAAGAATCATAGGGGTTATCTATCTGGAGTCGTTTGCTGATTGCGGCCCATGCTGCGATTGTACAGGAGGTGGGGTCAAACTTGCAATCGTCTCTATACCTTTTTTTTCGTAAAAATAATGGATGGCAGGTCTGTTGGGCAGACTGAGTGTCGCTCGATAGGTATGTGTGGTGCCTTATCCGAAGGGTCTTGCCAAAATTTTGCATAGTGTGCCTGTGCTACATAATAGTATAGTTCGAAGTCGGGGGCCGCAAACCCTCCCTTTTCATAGGGTTCGACCAGCTTGGCCCAACTAATTCTGCTTGCCCCCCCGTTCCAAACGAAAGTAGTATCCATGGATCGAAGGTTATCGAAGAAGGGTCTTCCCGGCCATATGGGGACGTTACAAAAGATATAAAGGAGCTTGGGGAGTACTGTCATCTTGAGTACCGCTATACGGCCCGCAAGAGATATGGGGAGTTTGGCCCAGATTTGAAGTTTCGAGTATATGGATTGTAGAGTGGCCTCGTAGTTGTCTATATACAGGGAGGTGCTATCACGAGAGACTAGGAATCCTAAATATCTGATGTAATCAGGAGCCCATGCGAGACCATGCGTGTTTGTGGGGCAAGTGGTGGCACTAGTCAATGGGAAGATTTCGGACTTGGCTGTGTTGATCTTGTAACCTGAATGTAAAGTGAAGTCGCTTATCACGGCCAGTATGGGGGGAAGGTTCTTCTCTGGTTCACGAACATATAACAGTGCATCGTCAGCGTATAATGAGATGGCTTGGTATGCCCCTGACATATATATGCTTCTCAGCTCTTGCTCGGCCCTGACTGCGGCCGCCACCGGTTCAATAGTTAGAGCGAAAAGTATGAGAGAAAAGGGGCACCCCTGTCTGGTCCCTCTGTGTAAAGTGAATTGGTCAGACAGAGTTCGATTGGTTAGTACCCTGGCTTTGGGTGACGAGTACAACAGCCTGACGCATCCCGTCAAATAGGGGCCGAATCCGAATTTGTGGAGGACCTCAAACATATATAGCCATGAAACTGAGTCGAACGCTTTTTCTGCGTCTAATGATATGGCTACGGCTTGTTATGCAGAGTAATCTGCGCAAGTTTAAGGCAGTGGATCCAGTGGGTATAAATCCACACTGGTCAGGGTGAATCAGGGTGGTCATTTTGGGGAGCAATCTGGTGGCGAGTACTTTTGCATACATTTTAGCATCAGTATTAATCAAGGACAGGGGGCGATATGAAGAGCGTTCGTGTGCTGGGCGTCTAGGTTTCAGAAGCACTGTAATAACCGCGTCTGTCATTGATTCTGGGAGTGAACCTGCATTAATGGCCTCCTCCCATACAAGAGTTAGTATCGGGGCGAGGATCGTGGAGAAAGATTTGTATAATTCAGCATTCAGACCGTCCGGTCCTGGGGTTTTACCTGACAACAGCGATTTGATTGCCTCAGCTGTTTCATCGCTTGTTATGGGTTGCTCGAGGGTCCGGTTGTCCTCCAAGGTCAATTTAGGGAGGTCAATCTTACTCAGGTATGTCCATATATTATTTTGTGTACAACTGTCCTGATTGGCATATAGATCAGTATAGTAATGTGAAAATTTGAGGTTTATTTCGTTTTCTCCATTAACGACAGTTCCACCCTCCGTTAGGAGGCTCATGATAGGAGTATGGTTGCGTTCGTTACGAAGCATGCGGGCAAGATGGTGACCTGCTCTATTGCCCTCCCCGTATCTGCGTGCTCAGATGGGGATGGCCATGTATTGTTGTTCTTTGGTTGCCAGATCTTTGAAAGTTTGGAGTTGCGCACTAATATCGGCCAGGATGCGCTTATCATGGGTCATGCTGTACTCAGTTTCGAGTGTTTGCAGGTGTGAATCTGTATTACCCAACTCGGTTCTGACGGCTTTAAGGAGGCCGGTCGTTTGGGAGATCAGATTTCCCCGTACCCATACCTTAAACATCTCCCATATAGTCGCCCAACTGTCTACGGAGCCCTTGTTCAGCTGGAAGAATTCTTCCATGTCGGTGTGAAGAGCTTCAACGACACTCGGGTCTTTTAATATGTTGGGGGACATCTTCCATCATTGTACTGGGCGATTTATGTCGGGGAACAGTATGTCCAGGGTGACTGGGGAATGGTCTGAGAGCGTGCGAGGGAGGATCTCGCAACGTTCGATACAGTTAACCAGATGGGACGAGATGAGCCAGTAATCTACTCTGGATTCAGTGTCATGACTGAGGAGTAAAACATGTATTTTCTGTCGGTAGGGTGGGTCCCCCTCCAAGCATCAGAAAGGATAAGTTCCTCTTGGGCATGCCGAATAATGTTCGCCGTTTTGGTGAGATACCTAGGCCTGCTGGAAGACCTATCCAGTGTGGTGTCAAGAATAGTGTTGAGGTCTCCTCCCCAAAGGACCCAGACATTTGTCGTCAAACCTATCACTGCGAGAAGCTGTATATAGAACTCTGGGTCGTCCAGGTTTGGACCATATGTATTCACCAATATGAGTTTTACGCCAGCCAACGTGCCCCAGACCAAAACATATCTGCCCTGCGGGTCTATCTTGCATTTCTCAGTGGAGAACCCCAATGACGGGTGTATCAGTGTGATGACCCCCCTGTTCTGAGAGGAATATTCCGTGTAATGTCTGTTGTTGCCCCATTGCCGAAGGATACTCTCGTGTGTGGATTTCAATGCATGGGTCTCTTGGAGCATCGCAATGTGTGGGTGGTGCCTATTGATGTATGCCCCCACCTTACTGGCTTTCGCTCTATTATTTAACCCCTGAACGTTCCAAGTGATTAGTTTCAGTTGTAGCCCCCTGGGTGTTCTAGTGTTTTGCGCCATTTTCGTGCATCGTGATGACATTAGAGAAAGTGGGTATTCTTGCAAAGAAGGCCTGCGAGTGAGCCAGTGAGTGCAATTTTAACAGTGAACAACCAGCAACAAAAAAGAGAAACTTTGTGCCTTGTGCCCAACCGGGCATCCTGAGGTCTTAACAGTGTTCTCCAAAATAGAGAAACGTCCCGAATTACCTGAACCCACCCCCTCCCACATCATCGTGCCCAACTTGATGATGATCCCCTTTTTTACTAACTTGTGGATGAACCCAGAGAGGGGGTCAAGTGTAGCAACTCATCCGGCGACATTCAAGGATAGGGAGCAGAGGTGCATCTCTGCCTGTCCTTGCTTCAAACTTTTCCGGTGGCCCAAAGAGACCACCTACAGCTAAGGCTAATTCCTAAGAGTGATGGTTCAGGCTACACTGGCTGCTGTAGGTCATTCTGGTCGAGTTCCTGTCTCCCTGGTGGGATGGGTATCGAGGCTTCCATGTAAGTCAAGGCTGCTGCAGGGGATTCAAAGAAATGCGCTCTCCCACCGTGCTGTATACGTAGTTTAGCAGGATATAAAAGGGCGTAGGGGACCTGTTGCAGTCGAAGCTGGCGTTTAATGGTTTCGTAGGATCGTCTTTGAGTTTGGACCCCTGCGGAGAAATCCGGGTAGATATGGATGTGATCATTGCCGATTCTCAGGGGTCCTTTCTCCCTTGCCAGCCTGAGGACGGCGTCCCTGTCCCTGTAGTTCAGTAGTTTGGCTATAACCATACAGGGAGGAGCCCCGGGCCTGGGCGGTGGAGCGAGGGAACGATGAGCCCTCTCAACTAGGAACTGAGGTGAAAAGGCCTCTTCCCCGAGGGGGGATTTCAGAAGATCTTCGATTCGGAGCTCCATTGGACCCTTGCAGAAAGACTCCGAAAGGCCGACTATGCGGATGTTGTTTCGCCTGGAGCGAGATTCCAAATCATCGCATTTGCTGCAGAGTTTATCCATTTCCCCTCTCAGGAGAGATATGTCCTGGGTGTTTTGCCGGGTCGAATCCTCATTCGCACCAATCCTGCCTTCAGCCTCTGTGATTCTGGTGCTTTCTTTGTCCAGTCGGGTCTTTAGTGAACCAATTGTGGATACAATGTCATCGAGTTTGACATTTATAGCCAAGAACCCGCTCTGTACCGTGGTGAGTAGGCGGTTGAATTTCGAATCTTCCGATGGCAAGGGAGAGGAAGGAGGTTGTATGGCCAGGCTTTCGGGAGGCGACTGCGAGCTGGTAAATGAATCCATGGGGCCAGTTCTTTTGTTCTTGCCCAAGTTCTTGCTAGGCATTATGGAGACAGTAAAGTAGCCTGTGCCAGTTAGGATGGTGAGGTTGTGTCCCAATGCTCCACAGCAGGAGACGCGAGTAGTGCAGGGTTTGCGTGAGGGTCTCGGCGTGTCTGCCCCACCACCCATGCCACAGTGCTGTATTACGTGGGCCAAACAGAGTGATATTCCTCAGAGCTGGGGTGCGCAGACACACACAGTGCAGTAGGGTAGCAGAAAGTTCGGGGCTTATCGAGCGAGGGCCCAGAGTAGATTAGTGGGCGCTAACTATAGCCACCACGGCCCGTGTCATGATACGCCAGCGTTGTGCCGATGGTGTTGGGACGACTGGGTTGTGTCTTCCCACGTCGATACTGGCGGAGGTTGTGCTTTGTTTCACAAAGGAGTCTGCTCTCTGTGCGTGTTGCCCAAGCATAGTACATCAGTGTCCCAAATAAGGCTGGTTCTGAGCTCGCGGCAACCCTCCCAACGCCATGGGCAGGGTAGCAACCTCCTCACTGAGGGGACTGCCAGGATCTTGTGGTGGCCCCCCTCGCGCCCAAGGGCCTCACCCGAAGCCGCTGCGTGTACCTGCTGACGAGGAACAGGATCGGTCGTTTTCTCAGGACCCCAGCGTTTAGGCATAGTGCAAGCAGTGCCCGTGCCCCGCCACGCATCCAGCGGTCTGCTGCACTCTGTGGCGTACTCCTCCCTCCGTCCTCCTTTGCGCGGCTACGGGGCCGTCCCGCTCGGTTCGCTGAGGCACCAGGACTGATGTACTGTGGTCCACTGGGGGCGCGCAGGCGCGGCGTAGTGTCTCCCGATCCTCCCGACCTTCCCGGGCTCTGCTTCGGCACCGGCAGCCCCCGCCGCGGGGCACAAGGGTCCAGGTCTGGGAGACAGTGGGGAAGCACATCCAGCGCGGCGTCCCGCGCGCGATACTGGTCCAAGGCCGGATACTACACACACGCTCCACGCCTGCAGTCTTCCAGTTCCGCTCCGCCCACCACGAGGCCCGTGCGGGTCTGGGAGCAGCGGCTCCCTCGTAGGATTCCGTGGAGCCGTGTGGCGGCCCGGGTACGTAGGCTCAGTGCCTGCCCCCGTCCGCGGGCTTAGGGTGTCCGATTTTGGTTGTAATTTCTCCTGCAGGAACCGCAGTGTAGCGGGAAGCAGCCCAGCTATTTTTGAGGCTTGATGCACCCTGGAACCGGGGGAACATTTCAGGATTCATGCCGGAGAGGAGCTCCTCACCTAAGCGGCCATCTTGTTGCGCAACAGCACCACCTCTCTCCACCCTGCATTTACTGTTTAATAAACACCCTTGAACTGTGATCACTTGTGCCTGTCTTTAATGTTGCCAGCATGAGTTCCTTACAGACGCCACCACCATAAGGGGAAGGATATGTGATGAATCAAAGGTATTCACCCCTTCTCCCCAAAGGGGAGCCACTGCCTTTCATGTTAGGGAGGCGAGCCTGCTCTGCAATACCCTCCCTAGCAGTATGGGCAAGTGGGACCTCACTGGGAGTGACTCCTCCTTGGGGGACAAGGTCTCCCTAGATTGCCCAACATATCGGTATGTATGGGACTGCCTGCTGGGAAGAAGAATGTAACATCTTTGTTTTTCTGCAGGCAAAACTGAACTGCCTTTTAGAAAAAGGAAAAGAGGATGTCTCTTTAAGAAGAGAGGTTTATTTAACTGGGAGGAATGGAGGAAGGAATAAGAGATTGTATGGTACGCAGGGGAAGCCTCCTGAAATGATTGTGCCTTGGAGTGGCGGAGCAGACACAAGCCGCGGAGCCTATGACTTTCCAATCAGCGCGGAATGCCACAGTGAGACGCCGGCGAAAATGGCAACGCTGCCTGAGGAAAGAGTAGTATCCAGGAGCTGGTGGTGGCATGACCATGAACGCCTCGTGGTGGGTGAGATGCCCGCTGAACAATGCCGAGACCATCACAGGTGGGAGCATGAGGAGCTCCCTGTCGCCCGCATCGTTCGACTGCTGCAGCCTGAGGGATAGCCGAGAATGGTACACCTTTGCATGACTAGCCAGGTTAACGCAATCGCCTCCCCAACCGCTACTTCATAAAACTCTTGAACTCAACCAAACTTCTCCTCTCCACACAAGATCGCCAACCATTGCTAGAGCAGTAATAGGCTTGTGCCTTGACTACTGCAATTCCCTTCTTGCTGGCATGTCAGAGTGCAACCTAACCAAACTTCAGACCATCCAGAACAATGCTATCCAAGCTGCGATGGCTATCGGCAAACGTGACCATGTGACGGCTCACAGAAAAGCGCTCTCAGTAAGAGAAAGGATGAACGTCAGAATACTTTAAATTTACCCATCGCTGTCTCCCCAACTCTGCACCACCCTAACTGTTGCAGAGACCCTCTACGACACGCTCATCCCCGCCAACTAGACTATCTTACAGCCATAGACTTACCACCCTGTGCTTCAAGCGCACCAGAGCAGGAGGCTCTAGCTTCCAAGTCATTGCTGCGAACAACCCACCTCTGTGCAAAGACCTCATACTAGCCTTTCAGAAGACAACTGAAAACTAGCCTCTTTCATTGACCCCATGCTGGCCTCATACTAACAGTTGAACTTGATTCTTGCTGACAGCCATTTGCCTGATTTGTACTTTGTAACTAACTACCTCCTCCATCTACCCAACACCCCTACCCCAACACCCCATGCCTAACTAGTGCCTTGATGCCTGAGGGTTTTGCACTCTGTACACATGCAAAAATAAATAAAAAGTGGATAAAACAAAGCCCAAATGGCTTCTGAAGATTACGATATAAGACTATCAAGAGAACCGGATAATAGAAGCACAAGTATAAAAGAGTGAACCCAAGAGTGGGTGAATCTATAAGGGGATCGAGTCCTGTGTAAAATAGAAAGGGAAGAATTGAGAGACTGTAAAAGGATCATAAGTGAAGATAAGTGCGGGAGAGATCATCTGAAAACTAGCTGTAAGCAACATAACCTTAAAGAAAGCACCAAGCCCAGAAGTGTTTTACAAGAGCTCATGGAGGAGACATCCAGAGCTTACCAAAGAAGGTTGTATAATGTGTAAGAGAAAGACCTTTCCATACAGTAACTATCAGAAACCATGAGAAGCCCGGGAGAAGAAAGACCTTCTCTTGGCTCTACTTAAGTTGGTTAGACTAGTGGTAGGGTCAGGTTTGGGCACAGGACATTTTTACTTTGGGACTTCCTGGCAACAGACATGCACCCTTGGTTTCTTTTAGATGGGTAGGGTGATCCCTTTACAATAGCGAAAGTTAGGCTTTTTCATAATTTCATTAAAGTTTATAATGCCCTCAATGTGTGTGACTACTCCTTCTGATTGCCACACCCCCCTAAGATAATTTCAGAGTTCCACATTAATCTATTACCATGCCAGTGTTTTTTCGGGACCCTTCTTCAGATGCGTAATGGGTCCTACGTGAGGAGAGTTCTTAAGTTCTATCTCGATAGGGCAAATGGTTTTACGACATCTTCCCATCTTTTCGTAACATTTGGGAATGCCAAAAAGGGAACACCGGCCTCTAAGGCTACAATTACCCTATTGATAGTTTCTGATATAACAGAAGCCCACACATTGCAAGGCCTGCAGGTTTCCAAAGGCATGCATGCACAGCTAGTGCGGGGTATAGTAGCCTCTGTGCCTTTCCAGAAGTAGCCACTTGGGTCTCTCTGTCAGCGTTTTTGTACACATTACGGTCTTGACCCAAGTTTTAGGGCTGACACTCAGTTTGGTCAGGCGGTCCTCAGAAACCTTTTTAACTAGGGAAGTTTAATCCATCCACCCATTTTCTATACATCAGTGCTTTTGCATCTCCCACACGTATGGATATTAGGGGATGGGAAGGATTAAGAAAGTTACTCACCTTAGTGACCAACGTACTCCTGGTCCATAGTCCCATTTCCGACATCTGCCCGCTGCCCCCTCTAAAAAGAGTACCCTTTAGTTGCTAATATGTCTACCGACCTTGGTGATCGAAAAGGACTGGAAGGCGATGCGCTGGGCGGAGCTCAGGAAGGCGGGGTTAGAGCCATACATATGCTGGTTATGCATACAAATAAAAAAAGAATAATGTTTTTGGATGCTACCAAAAAGTGCTTCGGTCCCGTCCCAAAGGACAGAATATCCCACAAGTATGGAGGAAAGGGGACAATGGAGTAGGAATGTGTTAGTCACTACGGTGAGTAACTTTTTCGGTTTCCCCATCCCAGTTTGTTATTCCGGAGTGAGACTTACATTTAGTGTTCATTTCTTATGGGTGCACCTTTTGAGCCCTTCCATTCTTGTTGATTTAAGGTAACTCAACATTAAGGTTATTTTCCTAGTCGTTGTCACCTCCGCTAGATGGTGAGTGAACTCCAGGCGTTGTCAGTAAAACCTCCCTATTTGGAGACAACCAAAGAGAAGGCGATATTGAGTGAGACCATCCTTCCTTCCAAAGTAGTTTCCTATTTCCATCTCTCTCAAAAGCTACATCTTCCTGTCTTCTTTCCTCATCCTTCTAAGGCAGAGAAACAGTTCCATCGGCTGAACCTGGTGTGGGCCCTCAGCTACTACATCTCTCTGACGAGAGGGGCCCAGAAATATAACACACTTTTTGTTGGTTATACTGTTTTCCTTACTGACAGGGCTGTGACCAAACAGACCTAGTCAAGGTGGATTATCCTCTACATCTCGGAATGCTATGATCTGGCTGGTAAGGATGTGGCTGAGGGTCACTGGGCTAATTACACCAGACGACTGGCTGCCGCCCTGGTTCTTCTAAGGGATATTTGCCAGACAAATACATTGGCTTTTGTACATGTCTAAATATTGCTGCTTGGATCCTCAGTCTGGTCATGACGCTCGTTTTGGCAGGACTGTCCTTTAGAGTTCTCTGGTTTAGGTGGTGTCCTTGCTCTCCTCTCTCCTCCATATCTACGTACTGCTGTGAGAATCCATCAAGGATTAGGAATCTATGGGAGAAAGGAATCCATTAGAAGAACAAATTACTTGCGTCTCTGTAATGTTCTGTAATGTTCTTTCTAATGGATGTTCTTCCCACAGATTCCTCATCAACCTCCCTAATGCCCCTCTTGGCAGATGGCTAGTACACCTTGGTTCTGCGGTCCTTCTGTGTCAAAGTGCTAGGGAATAAGAATGGAACTAATGTCATGGGGTGCAGCGCCAAAATATATACTGGCCTAGCTTCCTATCCGGCATGGGACATGTAATAGCGTCTGGCAGATCCCCGCTGCGCTTCTAGTGGCAGAAAAGTTTCCAAAGAGCAGCTAGGTTGGGAGATGGATATCAAAGATAAGGCAACCGTGGGAGAAACATTACCAAGAGGTAAGTTATTTGTTATTTTCTTTGTACCTACATTGTACTGATTTAGTACACTGTACTCTTTATCTTGCTTGTTTGATGACCACATTGAGTTAAATTGGTTTTGTATTTGTATTTGTATTTCATTTGTGTGAAATTGCTTTTGATAAAGTGTTTGTTTTGCATGTTTTATAGCACCAGTATCTTGCCTTTTGATCACACATACTTTGTTGTCCTGGAGAGAAAAAAGCGAAATGAGGGGATGGGGATAAGGGGTCATTGAAACATGTAAAGAAGGAAAGTGGGTTAAGCAGCACTAGAATGGGGTAAAGACTTGGGGAACAAAGTGGGTTGTTGTGGATTGAACTAGCTAAGAAAATATGGGGTAAGATTGAAATTAAGAATGATTGATTTTCTAAGTTTTGCATAGCATCAGCATGTCACCAGGTGGGGACTTTGTGGCTTTGTATTGTTGCAAAAATGCAGAAAACAGTAGTACAGTTCATAAATTAAAGATAGTAGCAGAAGACCGGTCAGTAAACATTTGAGTTTGGATGAGGTAGGGTTTTGTGGATGGAAGTATATAATAGAAGCATTTGTACAGTTAAGTAAACACCAGTTAGCATCTGGTCTGCAAGATTCTGGTTGATAGCCAGTAAACCAGCAGAATTCTGCAGCAGGATAGGAGAGGATAATCTCAAAGCAAAGAAGTAGATAAAAACACTGAAAGACACACTGTGGGTCACTGCCACAGTGTGTCTTTCGGTGACAGTATGGTCCATACACAGGTAGGAAACCTGCGGACCTCCAAGTGTGTTGGCCTATAACTCCCATCTGCCCCAGGCAGCAGAGGCAATGGTGAGGAATAGGCCAAAAACCTGCAGGGCTGTAGGGTTCCCACCACTTTGCCCCTTTTGCTACCTCCAGAACGGCAAAGAATGAAATGTTGAGTTGCAAGCAAATTGGACAATATTTTGGGGATGTTATTGAATTTATGGTCAAAAAGGTAAAGTGGTGTTTTGCAAGTACCCAATCTAGCGGTCACCTGCAAATTCAAAAGCCGTAAAGAGGCTGGTTTTTAGGAGTTCTTGTCAGATAACAACTGTGAAACAGTGGGCACATATACACCTGAATTCCCTACTGTATAGCTGCCACAACTCTGCTTTGGCACAGAAAGAATGTTTTTCTAACTCAAAATGCAATGATGCCGCCTTACTGGCTCATTCTTTTTAAACGTTTTCAGAAAGGATCTATGGAACATGGAGTTCCTAGTGAATGGCAACACATCGATTAAGGTTAATAGGATGGATGGGTGCAAGTTGTACTGGGCCTAGGGTTGGAAGTACTCTAGAAAACATATAGGACACTTGTAATAACGTTGCCAAGATAACTTAACTCAATGTGATCCAAAGGCCTACCTATGTAAATACTTCTCTTCAACAAGAGTCCCTAACTAGTTGGTGAACCGTCAGGCATATAGCACCCAGCCTGCTTATTGGTTTTACAGTGTTCTGAATATGCTTTGCTCTGGCCCAGTCCTTCCACTGACTGAGGCACGCTCCTCCTTTGGAACATGGTAGTACAGTAAGCCAGGGCACATCCAAACACTTCTGTCTGCTAGTTCTCATAACCATGGCTCACTGGCTCCACCCATTTCTCTGCAAGCTGTTGGATGTGGTAGGTCAGAATCAGGACTCTGACTACCAAATATGGGCTTCAAGGGTCTTTATTTTTGCTAATCCAAATATTCTTTCCCTGAACTCAACCTCTACTCTATGAAATGTGTGCTCGTCCAGGTGTCAAAAGCATCAAATGTCCTCTGTCTGGAATCCTACCCTAACTGAACCACTTACCTTAATTTCCAGACAAAGAAAACAACAAACAAAATTTAAGATTCGGGAGCTATGGCCTGGAAGGGATGGCTGCAGGCTTCTGACCCCAGCCCTGTCCCCTTTTAGTGAAGGCAATGGCCCATAGTTGAAGTTCAAAATAAACTGTTCTTGTTGTGCTGGAATATGACTAAGATGTTCCACCCAGAAAACACACGCACTCCTTTTCCCACTTTAAGATTCCTTCCACCTTTCTCCCCTCTGGGATTCTTTCAGTCTTTATTTCGCTACTCTCTGGGGTTCTCTCAGACTCTTCCCCACTCTGGCGCTCACTTCCTTCCCACTCTCCACTTTCAGGTTGTCTCTGTCTTCGCCTTTGGTCTTTCTTCTTTCCCTCACTGGGGTAATCTCAATTTCTGCCTCCTCTAGGGTTCCTATCCTTCTCACTCTCCACTATGGTGTTGTCTCTATCTTTTCCAACTCCTGAAGGTGTTCTTCCTCTGCCACCCCTGCCTGGGGTTCTTGCAGTCTCCTCCAACTCTGTGATATTTCTCACTCCCCACTATATAGCTCTTCTCTTCCTCCCTCCCTACTCTGGAGTTTCCTCCATCTCTTCCCACTCTGAGGTGCTTCTCTTTCTCCCCACTCAGCGGTTCTCTCTCTCTCTCCCCCCTTTGGGGCTTTTCTCATCATCACTCCCCTCCCCTGGAGTATTCTTTGTCTTTTCACACTCAGTTTTCTTTTCCTTCTGTCTCTCTCCTTTGCTCACCTCTTTCTGCAGGTGCACCAGCGCATACCTGTCTGCGTCAAGCAGTGCTATTTGGGAGCAATGTTGAGTCTCTTCAGCTCTCATCTAGCCGTCTAGCTGTTTACTATGCTCTGCGTCAGCTTTCCGGGATTCTCTCCTCCGTGCTCGCGGCTCAGTCTGTGCATAGTTAATTACATTTCCTTTCAACTGGGCTCCGTATTGGCCTTCCGAGGCTCTTCTCCCTCTTTTTCGATGTCGCTAATGGCTGCTCGGACCCAGAGTTTGCTGTGTCTGACTGCACCCTACTTCGCCTGGTCTACACTGGCAATCTTCCTCTTTCTTTGGCCACACCTCCTTTTTGGCGTGCTTAAACTCTGTGGGGCCAATTGAGAACCTTCCTTGAATGGTTATCACAGGGAGGATCATCGAGTCGGCTGGTTAACTCGTCCCTCCTTTTTACACAGGGGATTGGGCATATCTTGGGTCTGAAGCCAAGTAAGCCATTAGTAAAGGATGTATATGATCATTGTAAACCCTAAGCACCCTACAAAGGGAGGAGGGATGGTGACCCCTCTGAGTCCCTGTTCCCTTAATGGGAGTCTTCTCCAGAGGGATCGCACTTACCCCGTCCCCTAAGGGGGGATCTTGAGCGTAATGGGCTCACCTCTGGGGAGAGGTTAGGAGCTCCCTAGATTCGTCACACACCATTATTCCTCTAAAGGCATGGGTGCCTGGACTGGGGGCTGCTTTCCCATGGACCCTGTTACGGCCAAGGCACTTCTCTTAATTCCGTACCCCAACAGGACCATTGGGGGTCTGGACAAGCAACCAGCAGCTTATTTGACTCTCACAGTGTCAGCAATCCTCACCCTCTAAATGCTGTTGCACCCCTGTGTGTTACGCTCACCTGATATCCGCGGGGGTGTCTGGAAGGCTCTGAGATCTGGAACCCTGGATGCATAGTTGCCCAGTGCTGAATAATGAATCTGCAATTACAGAAAGAAGGATTTGTGATAACTGTCTCTAATGGGTGAATCTCCCACCTCCCTCTGACCGATTCCCTTCCCACTGGGTTCTATTCTCACATTAGTTATTTGTAGGGTGAGCTATCTGTCCTGCATTTCTTGTGCAGTGGCGCTTGGCGTTTGTTTGCGAGATGCCCGAGTTGCTTCACTGGTGTAGTACGCCTTCCTTGGGCCCAGGCCTGCTGTGACCCCGAATCTGCTGCTAGGCAGGTAGGTTTGTTAATTGTAAGTCTTTGTTCTGTTTATGGTGGGAATTTGTTAATGTCTTTATCTCCTTCTTTTCAGGTGCGAAGGTCTTGATGCTGGCGTGCCGGATGGAGAGGCACGTTTCTAGGTAAGAGAAAGTGCGAAGCGCAGCACCTTTTGTCTTTTAAAGCTAACCTGTGTTTTCTTCTTCTCCTCCTCACAGGCCGCTGTGGTGCTGCGAGTGGATGAGAGCGCGATGAAAAACAGGCCCCGGAATCCGTTAAGGTAAGTACAGCACTGTGCGGTTGTTTAATATTGAAAGTGAACCTGAATATGTCTCTTTTCCTTTGCAGATGTTGCTGTGGTGCTCTGGATGGAAGCGTGGCATAGCGCAATGGAATTCAGGTAAGACTGATGGAATTCAATGTTTTGGAAACGCGCGTTCTAATATTGTTTTTCCCTTTCTCGTTATTGCAGGTCGCAATGTTCGAACAGCAGCTGTGGTAGCGGTTCGGCAGAAGTTCTTAAGTTAGTACTCACTGTTGAGTAATGTTTCTTCTTCTCTCGGTTTCCACAGATTGCAGCCCAGTTGAGATGCTGAGTGCTGGATGGTGTTTTCTCAGGTAAAACAGAATAATCTTGTTCTTGCTGGATTACAGGAAGATGCTGAAGACCAGGAGGTGGACACGGTGAGTGTCACGCTGCTGGTGGCAGAGTAACATGAAGCGTGTTCTGCAGTCAGGGTCTGGTTTATCTAGCCCAGATAAAGTAGTACCAGGGAAAGTAGTTCGAGGCCTGCCACACCCAAAACAGTAGACCGCATGGCTTGGTTCTTAGAACTAGACTGTGTGGGTGCTTTCATGTTGGATTTAAAGGCCCATGTATATAAATGGGACCTAGTTTGAACATCCCTTCCTTCCTACATATGAGCCTGGTGCCAAAGGCGCCAGGACTGGCTCTAGAAGCCCTTTTGCAGTGGTTTTAAGGCCCTCAGGGTTGTGGTGGGAGCCTGCTTGTGGCACAACTTGTGCCCCCTCACAGTGGTCATGACACTGTGGCAATAGTGATAACCTAAACCACTCCCACTAGCAAGTATGTCTTCCCCCTTTCTTAGGATCTTTGTCAAGCTGCAACATTTTTACCCACAAGCAAAGGGTCACCCACCTTAGCCAAATCTTCTGGTCTTTGGTTGGAGTTCTCTTATTCTTTATTCCCAGTGTCTGAGATAAAACCCATGACTTGAAAAACAGGGTGGATACCATCCTGTAGCACCCAGCGCTCACTGTTTGCCTCGTATTATGAGGCTAAATTCAGTACTTGAAGCTCAATTTATTCTTTGTTAAATTAGTTAACTGGTTTTTGAAAAATCCGTGTAATTATTTGATTTAATTCTTTAAAAAATGCGATTTCAGCCACTTGGTTCATCAAAGCTTTTACTCGGGGAGATTGTGTTCAAATCACACAATGCATTAGGCATTTTCCCAAACCCTCTACTCAAAATCACAGCTCTTGCCAATGCATTTCGGTGTCTAGCACCATCTTCAGGGCTAAATTTCAACATAAATTAACATAATGCATATATAACAAATGTAAGTAATAAATGTACATACCAGCAATGAGATTAGTTCCATCCCATAAAAAAGAAAAAAGTATAATGTGTATATTAGTGCCATTATGCGTGCCAAAATCATTGTCTTTATCTTTACTGAACGTATGCATACAGCCATATAAAACTTTCATTACCTGAGCTGTCTCGTATGCACGTGAACGCCTCATAAATGTAGATATGTCAATGCAGTGTCTCTGTTAAGAGAAGAGAAAATACTCTAAGCTCGCTGTCTGGCTTAGTAACATTAACTACTAGCGTGGACTGCCATGACTCGGCAAAACATCCTACGTTGACTCTGCTCTCAATCCAACTGTTCATAGAAATGGTTGCAGCTGCGCATGACTGTGCGCGGCTAAGTAGCCTCGTCACCAAGGAGATACCGGCGCCACCTGTCGTCCATGATTGGACATGACTGACGTGCCTCCGGCCCCACCTCCTCGCGGGAGCGTGGGGGCGGGATGATGTGTCTCCTAGGTGACATGTCGTCATCGCATTGCGGGGTTACTTTCAATCCGTAGAAAACATTTACAACCAGGTACAAAGGTCCACATATGCATTTTCATCATCGGATCTACATTGAGCAGTATGAAAGTTATACTGTTGTGTGGCTTTCATCTGTGCACGTAACCAGGCCATGAGTGCGGCATCTGGGTGTGTGCGAAGATGGGAGGAGTCATGAACTATGTTATGTAGTTGCATACCTTGCTATTTGTCACTGTGGTTCCATCTGTGCAATGTGTCAAGATAAGGACAATTATAAATTATACATTTAGCATCTCGTTACTAATCGGCACTTTGTGCTTGTTTGTGATTCTCTCGATGCAAGGTGAATCAACCTGTCAATAATCGTTACATTGTCATTAAACTGTTATACCGACACCCATTTTATCCCAAGGGCATACCTATTACATCCTAAGGGAAAACAGCCCTCTTAAAAATAAAATTGTGTAACAAACCAGGATACTGTTACATTTAGTGTGTGCATTACATTAGAGAAAGCAAGCAAAATTGATCTCTTCATTGAGCCCTTTAGGGGTAAGGGTTCCAAGGCGGTCTATCCAAAATGATTCTCTTTGATCCAGTCTTGGCTGTAGAGTCATGTGAGGTTCCTCTTTTTGAACTACCTCTAAAATTTGGAACCTTATCTGGGACAAATTGTGTTTTTTGTGATCCCAGTGCCGTGCCACTGCTGAAGTCTTACTGTGTTTTCGGATAAATGAGCCATGCTCGTTCCATCTGGTCTTTGCTGCTCTCGTTGACTGTCGTACATAGTATCACCCACATGGACATTTGATGGAGTAAAAGACCAGATGGAACGAGCAATTTGTCCCAGATAAGGTTCCACTCTATTTTTCAAGCTATTACAGTTATTAAGGCTCGAGTGTCATTGGACCTTTTTCCGACCCAGTGAGCTCCATTTAAGCACAAAAAATGTTTTTGGAACAGTACCGAATTTGAGAACTACATGAAAATATAATATTCTTCGTGGTGCCCACCTATTCCTCATTCTGTACTTTCTTGCTCGACACAAAGAAGGTGTAGGCACACACAGACCTATCATAAAAAATATTCAAGATAATACTAACAAAATCTATATAACGAGACTGGACCGCGATGTCTTGCAGATATCGAAGCACTAACAAATAACAAAGCAGACACCTTGGGTTTCTCGGCCGATGAGGCCAATAAAATTCTAGGTCTGATTACTGATTCCTCCTTTGGCACTAGCTTGAATGCCAGACAGGATCCGGCGAGAAAAAACAACAATTAGAATATTTAATTAGAAAAGAGATTAATCGTAAACTTCATGCCGTAACCCTAGGCAGATATTACAAAAACCAGAGGATACCACGTGGGTTACGGATGCAACTACGTCCCACGTTATGTAAAGAGAGCAAAGAATTCGTAAAAAAATGGGAAGCAATTTTGAAGAAATGCTCACTCGACTTGATTTTACTTACTATACAAGAATTGGCAAACTACTTGACGACACTATGTGGGGAAATTCGAAAAAGAATTGGTAAACTCTAAACCAGGAAGAAGTTCAAACAATTATGGATGATATTAACAAAAAACTTTCAGAATATAAATCAGAATTGGAAAACAGGAAAGTGAGGAAGTTCCGCAGGGACACATATGACTACTTAAAACGGGGAAGTGTATACCTGGATGGAAAAATATGGAGCACCAGTAGGTAAACCTAAACCAAAAGCCAGGCCTGGTAACAATAGCGAAACATCTAGCTCTGGAACTGAGAATAATCCAGCACAACCAGAAGAAGAGGAAGAAGAACAGACGACAGGGATTGCAAGTCCTTCACGAAGACCAACAACATCCGTAGCAGAAGGATCCTCTTTTTTAGAAAAACGCCCGAAAGAAAGAAGAGAACCCGGAGAGGGAAAAGGAAAACCAAGAGAAGGACCAGAAACACGACAGAAACAGAGAAAAATGTAGTATTGAATCTTTCATCTAAAACACTGACCGAACAAGAAGTCAAAACCTTACACAAAGGACTGAGCTTTGTGCCCACACATAATAGCTCATTGTTCGACACCAGAGTGGAATTGTTTAAACTAGTAAGGAAGATTAAATTAAAAGTGTTCTTCAACGAACTAGAGACACCGGATGGTAAAGAACGGGAAGAGGAAGAAGTGAGAGTTCAGAACCAAAAGTGGCTTCATTCCACCAATCAACGTACCCTCAATCAACATTTTCCAAAAGCAAACCATTCGAGATCTAGAGAAAATTAATTTAAAATCCAAAGGACGAATGAATATGAAACCTCACGAATGGGAACTGATCAAAAAACTGTACAGCGATGAAGAACTCACTATACGAAGTGCAGAAAAGGGAGGAGCAATTGTACTACTGGACACGAAAGATTATGATATGGAATGCATGAGGCCGTTAGAAGATGAAAGTACATATGCTAGACTCGAAACAGATCCAACTATTGGAATCAAACAAAACTTGGAAGAACTACTTACTAAGGCAGAAGAATTGAGTTGGATTAATCACCACACGAAAAGATTCTTGATAAACAATTACCCAAAGATACCGCATTTTTACATATTACCGAAGTGCACAAAAGGCTTATCAACCTGCCAGGGAGAACTATCGTAGCATGGACCAACAGTATTCTACAACCTTTAGGAGCCTATATTGATTACTTCTTACAACCTCTAATACAGAAAACTTGTACGTATGTCAAAGATACAACACACTTCTTGAAATATCTGAATGAAGCAACATATAGAGAAACAGACATACTGTTTACATTAGACGTGAAAAGTTTGTACACCTCAATTCCACACGATCTGGGAAGAGCTGCGGTGGAATGGCTATTATTACAAGAAGGAGATATCCGAGCTCAGAAAGAATTCATTATGGCCCTGTTGGAGTTCATCAGTGAAAATTCATATTTTCAATATAAAGGTATGTTCTTCTTACAAACAGCCGGAACGTCTATGGGTGCAACAATGGCACCGGCCTACGCTAATGCGTTCATGCACAAATTTGAGGTAGACCATGTGCTGAAAGAGGCAAGATGGAAAAGCAAGATCGATCTATGGATTAGATACATAGACGATATCTTTGGGCTCTGGCATGACACAGAGGATGAGTTGAAAAGATTTTTGGAGTATCTTAATATTGATGAACGTATGCAATTCACATCTGAAAGTTCAAGGGAAACAATACACTTCCTAGATGTTATGGTTACTAAGGAACAAACTGGCTACATAACCAATATATATCAAAAACCTACAGACAGGAACAACATCCTACACAAGTTAAGTTTTCATCAGCTGAGTCTAATCAATAATTTACCCTACAGCCAAATGCTGAGAGTTAAAAGGATAGTAAGTGATCCAGAGGACTATGAGGAAGAAATTAACATGATGGGAAATGCATTTTTGACTCAAGGATACGATGGATCAGAAATTGAGGAAGCGAAAGAAAGTCTGAAGGGTATAAGAAGAGAAGAATTACTACAACCTAAATTGAAACAGAATGAAGCACCCCTAATAGTATTTGTATCCAAATACTTTAAACAGAGCAAACAGATCAAAGATATCATCAAAAAGAACTGGAATATATTGACACTAGATGAGAGAGTTGAGCCTTTGTTCAAAGAACTTCCTACATTCGCATATAAAAGGAGCCAAAATTTGAAAGACAAGTTGGTCAGAACAAAAAGCCTTAAGAGGAAAGAGAGAACTACCAGAACCGGAACTTATCCATGTCTAAGTTGTTCGAATTGTGGATACGTATTGAAAGGAAATATAGTAAATCACCCAAACACTGGAGAGAAGATCAAATTGAGACATTTTGGAACATGTAACTCCATCAACACAATTTACTCCATCAAATGTCCATGTTTGTTATACTACGTAGGACAGTCAACGAGAGCAGCAAAGACCAGATGGAACGAGCATCGCTCGTGTATCCGAACACACAGTAAGACTTCAGCAGTGGCACGGCACTGGGATCACAAAAAACACAATTTGTCCCAGATAAGGTTCCAAATTTTAGAGGTAGTTCAAAAAGAGGAACCTCACATGAATCTACAGCCAAGACTGGATCAAAGAGAATCATTTTGGATAGACCGCCCTGGAACCCTTACCCCTAAAGGGCTCAATGAAGAGATCAATTTTGCTTGCTTTCTCTAATGTAATGCAAACACTAAATGTAACAGTATCCTGGTTTGTTACACAATTTTATCTTTAAGAGGGCTGTTTTCCCTTAAGATGTAATAGGTATGCCCTTGGGATAAGATGGGTGTCGGTATAACAGTTTAATGATAATGTAACGATTATTGGCAGGTTGATTGACCTTGCATCGAGAGATTCACAAACAAGCACAAAGTGCCAATTAGTAACGAGATGCTAAATGTATAATTTATAATTGTCCTTATCTTGACACATTGCACAGATGGAACCACAGTGACAAATAACAAGGTATGCAACTACATAACATAGTTTGTGACTCCTCCCATCTTCGCACACACCCAGATGCCGCACTCACAGCCTGGTTACGTGCACAGATGAAAGCCACACGACAGTATAACTTTCATACTGCCCAATGTAGATCTGATGATGAAAATGCATATGTGGACCTTTGTACCTGGTTGTAAATGTTTTCTACGGATTGAAAGTAACCCCGCGATGACGACACGTTACCTAGGAGACACATCATCCCGCCCCCACGCTCACGCGAGGAGGTGGGGCCGGAGGCACGTCAGTCATGTCCAATCATGGACGACAGGCGGTGCCGGTATCTCCTTGGTGACGAGGCTACTTAGCCGCGCACAGTCATGAGGAGGTACAACCATTTCTATGAGCAGTTAGATTGAGAGCAGAGTCAAGGTAGGAAGTTTTGCCAAGTCATGGCAGTCCACGCTAGTAGTTAATGTTACTAAGCCAGACAGCGAGCTTAGAGTATTTTCTCTTCTCTTAACTGAGACACTGCATTGACATATCTACATTTATAAGGCGTTCACGCGCATACGAGACAGCTCAGGTAATGAAAGTTTTATATGGCTGTATGCATACGTTCAGTAAAGATAAAGACAATGATTTTGGCACGTATAATGGCACTAATATACACATTATACTTTTTTCTTTTTTACGGGATGGAACTAATCTCATTGCTGGTATGTACATTTATTACTTACATTTGTTATATATGCATTATGTTAATTTATGTTGAAATTTAGCCCTGAAGATGGTGCTAGACACCGAAATGCATTGGCAAGAGCTGTGATTTTAAGTAGAGGGATTGGGAAAACGCCTAATGCATTGTGTGATTTGAACACAATCTCCCGAGTAAAAGCTTTGATAAACCAAGTGGCTGAAATCGCATTTTTGAAAGAATTAAATCAAATAATTACACAGATTTTTCAAAAACCAGTTAACTAATTTAACAAAGAATAAATTGAGCTTCAAGTACTGAATTTAGCCTCATGATATGAGGCAAACGGTGAGCGCTGGGTGCTACAGGGTGGTTTCCACTCTGTTTTTCAAGTCATTACAGTTATTAAGGCCCGAGTGTCATTGGAGCTTTTTTCGACCCAGTGAGCTCCATTTAAGCACAAACATTTTTGGAACGGTACCGAATTTGAGAACTACATGAAAATATAATATTGTTCGTGGTGCCCACCTATTCCTCATCCTGAGATAAAGCCCATAACAGGATTTCACCTTTCTCTTCCACTGTTATCTGGTATCTAGGTTATAGCGTACAACAAGCCCTTGGGCCTCGTTGGTCTGGCCTCTGCTGGTGTCTGTATTCTAGGTCCCATGAAGCTCTCAAGTCCCATCATCTTGGTCTCACCCAAGACCTGGAGTATAGCTCCTAGCAAACGCACAGGTCTCTTTCCCAGTATGGTATCTCCCACTATCTTGGGTATAGACCCCAGGAAGCCCTTTGCTTCCAGTTCTGCAACAAATCTATGACACTACCTGCAGGGCCTTATACACCTTTACAGTGCTGATTGTCCTGTTTGTTCTCTAACTGCCTTAACTGGTTATTCCCTATCCTCCTCGTTCATGATTGATTATTTCCAACATTTGTCAGATTGTTTCACGTGTGTTTTGCCTTTTCCAGAGGTTCCCATGCTGTTCCTGGTCTGATCTCTATTGGTGAATGGGAGAATTTTCTTAGATCTTTTTTCTAGGGACCGGATATATTGATCTATTTTGGTTTAGAGTGTTTTTTAAGGGTGCAGAGGTACAATTCTAACATGATGGTGGCAGGGTGATTGGCAAAGACTTTTATTCAGGCAGAACTAAAGTGGAAACCTATCTCTCCCTAAATCCAAGAGGGGTTTCCCTGCCTCTACTAAGGAACCTGTCAGAATGTCCAAGTAAATAATGAGTCTATCATTGTGTGAAAATGCTTAATTCTATCCCTCATAACCTCATCCCTGTAACTAATGAAAAAAAAGGATGTTGATCTTCTTGGTCCAGAAGAATAACTCCCTTCTTCTGGACAATGAGCCACAGTTCCAATAGTAGGGGGAATTATTGTCTGTGAGAATAACTCCCTTCTCCAGGTCTCAATTTCTTTCCGAGGAAAACAAAGTTCCAGCTTGTGGTGCTGCAAGCTTCCAGTTCAAATTCGAAAGAAAAAGTTCCAACTCAAACATCATTCCTTATTGACTATAGTTATTTCACTATTGGGTTTCTGGAAAATGCCTCCCTTTTCCAGGTATTTGGTTCTCAATGTCTCCACTCTGCCATGTGTGAGAAACTGAATGGTATTCTCCCACCCACTCCCTCGGGATCTTCCATTCAGGTGGCCAGGGAAGAGGCATCGCTTTTGGATCCTGACCATGGGGATGGACAAGCGAGGGAGGATCACCTGAGTGGAGGGTTACAAGGGATTGGGAGGAGGATACTGAAGGGCGAGACATGGTATTCCCCAGTCTCAAATGTACCCCAACCTACTCTCCCTCAGCCTATGTGGGGTATCTCCAATCTCACCTCCTCTCCCCCTCCCCATTTCCATAAAATACTAAGACGAGGACGAGGCAACTAAGAACAGTAAAGATTACCCATAGGAATAACTTGGGGAAAGTAAGGGCAACTTACCCTAGAAAGAACTCAAGTTGTTCCACTGATAGTCAGGCAGTTAATAGTGACCATTTACACCCAACTCCACTTGACTGTTTTTTTCACTATAAAAGGTGTGGTTTAACACAGAGGGATGAACGAGCTGGAGAAGCATTTTGGACCAGAGAAACCACAAAGCTGCGAGCTGCAGGAAGAAGGATCCAGAGGAGAGCGGCATGCTGCAATGCTGGTCCGGTGTGTGAGGAGGGCTGCAGCGTGGCTGGGGAGCCGTGTCTCCTGAGAGCCGGAGCGAGGCAGCTGGGACTCTGCTGGAGAGTTTGTGCAAGTGCTTGTTCCCCTGGGCAGTGTGCATGGCCCAAGTGTGTCTGAGGGGCAGGTGGTGAGACCCTGACCTCGACCGAAAGCATCCCAGAGAGACAGTTCGCCAGCGCTATGCTACCCGTTGAGTTTTGCATGACCGAGAGAAACTCGGGAGCGTGCGGGTGACTGGAGAGGTACAGGGAGGAAAAGCAAGATTGATGAGACGATGCGAAGTGGAAAGTAGAAAGAAAGAAAGTAAATGGTGCGCGCAAGCGCTGCAGAAATAAGAAGACAGAAAGTAAACAGATTTGAAAGAGGGCAAGCAGACCAGATGTAAAGTTTAAAAGCAGACAGAAGCAAAGTAAAAGGAAAGTGCTAGGGGGAAAGAGAGGGCAAGCGACCCGTAAGAAAAGAAAGGAAAAGGTGCAAGTGAGCACGGAGAAGGAAAGTGACAGTATTAAAGGTGAAAGGACGCACAGCAAAGGAAAAGAATTGCCAGTGGGCACAGCCAAAGACAGATGTGAGTGAAATAGAAGGGTAAAAGAAGCATGTTAAAGCAAGAAGGTGCAAGAGGCACAGAAGAACTATAGAGTGGAAAAGAACAGTGCAAGTGTGTAAGCCAAAGTGAAAGAAATAAAAAACAATGCACATGTGCACGATAAACACCTGGAGATAAAAGATACCAAGGAAAGTGCAAGTGAGAAATAAAGAGGGGCAAAGGGTCAGAGTGATCGCGCTGAGGAAAAGCAAAGAGCCTGGCTTTTTCAAAAGCTTCTGATTCTACCCCATGAGAAGAATGTATGTAACAAAAGCTGTAAATAAGAAAAACGGAATAGCCTGACCAGCTGACTTTGTGTTTGGAATTAGATGGGCCTAAACTTGGGGAAGGGCACCCTGAGAATCCTAAAAAGGAACTGTGATATATTTTGTTTTGTGTTGAAAGCTGGAAGAAGAAGCCTGTGCTTGGGCAATGGAAACCTGAGAGGCCTACTTAAGAAATCAAAGTACATCCTGGTAAAATTTACTTTGTGTCTGAAAACTGGAAGGGGCCTGAGCGGCCCGGCCAAGTTGGAGACTTATTGGTTTGCATTATAATGTTGAAAGGACTGAAGCCTGCCGAAGGGAACCCCAAGGAACTCCAATACACTGAAGGTATTGGAGTTCAATGCAAGGACCCTGTGGCAAAGCTCTTGCAGACAGCCCGGTTTGATTGAACTCCTTTTTATAAGCTTAAAGCCACTCCTGGCAAGATGGCCCTTAGAAGCATTATTTCAGGGAAACCTCCCTTTAGAGCTAGGTCTAGTTGTGTATTGGGCCAACCCCGAAACTTTAAATAAAGGTTTTGAAATTGTACTTTCTGAATCTGTGTCTCTCTTGTCACCATACCTGACTCACATAGGGGAATTACTTTGTTTGGCTTCATGGTTCACAATCTTCACTATTTGAGGTCCTGGAGAATATCTCCCTTCTCCAGGGATTCTTTACTCCATGTTCTCAGTGCATGGGGAATTACTCCCTTCCCCGGACCTTCCTTCGGATTGGCTTCACGATACACAACCTTTGGAAAAACCTCTAGGAGGTATTGCTTCTTTCTCCTGAGGTCTCTTGGCTTCACAGTTCACAAGGGCTGGAAGGAATGACTCCCTTCCCCAGGCCCGTCTTAGACTTTAGCATGCAGTTCACACTGCCAGAGAGAATGACTCCCTTCCCCTGGATTCTTTGCCCCTTTTGGCTTTCACAATTCACAGTTCAATATTTACAAGGCAGAATGCCTCCCTTCACTTGGCTTGCTTTGCGCTTTACAAGTTGACACTTCACATGAGCTCCCAGTCTTATGGGTGCAGGTCCCATACCAGTGTATTCCTCTTGTCTTTTTGAGATAATCCTGGTTCACTACCCTGCCAGTTACTGTGACTGTGAAGATGACTTGGGTTGAGCTTCATAAAAGGGTGTGGGTCCCAGACCGATGGGATTCTCCCCTTTTGGTGCTGCAGACCTAGTTTAATATCCTGACAGGTACTGTGACTATGAAGGTGACTTGGGTTACTCTTCATTAAAGGGCGCCGGTCCCTAACCCGTGTTCGACTGCTTGTCAGCCCTGCTGGAGGCCCACCAACCTTCCGACAAACCATGCACCTGAAAGGGGCTTGCTAGTGCTCTTCAGTTGTCTCAGGCTCTCCTCTGTGTCCTTTCAGGCCTCCTGCAGCCCCTGCTGCTTTCTGGTATGTCGAGGTGCCACCACAGCGCTTTGTTTTTTTGCACATGGTCCGTCTCCTGTTGGCCGTGCGTTCCAGCTGCTCCATGTGTCTGGACGCCTGCTTCTCCAGGGCTCCGGTCGATCTATCCACAGTGGACCGGATCGGGGCAGCTCTGCCTGCAGGGCAGCATTCCCAACAAGGACTTCTCTTGTTCTCTGCTCTGCTTCCCATCTCGCGGTTCCTCCCGGGAGGGCTTTGCTCTCTTTCCTGGTTTCCCTCTTAAGTTCTGAATGGGCTCTGCCCAATCCAGTTCCCAAGAGAAACTAGACTGTTCATCCACGTTCTCGCAAGTGCTCACTATACTTCTGCACTTCTTCGTCACAGTACTGATCTTGAGGTTTTCCAGGGAGTCAATTGATCTCTCCCTCGTCTCAGTACTTAAGGGATACATGTTCCTTGAGGAGGCAGCACTCTTCCTCATCACAGTACTTCCTATATTGGTGGTATGACAAAAACATATAGGAACACTAGGGAAAGTGTTGGTGAAAGGGGGGTAGGAAGGGTTAGGTGGGCTATGGGAAAACCATGTTCTCCCCAGGTCATCACTAATCCCATAGGGGGCTTTCCTCCCGATGATATCCACCACCGAGTACCACCCCCAGGGGGACTATCTGGTAGCAGCCGCACCTTCCTTGCTTCATGGGAAGAGGCTCCCCGTACAGGGGTAGTAACGACATCTGGGGATTTGTCATAGTTTCCTCTTAATTATCTTGGCTTTCCAAGAGGCAGTATGGGTGAACAGTCAGGGCAACTCGAAGGTGTGAAGGATGGTTTAATGGTACACTTATGATAAGCACACAAAGAAAATATTTACACAGTATATATGTAAAATATTTTCTTTACATAAAGTAATTGCAAAATATTCTAGGAAGCGACGGTACGTTTTCAGAATTATAGAAACGTGGCAAACGAGGGTCAATTAATGTTCAAATATAAGTCTGCAAAGTTCAACTGGACTGCTCACAGTCCCCTAGAGGCATTGAAACCCCTTAACCTCAAGGCTAGTAGTCTGTGGCCCACTAGAACCCAAGGCTTGATGTTGTCCATTACTGATCATTTCAAGCTCTGCACGCAGGTCGACACAGGATGGGGTGGAATCCAAAGAAGACTCCTAGGTGGATGAGGGGACCCCAAAGATGAGATCCTGGCCTGAAGATGACTCACCAGCATGCTGATCTAGACATTGCAGGGACGAGGTCTGATGTCAGCCCACAGAATTTCCGTTTCCTGTCAAGATTGGACATGTGTTCAATGGAGAACTCTCTGTCCCAGAGAATGGAATAAAGACCCGTAGATGATTAAGGGGACCCCTTTAAATAGATACAGTCAAAGAAGTAACCTCAGAGCAGCATGGGCTCCTAAATCATAGAATGGGGTACCAGGAGGAGTAGGCAGAGATGATGTGGTTCTTTCCTGGATGAGCCGTATGAGCAGGGAAGTACCCTACAGGGAAGAACCCTTCAGCTAGATGAGCAGAACGAAGACTTCCACCAGAGTACAGTGGCCCCAGAGATGAGATGCAGCTAAAGTAGATGATATTGTGCCATGCAGTGAGGTATCAACTATAAGGGAGAAAACCACAAACCAAACTAATGTGGGCATTCCTGAAAAGTGCTTGTTCGTTTGCTATAGAGGGAGAAACATGTAAGCACAACATAAGAGATAAAGGAAAAATAAGGAGGCATATGAAACAATAGGGGTCAGTGGAGTAACTACAGAAATCATATAGGAAAGATGAATGTTAGTGGTCCGATCCCATACAAGTGTCAGAGAAGTACTACAATGCTATACGAACGGCATATAGTAGAGTATGGCATTTAGAAAGAGTGGTAGTATGCAAGGGAGATGTAATATCATTTTTGGAACCCTCCAATGAAACAGCATTGGAACTATATGATTTCGTCCCTGCAGTCATTATATAACTCATGCAGCTATTGCTTTAAAGTACACTGCCAACAACCAGAGCCAGGACACTAGTGGGTACCTGGATAGTAGTACCCATCATTGAGGGCCATGTTTGAGTCACATCACCTGTAATATATATAAAGGAAGCTCAATGAGGAAAAATAGGCATTGCATTGCGAAAATCATGCACAAAAGTAAAGGGGGAATCAAAACTGGGCAAGAAATTGGCTTTCTACATAACATTGATTGGTTGAAATTTATGCTACTGTTGTGGCAGTAGCTGGCTGAGCAACCCAGTCTGCTATTTTGCTGTTCGCCAGAAGGGTGATGTGTGCTGTACAGCTCCACTGGGTGGAAGCAGCTGCCTTTCAATATCTCCCCGGGAGTTTGTGGTGGCTCAGGACATTAGAGAGTGTTTCCGTTCTTCCTATATGGGCTGGAGGTAGAAGAACCATTGGCCCCACAAGTCCAGTGTTTCCTTCAGCTGCCACATTTGCTTTCAGACCATAATATCAGCAAAGGTTATCATGGGCACACAACCAACTATTCCAGGCTTTCATATGCCGGCGGTCTATCCCTTCGTGTTAGCTTATTATGTGTAACCCCTAACATGGAATTCCTCTGCGGTGACAGAAAGTTACATAGTCTGGGGTTTGAGGGTTTTCTTCCAGTAAGAGGGTTATGCAAGAGGGGTCTTACACCACAAGATGGGGACTCCAGGCAACCATCTGCATGGTAGCTCTTCACCTTGGATGTGGGCGTCCCTGACCCTTGCCCCCCCGCCTCAATCCATCTGAGCCCTAAAGGCAGAGTAGCACAAGTAATGCTGTACCAATGTGGTAACATTTTTATCCTGATTATTTCATAAACCAGTTATGTTACTGGGATTTACTACAATGTTTTCAAAAAGGAGACTCAGACACACAAGTATTGGTTTAAAACGTATTGGCCTTCCAGTGTCTGAACTAAGATAGAATGTGTCAGGGTAGTGATGTAACTTGATGAACTTGATGAACGAAGTGTCAAGATTATCATATCGCCAAATGTCAGGGTCTGGTGCGAAAGAACATCAACAAGCTTTATTTTTATCAAAAGATCCTAAAAGCATATTTGCAATTACAATAATTGGCAAAATTCCACATTGTTCAGTGCATAAAAATAGTCAGATCAGATGATAATACTTTTACATAATTTAGATGCTACTGTGAAATTCACTTTTCAGTCGATAAGATTTTCTCTAATTAGTTTTCTTAGTTTTTTATAAACCACTTCCTTCTCATCCAAGACCTACATGCATAGATTGCAACTGTAAAAATTACATCTTCACATTCTGCCCAAAGACATAGTTTTTCTGGCTTGGTCAGTGACCTAATCTTGTGATTAATGAAGTATGTTTTAAGGTAGGTTATGCAAATATCACTACATAACCGGCAACTGAATAAAATAGTTTTTACTGTTCACTGGGCTCTAACCAGAATGGACAGTTATCACTTGCTTTGGTTGAGAAATTGTGGAAGATAACTGCAAGTGGTAATATTCTCATATACCTCATTGGGTGGAGACGTCTTGTGTTTATTGACCGCACCTTATCAAAATGAATGTAACTTCCCACTGCTATCTTTTTAGACATGCACTTTCTATTCCATTTGTAACTTTGTGTAGTTGGACAATTGTAACCACCACAGCAAATGGAACTCTAACTTTTAATTTTATTGCATCATAAATTCATTTCGGCATCTCATACTTCATCCAGATGTAGCTCTTTCAAAGTGGATTTAGTATTCTTTACCCAAGGAATTGATATCCCAGCCTGCAACTTTAGCTTCTCCATCAATGCTTTTTTATATTTGAATGAAACGTGAAGTCAGAATTGGAACCAATACATAAAAGGCTTGATGCATAAAGCATACTCCATGCTCATCGTGTCCATATCCATGCAAGTAGGGATAATTGGGGCTTTATTTGCAACCTCTACAAGCTTTTTCATTTTTATTTCTGTAAATGATACCTTTTTCCTGTGAGTTTAGTCACACATTTCTGCACCATATGATGCTGATTGTATATGGCTTTTATCTTTACATTCTTCCTGTGATGGTTTTACTTGTTTTTTTTACCATAGGCATGTGCAAGCCTTAAGGTCACCATGCTACTGTGTACAAACAAAATATAGAGACACTCTTTGTGTCTCCCAGCCTCAACATCACAGCTGCCGGCTTTAGATTCTTAGGAGTAAACAAGATATTGGCCTTCCACCCTATGTCCCATCCCCTTTTCTCCATATTTCTGGGACATTTTGTTCTTTTGGATGGGACCGGAGCGCTTTTTGTAGTGGCACAGAAAATGTCTAATTTTATCTTCTGGGGTCTGCCTCCTAAACCCTGCCTCTGGGCCCCAATCCTCTGTCCTTTTTTCTGCGTGGACTGATTCGGACACAACCTAGGTCTATCCCTATTGCCCCTTTGGGGAGAGATTCAATTTTACCAAGTGTGGAATGATCAGCACCAACACAGATGTCGCTCCCGCAAACCTTGTCTTTAGCCCCCTCAATGGCTCTACTGTATTATGTGCACCCTTTGCTGGCTATGCCAAACAAGCAACCAACTTCTGTTGAATCCCCGTCCAGGCCCCAGGCTTCTCAAGGAACACAGTGCTTCAACCTCAGGTTGGGAGCAGTCAGTCATCGGAGGATTAATTATTTGCCAAGTTCCAAGCCCTCATGCATTCGGAACCCATTAAGGTTTACTTTGGAGATCTATTTTGGGAGCCAATTCTGAAACCTCAAGTTCCACCCAAACCTAAGCAAACCCTACCACAGACTCCTCCAACAGTCACTATAACAGAGACTCCTCCAGTGCCACCTCAGCCCCCATTCAAACCAATATCCGACTCTCTGAGGAACCGTCTTTGGATCCCAGTGATCAGTGGGAAGACACTCTGCCAGAAAGAAGAGGAGATCCCTTCTTTTGAGGGGATACATTATAGAAGAATACACAATTACATTTGTGAGACCTAATGCAAACAACAGTCACACTGTGTTGTGTATAGATCACTTTTACAGAGGAATCAGCTGGTTAAAAATGTGGCCTCCATTAGTAAAACTTTTATTAGTTTAGCGGAAAAACTGGCAAATGGAGGTAGACTGAAAATGGTGCACTAGAGAAGTAGATTTATGTAGATTCATGCAAAAAATGTGCATATTGAGACAGAGCTGTGCGACCCTGCCCTGGTGTTTATGGAACAAGCTTCAAAGAGGGGGCATTCAGGGAGACTGTGGACCAAAGGCATATCACAGTTTTGAGGCTGGGTATTATGGTATGTTACAAAATTTTTATTGAATGCTACTGTTGCTGCTGAAGAGGTCTCCTGGCACTAAAGAAAATTCCACACAAGATTATTGGCCAAAATATATGAGAAGCTACTTGAGAAAGAGGTAGGTTTTTGAAATTGCTCCTTATTTGTAATGGCAGAACATTATTCAACAGCTTGCCACAGATGCAGAGAAGGCACAGAGCTATCCCTTTGAGTGCTGAACTAGAAGAGAAGGAGGACTATACTCCTCCGCTGGGGTGGACCCATCAAGCTATCGTAAAAAGGAAAGACGAACCATTGACAAAGGGAAGTAAAACCCGGGAGTTTCAAATCAGCAGTGTCGTGGAATCTGATGGAGATCTGGAGATCTTCAGCCGGGAGGAAGCAACCAGCTGGCATGCCCTAGAAGCACCGAGAGAGCTGAATACAGAGGAGAACAGGGGAAGAAAATCCCAAGAGAGATCATCATGAACAGTGGCATGACCCGCGAGAGTTGGACTGTACAGTCTGCCAACGATGCCGAGACCACTGTGACGCTGGCCCGCAGAGCCTTGGATGAGAAAGAGAGTTAGACCAAACGCAGAAGCCATCCTGAATAAGCGAAGTGAAGTCCCTATCCTGCCTGTAGGCCCGGTGACGCCAACCAGTGGGAAGAAAGATAACTGGGATGCCGGGAGACCCGGGAGGGAACATGGGTATAATGTGTACCAGTAGCCTACTCGTCCCAGTGAATGGTCCGATATCGAGAAAAGTGAGAATTACTCTGGGACGCAGTCTACTTGTCCCAGTAAATGGTTATATACTAAGAAAAGTGAAACCCATCATAGGACTCCTCCAGTTCGTCCCAGTGACCCGAGAGAGAGCCAAGAGTGTGAGAATCGCTACAAGACTTATCTCAGTAATATATATACACAAAGTGACCAAGAAATAAGAGTAACTATTGCGTCTACTATACTTGCCCCAAAGAGACAAGATCAGTACACCCGAGAAGGAGAATCCTGATATCAGACATATTACTCATGAGGAGCTAGAAAGCAGAAACAAAATAAAGAGGTATTTTACTTCCTCAAAGATATCGGAGAAAGAGAGACTTTCAGAAACATTTCAGGAAAGTATATTAATAGAAATTCAAAGGCCAAGATCGCAGAGGAGAAGTTTGCAAAGTCAAGAGAAAGGGGAACCAAAAACTGGGAAAAGCCCACTACCGGAACAGAACAAACTAATCCAAGAGATAGCCAAAAAGTATCTAAGATTATATACTAAGGCTGGGAAAGCCTATCCAGAAGAAGGGAGTCATTCTCCTGGGCTTTTGTTGTTTTGTCTTAGTGGTAGGGTCAGTGCAGCTTAGTTTTGGACGGTGGACAGACTATTTGCTTTGGACTTCACAAGATGACAAGCACTCTAGTTAGTTTTGTTAGGCAGGGAAATCCATAGATTGGGTATAGCGATGCCTTTTTACTTGTTCTTTCAATAACCTATCTGCAAGAATACTAAAACTGGTCTGTCTCCTTGACATGCAACCAACTTTCATTGAGTGACAGCGAAGTGCTTGTTGTGGGGTGATGATTTTTTGACAAATGCATTTTTCAACATGCATTGAAAGAGATTGTTTTGTGTGGATAAATGTCAGGCCCTCACTGAATATAAAACACTCCCTTTTGGAAATTGCATAAACCATTTGATTGGCCAGTTTATGGAAGAAGGGGTGGCGGATGTGGGTGGGAGATGCTGCAATCTTACAGGATGATGCAATATTCCTGGTTAATATCAACCTCAGTCATGTAATTTCTAGACATCATGCAACAATTGACAAATAATGTGAAATGGGCACTAGTTACAGACATGTGGCACGTTTGACACATCTCTTGCATGACCGTTTGTAAGATGCCCTGGTTCCTTCTACCATGTCTTGAGGATTTCACTCTTGCGAATGGCTTCCACAGGAAAGCATTGGCAACAGTTTCCGTTTCCGAGTGCTGTTTCCTCCTACTGTGACGCCATCATTATGGAATTCAAAATCAACTGTTAGAACATCATCTGAAGGAGATGCAGCATTTTCTCGTTTAGGTATTATTTTCTTTCCTTGTTGGGTACTGTGGGGTTAAGGGTAGAGAGAACGTGGTATTTTTGTTGTTTTATGGTCCCCTTATGCCTTCACTCTATGATCCCAGAAAGGCTAGTCCATAATGGAGAGTGCAAAGGGTGGAAAATGGGCATTGAGCCATACACAACATAAATTATAGATGGGCAGCTTTCAACTACAGGGTGTATTGCGCCTCATATTTCTGAGTGGCAACATACTCGTAGTTGAAAGCTCCCCATCTAATTATATATGTTTTCCTTCTTTTCTTTGTTACTCATCAAACATGTGCTGTTTCATACCATTTGCCTGCAGTACAGCAGACAAGCGCAGTGTACATTCTTTCAGTCTTATAACCATCTGTACATGCTGTGATGGCCCACAACACAGTAGCTTTGACAAAAATCAAATGATATTTTGAAGGAGCAGAACCCGATTGCATTATGGGCAAGGTGAAGACATTTTGTCTTCACCTTAATATATGCCTTCAATGTTTGTGAGGAACATGAGGGCGTCCACACGTCTTTTTCCCCCTCTCCTCAGGTGGCCAGGGAAGTGCTATCAGTTTTCGATCCCAGCCCTCGGGCTGCCAATGCAAGGGAGGATTACCGGGGTGGGGGAGCCTTGGGGGAAAGAGAGCAAAGTGATCTTGGGGGAGACCAGGTATCCCCCCTTTTCCAGTGACCTTGAAATATCCACTTCCCAAGCCTTATGGGCTATTGTCACTCTCAGCCCCATGATCATGCAAATCCCATTGTGAATAACCTGTATTCAGGTACTGAGATGAGGAAGAAACACCAGGAAGTGCTACCCACTTTCCCCATTGTTAAACTGCCAAAACACTGCTATGCTACTGGCACGAGGAAGAGGGCTATGAATATCTACTACTGGGAAAATCGGGCATGTCCTCATAATAGAGGACTTCAACAGGCAATTGAACTTATCAACCCACACATGGGGTCAATTAGCAATTATCCTAAGTATAAGAGCAAGGGAGAGAGAAAGCAGCAGCAGCATAGCAGGAAGAGTGAAGACTGCAGTCGACCGTTAGGAGAAGCAGGGATCCTGAGACAGCGACCCCATAACGGTAAATTCATGTCTTGGGTTTGGTTTATGGCCTATGCTATTAACTGCAGAGGTTACGCAGTTGGAGGCCGTGCTGCGGGGGACCGTGTTCCCTTTATTGAGGACTTCAGGGAATGCTAGTTCTACGTGTGTTAAAGGAACACTGCAGGGTCATTGGGGCAGAGAGACCCCTCATCAGAATGACTGGAACTGCAGGTGGCTGAGCCTGGGCATGGCGTGTAAGCAGAAAGGACAGCACATTTAAAGGAGGCGAACAGAAGAGCCGGGGAGTTTCATGAAGTAAAGAAACCCTGGGATGTTCCGCAAGTGATTGTCCCAACGTGTTAGATTGTATCCACGTACTCGCAAATGACGTTTCTTCCATTGTTGAAATACACTGTAGAGGAACTGGGCGAACGCGAACAGTAAAAAGTATCTTTCTATTGTTGAGGAGAACTTTTAAGAATTACAAGTGATCATGTTAGAAACAAAAGGTATTTTTTCTTTGTTAAACTAATAAAGGCTTTTGGCAAGTGAAAAGACAGACATAGTAGCTTTTTGTTTTCTTATGGAAAGGCAACAGTGCAAGTTGATTGAAAAGCTAAACTTCGCATATTGATTACCGAACTGAATAAAACCTTATGGGCAAAGCTGGTGAAAGCTAAAAGGGAAAGTGCTCATTTAAAAGCAACCTACAGAAAAGAGTGCATGTGTGAAAGAGTAAGACGGAAAGGTGGCACATGTGTACAGAAACACTTGTGTACAGGCGTGTTATAAATGCCATATCCTAGCATATATCATGAACCAGACCACCACAAAGTGAACTTGATGATTGGATACAGTGCGGCGAGGCAAAAGGCTGGCAAGAGATGTATGACACATTATGGCAAAGCCAAGAGACTAACCAGGAGAAGCCAGGAGAGTGTGAATCTGCACATAAAGCCAACAAAGAGAAGCTAAGTGAATGTGAGTCTGTAAACAGGGGCAGATATAGAAGAACCTATGTGGGCGGAAGAGTCTAGTGTTCCTGGTTGCGTGACTTGTGATGGGTGGACCATGTGGTCTGACAACTGCGCCTAGACGAGGGAGCCCTAAATTGTGAAAGCCAAAGACATTGTCAATTAACCAAAAAGGAGCACTGTGAGTGAACTGGTGCAGTAATCCAGAAGGGGGGTCAAGCTGACCTAGAGTTGTGCTGAACTTTTTGAAAAGACAGAAACAAGTGCAAGTTAAAGTCTTGGGGAAGAAAACCCTGAAACTTGGGGCCTCAAGACCCTTTTCTTTCAAACTGTATTGCCTGAAACTTGGGGAAGGGAACCCTGAGGACTATGTAGAACTGTATTGCCTTGAACAAACTTGGGAAAGGTAATCTTGAGACTTTTGTGGAACTTTCTTGAACTTGGGGAAGGGGAGCTGAAAAGGAAGCTGAGAGCTGGAAGCGGCTCAGAACATTGTGTTGACCACTAGTTCTTTTATTATTGATATCCCTACACGTTGTTTGGCTTTAGTTATGATGGCAAGGATACGTTTTGGACACAGACCGACTTTTTTGTTGATCTCTTTGACTGAGACTTTCCTTAGTTTCGTTCAGGTAGGGAAATCCCATCTTAGCATAGGGCAAGTTAGGCCTTCTACAATCCTGACCTTTGACTTAATAAACCATTTTATTTTGAACTTTGAATCTGTTGTCTGTGTCTTGCTTTATGATGCCTTCACAGGTTTCTTTTGGCTTTTCTGCAGTTTCCTCTGTTTTGCTGAGACCTTGATTTAGAAACTCAGTTACTCCTCTGCAGATTAGACACTAAATTAATGTATGGCATTTGAATGACATTAGAATTGCCTTAAATTGATGAAGGTTGTGGGCCTCATTTTCCCTGCTGGTCTCTTCCTCCTTCTAATCTATGGCTTTAAACTATGCCAAATAATGAGTGAAATTGATTTTTCATATGCAATTGACGCAATTATTATTGTGCCTATGGTCAGAAAAATTGACACATTGTTTGCATATCAAATCATTAACAACTCTACATTTCATTATTTACATTTACATCATATTTTAAAAGAAGAAAAGAAAGAAGTAATAAAATAATTTATTTTCTTATACATAATACACTCAAATCAACTAAAAACAGGACCCATATTAACAGTCTACATTTGCATTTTTCACCACTTAAACTGAGAAGTTAAAATATTTTGTGGTTTTCAATTCTTGTTTTTATTTTTCTTACTGTACTAAAGATATGATTTTTAGTTTATTTAGTAATTTTAGTAGTGAGATTTATTGATGAAATTCCCTTTGCTGATGATCTCAACCAGAACTCTTGAGTTGAGATCCAGTCGATATTCTGAACATATGAGAAATATCTTTCTCTCAAGGCAAAGGTGGCCGAACATGAGATTAGTATATGTCTTATATCTTGTGGATATCCTTTTCCACACAGATCACATTCTCCTGTACGTGCATCAGCTTTACACCAGATATGTTCTGTCTCTCTAGTTTTTGTTAGCCCTATTCTAAAGCATAATAATTAATGTCTCCATTTTGCATTTGGGAATCTTATTATGTACGGCAAAACATATGAGCTTGATTTCTCACGGATAGGTATGTTTTGACTCTTTCATTTGCTGATTGAGTTTCTGGTCCTAATCCAGTCCGCACGCATTAATAATTTTGTGGAATTTGATTGGATTTTCTATTAAATTCTGCGTTGTACTTTCACATTGGACTAGAATGTTTTTGTTATCATACTCTAGATTGCTCAAGAATGTAGTCTTATTCGTTTTCAGAAAATTTTATATATCATATAATGATTGGTCTAGGGGGACCAAGATCAGTCTTCTCATTATTAGTAATTTCCAATGATAGCATGACTGTAATGATAGTAAACCGAGTTTGTATCGTAATTTAGGAATAGTTCGAGATTGCGTGAGATTTAGGGGCCAATTCATAGAATTCGGCGCACAAGTGGCGCACGCGGCTGGCGCACAGTGTGCGCGTGCGGTAGTCTGCACCAGCCGCGTGCGCCGAAACACATTCAGGCGCACAGTGTATTCATGGATTCCAACATCCACAACCAGCCGTGGCGCAGAGTGGCGCAGCGACCCTGCAGCAGCGTCAGTTACGCCCCCAAGAACGCCCCTTGCGCAGGGAAAAGCCATCAAAATCCCCAATCCAGCGCAAAGGGCAGCAGCAAACGCAGAGCAGGGAGCGTGTATTTCAGGGGTGTGCGGGTGTCCCCACACGTGATAGGCCTGGGTACGTGTATTACAGGGGTGCGCGAGAAAATCTACACGCGATTGGCCTGGGAACGTGGATTTCAGGGGTGCGTGAGAAATTCTACACGCGATTGGCCTGGGTACGTGTATTACAGGGGTGCGCGAGAAAATCTACACGCGATTGGGCTGGGTACGTGGATTTCAGGGGTGCGCGAGAAATTCTACACGCGATTGGCCTGGGTACGTGGATTTCAGGGGTGCGCGAGAAATTCTACACGCGATTGGGCTGGGTACGTGGATTTCAGGGGTGCGCGAGAAATTCTACACGCGATTGGCCTGGGTACGTGGATTTCAGGGGTGCGCGAGAAATTCTACACGCGATTGTGCTGGGTACGTGGATTTCAGGGGTGCGCGAGAAAATCTACACGCGATTGGGCTGGGTACGTGGATTTCAGGGGTGCGCGAGAAATTCTACACGCGATTGGCCTGGGTACGTGGATTTCAGGGGTGCGCGAGAAATTCTACACGCGATTGGCAGGGGTGCGCGAGAAAATCTACACGCGATTGGGCTGGGTACGTGGATTTCAGGGGTGCGCGAGAAATTCTACACGCGATTGGCCTGGGTACGTGGATTTCAGGGGTGCGCGAGAAATTCTACACGCGATTGGCCTGGGTACGTGGATTTCAGGAGTGCGCGAGAAATTCTACACGCGATTGGGCCTGTGCGAGTGGGGCAGTGTATTACGTAGGTGTGCGGGAAGTTGAAGAGGTGAATTGCCAGTGTGGGTCCTCCCAGGTCTCCCCTCTACCCCCTCCACGACCTCTGCAGGCAGCCCACACCACAGGTGACTACCCTGCACCCCTGGTCATGTCCCGCAGGCAGCCCATCCACCATGGGCATGCCCCCCAGCCAAGCCACATGTCCCCTTGCACCCCCACCCCCCAGCAGGCCCCCACTCATGTCCCCTGCACCCCCACCCCCCAGCAGTGCAGGGGCAGCCTCCACCAGGCCCCCACCCATGTCTCCCACCACCCCCACCCCCCAGCAGTGCAGGGGCAGCCTCCACCAGGCCCCCACCCATGTCTCCCACCACCCCCACCCCCCAGCAGTGCAGGGGCAGCCTCCACCAGGCCCCCACCCATGTCTCCCAGCACCCCCACCCCCCCAGTCACCAGGGGCAGCCTCCACCAGGCCCCCACCCATGTCTCCCAGCACCCCCACCCCCCAGCAGTGCAGGGGCAGCCTCCACCAGGCCCCCACCCATGTCTCCCACCACCCCCACCCCCCAGCACTGTGGGGCACCTGCCAGCAGGCCCCCACCCATGTCCAACCCATGTCTCCCAGCACCCCCACCCCCCAGCAGTGCAGGGGCAGCCTCCACCAGGCCCCCACCCATGTCTCCCAGCACCCCCACCCCCCCAGTCACCAGGGGCAGCCTCCACCAGGCCCCCACCCATGTCTCCCAGCACCCCCACCCTCCAGCAGTGCAGGGGCAGCCTCCACCAGGCCCCCACCCATGTCCAACCCATGTCTCCCAGCACCCCCACCCCCCAGCAGTGCAGGGGCAGCCTCCACCAGGCCCCCACTCATGTCTCCCACCACCCCCACCCCCCCAGTCACCAGGGGCAGCCTCCACCAGGCCCCCACCCATGTCTCCCACCACCCCCACCCCCCAGCAGTGCAGGGGCAGCCTCCACCAGGCCCCCACCCATGTCCAACCCATGTCTCCCAGCACCCCCACCCCCCAGCAGTGCAGGGGCAGCCTCCACCAGGCCCCCACCCATGTCTCCCACCACCCCCACCCCCCACCAGGCCCCCACCCATGTCTCCCACCACCCCCACCACCCAGTCACCAGGGGCAGCCTCCACCAGGCCCCCACCCATGTCTCACACCACCCCACCCCCCAGTCACCAGGGGCAGCCTCCACAAGGCCACCACCCATGTCTCACACCACCCCCACCCCTCCAGTCACCAGGGGCAGCCTCCACAAGGCCCCCACCCATGTCCCACTCATGTCCCCTTGCACCCCCACCCCCCAGCACTGTGGGGCACCTGCCAGCAGGCCCCCAACCATGTCCCACTCATGTCCCCTTGCACCCCCACCCCCCAGCACTGTGGGGCACCTGCCAGCAGGCCCCCAACCATGTCCCCTTGCACCCCCACCCCCCAGCAGGCCCCACCTCATGTCCCCCTTGCACCCCCACCCCCCAGCACTGTGGGGCACCTGCCAGCAGGCCCCCAACCATGTCCCACTCATGTCCCCTTGCACCCCCACCCCCCAGCACTGTGGGGCACCTGCCAGCAGGCCCCCAACCATGTCCCCTTGCACCCCCACCCCCCAGCAGGCCCCCACTCATGTCCCCCTGCACCCCCACCCCCCAGCACTGTGGGGCACCTGCCAGCAGGCCCCCAACCATGTCCCACTCATGTCCCCTTGCACCCCCACCCCCCAGCACTGTGGGGCACCTGCCAGCAGGCCCCCAACCATGTCTCCCACCACCCCCACCCCTCCAGTCACCAGGGGCAGCCTCCACCAGGCCCCCACCCATGTCTCCCACCACCCCCACCCCTCCAGTCACCAGGGGCAGCCTCCACAAGGCCCCCACCCATGTCTCCCACCACCCCCACCACCCAGTCACCATGGGCAGCCTCCACAAGGCCCCCACCCATGTCTCCCACCACCCCCACCCCTCCAGTCACCAGGGGCAGCCTCCACCAGGCCCCCACCCATGTCTCCCACCACCCCCACCCCTCCAGTCACCAGGGGCAGCCTCCACCAGGCCCCCAACCATGTCTCCCAGCACCCCCACCCCCCAGCAGTGCAGGGGCAGCCTCCACCAGGCCCCCACCCATGTCCAACTCATGTTCCCCACCCAACATGTCATCACAATCCAGAACCCTGATCTCTATGGTCAGCCCCCAAATGCAAAACACCCACCCGAGTATTGCATCCACCCACTCATAATTTGCAATCACATCACAGAACACCAATTGCAAGTTCCGAAACAAACACATGTCCCTCACATACACCCAGTGGGTGTCAGTGAATCTCAAAACACATAACATGAAATGCATGAAAACAATGAGATACCACACATTGAAGTTCAACAAAAAAATAATGTATTAAAGGAAACATGAATAGAATCAAAAATGAAGAAACAGAAATGTGAATGTAAAAAAATGAAAAGAAGCATGTCCGTTCAAAATTAAAAAAAAAAAAATATTGAAATCCAAAGTAATGTTGTACAAAGTCAATGTCCACAAAACAAAATCCAATGGGAAATAAAAATAAAAGCCATTGATCCATGGAGAATGTTAAAAAATAAAGTATGTACAAGTCTACAACTATGTACAATGCAAGAAGCCAGGGTCCATTATCCCAACAAAATAAAGGAAACCTATCTAACTACACTAACTAATAAAAAAAATATATACAAAAATGTGGCCAATGTCCAAAAGGTCCAAATGAAACAAAAACAAAAATGAAACCTAACACTACCTACATAACTATGTACAAGGGCAGCGGGCTAGTTCCACGGCTCACTTCTGGATGTGCCGGGCCAGGGCATCATCGAACTCCTTCTCAATGTCCCGGAGGCGGTCCTCCTCCATGGCCCGAGGGTCCGCAGGGCCGTCGACGTGTCCACCTCCAAACCCCTGCGGATTGCCTCGAGGCACTCGGCCCGCCTCAGGGCCCTCTGCATGGAGTTCTCCGCCCTGACCATTGAGAGCCGTGCCTCTTCCGCCCGCTGCCGCTCCGCATCTATGGCGTGGCCCAACCGCTGCCACATGGAAGACACTTTTTGTCCTGGGTCCTCCTGCCCTCCGGCCGATGCCTGCCCCTCCGATGTCGAAGGCCCCGAGCCTTCATGGCTCCCACCATGGTGCTGCTGCTGCTGTGCCTCTGCCCCTGCACTGCCTCCTGCTGCCTGCACATCCTCCGCCGGCTGGGGTGCAGTCGTTGACGTGGCCACCCCTGCTGGACGTCCGACTCCCGACTGTGGCAGGGATGCCTCCTCCACCAGCCTGGCCGCACCGTCAGAGGCAGCTCCACAGGGCACCCAGGTGACTGATGGGTGGGAAGATGGCACAGAGTACGACTGGCGCGTAGGGGGTCCAGCTGAGGAGGGGGTCGTGGCAAGCCCCATCAGACGGAGGAATCCGGCCTGGGTGACCTGTCCCAGCAGGCTGACGTGGTCAACGAGCCATTTGAGATGACTTCCGGTCTCTTCATGAAAAGACTGCAGGTCACCTCGCATGGCCCGTTGACGCAACGCCACACCAGCCAGGACAGGCTCAACCCGGGCCTGGATAGCCACGTCCGCAGGCAGAGGAAGGCCAGTTGACGTCAGCTCATCCCCTGCCTGAAAACTGGTCTGGACATAGGCATCCCTGCTGGTGCAAGATGATGCAGGGACAGGATCAGGGACAGGATTGCACACAGGCACCTCCGCGGTGGCCTGTGCTGCCTCCTGTCCCTGGTCCTGCACTGCACCACTAGCACCAGTGGGATCCCCACCCCCAGACCCCGTCTCTGGTGCTTGCACGGCCTCCTCCTCCACCAAACCCCCCACCAACCTGGATGACTCTGTGCCATCTTCCCCCGTTGGGCCCTGTGGGGTCCCAGCTGCCCCTTCTGCTGCCGAGGAGTCCAACTGCAACCTCCGCCTCTTGGACCTCCCCCCGGCAGCTGCGGCCTGGGACGCGGCACCGGACTCCTCACTCCCCAACGAGATGACAACATGGGAGGGGAGCCGGGCCTTGCGTCTCCGGCTGGCGGTGGGATCCCCGCTGCTGTGCTCCACAGCACCTTCTCCGCCCTCTTCATCAGTTGACGCTGCAGACAGGGAGAAACAAAACACACGCATCAGGGCAATGTACAATGGACACATACACACATGACAGTTGTACATGAGTGGCATTGGCAAACCTCAGACATGTCATCACGATCCCCAACACACATGTCATTACAACTCGCACACACGAGCCATACCACAGCCATATCGCAACTGCCAACACCATCCATACACATACAACAGCATGAGCAGCCAAAGGTGAGCCAGACATCACATGCAACACAGGAAGTGCACCACACATGTACACACACCACCACACTTGCATGCATGTGTGCACCTCTGGCAAGTGTCGCAGTGTTCAGACGGGCATCCATGTCACATCTGCCCATCAGGCTTCCACATACCGCTGTCACATGCATCCATGTTGCATCACTGTTGCACCCTTGTCAAATACACACACATGCACATGTACACAGCGCTGATACATGCAGCTGAAAACAACATACATGTGTGACATCACGGACATGTCTACTCACATACACATTCATACAAACTTGTGTGCCCACACAACTGCATTTGGCATGCAAGCCCACACACACAGGCACCATCCATGTCTCACACATTACAGCCCTCGCATGTGTCAGCCCCACGGACCTGTACACCCGCACCCATACTCGACCCCATACAAACAGATGTGCAACCTGCACACTACTGAACAATCACCACACGCACTGCTCACAATCAGGATGCATGTACACTCACCGCTCGACTCCAGACGGGTCTGCCTCTCAAGGACCTGGACGTGGAGCGCTGGAGATATGTGTTCCAGGACCCTCATCTGTTCCTCCGACAAGTGGCCCCGGCGCCCCTTGGCATCCGCTGCCTTCAAGAGGCGCCGGGCCTTGTTCAGGGTCCTGGACCTGAAGTCCTCCCAGCGCTTCTTGACATGTTGGAAGTCGCGGACTGCCACCCCCTCCGCGTTGATGGCAGTCACGATGTCAGTCCAGATCCGAGTCCGTCCTTCCTTGTCGGCGCGGGAACTTCCGAAGAGGGCATCATACTGCCCCAGGACTTGCTCCACCAGGACACCAACTTCGGTGGCACTGAAGCTGGTGCCCCTCTGCCTCTCTGGCCGGGGGTTGTCAGTGGTCACAGATGGAGTTTGCCCCGACATGACAACCCCAGAGGCAGGAGTGGGTGGGCAACTGGGTCCTGGGGCTGGGCTGTGGAGCGATGGAATCCCAGTCGGGAGTCTTTGGTTCTAGCAGGGGTGGTCACACCAACAGCACCCCTGGCTGATGTGCAGGCAGCAAATGGCAGGGCACGTGGGCAGCAGGCAGTCAGGCAGCAGCAGATGGCAGGTGGGAGCGTGCTCGGGGCTCTGGGGGGCAGTAGTTCGGCCTTCTGGGCAGGAGCGTGGTCTTCCGTGTGCTTACGCGTGGCCAGCTTGATACGGAGTGATTTGGCACGTGAAAATTCTGCACGTCAGCATGTAATTCGAGGAAAGGCCCTTAGCGCGTAAGCGCGTCTGCACGCATACGAATTTTCATTGGACCAAAGGCCCTCAGCGCGTGAGCGCGTCTGTGACGTGACGTGCGTTGGAGTATCCCTCATTGCACGTGATGACAGAACACACGTGGATTTCAACCAATCGCGTGTGAAAGTTCACGGCACCCCGGAACACACATACCCAGGCCAATGGCGTCACGTACCCAGGCCAATTGCGTGTGGAACTACCCACGCACCCCGAAACACACGTACCCAGGCCAATGGCGTGTGGAACTACCCGCGCACCCCGAAACACACGTACCCAGGCCAATGGCGTGTGGAACTACCCGCGCACCCCGAAACACACGTACCCAGGCCAATGGCGTGTGGAACTACCCGCGCACCCCGAAACACACGTACCCAGGCCAATCGCGTGTACGCTCGCTCCCCTCCGATCACACGCGATGACACCCGAATACGGGAAACCAACAAGTCCGCCCACATGGAGGCGTCCCGCGCCCGCGCACAGCATAAAAGTGCGCGCAAACAACAAACGCGTATATACAGCGACGATGAATGCCCCATTTGTTGCTGCACTGATTGTGGGACACCGCAGGAGGAGGAGAATAGCCAGGGCACGCATTTCTGCACCACGGACAAGCCTTTTTGGGATGCCTGACGACCAGGTCTACGGCAGGTATAGGTTTCCACCCCATATCATCCTAGACCTGGTCAGGGAGTGGGAAGATGACCTCACATCCCCCACCCTTTGCTCCCAAGCATTGAGCCCCTTGGAGAAGCTGCTCAATGTCTTGCATTTTTTGGCCACTGGGTCGTTTCAGCGGACCACTGCCATAGTGGGGGGGTCTCACAGGCCACGCAGTCACGCTGCCTACACCAGGTACTGGCAATCATGACAGCGCGCCCCTCAGTCCGCAGGCACATATACATGCCCAGAACACCCGCAGAAAGGCAGGCCGTTGTCCTGGATTTTTTCAGGGTGGCACACTTCCCCAAAGTGCTCGGTGCCATAGATTGCACCCATGTGGCCCTACGTCCACCTAGGGCCACTGAGCACATCTACCGAAACCGCAAGCACTGGCATTCCATCAATGTACAGGTGGTATGCGATGCAAAGGGAATCATCACCTCTGTCTATGCAAACTACCCTGGCTCCACCCATGACAGTTTCATATACAGAATGTCCGCCCTGAGCCGGGCCCTGGAAGCTGGGCAGCATGGCGACACATGGCTCCTAGGTCAGTACAAATGCCCTTGCACATGCATGCAAGTCACACACAGACAAATATCCCAACCCTAATAATCTCAATTATTATCACCTCCCCAGGGGACAGTGCCTACCCTCTGAGCAACCACATGATGACGCCAATCCGGAACCCCACCACACCACCCCAGGTAAGATACAACGCCGCCCATATTGCAACCAGGGGCGTAGTGGAGCGCACATTCGGAGTGCTCAAGTCACGTTTCCGCTCCCTTGACCGCTCTGGTGGGCAACTACTCTATGCACCACCAGTAGTGTGCAGGATCATTGTGGCAGCATGTGTCCTGCACAATGTTGCAACACGGCAGGGCGTCCCGGTGGACATGGTGGTGCCCCCACATCCCCAACCACAGGCACGGGCGCTGCCCATGGGAGGGGACAGGGCACGTGGCGAGGAAGCCCGGACCCAGCTTGTGGCCACATTTTTCACCTAAACTCCCACCCCTGCGGAGTGCACACAGGCCTGGCACATACCAGGTGACAATCGATGATGACAAAGTGACAGTCAACTGTCACAACCCTACCACCCTGAGATAGTTGCCATGGAAGTGCCACATCGTCTGCATCCCTAGCTACTTAAACACAAGCTATCCTGTGCAACCAAAATGCACACATATGACATGTGACATGACATGGGCCATACACAAGTATTCCAAGGCGCAATGAGGCAGGGGGGGGGAACAAGGGAACACAGAGAACGGTACTACTAGGCCAGGTGTCATTGAGATTGTGCAAGTGCAGGGGTAGGGGGAAGGGAAAAGTGCAAGGGGAAGGGTGGGGGGGGAGTCCAGTACAGGGGAAGTAGGCCAAAAGAATAATACATAGGTCGCCTGGTGGCAACTGCAAAGATAAGTGCAGACAAGTGCTGGGAAGGGAGGGCTGTAGGGATAGAGAGACAGTACTGCAGTGCAGGGGTTGCCAGGGTGGCAGTGCAAGTGGACAGTGGCTGGGCCAGGGACCGAGGTTGGTGAGAGTGTCCCAGTAGCAGCTCCTGTGCAGTTCCAGTGAAGAATTCTGCAAGGGAGAGGCAGAGAGTAAGCAGAAGCAAAGAGGAAGGTCTTGAGGTGCTTCCAGAACTGGAGATGGTTCCCCTCAAGTTCAAGTCAGGCAGGAAGTCTGTTCCAGGGGGAGGGCCCTGCTGCGGAGAGAAACCTACCCCCCAGCTAGTTGCTCTGAGAAGCGGATGACCTGGACATGCAAGGTGTGCATCACACACACCTGCAAAACAGGCCATGGCCATCACTGTCATGTCACTCAAACCCTCCCAAACATCAACATGACATGGCAAGCAATACCCATACACTGACGCAGTAACAATAAGGTACACATTGCCATGTCCTAAATGTACAGTGGCATCGGACAATGATGCCTGACCCGGAATCAGATGAAATGACAGACCAACAAAATGTCCCACCCAAAATAAGTCGTTTCCAAATGCATTGCAACAGTCATAGACGTAACATCACAATGAATGCCTGTCTATATGCACATTATGCATTGCAAAATCAACACTGCAGCTCATGTGTGCAGTGTCCCACTCCTGCATCACACTGCTCAGCGCACAGCACAGTGAACAGCCATTGCGTGTGATGCACACCCTGAGCATCACATCTAAGTGACAGACTACATCAAACATCAAATTTGGCATGTACTGGAACCATAATCGGTCACAGAACACGTGCTGCCGGGACACAGTGGGCACCAGAAGGCAAACAGTGTACACGTGGATATGCAAGGGTGGGAGTGCATCCGAGTGCAAGTGTGTGGTTCTGCAGGGATATGCACTCCACATATGCATGTGCACTCAAGTGACCATCAGTGTTCCCTACACATCACATGTGAACATCCACCATGTGTACACCCCAGCATGTCAAACCACAACTATCCCCTCGCACCTGAAAGGAAAACACAACACATGAACAGGCATTGATCAGCAGAACACAACATGTACATAGGACAACAACATTACAATGTCAGAGTTCCCATCACACTGCAGGGCAATGCAACTATCAACAACAACCCCCCCCTCCCGCGCAAATGACCATGACCCGCTGAACAACTGCACCTGGGTCATGGAGCCTCCAACCCTCATTTCCACCTGGCCACAGGATCACCTTTACCCTTCGTGTCCATCTCCCACCTTGTGTGTAAAAAGATGCCTGAACCCTCAGAATCCACACTCATTTCCAAAATCACAAAATCCAAGGCATGCAAACGAACCCAAACACCCTCCAGTAGATGACTTGACGTAGCAGTACCTCACAAACGCCAAGTACTACCACAATGATGCAACAACCAAGGTAGCACAGCAGAACAATGTCACGACAGGATGTGAGACATGTGTGGTACATGACATAGGATGATGCACCATGAATGGATGTGTGCTGTCACAGGTCCCCTGTACAGGCGCGGGAGTCTCATGAAACAACCACCCACACCATGTCCCGGGTGCCTGCAAGGTCAAACTCACACAGGCCCCTGAGATCATGGTGGGGAATGAGGTTCAGGGATATGCAGTCGGGACAGGTGTAGACACACTGGATGACTGGAATGAGTGGCAGGTGAGGGGAGGAGGAATGACACATGAAACTAGGGAATGCACGAAAATGTACAACCTGCATGAACACATACACAATCCAAACAAACTTGGACATCATTGTCATGGCCTTCTGTAGTCCAGGCTCAGGAGTGGTACGAACCAACCACCCCCTCTAGGGTTTTGGCGCCTGCAAGTTCGGGGCTTACACAGGCATCCGCAACCCCAGTGGGGAAAGAGGGTCAGGGAACGTTGCTTGGATAGGCACGGGAAGCAGGAACACCGGGTAGAGGGTACAGGTTTCATAATTGCATAGGATCACGGGTGATTAGGGAAAAAAACATACCAAATAGGACCACACATACATCCGTGCATCAGTACACTCCCCAGCAAGCCTATGCAGGGCAGTTTGTAAGGAAAACAACAAGACACTTAGCTCTGGTTTTGAGTGCTGGCCTCCTGCCTGCGCACTCTCAGGGCCGGTTACAGGAGCACTGCAATGCTGCAAAGAGAGACACAGTCAACAACCTGTATGTGCCAATTACACGAAAACACAACACAAAACATGCCCCATAGCAACAAACTACTCTACAAACAGACAATCAGTGCTCGATGCTTCGTACCCATATATAACATCACCCCTGTGACAGGTCATACACAGTCAATGCAGTAAGTCAGGCGCTGGTGGGTGCGTGGCAAATGGAACACCAATGTGTCACAATTCACACAACATGCAATGTTCCCTGGGTAAGCAGACAGACCCATATGGCAAGCCATGACTACAGAGCAAGTTGCGTACCACCATGACCAAAACAAAGTTGGCAGTGCAGTGCATTTATCATGAAGTACGTGGAATAGACATACACTGCACCCAAGTATGTCCCTTGCTGTATGTCCCTGTGAGCTGCCCCTTTCCATGTCTCGGAAGGCTACATGATTGATACAAGTGCCTCAATGAACCTTGGTGTACCGCAGGGTATGTGCCACTGCCCCTGCATGTGTCCCAGACAACCCTACTATCAACAGCCATCAGTCCACAAACACATCTGAGCTGCTTTGTGTGCCTCAACACCAATATTCGTCTAAGCTCACCCTCAGTGCTGTGACTAAGCCTGCATGTGCAACTCGCCTGGTGCAAGCTTTGCTGTGTCGTGGCCCCCCTGTGATGCTCACCTTGCCTGGAGTTCCTTGGAACATGTCAGCAGTTCTAGGATGTGGGTCTGCAATCACTGTGGCTCTGCTCGTGCACACATGTGCATGTGGGCACCAACAAACGGGTCAGGAATTCCGTCGTCCAATGGGCCATGTCTGCTGGCAAAGGTGCTCTGGTGCCTCATCCCCCTGCAGAAAGTGCATGAAACAAATGATTAATGCATCACAGTGATCTGTGTGTGTCTCATCAGGCATCTCATTACTTGACCATGTCAGAGAGTCACATCACAAATCACACCATCAGTCCGCCTTTGACTTCCAAAGTGTGGAACACTATCTACAGCATGAATTGCAACAGGCACGTGTACAGGAAAGATATGAGACATAATACACAATGCATAGCAATCAATGTCCACATTAATCATGACACACCCCATCTAGCAAAAGCTGAACAGTGGACAATTACACCTAAATCATCCCCACTAGGGGTGTCAACACAAGTCACAAAGCACCAGACATGCCACAGATATGACAGTCCAAAGCCCTTGTGTAAAATTCTGTAACACCGAACCATCCTTGCGAGCCCATGGATAAGGGAGGCAGGAGTGGCATATGTGAGTCAAGGAACCCAAGCAGCAAACACATACACAAGACAACCATGAAGGGCCCAGCTGGAACAGACAGTGGATGCCTTCAAAAACCACAAGGCACCGCACTGTCACATGAAAGCACAATAGACTACAAATTTTAAACTAACTCAACTATAAACTAATTATACTAACTATGGAAAACCTACATTACCTATTTAAACTAACTAGCAAACAGAAACTTAACTAACTAAACTAAAAGAAAAATCAAAAATGGCCACATACGACCCGGGGGGGAGGGGAGGCACCCAGGAGGGGGGAGGTACAGGGTGCTGCTCAACATCCACATGCGATGATGCTGAGCCAAAAAAAAATACCTCCATGGGCTCAACGCCTGCACAGCACGACCTATGTGGGAGATAGATGGTCGTCCGAGTCTGGCTCATCCTGGAAAGGAGGACGTGGCACAGTAGCCTGGCCACGCCTAGCCGCAGCTTGCCCCTCGTCGGCAGCAAGTCTGCCGGACAGGTGAGCCTGGTTCTGTGTGGCGATGTTACATAGGTCTGCATGCAGAACCTCACGTGATACACGTGCTTCCTCTTGCAAGGTAGCACGTGTAACACGGAGTTCCTCCTGCAAGGCCTGGCTGGACAACCGCTGCACCTCCCGGCAAGCCTGTAGCTCAGCCGAGATGGTGCGCTCAAGCTGTGCAAACCTCTCCTCTGCCTGCTGCCTCTGGGACATCATAAGGACACCCAGAGTGGATCTGAGGGAGGCATACTCCTCCCTCAGGGCATCCATGTGCGCCTCTGCGTGAGCAGCAATTGCTTGACGCAGAGACGACATTTCAGCCTGGCGTGCCCTGTCTGAGGCCGCCATGCCCAGCCTGAGCGAGCGGGCCGTGGACCGTGCCGCCTGCTGCTGGAGAAGCACCTGCCTAGCAGGGGGGAGCACAGATCGGGCCACACGCTCCATGCTGTCAGCGATGTTCTCCATTGCTGCCCCCTGCCGTTCGGAATTGGCAGTCATGTCTTGCTCCCACTCAGTATACAGCGGTTGCGCGCGGCGACCGCGTTGCCGGGCTTGACCCCTGCGGGACCCAAGGACCGGAGGTCCTCGATGTGTTGGCACCGCCTGCGGCTGCACGACTACATGCCCCCGTCGACGTGATGTCCCAGGCACATCAGTCACTGGTGTGGAGGGTGACCCTGCGTCCCGATCCACCACGGGCGGAGGAACCAAGACTGTCTGATCCCTCAGTGCAGGTGTCGCAGACAGAGGAGTGTCCACATCAGAATCACTCACCCCTGACACATGGACTTGATGCTCATCCAACTCAACATGGACGTCAGAGTCGTCATCAAGGCTGGACTCATAGGCAGCCAGAGACAGGATGGACTGCAGCACTTGGGGGTTTTCGTGGCCTACCACCCCACGACCCCCACTAGTGCCGGGTTGATGTGGTCTTACCAACCCTGTGTCTGGCATGACAACACCATCCTCTGCATACATTGCGTCATCACCTGAAAAATAGAGAGTAAAAGGTCACTACACATGTCAGAAGCACACAACACACACACCGACAGCAAAGGCATCCGGCAGACATGTGACACACAACATATGACCTGGCATGCATGCTGGGTCTACTTTGAATAGCCACTGTGATCAGACCTGTTGAAAGGTGGCAGTTTGCATGGAAGTGGGTCTATGCAGTGCTGAAAATGTGTACGCCACTCACTACCTACATGTACAAGCACTCCATGGTGTGTGCCAGGAAATGTGAAGGCAGTGCAATGTCAAATTCAGACATCACGTGCATTGTGTATTCAATGTGTACCATGTCTAGCAGCCAAGCACCCCTCCACCCCAGTACCAAAGCAGGGATGCCTAGCATGGTATCAAAAGGCTGCCCATACACCTGTGTATTGACAAGCAGTGTTGACTGGCATCAACAGCTTAATGTGAATCAAATTACAACACTGCTAATGATGCTGGGACAGTGGGCAGGACACATGATGGAAGATCCGGAGGCCAGCCACGTGTGAAGAAGACACGACAAGAGTTGGACAGAGTCATTGGCCATTGAACAGGCTGAGGCCTGTGAGCCACACAGATTGTCATTGCCTAAACATGTGTGCAACGCAGGACTGAGCCACAGTTGACATGGGGAGGCCGATAATATGGCAGGCAATGTATGTAACCAAGGACTCATATTACAGTGATCATCCAGTCAAGGACACATAGGGGCATGCGTGCAATGCACATGGAGCATGAATGGGCACTCATGTCCCTGCGGGACATCTGACCCATGCACAGTACAAGTGGGATACCCTGCATCGAGTACTAAGGCTGTACCACACGGCATATGTCTGGCAGTTTCTAAGCTGGAAGTTAGCATCTACACAGGACACATGAACAAGAAACTACACATTGGCAAGAATGTAGCAGACCAGTGCAAAGGTGGAACTGGGGTGCAGAGTGGCGGAGGAGGGGCAAGGGAGCATGCCCACATGGAGTCCCGCATGCAGGCAGAGGAGACATGCATGACGGTAGCATTGCATTACTTACACATCAGAACCATGTACACGTCACATGTAGCAGCAATCATGCACAACACATCCCACAAGTGAAACACACACGTCCTCAACAACTACGCATCAACACTCACTGGACTGGGCATCAAAGTCCAGCATCTCTCCCACACCTTCGACCAATTCTGGTGGTATGAACTCCGCAACGAGAGCCTCATGCGGAGTGAGTTCTTCCTCCTCTGGTGCAGGCCCACCGCCAGTCACCAGAGTCAAGTTGTAATTTGAGGCACGCTTAGCCTTAGTGCTGCGCTTGATGTCATTCCAGCGCTTTTTGCACTCCTGCGCCGTGCGCACCTCATGGCCGAATGAACTGACATGTTCCGCAACATGCTTCCAGTGGGTGTCACGTTGGGCAGCCGTAGTCTGACTATTGGCACCCACTAGCATGTCACGGCTGTGTCCCCGCACGTAGTCCACGAGGAAGTCCAGTTCCTGTGTGTGTGGGGTCCCAGCCTGTGCTGCAGGTGCAACCTTCCTCCTCTTGGACTGTGGCGCAGACCCTGGCTGGCTAATGCCGCCCTGACCAGTATGGCCAGTGGGTTCGGTGGATTGAGCCGAGGGAGTGGCAGGTGGAGGGATGACCAAAGGCCTGACTTGTGTCAGTGGCAGCTGGGTGCCCACTAATGGACCCTGCGCAGCAACATCAGCTGTGGCAGGGTCATTGACCGCAACGGTCCTGGTTGGCAGACTCACAACCGGGGTGCTGTTGGGTGCATCTGCCCCTGCACTTGCCAACACCCGGCTGTTCGGGGCAGCAGATGACATGACTGCCCCAGGGACACGTGTCTTGGTCTGAGCAGCCCGGCGTGCCCCTATGGTTTCCCCCCTGGCCTTTTGGAGATCTACCAAGGGCTCTTCAAGTGCCAACGCAGCCTGCGCTGGCAGACCCTGAGCCTGGGTGGCGGTGTCCACAGCTGCACCTGCAGCTACCGCTACCCTTGGGCCCGTGGCAGTCGATGGAACGGACTGCTGGGTCATACGGGTGCCAGTGCCAGATGCAGGAGCTGCATCCCCCGGAACCACAGGGGGTGGTGGCATGGCTGCACCAACACATGGCACAACATTGTGCTCAAGTGGCGCACCCCTGCCTCTTCCCCCTCTGTGGCTGCCCTGGACACCCTGGAGTCCCCCTACTCCCTGGTCACCACGGCCACGTCCCCGACCACGCCCGCCACGAGGAGTACGCCCAGCTGAGGCGCCCCTCACCTTTGGTGGCCTCCCAACCATGGCACAGATGTAATAGTGCTGGCACAGATGGAGTGGTGCCAATGGGAGGTGTACACCACAATTGACCTGGGCAATTGGGGTGAAGGGGGTGGGAAGCAAGATGTTAACAGCCCCCCTGCACCTGCAAGGTTGTATGTGACCCCGGTGATGTGGTGACGGGTCACGCAACGCTCAGGCACCCCAAAACTGCAGTAAAACCGTGCACGCAACCCTGCAGCCTACGTGCGTGGATTTGACCTCCCGCAGTACGCGGTGGCACCCAGTAACACGAATAACGCGTACGCGTGGGACACGCAGGCTACGATGACATCGAAAATGGGTGCAATACACAGGGGCACCCGCAGTGGGAAAAGGAGCGTTTGCGACTCACCGTCTGACTAGCGCGATGCAGAAAAACACGCGTAGCCAATACCCCCGCCAAAAGAAGAGATACGTCCTTGAGAGCTGTGAAGTAGATGGCGCGCGAAACAACTGGAAGCAGCAACACACGTCGGTCTCCACGGAAGGCACGTACAGCGAACTGCTGGGCCCGCTCACCTTTAACCCGTGCTGAGGGAAACGCACGCGCGCGTCACGTCACATGCGGACGTGCAGTTTTTCATGCGCGATTATGCGCATTACACGCGGACGTGCAGTTTTTCACGCGCGATTACGCGCATTACACGCGGACGTGCAGTTTTCCACACGCGATTAGCCTGGGTACGTGTTTTTCCGGGTGTGCGGGTAGTTCCACACGCGATTAGCCTGGGTACGTGTGTTCCGGGGTGGCGTGAACTTTCACACGCGATTGGTTGAAATCCACGTGTGTTCTGTCATCACGTGCAATGAGGGATACACCCTCGCACGACACGTCACAGACGCGCTCACGCGCTGAGGGCCTTTGGTCCAATGAAAATGCGTATGCGTGCAGACACACTTACGCGCTACGGGCCTTTCCTCGAATTACACGCTGACGTGCAGATTTTTCACGTGCCAAATCACTCCGTATCAAGCTGACCAGGCGAATACACACGGAAGACCACGCTCCTGCCCAGAAGGCCGAATCACTGCCCCCCAGTGCCCCGAGCAGCCTCCCACGTGCCATCTGCTGCTGCCTGCCTGCTGCCTGCCTGCCTGCCTGCTGCCACCGTGCCCTGCCATTTGGTGCCTGCACATCAGCCATCTGCAGGGGTCCAGTTGCTGTGTCGACCCCTGCTGGAACAGTAGACTCCCGACTGGGATACCATCGCTCCACAGCCCAGCCCCAGGACCCAGTTGCCCACCCACGCCTGCCTCGGGGGTCGCCATGTCGGGGCAAGCACCATCTGAGACCAGTGGCGACCCCCAGCCAGAGAGGCAGAGGGCCACCAGCTTCAGTGAGAAGGAAGTTGGTGTCCTGGTGGAGCATGTCCTGGGGCATTATGATGCCCTCTTCGGAAGACCACGCGCCAACAAGGAAGGACGGGAGAGGATCTGGGACGATGTAGTGGTTGCCATCAACGCGGAGGGGGTGGCAACCCGCGACATCAAGAACATCAAGAAGCGCTGGGAGGACTTCGGAGGCAGACCCATCTGGAGTTGGCCGGTAAGTGGCCAAGCATTACTGTGTGAGACAGGGCATGTTGCAGTGTGCTGGTTGTCTGATACCTGCCTGTATGTGTGACATAGGCCATGTACGTATGTGTGTGTGCAGGGACATCATGGTCAGGCATGTGAGTACAGTGATGTGTGAACCACATGGTTGGTGCATGTGTTCTATTGCAACATGGGGGGCTCTGTGCGGAATGGACACATGGAAGCATGGCAGTCTCTGTTCCTGGACATGGGTGGGAGTGAGGGATGGGTGCTGGTCCCATGTACACGTATGGTGCCCATGTGTGTGTGTCTGAACTGCGTGTCTGTGACTTGTAACTGCCATGGATGCATGACACATGTCTGTGACAATGTTCAGATTCACTGATGCAGCCTAGTCATCCTTGTATCCACTGCGTCTGTGGTGTACGAGGCCAGATGGATGGAACTACGGTGAGGTGTGTGCATGTGATGGCAAGACCCATGATGCATGTGAGTTTAAAACCAACATTGTATGAATCATGAGTCCCTTGGTCATGTATGCCAATGTCCATGGCATGCGCCATGCCTGTTACTGTATGTGTTTTGCCTGCACTGACCCATGTGTTGTGGAGGGACATGATGGAAGTGATGTATGACAGTGCCACTCATCTGCTGTTGCTTCCTGTCTAGGGGACCATTGTACAGTACCCTGATGCTTGTGTTCTATGTCTCCCTCTACACAGTGGCAAGTGAAGAAGAGGGCGGAGAAGGCGCTGTGGAGCAGAGCGGCGGGGATGCCACCACGGCTGCAGCGGAAGGGGTGGGTGAGCCCCCACAGGGGCTTGCACCGGCGGAAGACGGCGTGGAGACATCCAGGTTGGTGGTTTCCACAGAGGGGGAGGAGGCTGCTACTGAGCCACACATGGGGCCTGGTGGGGGCATCCCCGCTGGTGCAAGTGGTGCAGTCCAGGGCCAGGGGCAGGAGGCAGCACAGGTCGCCGTGGAGGTGCCTGTGCATGTCACTGTCCCTGACACTGTGACTGCACCACCATGCACCAGCAGGGATGCCCCATCCCAGGCCCGTCCGCAGGTAGGGGAGATGTCCATGTCATCTGACACTCCTCTACCTGCGGACGAGGGGACCCCTGGCCGTGTGGAGAGGGTCCTGATTGGTGTCGCGTTGCGCACGGCTGGCATTCGTGATGAGGTGCATGCTTCCCGGGAGGAGCATGCACATCATCACGAAGAGCACCATGCGTACGTGAACCATTTGGGAGCCGCCATGGTCGGGGGTTTCCTACATGTGTGTGGCCTTCTGGCGACCCTCTCCTCCTCTGTGGAGGCTATGCGCCAGTCGTGCTCCATGCCGTCTTCCGGCCCAGATGCCACCAGGGCCCCCTGTGGACCTGCCCCGACCAACGCAGCCAGCTCGGTGGGGACCCCATCCCTGCCACAGTCGGGAGTCGAAGGTCCAGCAGGGGTGGACACACCAGCAACTGTCCCCCTGCAGATGGAGGATGTGCCAGCATCATCTGGCAGGGCACGTGCACGACGGCATCGGTGGATTCCATCAGCCTGGATGCCGTCGTGCTGGCAGAGGCAGTGGCGTCGGAGGCAGCAGCAGGCTCGACGTGGGAGGCATCATGGCTCGGGGCCATCAAGATCAGAGGGGCAGGCATCGGCCGGAGGGCAGGAGAACCCTGGGATGGCAGTGTCTTCCGTGTGGGAGCAGTTGGTCCAGCGGATAGGTGCGGAGCGGCAGCGGGCGGAAGAGGAGCGGCTCACCATAGTCAGGGCGGAGTTCTCCATGCGTCGGGCGTTGAGGCGGGCTGAGTGCCTCGAGGAAGCTCGCAGGGAGTTTGAGGTGGACACGGGGTTGTCCCTGCGAGACCTCGGGCCAGGACAGAGTCCCGCCTCCGGGACATCGACATGGAGTTCGAGGATGCCCTGGCCGGCAACATCACAGAGTGAGCCGCAGGACTTGCCCGCTGCCATTGTATATAGTTCTTTAGTTAGTTAGTGTTAGGTTTCCTTTATTTTTTAAGTTTTTTTTGGACCGCTCGGACAATGGCCACTTTTCTGTATATATTTTTATTATTAGTTAGTAGTAGTAGGTTTAATTTATGGTGTTGGGCTCATGGACCCTGGGATATTCTTGTACATAGTTTGATGTTTGGAAAACATTTGTTGGATTTATATTTGTGTTCACCATGAGGCTATGGTTTTTCCTTATTTTTCCCCCCATTATTTTGCTTTGGACTACATTAGTTTTTGGATTCCTTTGTTTTTTGATTTTTTCTATTAGTTCTCGGACATGGACCATTTGTTTTGTCATCCCCATTGTTGTGTGTTTTATTTCTTTACTTCATTTTCATCTTTAATACATATATTTATTACTTACATTTGTGGTATTTTCTCATTGGTTTCATGCATGTCATGATATGGGTTTTGACATTCACTTGCACCCATTGTGTATGTGTGTGTGAGGGACATGTGTTCATTTACATACTTGCCATTGGGGTTGTATCATGTAATTGCATCTACTATGTGGGTGGATGCAATCCTTGGCTGGGTGTTTGTGCTGGGTATGCTGCCCATTACTGCCATGATTGCGTTTCATCAGGACCGGGGTGCAGGGGGACATGAGTGGGGGCCTGCTGGGGGGTGGGGGTGCAAGGGGACATGGTTGGGGGCCTGCTGGCAGGTGCCCCACAGTGCTGGGGGGTGGGGTTGCAGGGGGACATGAGTGGGGGCCTGCTGGGGGGTGGGGGTGCAAGGGGACATGGTTGGGGGCCTGCTGGCAGGTGCCCCACAGTGCTGGGGGGTGGGGGTGCAAGGGGACATGAGTGGGGGCCTGCTGGGGGTGCAAGGGGACATGAGTGGGACATGGTTGGGGGCCTGCTGGCAGGTGCCCCACAGTGCTGGGGGGTGGGGGTGCAGGGGGACATGAGTGGGGGCCTGCAGGGGGGTGGGGGTGCAAGGGGACATGAGTGGGACATGGTTGGGGGCCTGCTGACACGTGCCCCACAGTGCTGGGGTGTGGGGGTGCAGGGGGACATGAGTGGGGGCCTGCTGGGGGGTGGGGGTGCAAGGGGACATGGTTGGGGGCCTGCTGGCAGGTGCCCCACAGTGCTGGGGGGTGGGGGTGCAAGGGGACATGAGTGGGGGCCTGCTGGGGGTGCAAGGGGACATGAGTGGGACATGGTTGGGGGCCTGCTGGCAGGTGCCCCACAGTGCTGGGGGGTGGGGGTGCAGGGGGACATGAGTGGGGGCCTGCAGGGGGGTGGGGGTGCAAGGGGACATGAGTGGGACATGGTTGGGGGCCTGCTGGCAGGTGCCCCACAGTGCTGGGGGGAGGGGGTGCAGGGGGACATGAGTGGGGACCTGCTGGGGGGTGGGGGTGCAAGGGGACATGAGTGGGACATGGTTGGGGGCCTGCTGGCAGGTGCCCCACAGTGCTGGGGGGTGGGGGTGCAAGGGGACATGAGTGGGGGCCTGCTGGGGGGTGGGGGTGCAAGGGGACATGAGTGGGACATGGTTGGGGGCCTGCTGGCAGGTGCCCCACAGTGCTGGGGGGTGGGGGTGCAGGGGGACATGAGTGGGGGCCTGCAGGCGGGTGGGGGTGCAAGGGGACATGAGTGGGACATGGTTGGGGGCCTGCTGGCAGGTGCCCCACAGTGCTGGGGGGTGGGGGTGCAGGGGGACATGAGTGGGGGCCTGCTGGGGGGTGGGGGTGCAAGGGGACATGGTTGGGGGCCTGCTGGCAGGTGCCCCACAGTGCTGGGGGGTGGGGGTGCAGGGGGACATGAGTGGGGGCCTGCTGGGGGGTGGGGGTGCAAGGGGACATGGTTGGGGGCCTGCTGGCAGGTGCCCCACAATGCTGGGGGGTGGGGGTGCAAGGGGACATGAGTGGGGGCCTGCTGGGGGTGCAAGGGGACATGAGTGGGACATGGTTGGGGGCCTGCTGGCAGGTGCCCCACAGTGCTGGGGGCTGGGGGTGCAGGGGGACATGAGTGGGGGCCTGCAGGGGGGTGGGGGTGCAAGGGGACATGAGTGGGACATGGTTGGGGGCCTGCTGGCAGGTGCCCCACAGTGCTGGGGGGTGGGGGTGCAGGGGGACATGAGTGGGGGCCTGCTGGGGGGTGGGGGTGCAAGGGGACATGGTTGGGGGCCTGCTGGCAGGTGCCCCACAGTGCTGGGGGGTGGGGGTGCAAGGGGACATGAGTGGGGGCCTGCTGGGGGTGCAAGGGGACATGAGTGGGACATGGTTGGGGGCCTGCTGGCAGGTGCCCCACAGTGCTAGTGGGTGGGGGTGCAGGAGGACATGAGTGGGGGCCTGCAGGGGGGTGGGGGTGCAAGGGGACATGAGTGGGACATGGTTGGGGGCCTGCTGGCAGGTGCCCCACAGTGCTGGGGGGTGGGGGTGCAGGGGGACATGAGTGGGGGCCTGCTGGGGGGTGGGGGTGCAAGGGGACATGAGTGGGACATGGTTGGGGGCCTGCTGGCAGGTGCCCCACAGTGCTGGGGGGTGGGGGTGCAAGGGGACATGAGTGGGGGCCTGCTGGGCGGTGGGGGTGCAAGGGGACATGAGTGGGACATGGTTGGGGGCCTGCTGGCAGGTGCCCCACAGTGCTGGGGGGTGGGGGTGCAGGGGGACATGAGTGGGGGCCTGCAGGGGGGTGGGGTTGCAAGGGGACATGAGTGGGGGCCTGCTGGGGCGTGGGGGTGCAAGGGGACATGAGTGGGACATGGTTGGGGGCCTGCTGGCAGGTGCCCCACAGTGCTGGGGGGTGGGGGTGCAAGGGGACATGAGTGGGGGCCTGCTGGGGGGTGGGGGTGCAAGGGGACATGGTTGGGGGCCTGCTGGCAGGTGCCCCACAGTGCTGGGGGGTGGGGGTGCAAGGGGACATGAGTGGGGGCCTGCTGGGGGGTGGGGGTGCAAGGGGACATGAGTGGGACATGGTTGGGGGCCTGCTGGCAGGTGCCCCACAGTGCTGGGGGGTGGGGGTGCAAGGGGACTTGTGGCTTGGCTGGGGGGCATGCCCATGGTGGATGGGCTGCCTGCGGGACATGACAGGGGTGCAGGGTAGTCCCCTGTGGTGTGGGCTGCCTGCAGAGGTCGTGGAGGGGGTAGAGGGGAGACCTGGGAGGACCCACACTGGCAATTCACCTCTTCAACTTCCCGCACACCCACGTAATACACTGCCCCACTCGCACAGGCCCAATCGCGTGTAGGATTTCTCGCGCACCCCTGTAATACACGTACCCAGGCCAATCGCGTGTAGATTTTCTCGCGCACCCCTGAAATCCACGTACCCAGGCCAATCGCATGTAGATTTTCTCGCGCACCCCTGTAATACATGTACCCAGGCCAATCGCGTGTAGCATTTCTCGCGCACCCCTGAAATCCACGTACTCAGGCCAATCGCGTGTAGATTTTCTCGCGCACCCCTGTAATACACGTACCCAGGCCAATCACGTGTAGAATTTCTCGCGCACCCCTGGAATCCACGTACCCAGGCCAATCGCGTGTAGATTTTCTCGCGCACCCCTGTAATACACGTACCCAGGCCAATCACGTGTAGAATTTCTCGCGCACCCCTGAAATCCACGTACCCCGCTCAATCGTGTATTTAACTTCCCGCGCGCCACTTTTTTGATGCGCTGGGACTCTACCGCCTGCCTTCGTGTGGCGGCCGTGTTTCAGCTTGTGCGTGTCTTTGGCTGTGCGTGGCTTTGCCCTATTCGATTCCATGAATACGTGTGGTTCGAGTGAGTGTGGGCGTTCCGTCTGCTTCCCTGCAGTACATCCCCAGTTATGCCCTTATTTTCGCGTGTTGTTCCCCATTCCGCGCGTTACGCCCCATGTCCCGCCCACTTTCTGGTGTGTGCGCTGAGGTTGTGCGCTTTCACTGTGCGCGTCGCGCACGCCTTTCGCGATGTTGCAGTGACTTGTGCGCCATGCACGGGTTTGGCGCACATCCCGCGGTGAACACGCGCAGGGACTTCCCTGAATCGCACGCGTGCGCCTGTTTTTTTCCGCTTGCGCATGCTTGCGCATGCTTGCGCGAAGATTTTCGGCGCACGTTTGTTCCATGAATCGGCCCCTCAATGTTGTTTTCCACAGACGACTTTCTAAACGTTCCCAATTGATTTTACGTGCATAGGACGTACACTCCATTCCATACAGCAGCGCAGGTACAATCTTTCCTTTGTATAATTTTATTATTGGGAGCAAGGACAAGCAGCAGTATGTGTTTAGTAATTTTTTCAGTTGGCAACTGTATTGTTGTATTTTCCTTTCTAGTTCTAGTGTCAGATCTTTTAATGTGGGTTTTGCTCTTAGATTGAAACCCAGATATTTCACATGTTTGACTATTGGAATAGGATCCTCTGAAATATGCCTTTTCACTTTTTGAGATTTTATATTAGGCTTTCCTAAAATAATGAAATGATTTTGTTCAATCCATTTTTAAATCATTGATTTTCGCATATCTTTCCATTGCAACAAGTAGATGTTTTAAACCTATTGGAGTATTATCTATTAATGCTATATTGTCTGCATATGTTAGTAAATGGATTTTGCACTGTCCGATAATAGGATATACGAATGCCTCTTTATATAAGAAAGGACCTAAATCTGCTAGATACAGATTAAACAGTAATGCTGCTAAGATACACCCTTGTTTTACACCATCATGAGTCTTATTATTTGATGAGAGGTCTCCTTGTAAATCGATGTTTCAGTGTGTAATGCTACAATTATTTGTAGTAAGCCTTCTGGAATATTCCATGATCTTAGTTGTTGCCATAGTTTGGTTCTATTGACTACTTTGAATGCCTTTGACGGGTCAAGAAATGCTATATAAGTTGGTAGAGATTTATTTCTGCGACTCTGGGCATGTAGGATGTTAAACACTAGGCCATTTATGATAGTTGATAAACCTTTTCTGAATCCTACCTTATATTTGGATAGTATTTGATTTTTTACAGCCCAAAGTTGTAATTCTTGAAGGATGATACTTGTGAAAATCTTGCTATCGCAATCTGTTAAGGCTATTAGATGATAATTGTGGGGATCTGATCCGTCTCTTTTTTTGTGAATAGGAATGGCAATAGCTTGTTTCAAGGAATTCGTTATAGTCTTACTTTCTATTATTTTTTAAAATAATTTTGTTAACATAGTTGACCAAGTGTGAGGATCAGATTTGAATATCTTATGTGTTAATACATTTGGTCCTGCTGCACATGATTGAGAGGCTGTCTCTATGAGATTAAAGATGTCTTCTTTTTCAACTTTTAAGATCCATTCAAATGTATTATCAAGATTATGATCACGTAAATATTGTGTGTCTACTTGGGATTCATTAGTATATGTTTCATAGTAACCCTCCTATGCTGTTGCAAGAAGATTACATGTTTGTTGTATATTAAGGAGTTGATTTTGATTGTTTATTAAGGCCCAAAAATGTTTAATCCCAGCTGGTAATAGGGTTTTTAACATATTTTGGCCATCATTAATTTTACCCATTTGACGATGAATGCAAGACCAATGTCTATAACAGTTTTGTAACTTGTTTTCTTTGATCTGGTAAGTGAATAAGTGACTTGCTTTTTTTAACTCTTATGTTTTTATTTAAGTTTTTTTAATATAGGTTTGTTGATCAAATGTTTTAACATGACATTTACGTTGTGTTACTGTTTTGTTTGAGGTGGATTTAGTTTCCATAAAAAATCCACATAGGATACTGGTGTACTTAACTTATCCATTTCTTCTGATATATCTCTTGTAACTAAATGTTTTAATTTTTTATTTAGTTGATGTCTTTTATTTATGGAACTAACTGCTCTGTTTCCTTTAGAGTTTAACAGAAGTTTTGTATCATAACTCTCTTTAGTTGTGTTATTTTCTAATTTGAAATTGATTTGAAGTGCATTGTGGTCACTTTGTTTCCAAGGAAAAACTTCAAACCATTTGCATTTAAGAAATAATTCAGGGGAAACAGTTAAATACACTATAGTGGTGGAACATTTTTTGTTAGACCATGTTTTTGCTGGTGGATTGTCAAAGTGTATGTTACCATTCATAATATTCAAGTTCCACGTGTTAAACAATTCCTTCCACAATTCTCCATTCCGATTGCTGATAGCAGATTTTGACACTAATCTGGTTTCTGCCACACAACTTGCATTAAGATCACCTCCTATAGTTATTGTCATTTGAAATTTTGATGTTTGTTTCTGTAGGAATTAAATAAATATCTTCTATGAATGTAATTAGTGTACGAGCGGCTGGGTTCCAATAGATAATGAATAATAGGAACCCTTTGTCTCCATTTTCCCATTTAGTGATGCATCTAGAGACTAAAATACTGTGCATGTTTTTGCGAATACATTAAATGTTACAGATCACAGTGTTTTTCATTGCAATTAGCAGACCACATGATGGGTGTCCGCGTATGGCACTGATGGCCGGTTGTGTCAAAATTGAATAACCATCAATATACAAATCATTTGTCAGCCATGCTTCCTGAAAAAGAATAATATCATGATGTTTGAAAATTATTTCAGCAATATCCTAGTGTTGAACGCAATGGTCTGGCCGTGATGCACTTGTTTACTCAAGCTTATCCTTCAAAGTAATACCTTTTTGATTAATGAAATGTACTATCATATATTCTGTCATATAATGAGGCACATTATAAGGGGCCATGGTTGTCACCAGACTGTGTGATGAGCCGGGGGTCGGCATTAACAGTGTACAAATCACCACAGCATACTCCACAGCAGTGCCTCAAATCTCTAATTAAAAAAGATAAAATGATTTCAATTCTTTACAACTGTGGCTGCTGCTTAAAAAATATTACACTTCTGTATTTTACTCTTCTGGTTATGATATTTAATAGCTTCATTTTGCTTCTCAGATGCCCGCAGCAGCAAGTCCTTATGATGCGCTCATGATTTAGATGGAGCAACTAATTCTGTAAACTGGTGAGCAGGACCAGTAAGTAGCAAGTAAGTTTAGTAGTTATGTATGCTAATTTTAAAGAAAGCATAAATGTTACCAAACGTGCACATTGTGTGACAGTGTTTTCCTTTTCGTGATGCCTGAATTTTAATATTGAATTGCCTTCGATTGTTATCCAACATTTTAAGACAGTACAGGAGAAAGCTACAAATGGTGGCACAGAATGTGGTCCAGAAATCCTATGAAAAGAGGAGCAAGGACCTAATGAGTCCGAGATCAAGGAAGTTAAACCGAGATATTTGAATGGATCAGGTGTCTGACTATGGTGGTGTAAGTGTGTGTATTACATTGGAGGTTTGCCTCCAAGCCAAAGGGACGTTGGATGAAATTTGAAGGGAGGAAAAGGGCATAAAAAGAAATGTAAATAAGCCCTTGAGAAAAAAGACAGTAAATAGTGGTTCTATCTTGCAACTGGGTTGCTGGGGGCATGTTCGCAAAAACAAGTTGACAACCATTGGGACAGACTTAATCTGACAAATGTGTCCAATTTGTTTGGAAGAAATTACACTTTCTTCATAAATGCACTCACAAAGTTAAAACAAATGAAATATGTGAAATAATAAATATAGCAATTAAACATTTAACTTTTTGCCCAACTACTAACTAAAAGCTGATACAATGACTTGGTATTGTTTCCTTAATGCAAGAGCATGTTCTAAAAATTAATAGACTTGAAAGGGTAGTGTGCATGCCACAATGCCTGTTTTAAGCACTAGCCTCTAAAAATTGGTTGCAAGAACAATTTTCACAATAGAGTGCATACTGGCATTGCAGTAAAAAGTGGAACAAGATCTCTCACCTTGAGTGATCAGTAATGTATTTATCATACTTGATCATTTGGGGTTGCCATCCACTAGTTTAAAGAGCCTAGAAAGAGCAATTGCTTATTCATTCTTACTAATACAGCTCTCTGCCTGAATGTAACTTTCTGTGTCCGAGAATTCTTCCAGACTTAAATTACTTTTGATTGATGATATAATGCAGAGTAGAGGCTCTTTGAAACTCAAAAGCCTCCCTGCAATCGTCCCTTGGGCAGTCATTCTTGCCCTTCATGATCTTTCTTAAACCTTCTGCTAGGTCAGTCTATGAAAGGGATGCATATAACCTAATTTAGTTAATTCATTATTTAAGTACATTGTCCATCTGGTAGCAGAGTGCATGTTGGAGAGTACCAAGTCCCGTATCACCAGATATGTCTGATTGTTGGTAGAGACTTGATGGCAGAGACGTGCCCAGAAAGTTGAGGTGAAAATAGTGCACACGAGACAGGAGTGTAAGGAGTCAAGCAGACTGGGTAAGATAAGCACTTACTACAGATAGGCAACATAGGCAGTGAACAGAAAATGGGCAGGGAATACAACCAAGAAAAACACGTTAGGCTCCCAATTGAGATGTACATAGAATGGAACAAAGAGTTTCCCACTGGTCAGGGGAACTCTAGCCTTCTGAGCTGGTTGTTACTACTGGGGCCCACTCTGAATGCGCATGGAAGAGAGCAGCAGGAATCTGGGCCTAAGGAACAAACAATATAACAATACTCACAAGATTGAAGCCTGTTTGGGTCCAGCAGGAACAGAACCGAGACTGCCCCCTGAAACCGGAACCAACACAGGGTTTACAAACATAGCACAATGTACAAGACTGGCACACGACAAAAGAAAGAGGCAGAGATTGCCTTCTGGAAAACCCAGCAGCCAAACTCTGTACGAAGGAATTACACAAACACATTTGAGGACAAGAACAGTAACAGAAACATCCAGGGAAGTAACAGTGAGCAAGGTCCAGAACAGGGAACAGGATGAAAGAGCACAAGCAAGAAGAAGAAATCTATGGAAAAGGAAGTCGCATATCTTGGCTTCAATATAAGATATGTTCCGTCCTTGGGCCAAGTCAGGACAGCCCTAGAAGGCAAGCTAGTGCAACTGGGCTGCCAGATGAAAAAACCTAATCGGGTTTACTGTTAGTTCACGCTAGAACCTTTTGATTAAGTTATATATTGGTAAGGCAATCCCTGTATTAATATACAGTGTGGATATATATCTGGCCATAAAACAAATTAACTGGGGGTGTCTCGAAGGCAAACTATGGGAAAACATGTTAACTCTTCCACAATGTCTGCTGTGGCGTGTCTAAGATATGAACTAGGTTTACAGTCCCTGAACTCTCATGTCGAATGGAGGGTACTTTCCCTTTATAGGCAGATCATCGTCCCTAAAGAAAACTCACTGTACGTAGATATGAAAGTAATGATGAAGGACTGCTTACATTTTTATTTAAGGAACTAAGAATTTATTATATGATATGATAGGTTATTTATAGTGCACTTAATACCCAGAGGTTTCTAAGCGCGGACCTGGGGATCGAACCTGTGGTGCTCCGTGTCGTCTTGCTTCCAATGCGAGCACCTTGCCCCTGAGCTATCCTCCCGGCACTAATGGAGGCTTTGGAAATGTTGTCTGACTGGGATTGTCTTGAAAAAGATTTGATAGCAAATCTGATGCATGTCAAAGGACGTTTGAAGAACTCTGACTGGATTCGAACAATAACAGAAATACGGAGCACTAAGCTCCACCAGTCACTCTCGCCCTATGTCAAATCAAGAGGTCAACTGGCGAGATATCTCAAATGCTTTCCTAATCCCAAGTATAGCTCGGACTTCCTCAGATTTCATCTGAACCTCTTGCCAACAAGCGACATTCTCTTCATCAGACACAAAGATAATCTGTGTTCGCTGTGTGGTAAAATTAGTCTGCATACCCTGAGACATACATTGCTGGTCTGTGACGGCACAAGAGAAATGAGAACAAAGGCATTTGCAAGATTTGTGGATAATGACTGGTGGTTAGGCATGCCATATTTTTGGGAAAGGTTACTTTCGAGCCACAAATCACTGTTCTCATTGGAGGCTATAAAGCTATTGTGATCACTGAATGTGATGGAACTGTCTGGAAGGCTACTAACCTTTGAGAGTTTAGAACCTGAATCAAGGATCAGCAGAGCGAACTCGATCAGGAATAAAGCTCTGGACTAGGATAACAAGGACTGAACTGCAGACTGATAATAACTCTGGGCTGGAATAGCAAAGGCAGGACTGCATACAGTTAACTAGGAAACTCAGAATCTGGGAAGCTAAAGCCAGGTAACACTGACTATTGGCACAGAGCAAGGAACTGAGGGCAGGGTACAAGAGAATTAATGGTGGAGACCAAGGGGAGCAAAAGGGGATCCGAGAACTGCACGCAGGGGAGCAGGGCTGCAGCGCAGGAAGCAGAGGGGTGGAGCCCGAAAAGCAGGGGAATTCAGGTAAAGTAGCAGGGGTGCAGGGCAGGGAGTATAGGACACTGGAACAGGTGCAGGTTCTAGAAATAGCACCAACGAGACATAGCAAAAATCCAAGTATCAAAACATGTAGTTTGTGAAATAAAATGGGGAAAATACTGAAGTGTTGCAAAGGGAAAGTAAAGGCAGAAATATGAATAGGTGTTGTCCATGACGGATTAAGTGGAATTTCAAGTCCCAATTAGTCCACAATGGGTGCACTTGGTGCTCCAGTGACACGGTCGGGACAATTGTGATGTGGATTCTTCATAATACAAAGCAAAAGGAGCAGAGGAGTCAGCTTAATAGTGTCGCATACATTTTATCCCACACTTCACCTGAATGGTATGAGTTGGTGCACTCTGGCGAATAGCTAATAAAGGGCATATAAAATGATTTCCTGTGGTTTGCATTTGGAGTGGCAGGGGGAGGTGGAGTAGTTCTGCAAAACCCTTGAAACCTGAGCTGTAATATGGTAACAGGATATGCTTGGCCCTATATATCTGCCTTGAGGATTCCAGAAGGAGACCGCCAAATGTCTTCCCATACCTACCAGTGCTCCATTAAACTGTGATAACTTGGTTGCTTGGGGTCACGTTTTGACTACACAACATTACATTGTGCAAAATGGTAACGGACAGAAGATTCCCCCAAGCCAGTTTCTCCATATTTGCGCACATTGTTCTGTGGTTCCTGGCAGCCTTGGCAATGGACATTGCATTCATTTCAGGTTGCATTGTGGTATATAGTCTGACACTAGGGCCTGGGGGTCCGAGCAAGGAGATCTACGTTATCTGCAAAGGCCAAAATGTTTGTTAAAATTACCAAAAAGGCAACCCTGCCTAACTCCATGCATAACGGAATTTGTGAGAGAGATTGCTAACCTCATCTGGGCCGCCGATATCTCTAAGTGTAGAACATAGCTCAGCCAGATTTGTAGAGTTGAAGGCAGCTAGATGGTCCATAAAACCCAAATTAAGAGGAATGTTATGGCCAAGAGCATACTTTTGTCAGTCCAGTTAAGCTTTGAAATGTGTTCCCCCACCCCCAAACCATTTCGGCAAAGCTAATCTGGGCATCTCTAAGGATATTATTCTGTAAATCTCAATCTCTGAATCTATGGTAAATTACAATTTTGCTGTTGAATCTATTAGAGAAATTGGGCAACAGCATCTGGGATTCAGTCTTTTTGCCCTTCTTGAAATTCGGGATAATTAAAGGCATCTTCCAGTTAGAGAGACCATGGGGAAACTCTAAAAGAACAAGTCTCAACATTTGCATTGTATTGGCTATTAATAATTGACTCTTGGTGAACAGTGAAAATGAAATATTGTGGAGTGTGAACTGAAATCAGCAAGTGCCTTTTTTATGGTGAAATGTTTACCCCGGATATAGAATATTGTAAATGACAGTAACAAGCAGAGTGCAAATACAACATTCAAGCTTAAATATTGAGGAACCTTGGGGGGCGTGGTTTGGAAGCCATGATGTAGGTGGCGTAACTCCCGAGCTCCGGCGAGATCCTGAGATAAATCGATGGCACTGGCTTGCTAGAGCAGATATCACAGCCAAACGACAAGCATCGGAACACTGACACAGCGACTGGAGCACCTCCCCGTCAAAAACCAGAGAGGGAGACGGACGCATTTGGTGTCCTCAGATTTCACTGCTGAGGACCAAGATGGCGGATGCACCGGCGATGAAGGAACAGAGGGAGATCTGTCGGAAAGTGTAAAGCGGAAGGCTTGACAGCTAAGCTGTCAACAAAGCTTTGGGGACACGCCGCACAAGGACAGCAGCCCACAAACCCTGGGGGACCCGGTCCGCATCGCACAGGAAGAAGAGCACAGGGACGGTGGAGCACGCCGCAATCAGCGGGCACGGAGACCGAGAACTGAAAATCAAGGCTCATGGTGCGGGTGCTGAGGACTGGCGGTCCCTGCATTTCAGCAGGAGCGGATCCAGCGTGGACCCGGGACATCAGCCCCACCAAAGTCGTTTGGTGAGCAGCAGAGACAGCATTGGAGGGAAGACGCATTGGGCAGAACGGGCCCGGTTGCAGCATAGCAACCCCCAGCCCGCTCTGTGCGCATAGGCTGCTAACGGGAGAGGAGGGGGACCCGAAACGCTGCTGGAACCTGTTGGTTCCAAGGAAGGCCAGGAGGAAAAGTGGACAGACATTGGGGGGGCGGCTGCTAACTTAACTAGAAGTGGAGCTGCTCACGCCCCGCCACACTGTTGTACCGCGTACTGTGGCCTCGGAATGGAAACAACAACAGGGAGCAGGCAGGGGACAGAGCAGTGGTGCCCCTCTCCCTGGAGTGCACAGGCCTCCAAGCAGCTCCAGGCATTCAGAGGTAGACAAGCCCTCTGGCCCGGAGTAGGCAGGAGGATGAAGAGGGTGGCGGCTGCCATCTAATACTGATAACAGCCCTGAAGAAGGAGAGTAGAAGGACGAGAACACTGTACAAAAGAAATAAACTACTGCATAAGCCACAAAACACGGTATTCAGGAGGGACAACTGGTTGGGGTCTAAACAGCTGCTATAGAGTGACAGATCCCCGGGAGACAGGCTCAGAAAGTGCCAGGAGGTACCACCACGTTGCACGGAACGAACAGGCCATAACACCAGAAGAGACCAACTACTGGGACAGAGGCACAGGAGGCCTGCCTGAAACGCTTCCAGAAACAGCAGGGAGCTAACAAACCGAGGCACCAAAGACACGCCATTGGTCACGAGATCCAAGCAGGCACCCAAAACTACTTAAGGTACATGTGGCGGGACACATAAGATGGAGGATAAGACCCCCGGCCTAGAACGCACAGGCCGCTGCCCGACAGAGAAGGTGGAACCTTGATACACACAGAGGGCGAGAGAGAGCGATTCCAAAGGAGGTGAGGACACAGCTGTGAACAAGAGACACGGGAGAGTGTGGGGGGTATAAGATCTGCCTGAAGTGCATCACGGGAGAAGGGCCAGGTGGGAAAAGAATACCACCACTGGACCCACTCCCCAGGAAGACAACGCGCTACGACGAGAGGCATGGCACCAACCAGGGTACATGGGAGAGCACAACCCACTCGAGAACACCACGGAGACGTCCCAGCAAGGGGTCATCTCGACAGAAGCATCCTACAGAGACTAGTAGGAAGGACATAGCATCACGTCAGACAGCATAGAATGTCAAACAGGCAGAAAGGGGGAAAGGGCAGACAAACCAGCATTGAACCCTTTGCTTAGAAGTCGGACAAGGGATTGCCTACCCCATTAGACGCGGCCATGGCCTCATCCAGTGCTACGCAGAAGGACGAGACGGAGGGCAGGAACCCAATACTAGAAGCTATAGCAGAGCTGAAGATGTCCATGGAAGACAAGCTGGATACAGCTATAGCGGCCTTGAAGACTTCCCTAGAATACAAGATGGATACAGTGATGGTAGACGTGGGTGTCCTCCGACAGGATGCGCAGAACCTTGCCGATCGGGTGGGCACGGCAGAACAACAAGTCCAGCGTTGTGGCAGCCACCCAGACCCAAATGTCAGACGTGCTCCAACGGGTGAAGATCCTGGAACAGAGGGTGGAGGACGCAGAAGGGAGGGCTCGAAGGAATAACATTCGGATAGTTGGGCTGCCAGAGGGAGAAGACGTCGAGAACCGTCTGTTAGATGAGATTTGGGTGGGGGTGCTGTCCCAAGGCTTTGCAATAGTGAGAGCCCACAGGGCCCTGACCAGGAGGCCTCAGCCAGGAGCTCTGCCGAGATCAATGATTGCAAGAATCATGAATTTTGAGGACAGAGAGAAGATATTGACATTCTCCAGAGAAGGGTGGGGTTATAACTAGAAATTCCTCCAGAAATAATGATCTACCCAGACTACACCATCATGGTTCAGAGGCAACGTTCTAGATTTGGACCCACTAAGGAACGCCTCAAGGCAGCAGGACTACGTTACATGTTGCTGTGTCCAATAAAATTGAAGGTGATCCGAGAGGGTAGATCACATTTTTTCGAGACAACGGAAGATGCTCAGGCGTGGATGGACCAGCAGGGCATCCCGCGGGGTAGATCCAGAAATGGCAACAACGAGAACCCCCCGGAGGGCAGCGAGAGTGAACTAACCATGGGAAGATGGTTCCGACACCATAGACACTATGCAAGCCAGCAGACATTTAACTAAAGGAGCAATGAGAATTGCTATTTCCTCAGAAGGTGACGAGACACGTAACCCCAATACTTTTGTTCGTTAGGATGTCAGTTTGGAGGCATCATGCTGCCGCAAGCCAGCTCCACCTCGGTGGGCAGTGCAAGAGATGCAACGAGGCCCGAGCAGGGGGAGGGTGGCTGGGCATTTGGTTACTAGTTACGGTTAGTGAGTGGTTAGTTTATTTGTTTGAGAGGATGGCAGGAGGCACCAGTAGTGGAGGAAGCAACGTACGCAGAAGCAAAAAATAGGAGTCAGAGGTGGCAGAAACAAGGAAGAGCAGGAAGCCAAAACCCTGAGGAATATCACCAGTCAGAGACCTATGAAGGCAGTGAGGTGGGAATGCGCTGGCGTGAGGAGACAAACTTGGTTTACAAAGAGTTAAGATGCCCCAAGTTGGGGCAGAGAGATGGAGACACAAGGTGGAGACCAGATGGACGGCTATGGGACGACGGAGCCGTAAGAGACACATGAATATGGGCCCAGATGAGATTTGTGGTTTGTCCAGATGAGATCATGATTGCAACTCGGAACGTAAGGGGGCTCAATGACTATGTTAAAAGACTCAGAGTATATGCTTGGCTAAATAGGATGAAGATCAAGATAGCGATGTTATAAGAGACTCACCTGACACGAGAGAAACAAACAAACCAAGGTGGACAAGAAATGGGGAGGAAGGGTGTACAGTTCCAAATATTCCAACTATGCTAAGGGAGTACTAATCTGGGTGGCCCCAGGGGTTCCATTCCAACTAATAAAGCAAGAGCGTGACTCGAAAGGAAGAATGCTCCTAGTGCATGGAATGCTGGAAAATAAGGAGATTTGCTTAGTGAACACGTACGCACCGAACCATGAAGCAACCGAATTCTTTAGGGGGCTTGCGCCCAGATTGGCGCAGTACAGATAAGCAACATTCATCTGGGCGGGGGACTTCAATTGCACTCTAGACCCACTTCTCGACAGATCGGACGACAAATACAGGAAGCGGGCACCTCCAGCCAAAGCGTTGCAAATGACCCTGACCCGATTGCAGCTGGCGGACGTATGGAGGAAAGTACACGGTGAGGAGAGGGGGTATACACATTATAGAGCCCCCATGGAATATTTACACGCATAGATTACCTATTCACGGGCACGGAATCTCTGATAGAATTTCCGGGGATCAATATTAAAGGAACACACATTATCCGACCACGCACCAATAGTAGCAACATGGGTACACACCCACAGGAGTGCCCCAATACCAACTTGGCGGCGAAGGCGTTAAAGGAAGGGGGGGTCGAGGAATTCTTGCATGAGGTGATAGAAGACTTCATAATGTGGGAAGCGTTGAGAACAATGGCACACTCTGGGATGCGTTCAAAGTGGTGATGAGGGGGCGGCAATAGGCAAAACGGGGGGCTAAGAGGGGAAACTGTGGCGGTATTGTGCAACTTGGAAAGGGAGATAGAACGGGAGGAAGGCAGGGTGGGTAGAATAGGAGAGGAACCAGGAGAGCTAATGGAGCTGAGACTAAGACGTGTAGAATTTAGAGAGAAACTGGGAAGGTTGAGCAATGGGCAGTATATACATCGGCTACAGGCAGTGGGGGTCTAACCAGGCAGACTTGTGGCATGGCTCACCAAGCAGGAAAGTAAAAAAGAACTGATTAATGTGATATATGATGAGGCGGGGAGGGAGGTCGGGAGTCAAGAGGGCATTAACACACTATTTTCTCACTTTTATGAGCGATTGTATGACCGCAACCCAGAGGTGGAGCCGGGGGATATTGCAGATGCACTAGCAGAAATAAGATTGTCGAAGCTAGCAGAAGACCAGGCCCAACTATTAGATGAACCCCTTACGGTGGAAGAAATAGAGACAGTAATCACTGAACTCCCATCAAGCAAGTTCCCGGGTCCCGATTGGCTCCCGGTAGAATTCTACAAGGAATATAAGAGCACTTTAGCATAGAGACTGCTCGAACCGTTCCAAGAGGTGTATGAGAAGGAACAGTTGCCAGATAGCATGTCAGAGTCAGTAATCATACCGATCCTTAAACCTGGGAAATTGCCTCTGGAGTGCGCCTCATACAGGTCGATCTCCTTCATTAATCAAGATGCCAAAATCCTCACAGCTGTGCTAGCCAACCGCCTAAAACGAGTGATACCCGCGCTGATCCACACGGACCAGACGTGTTATGTCCCGGGGGAATACATCGTGGAATCTCAGGAGGCTCCATCACGTTGTGGATCCCACAAATCCTAGATGGGGCGAATGTGCTGTAGCGTCGTTAGACACGGTGAAGGCCCACTTTGGAATAGGGGAGGGGTTCCTCAGGTGGATCAGGTTGCTATATAAGGATCCCAGGGCTAGAGTGAAAACTGGACGGCATATCTCAGAGGTCTGGAGGATATACAGAGGGACTAGGCAGGGTTGCCCGTTATCGCCGATGTTGTATATATTGGCTCTAAAACCGCTGGTGGTTTTCTTTAGAGCCGAGTATGGAGACACAGGGATAGACATAGATGGAGCGGTACATCAAGTCTCGCTGTACGCAGATGACATGCTGCTATTTGTGGAGAACCTGCGAGAAAACCTGTCCTGTCTACTGGAAGTAGTTGACACGTACACCAGACTTTCGGGTATAGCTATTAATAAAGAGAAGTCCCTACTATTTCCCCTGGAAGACTTGAGGCGGGTCCCTTTGGAACAGCTCCCGGATCTAGGACTCAGGTGGGCTCCGCGCTCCTTCCGATATCTGGGGATAGAGATACACCATGACACCGCAGATGCACAAAAAAACAACACGCATGCAGCCCTTGACAGAACGCAAAAAGCTGTGGGATTCTGGGGAACACTTCTGCTGGGTATGATGGGGAAGGCGGCCCTCTTGAAGATGGTGGTACTCCCACGTCTGTTATACTTCTTTACGAACATCCCATACAATATACCCAGGACCTTCTTCACAAAACTGAATACAATAGCACAACAGTTCCTGTGGGGGGGAGGGAGGTGCAGGATTGCCATGACGACACTGCAAAGAGTCTATGCTGCAGGAGGCATTCGATTGCCAGACTTTGAAAAGTACTAACTGGCGGGGCAACTCCAATTTGTGGTCAAATAGCTGGGGGAGGACACAACAATAGACATTAAGCTCTTCCTGCCAGTGCAAAAAGCATACTTTTTGAGGGAACTGCCATGGATCGATAATTCCTTGATCAAGACCCTACCAAACATGGTCAGACTTGCAATAACACTGTGAGGCAGGGCCTGGAAACTTCAGGGGATGAAGGATCCCTGCTCAACACAGATCCCCCCTGGCAGGATTCGTAGGCCCAGATACAGGAACTCTAGCGACATACAGATCCCAGTGGGAGGCCAAAGGAGTGGCCCAGGTGGGAGACCTGAGGAAGGAGGGACAATGGGCGGAATTCCAGGACATTATAGAGGAACAAGATATACACGAAGGTCAGTTTATTCTACACGCTAGAATGGTAATGTCAATTAAGAAGAGATGGCTAGAATGGCCGGAGGAAGAGGATACGGAGGGGGGGCTGGATGCATGGTATAACATTTCAGAAGAGGGGCATACAGCTTCAAGATGATATGTACAACTGCTATGACCCAGCAATGCGCAAGATTTACAAATGAGGACGCTGGGAAGAAGAGCTTCAGAGACCCTTTAGTGAACAGGAATGGGCGAGAGCGCTGAGATATCCAAAAAAGGTGTCCAGGAACGCAAGGTTTAGGCGAGCACAGTTCTACCTTACGCAGAGGGCATATCTCACGCCCAAAAGGATGACCATAAGGAGACCAGGGGAACCCTGTAAATGCCCCCGTTGCCATGACGAAGAAGCTGACTTCTCCAGCATGGGGTCTGGCATGGATTCACATGCTCATGAATATTCCCCGTCGTCAGGCTGGGAATCCTCGGTAAAGAAAAATCAGTATCAGTTTTGTTTCTGATCTGTCTTTCGTAGTAGTAACCAATCACTGATCTCTGCATCATACTGACCACAGCCAATGACTGCCATCTCCCTAAGCCCCGCCTCTGGCAGTCATCTTCAGATTTTTACTGCACATTCAAGTGTTGGGATCCTCGTGCTATTGCTCTCGAGCTTTAGTGCTTTTTTCACGCTTTTTTCATAGGAAAATTTTCTCTTTTTCGGTCAAAAGAGCCTCAAGCTCCACCGTTTCTTTATCCGATCAACGGGGACCCGTGTCGGATTCTTCTACGCCCCTCAAGGGTGAAGATTTCGTCGAGCCACGCTTTTGGAGGACTCCAGAAGTTTCTCAGGCCCATCTCGGACATGGCCCAGGAGAAGGGAAGCTCGACGCCCGGAAAGCTGTTCAGGGTCTGCCCTGGATGCCAGCTTCAGAATGTTTTCAAGGAGGATGAACACTCCCTTTGCCTCTACTGCCTGCATGAGGACAAGACGCACGTGGAGAAGGACTGTGCGTTTTGCGGCAATATGTCGGAGCAGACCATGAAGGACCGCCATCTGCGTCTCGCCAACTGGCTGGAAGGGAAGAGCCCGTCAGGCGAGAAAAAGAAGATGTCCGAGCGCTCTTCTAAGACCTTTGAGGGCGCCCTGGCGACGGGGGCCCAACAGAAGGCCAAGCACTGTGAGTCCGCTGGCACCGGGAGCGCCGAACGGTCGGGCTCTACGGGTGCCAGGCAGGGCGCATCCTCCCCGGCGCCATCAACCACGAGCCAACACTCTGGCTCGGGTAAGAGGAAGGCCGAGCACCCGGCGAAGCTCCTGGAGAGACCCCAGACGAGCTCGAAGGCCCCATTGGAGGGGGAGCGAGGCGGTGACCCTCCCCCCAAGGAGAAGGCGGTGAGCGCACCTAAGGTGGTGAAAGCCTTGATCCACCCGGCCAAGGCCTCTATCGAGACAGTCGCGGCAGCCCTGGCTCAGCCTGTGGAGGCTACACCAGTGGTGGCGACCTCGGGGCCCAGAGTCTCCCTGCCACCGCGGAGGGAGTCCTCTTTCATGCCCATCGACAGGACCCCCGTGAAACCTCCGACGGAGAAGAAAAAGGTGGGGCAGGAGGTCGTCGTGGATTCGGTCTCAACCTCTGAAGAGGAGCTGATCGAAGTCTTAAGCCACGGCGTTGGCGTGGAAGAAGACCAGCCCGTCGGGAGGGACCCCGACGTCGGAGACGACGATAACGTCGAGGGTGCCGACGGTGCTCCTGACCGCCCGTCGGAATCCCCTCAACCAGTGCCGCAAGACAACTCGGTGGCCATTTTGTTGGCTATACAGTCCTTATGCTCGGAGATAAGGACGAGATTGCCGTTACCACCAACGGAGGAACCGCTCCCGACGGGGGACCCGGAGCCAGGCCCTTCTGGGAGCCCTCCTCTTAAGAGAAGAAGGATTCATCCTCCATCTCCTTTTCAACCATCGCGCCCTGCCCAGCCCTCCTCCCCGTCCACGACCCGTGGGGATGATACGGGGACGGATACGGCCGCGACGGGTACAGACGACGAGGTTTACGACGAGGATCTCCCGTCATCACCTCCTCCCCGGGCTGCCCCGCCCGACGAGATTGGATCGTTTCATGCCATGATCGCCAGGGCATCCAAGCTTTTCCAGCTCTGCCCGGAAGAGAAGAAGAAGGAAGGTTTCCTTTATCAACGTCGCAAGACCAAGAGGAGGACGGTCCTCGCTGTACCTCTACTGGACGATATCTGGGATGAGGGTCTCGCCCTCCTCAAGAACGCATCCACAACGCCTGCGAGAAGAGATCGGTACGAGAAGAAGTACCGGGTCCCGGACGCGGCCCCCTGTGCCTTCGGGCGCAGCCGACACCGGACTCGGTCGTCTCTGCGGCGGCCAGGAAGAAAGCAGGGGGGGCCTTGGCCTCTATGTCAACCTCCCCGTCAGACGGCGAGGGAAAGAAATTGGACACGATGGGACGCAGAGTCATCTCATCGGCAGCGACGACGATTAAGGCTGCCAACGCCTTGGCTATCGTAGCCCGCTACGACAGGGAGTTGTGGTACAAAATCGCCCCACTGCTGGACTTCCTACCAGACGACAAGAGGGCGGAGGCCCTAGAGATCTTGCAGGAAGGAGAAGTGACGTCGGACCACGCCATTACGATAGCGACGGACATCGCTGACACTGGATTTCGCCAGTTGGGCAACGGTGTGTGCCTTAGACGGCGTGGATGGCTCAAGGCAACGGACTTCCGGCAGGCCGTGCAGACCAGGGTCTTGGACATGCCGTTCAACTGGAGCAACCTGTTTGGGAAAACAGTGGACGATTCCCTACAAGCCATCAAGACGGAGACGGCCCGGGCTCTTGGTGTTCTCCAGCAACGACGGCCGCCCTTTCGGAGCGGCGGAGGCAAGCAGGGTGCCTCCAAAGGTTCCGGCAGCGGATTTTCCACCTATCGTCAAGTGGCCCGTTCGTCGTCACAGGAAGCCTATAGGGGACGAGGCAAGTCGGGCGGACCCTGCCGTTGTCGCCAGGGAGGACAAGGCGGCAAAGCCTCTTCGAAGCAGGACTGAACCGGCCGTGGGGTCAGGCCCCCACCAAAGCACCCCGGTGGGAGGCCGGCTGGCGAGCTTCGTCAGCGTGTGGGAGTCCATCTCCACCGACCGATGGGTGCTGGACGCCCTGGCCCAGGGTCACGCGCTCGAGTTTCTAAAGAAGTGCCCGCGCATCCCCCCCCGTGGCCAGGAAGGAACATCACGTCCCTCAACTTCTCTTGGAGGTAAAGCCGATGCTCAAGAAAGGCGCCATCGAGCTCGTCCCAAAGAGGCTTCGGGGCTCCAGAGTTTACTCAAGATACTTCCTTGTGAAGAAGACGGGAGGATGGCGTCCCATCCTGGACCTACGACGACTGAACAAATTCATCAAGGCACAGAAGTTCCGGATGGTCACCTTCCAGCACGTCCTGGGTCAGCTGGAGGAGGGCGATTTCCTGTTGGATTTGGAGGATGCTTACTTCCATATCCCCATCCTAAAGGGACACTGAAAGTTTCTCAGATTCGTGATCCAAGGGCGTCACTACCAGTTCAGAGCCCTTCCCTTCGGATTGAGGTCGGCATCCAGGGTGTTCACAAAGTGCCTCGCACCGTTGGCGACGCGGCTGCGCCTGGAGGGGATCCACGTCTACCCCTACCTGGACGACTGGCTCATCCGAGCAAAGACAAGGGAACTCGCCGCGGAGCACACGGCGAGGACTGTCCAACTACTCACGGACCTGGGATTCTCCATAAACTACGCCAAGTCCCACCTGGTGCCCGCGCAAGACGCGCTGTTTCTGGGAGCGAAACTCGACACAGTGGCGCTTCTGGCCTCTCCGTCGGAGGAAAGGACGAGGGCCATCTTGGGCAAGGTGCAGCAGATGCTGGTTGCGGTCGTGGCCAGGGTGAGGTCCATCAAATCCCTCCTCGGAATGATGTCTTCTTGCATTTATCTCATCCGCCTGTGCAGGCTTCGGATGCGCCAGTTACAGGAGTTCCTGGACGCTCGCTGGATTCAGACGACGGGCAGCTTCGAGGACACGATCACACTCGACGAAAGCTTCAGACGAGGGATCCGGTGGTGGGGCGCCCGCACGAATCTGAAGGCGGGCATGGACTTCCAGACCCCGGGCCACCAGAAGACAGTGACCACGGATGCCTCCCTGGAAGGGTGGGGAGTGCACACCGAAAATCTGCATGCGAGAGGCCTTTGGCTTCCGACGGAGAAGTCCCTCCATATCAACGTCCTGGAGCTCTGTGCAGTGTTTTGGGCCCTCAGGTCCTTTCTTCCGTCCCTCAAGGGCAAGGTGGTGAGGATCTTCACCGACAACACCACCACCATGTTCTACATCAAGAAGCAGGGCGGTACCAGATCCCCAGCCCTGTCCAAGGAGGCGCAGGATCTGTGGCATTGGGCTGTTTCTGAAGGGATGGTTCTGGTGCCGTTTCATCTGGCAGGAATAAAAAACACCATCGCCGACTGGCTCAGCAGAGAGCTGCGCTCGTGCCACGAGTGGGAACTACGACAGGATCTAGTGGACCGCCTCTTCCGACGGTGGGGCACACCCCAGATCGATCTGTTCGCGACGGTGACGAACTCCAAGTGCCGGAGGTTGGCCAGCAGGTTTCCCCAGCCGAGGAGCATGGGCGATGCTTTCTCGTTCCCCTGGGAGGGCCTGTTTCTATACGCGTTCCCTCCATTGCCGTTGCTGATCCGGCTCATCAACCAGCTCAAGAGGTCACGGTGCAGGATGATCCTCGTCGCACCTGCGTGGCCGAGGCAGATATGGTTCCCGGACCTTCTGGACTTGTCAGCGTCCCCGTCAATCAAGCTGCCAGTAGACGCGGATCTTCTCTCCAGGGAAGGAGGCGCCATCCTCCATCACGACCCGAAGTCGCTGAATTTGCAGGCCTGGCTCCTGCAGCGTTAGAGTTTGGAGGCTACGACATACCGGCCGACTGCAGAGAGGTTCTTGCAAAGGCCAGGGCGTCCTCAACTCTTAAATGCTACGGACACAAATGGAAGAGGTTCTCTGTCTGGTGCCATGCACAGAAGATTAACCCTCTACGGATTACGGCTCCTCAAGTACTGCCGTACTTACTGTCGCTGGCCAAGGCTGGACTGGCGCACGCTTCCATCAAGATTCATCTTGCTGCGATCTCCCGATACACCAGAACCACGGGACGGACGTTTTTGTGGTCTCATCGTCTGGTGAAAGAATTCATGAAGGGACTGTTCAGATCGTTCCCGCTGGTGAAGGCTCCGGCCCTGGCGTGGGAGCTCAACGTGGTGCTGACCAAGCTCATGGGACCTCCGTTTGAGCCTCTGCACTCAGCTCTGTTAAAGTTCCTGTCGTGGAAAACAGCTTTTCTTGTGGCCATCACCTCCGCACGACGAGTGGGAGAGATCCAGGCCCTTTCCTGCAAGCCCCCGTACTTGACTTTTCACGACATGCGGGTAGTGCTCAGGACGCACCCCTCCTTCATGCCCAAGGTGCCGTCGGACTTCCACCTAAACAAACCCTTGGTGTTGCCTGTTTTCTTCCCGTCGCCTTCGTCGCCGGCTGAAAGGACTTTGCACTCGCTGGATGTGGCTAGAGCGCTGAAGTTCTACGTGGACCGCACAAAGAGTTTTCGGAAGACCTCACAACTTTTTGTGAACTTTGGACCTGTCAATCAGGGCAAGGCTCTCTCAAAGGCTTCCATTTCCAGATGGCTCTCCGGCTGTATCATGTACTGTCATCGGTTGGCAAACCGACCTCTGCCCGGCCGTCCGAGAGCCCATTCCACCAGAGCGATCGCAGCTACCACAGCGTTCCTATCTGGTGTGCCCCTGCTGGACATCTGCAGGGCTGCTACGTGGAGGTCGACGCACACCTTCACGAAATTCTACTGCGTCGACCGGGATTCCAGGGAGGAGTCCAGGGTCGGCCAAGCAGTGCTGCGCAACCTGTTCGCCTAAGGTGAGCCTGGTGAGAAGGGAAGAGATGCTTAATGTTGAGTTGTTGTATTGCTTAATGTTGAGCCTGTTGCCACCTCCCGTGGTTGTGCATGTGTCTACTGCTATGTATTCTTTTATTCATGAGCATGTGAATCCATGCCAGACCCCATGCTGGAGAAGGAACAAGTTACTTACCTGTAACTGTTGTTCTCCAGCATGGGTCTGGCATGAATTCACATGCGAACCCTCCCGCCTTCCCCTCTGCGGCTCTTCACTTGGTCATACTGCCACTTCACGTGCTACCAAATCTGAAGATGGCTGCCAGAGGCGGGGTTTAGGGAGATGGTAGTCATTGGCTGTGGTCAATATGACGCAGAGATCAGTGATTGGTTACTACTACGAAAGACAGATCAGAAACGAAACTGATACTGATTTTTCTTTACCGAGGATTCCCAGCCTGACGACGGGGAATATTCATGAGCATGTGAATCCATGCCAGACCCATGCTGGAGAACAACAGTTACAGGTAAGTAACTTGTTCCATGCTGCATATGTTTTGGACCTGTCCAGTAATTCAGACTTTCTGGGAGGGAATCGGGAGGAAAGTGGCGAGGGGGGACTCCAGATGCAAGCATGGGACCCCAAGCTGTATCTACGGGGCCTCTTCCCTAGAGGAGGCAGACAAAGGACACACCTGGCCAAAATGAAAGATCTGGTATGCATATTGGCCAAACGTCGGATAGCAATGACCTGGAACTCCAAGGAGGGCCCAAGTATAGACTCATGGTGGTTTGATCTCCAGAAGTGGGCGGTGGCTGAAACAGTGGTATGGACTAGAGCAGTGCAGAGGGGGGAGGGAGAAAGTAGTCAGAAGATAACGGCTTGGAACTCCCTAGTGCAAGATCTATTTGGACTAGGGACAGGAAGATACTGGAGATCCTGGGGGAACAGAGGAACATTAGCAAGAAAAGGGAGGTGAACATGCAGAGCCCCCTGAAAAACCGGGAGGGCAAGAGATATTTGAGACTGATCAAATGGATGGAGGTGGTCTACAACAAAACGGTCGCAGGATCACTCAAGACGAAAAAGCAGGGGCGGAATCCACACAGAAGTAACAGAGTGGTGGTTGTGTTAAGTTTTGTTTGTTGTTTGGTTTTTGTGGTTGTTTATTGTTTAAAATAATAAAAGGTTTTCAACAAAAAAAATAAGTATTGAGGAACCTTTTATTTGCTGGTGACTTACAAAGCTTTGGCCATGTTCCATATTCGTCCCTAAGTGTAAAGACCGGGGCATTTTTTTGATTATATGCTTAGATCTGGTGTTTCATGGAGAGGTATATGACCCATGGTTTTAGACGAGACGTTTTTAGTTTGTGGGTTAAATCATTTTTTGGAAAAAGTTCAACTAAGTTTCCATTGCTAAAATTAAAAGGCAGACCAGTGAGCCCATTGAGGGTGTTAAGACAGAATTTCATTTTTGGGGGTTTGACTCCTCAACTTTCTGGGTGCCCTAAATGTTTCACTGGCTTCCTTGGTTTTTCAACATTTCTTGTTTGTGGACAGGGGAACTTCTACTGAAGCACACCTTTCACTGCAATCGTTTTTTCTGGTGTGCTGCCTGTAATAGCCCATAAGGCTACCAGAACAGGATTGCTTTTTAAGTACTTCGTGTTGGTCCCATGGGTGCTATTCCCATCCCTAAAGTGTGTTGTGGAGTAGGCTGGCAGCAGCTGTGATTTAGATGTTGGCAACACCAGGAATGTAATCACTTTCCTGCATTAGTAGCCCAGTGCACCTTTAACGCAGTATGATGAATCAAGGGTATTTGTCCCTTCTCCCCAAGGGAGAGCCACCCCCTTTGAGGCTAGGGGGGTGAACCTGTTCTGCAATACGCTCTCCCTCTGGGTATGGGCAAGTGGGACCTCACTCCAGTTCATATGAGGAACTCCCTAGATTTCCCAACATAACGGCATATGTGGGACTGCCTGCTAGGAAGAAGAATGTAACATCTTTATTTTTGGCTGCAGGCAATGCGGAAGTGAATCTATTGGGAAAAGGAAAAGAGGTTGTCTCTTTTAGAACAGACGTGTATTTACCTTAACGATTGGAGGAAGGAGGAGAGAGTATGGTATGCAGGGGAAGCCACCTGACGTGATCCCGACTTTCAAATCATTGAGGAACGCCACAGTGAGTTGACACTGAGAATTGCAATGGGTAAATCGCTGCCCGAGAAGAGAGAAGTATCCTGCAGCTGGTGGTGGAGTGATCACAGATGCCTTGTGGTGGGTGAGATGCCAGCTAAACGACACCAAGACCATCACAGCTGGGACCGTGAGGAGCTCCCTGTCGCCCACGTCTGTAGACAGCTGCAGCCTGAGGGGAAGCAGAGAGCGAGACCCTGACGAACATCCAGAACAGAAAAACTGAAAACAGAGATTACACGACTGTGTGCTGATCCCTACAACTTTCCCCTATGCAGATGAAAGTACCGGGGAGAATGGAAAAGCGGGAAGTCGCCGGGGCAAGAGAACATGAAGAGTGCAACTCATCCCAGTCATAAAGACGAGATACAAGGAATAAAGTTGTTTGATTGCCAATGTGAAAGGCTCGTAAAGCAAGTAGCAAATTGTGAGGATGATAAAGAGGGACTGGACACAATTACCTTGGGAAGAAGGGAAAAGGTCTTATGAACAAAGAGTGGCTAAATCAAAGCCCATTTACGGCTTCTGAGGAATATGATGAAAGACTATTAAGAGAACCAGATAATAATTGAAGGAAGAGTATAAAAGAGAGAACCTAGGAGTGGGTGAATCTTAAAGGTGACCAAGTCCCATGCAAAGGCTTAATTGAGCGACTGTAAAAGGGTCATAACTGAAGACAAGAGCATGAGAGACACGCTGTAAGCGGAACAACCTTAAAGAGAGCACCAAGCCCAAACATTTTTTACAAGAGTTCATGTGGGAGGTATCCAGAGTTTACCATAAAAGGTTGTATAAAGAAACTCAAGTGTAAGAGAGTGACATTTCCATGCAAAGACCAGCAAAAACTATGTGAAGCCCAGGAGAAGAAAGAACTTCTCTTGGCTCAATTTAAGTTGGTTAAGCTAGTGTTAGGGTCTGGTAGAGTTAGATTTGGACTGAGCACATTTTACTTTGGGACTTCCTGACTACAGATGAGCACCCTTAGTTTCTTTAGATAGGCAGGGTGATTCATTTACAGGATGTTGGGCCTTTTCATATAATTTAATTAGTGTTCATAATGTCCTTAATGTGTCAGACTCCTTCTTTCGATTCGCCAAAGTAGCCATTTGGCTATTATTTTGTTTTGGGCACCTTTTTCTCTCTCTGGACCACAATGCATAGCCAAAATGGCCACTTTTATGCAATAGACTCATCCTCAGCGCTCTTGGTTTAGGTTTAAAATCCTCTAGAGTTCCCAATTTACATCCAGTGTGGGCGGGCCAGTGTGTTTGGTGATTTTGAGCCAGACTGTATGGCTGACAAAACCCGTGCATGAGGCCCTGTGTATTCTCAAGAACTATGCTCGATTTCCTGGAAGACTGATGTTGAAGACTGGCTGCTTCTGAGGACTCTGATGTTGCCATAAAGTGTCATTGCTCCGGGCTCCTTTTTCTTCTGGTGAAATCCAATATTGGGCTCCTCTATTCACCGCTCCAATCCTACTCACTAGCTGGACTGCCTGCTCTTCTGTGGGACACTTTATTGGCCTCTGCAGTGCTACCTCCTTGACAAATCCTTCAGATCCATGCACCTTAAGGTTGGGAGTCTTCCTGGCCTAGGAGGTGAGTGGCCTGCAGCTGCCTCACCTCAGCTCTGTTTTATCCTAGGTCACTGCCTGCCCGTTAGCCCCGTCATGGGATAATTTCTACCTGGTTGGCTGTCCCTTCCTGTGCCCTTCAACCTTGGTCTGGATCCTCTGTGTTCCTGTTGCCGTTTTCGTGGATGCTGGGGCTTCTTGTAGGTAGTCTTCTGAGGCATCCTATTTGTTGCTCCTTTGGGTCATAGGGCAAACTGATTACATCATGGCTCTAAGTTAGTTTAATTCAAAGCTCTGAACCATGGCTGGCCCAACCTAAATTCAGTGCCCAAAACTCCTAGTTCTCCAACTGTTTCTGGGGGGGATCTTCTCCGTGCAGCACAATGCGCACTTGTCCCCTGGTGTTGGGGTCCTGATCTATTGTTTGGTGTTTTCATCAGGCGTTTGCTGGGTCTGGGTGTAATGGAGGCTTGAGGTATCACCCACATACCTCTGATTTCCATTGACTGAAGGGTGTGGGTGTGGGGGCTTGTGCTCCCTCTACACCCAGCACTCCTTGTACTGCTAGCTCTTGCACCCTGGCTGTTGTCTCGGTGGTATCCCCTGGAACTGTTTGCCCCTTCAGTTTCACCTGTGGAGTAAAAGGAGAGCAGTTGCTTGCTTTTTCCTATAACCATTGTGTGAAACCTAGGGGTTAAGACCCAATGAGTTCTCTATTCAGGTGGCTAGGGGAGGATAGTCGCTCTTGGACCCCAACCCTGGGGGTGGACGAGCGAGGGAGTATCACCTGGGTAGGGGAATCCGGGGTCACCTTTGTGAGAATGCCCCTGGCAAGACGCAGTATTCGGATTGGGCAACAGAAGAGAAGGAGGAAGTCCTGGATGCCTTCATGGGGTACGTTGATTCCCGTCACTACAATGCAGGTTTCATTTTCTCTAAATCTAATCCCATCCTTTACTGCCCAAGATGCTAGAGAAAAAGAAACCAATCAAAACCAAACCAGTAGTCTCATGTCAAGATCCATTCATCCACTACCAATTTAAACCGTAGAGAATGCCATCAAGGCCCAGGCTTGTATTATAAACCACCAAGAATATGAAAGGGGCAACCATCCGCTTGAGGGAAAAACAGGCTAAAAGATTTCCCTTGTCCATAGTCGGTTTCCTAATCGAATAGGGGGAAATAGGCCTATCCTGCAAAACTGTTCCATTACCCACTCCCCATTTCCAACAAATACTGGGACGAGAAGAGGCAACAGGGAGTAATGAAGATTTCCCATAGAAATAATATAGGGAGTACAAGGGAAACCAGCTATAGAAAGAACTTAAGCTGTCCCATTGATAGTCAGGCATTTACCAATGATCACTTACACCTGACTCCACTTCCTTTCCTAACTATAAAAGGTGTGGTTCTACACAGGTTTTTGAGCGAGCTTGCGACATTGTTTGGGCCAGAGAAGCCACGGAGGAGAGAGCAGCAGGATCTATGGGCTGAGACGCTGGCCGGTTTTTCTGAGGGGCTGCAGCGAGGCAACGGAGCCATGTCTCCCAAGTGGCAGAGCGAATCATCCTGAAGATTGCTGTTGGCGGTCGGAACATTGCTTGTTCCCTTAGGACCTGTGCCGGCCCCAAGGATGTCTGAGGGGCAGGTGGTGAGACCCTGACCTCAGGCCTGCATAAGCCGAAGGGATCGCTCGCCACTGTGGTGCTACCCAGGTGAGTCTCGTGAAAGTAAGAGATCGAGAGAGACTCAGGAGGAGCATGTGGCTGATTGAAACGGAGCTAGTGAAAGAAAATGCATAAAGCAACACAGAGCGGAAAGAGGAAAGAAATTTAAAGAAACCAGTGAAGCTATATATATACTGAAAGAGGAATGAAGAGATAAAGAGAAAGTAAAAGAGAGATGGCACGCAAGGGACACCAGATGAAAGAACTTTAAAATAAAGAGGGCGCCAGCGACCTGAACTGAGAAAAGGGTGCAAGCGACCCAGCAGAGTGGAAAGGGAGTGTGGGTGTGCACGAGAAAGTGCCAGGCGGTACAAAAAGGACAAAGAAGGTTCAAATGTGCACAGAGAAAGTTAAAGAAGGAGCCAGTGGGCACAAGGTGAGGAAGGTGCCAGTGCGCAGGAGAAGGAAGAAAGGTGCTAGTGGGCACGAGAAAAAAGTCAAGAAAACAGAGAGGGGTTAAAGCTCAGAGTGGTCACGCTTGGGAGGAGTAAAGAACCTAGTGTTTTCGAAAGTCTCCAATGCTACCCCTTTTCAAGAACTGTAATGAACTTTTAAATGAAAGAAAGGTACATCCTGACAAAATGAACTTGTATTTGAAAGAAAGGTACATCCTGACAAATTGAACTTGTATTTGAAACTTGCAAGAAGGTCCTAGGCTTGGGGAAGGGAACCCTAAGGGGCCTGTCAAACTACAATCTTAATAATTCGGTGTTATTGAAAGAGCTGTAGCTTGGGGAAGGGAACCCCCAAGACATTAAGAACATTGGCATTGTTTGAACTAGAAGGGTCCTATGAAAAGTCCTTTTTGAGTAAGCTCAATCTTTTGAAGCTGATCAACCTAAAAACTTGTGAGAAGACCAACGGAAACCAACGCTGGTTTTATGTTTTTGTTGAACCATAACTTTTTACTTTTTATAAGACTTCCTATTACATTTTTGTTAAAGAGTGAGGGCAAGCATAGGTTTGGACACAGACAGATTTTTATTTTGGACTTCAAGACTTCGGCCCGTAGAAACAACAGTTAAGGGAACCGTGCCTTTTAGCGTTAGGGCCAGTAAGGCATTACACCAACCCAAGAACTTTAGTAAAATAAAGGTTTTGAAACGATTATCCCAGAGTCTGTCTTTCTTGTTACCATACCTGTCTCACACCATGTAAGACTTGAGATTCCCATGGGAGAAACTTTGGCAACTCTATAAAATCCTTTAAGTATCTTATTAAGAACCCTGGAGCTTTAAGAAGAAATACTGGGATTTTAGAATGTACCAGTGGATTTATCATGTTTTGCAGATCATGCAGTCTCTAGAAAGAAAGTGTTTCAGTAACCACTAGCGTATTGCCCCTTTGGGCCTGTTTCCTTGTATGTTCTAATCTTTCTTCTCTCCATTTTATCACTTATATGGGCCCAGTACTCATCTGTTGGGTTTGTCTCCTTTATTTGATGTCCCTGGGTGCAATAGAATCAGTGCCCTATCCCTTTACTGTTGTTTTGTTATATACTATTGCATTTTGAGAACAAAAGACAAGACATCACATAATCGACATATGCAAGGCATGCATGACCAATGACATGATATAATTGACTCTGACTTAACCCATCACATAATCGTACATCGCTATAATCCCATACCCCCATTAGTCCGTTGATGCCCACCCATCTAGTAGTCCAGATGATTATCATCCTCTGTCTGTTCCCAACAGGCTCGGACTGGCCTGTAGGGCAATGGGGCAATGCCCAATCCCAAAACTCAATCCTTTTTGTAAATGTGGGACACTTTTCTGGCCAATGTGGGCCAGTTTGATGAGTGAACAGTATTCTTTAAAATGCACAATTTGCATCACATTTTATCCAAAAACTCCCCTTTGCTACTATTCAAACAGCCTGTCACAAAAGGAATGAATTGCCATTTGCAGCTATGGGCCACTTGTTTTCATTGGTGTCTGAGACAATGTCATGCCCCAGTCCGGCTTTGGTTCCCACTAGGATATCTATACCCGTAATAGGTTCCAAATGTCCTTGGGCCTGCAGGTTGGAGCGATCATGACTACATAAATCCCCTCCTCATTAGTGTAGATCAAGTTTCCCAGCCATTCTGAGCAAGTTTGGGCCAGCTACGATTTCCAATAACGTAGGATACACCTCTTAACCACTATGCAGGCAATATTTAAAAATCTCCTTGATACTTTACCAATATCCCCTAATAAATATTTTAAGTGGAGACAGCACAGGAGGCACATCAACAATATCACATAACCCCTCTGCCACTCTTTGCCAGAAATGGACAACCAAGTGGACAGTCCCAGAACATATGAATAAAGTGTGCCAGCACTAGCTCACATTTCACACATGCATCACTAACCCCAGAGTTGAATTTAGCAAGTTTATCCTTAGTATAATGGCGTTGATTTAGCACCTTAAATTGTATCAATCAGTACCTAGCATTCATAGACTCCTCTTTGGTTAAATGGCAGCATTTCTTCCACTGTATATCTAAAAATGCAATTCCCAGGTATCGCTTCCACTTCAAGCGCTCCCCGTTTTTGGACGTTTAACTAGCCTGAAAAAGACTGTAGAACTTAGACACTATATGTCTGGCACCCCCTCCAGTCACGATTGCTTCAATACAGGCATGCATCTGTGGTTCCTGCGGAAAGGATGACCAAAGGCGGTCAGCCGCCTTCCTAATGTGATAGTTTTGTAAGAGTTTTACGGGATTGTTCCCCAGCTTATTCATAAATTCCTCTCCTGCCACGAACCGCCCCTCGGGAAGAGATTCCGAAGTACCAATTGTCTCTTAATATCCTTCCAATCAAAGGATGGCGTAATACCTGGAAAGTTCCATAAGGGAACCGCTCTATGGTAAAGGACTGTTAAATACAACCTGCGCAATAGCTTTGACTGTGCATACAGGAGTTGACAAATCTGTCACTGAAAATGACAGATTTCAAGCACTTAGGTGCCGTCCTGTGAACCACCCCTGGGACTGAAGAATAGCAATGCTTTGTAAATACAAAGTGTGCCTGTGCCATCAGATAATGTAATCCAAAATCTGGTGCGGCCTGTCCCCCTTTCTCATAAGGTTCAACAAGTCTGTCTCAGCTAATTCTAGCCATGCACCCTAACTACCCTCAAAGAAACTGCAGCGATAAAGATTTCAACCTTGTGAAAAAAAACCTGCACAGGCCATTTGGGAACATCACAAAAAAGTATAGCAATTTAGTAACCACAACCATTTTAAGCAGAGAAAGCCACCTGAACATTGAAATGGGAGGTTCAGCCCAGACCTTCAGCTTTGTGACACGCTGATTCAAGTATCCCTCATGGTTATCAGCATATATTGATTGCTTTGTCCTAGGGACCTTAATACCTAGATATTTAAATTGTGCAGGAACCCATCCAAACCCCTGCATATCTGCAAGCAGAGCAAGGCATAAATTATTTTTCAAAAATTGATTAGCAGAGTTGGCTAATTAAAATGTTCTTGATTAGCAATGTTGTACTCATAGTTTTAATGTCACCATAAGTTATTCTTACCCAAAACATAATAGAAGCAGCAATACAGCATTTTTGCGTACCACTGAAGTAAAACATTAATGAGAGGAATGTCTATAACATGTAAAGGTTAACTGCATGAATGGATACAAATAAAGATATGATAAAAACTCTCTGAAAACAGTTTTCAGTGCAAGGCTCTGTGCAGTAGGTCTTGCACAGTGCAGCGGCTAGTATATTGTATGTTTGACCAATCATTTGCTGTGTAAGAAGTAATTCAAAGTTTTATAAATTCAAAACAAAAATATTAAAGGAAAAATCATAGCCTAAGACTAGGTATGTGGTACGGTGTTGCAGCACGCATGGTAATTGGCAACTTCAGGACAAAATGTCCTTTGCCTGTCATTGATATCAACTGTTTTCTTCATAGCGTTAAATACCACTTTCGGTGGAGGGTAGGGCCTCTAGCACCCCTCAAGCCCCATTCTCCAGTGCAGCATTCCAGTCCTGCATGGCTGTGAAAGCAATATTTATTGCTGTTAGCACTAGGAGCCGCCATTTGTGGTGCAGATACTTTTTTGTTTGTTTTAAGGGTACCAGGATTTGCGCAATTCATGTTTCCCATGAAAATAAATTGCACATATGTTTGCTATTAGAAATAACTATTTCCAGGGCTAGAAGGTGAGCCAGGGGGTGCACAGGTGAGTGGGCAGGAAGAGTCGAGGTGTGGTACTCCTTTGGAGATTTGGCCTCAGACACTGCCTCCAGGGACAGGGTGAAAGAGGTGCAGCGGGCCGTTATGAGAGGCTAGCGGCTACTTGCAGGTTCTGGACTGGCCAACTCTCTCCCGCAGGTGCTAATATATAATGCAATCAATCGTAGACCAAAGCAAGCTCTTGAGGCTAACTACAGTGTATGATATTGCAGTAGATCTATAGATGTACAGACAGCCAAATAATCACTATTTTATGTAAACAACTAGTTAGCTTTGTGTATTAATTATGGGAGAGGAAAGAAAGGAAGAGGCTAAGCAGAGTAGATGACATAGCAGGCATAGAACTGGTCAAACCAGATGGAATATTTTAATTTGTAGCCATCTCACTTTCAGATTAGATTGTATAAAGCAACAGGGTGATAAGACAGAATGTCAAGGAGTTTGTGATCAGTTGTACAGATGCATGGAACCAGCAGGACACAGTTTACCATGAAAAGCATTTGGCAGTGCAATCATGTACATTTTCAAAAGTTTTGACTTGTCAATATGATGCATTTACCCCAACCAAACGAAATGTAGTTGACACTGAGATTTAGATGCACTTCCCTAAACTTTACTGAAAAATATGAAGAAATGCAGTGTTTCACAGTAGCAGTAGTATAATATTGCATTATGCATTATGCAACAACTTACATTAAGAATGGAATTGCACTACTGTCTTGTTAACCCACATTGGTCTTTGCCAAAAAGGATATAGTTTGCCTAATAAAATGATCATCCTGATTACATCTGGTTTGCAATTATTTTAAAAAAAGCAGCACACTTTCTCTTCTTGCTTAGCACTCTCACAGGGCCTTTGGCACTTTTGAGATGGGAGGAGATCATTACTGCTGCACTCTCCCTCTCCATTAGAACCCTTGTAACTTACAATGACCAGAAAAAGGAGGGTGGGGAGAGCCCAGAAGTCGAGAGAGGAATGCACGGTGAGGGGTGCCGTCATTGAACAGGACAATTTAAATAGCTACCTCTGCTACACAAATGACAATTTAAGTAGCAAACCTACAGAATTGCATAGCAAATTGTCATGCAACACTGCCTATTTTATGCCTTGCGGAGTCATGGCTTCCGTGAGAGGAAAATGCCCTGACTTAGTTCTGTTCACCCGGTAGCCTAAGTATCTCATGTCATGAACTCCTGTACCACCTCCCATTAGAGGACTGAGATGCGTCTCTGTGTCCCAGATAAACAGCAGGGTATCATCTGCGTATAATGAAATAACTTTGGGCCGCCTAGCAATTCGAATACCTCTATGCCCATGTCTCCCCCTAGTGAGTGACACAAGAAGCTTGATCGTGAGTGCAAAAAGAATGGGGGGCAATGGACAGCCCTGCCGTGTTCCCCTCTGTAGCCCCAAACTCTAGGTGACAGCGTTGTTGGTGTGGATTCTCGCCGTAGGGCAAGAATACAGTTGCTGGACGCCGCTGATGAAGTATTGGCCAAACTGATATCACCAGAGCACCGTAAATAAATTTCGAGTGGATTGTGTCCTCCAACGTATTCCTCATCTTGGATGTATTCCATCCAGCTTTAGCTGCTTCGGAAAACATTTTCGGCAGAGGGTGCAGTGTGTCGATGTCTTCGAGTCGATGGTCCCTCGAAGGCCACCGTCGAGGGTGACGTCATTGGGTATACAAGTAGCACGCGCGGTGCCCGCTGGCCTCAGTTCCGTTTTTCCGCAGTACACGTTGCTTCAGAGATTCGGCACGCCTCGAGTTCTGTGACGCAGTGAATATTACTGATATATATCGATATGTCCTCGTCATCGATGTCGACAACGACCCGGCGATCGGGTTTCAAAAAGTGTAAATCTTGCGGTTCGAAAATGTCTATCACGGACCTGCACCGAGAATGTCTGTCATGTCTCGGGGAAGGCCACGACATGGAGGCCTGTACGAAGTGTCAGGCGATGACGGGGAAGGCCTTGCGAGAGAGGAAGGGAAAACTACAGGTAGGTCGTAAATCCGACCGGAAAGCCTCTAGCGTCGAGTCGAGGTCCCGTGAGGAGAAGTCACCTCGACGCGAAAGGCATCGGTCCAGGTACCGAAGCGATTCCCGTCGCTCGTCGTCTTCGACTAAAAAATCGAAGAAAAGACCCAACAGGTCCCCCTCCACCTCGTCCTTGGACGAATACCCAAAAAGAATGAAATGCACCACAAAACATTCTTCCTCTGAAGAGTGAGAAGCATTCAGTGTTAAAATGATGGAGGTGTTCGCAAAAGCGAAGCCTCGGTCCGCGCCTTCTTCAGAAACCGGCCGGGAGCATCATCGCTCCGACACTCACGTGCCCTCGAGCCCAGGTGATCGAAGAAGGAAGGATCGAGAACCTTCCAGGATGCCGAGCGAGAAAGACCACTCGAGTCGAGTCGACAGCTCAAGGTCACCGACGCCGTCCGAAACCCAACGCACCTCGAAGGGCAACTCTTCAAAGGGCGCCTCGACGCCCTCGAAGCCAGCTCCATCGACCACTATTCCATCGATGCCTTTGTCGACGTCGACCCCGAAGCCCTCGGTGCCAAAGGTTCCAAAGGCTCCAGTTCAGCCAACTCAGCCAGAAACAGGGAAAGAGAAGGCTGCAAAGCCTGTAATGCCTTCAGGGTCCAGTAACACACCTCTCCCACCTCTTCTTAGGAAAGAATTTTTCAAGTCCCTGACCTCCATTTTTGAGGAACAGGAGAGATTTGATGAGGAGAATTTACCTTTTGGACTAGAATATGGTAACCCAAATGTCCCAGAATGCCTGATTTCTGAAGAAAGCAGGATGAGGGACCTGATGGAATCCTTACATAATGCAAGTGGCATTGATACTTCTCCTGAAACAGATTTTGGCAGGCCAGAACCAGGAGAGCATGCCAGTCCCTCATACCGTCAACTAATGACAAAAGTGGTTGATTATTTAGGATGGGCTATACCACCAACCCAGTTCATCCAGGATGATTTCACTGATATATTGGACCATGGTCCCACCGAAGATCCAATCCTACCCTTCCATGTAGCCTTGCAAAATAGGGGGGGCAAAAATTGTGAGACTCCGGATTCTATTCCTCCAATGAATAAATCACTTACATCAAAATACCGCCCTGCCAGTAGCGACCCGGCTATCGTCTAAACATCCCACTCCCGAATGTCTGGTGGTACAGGCAGCCACAGCTTCAAATAAAATGGCGTACCCTTCTATCCCTCCGGCCAGGGGCGATAAGCGTGTGGATGGCTGGGCACGCAAGGTATTTTCAGCTGGGAGTATGGCGTTAAAATCCGCCAACTCCACATGTGCCTTGGCAAAGTTTTCAAACACTCTGTAGGAGTGCATTGCAATGGAGGCAGAGCACATACCAGAAGGGGATGAAAGGGAAGGATTCCTAGCCATTGTTAGAGATGGAAAGGAGGCCGTGCAGGAATCCCTTCAATCTGGATTGGACACTGCAGATAGTGTGAGCAGGTCCATGGGCACTAGCACGGTAATACGCAGATTTGCGTACTTACGGAAGTCGGGTTTCACACCAGACGTACAGAACCGCCTTCTGAACATGCCCTTTGACGGGTCTCACCTTTTTGGCAGCAAGGCTGACTAGAGCCTTGAGAGGTTGCAGACCTCAGAAGCAGCTGCCAAGTCTTTACGAGCTGCTATTAGGCAACCTCAGCCTTTTCGTGCTCCAAGACAATCTTGGAGGTGACAATTCTATTGTTACTACTCCTCATATGGAAAGGCGAGAGGAATGGCCAGTCAAAGGGGCCAGAAAAAGGCCACTTGTGGTGGATGAGGAAAACGTGCAAAGCCAGCTTCAGCTGCAGCCTCTTTGCCATCAGCGGCCGCAGCAACCGCCACAAAACCACTTTGGGGACTTGCATTACAAGACACCGGTGGGAGGCAGGCTGTCACAGCATCTGCAAGAATGGCGAGCCATTACTTCAGATGTTTGGGCTCTAGAAATAAAAGTTTTCAGACCCGCTCCTACAGCAGGAAGTTCTAACCCTACTGGAGAAAGGTGCTATAGAGCCAGTACCTGCAGCGGAGTGGAACAAGGGATAGTACTCCCCGTATTTTTTATTCCCAAAAAGGACGGAGGACTGAGACCCATCTTGGATTTAAGAAACTTGAACAAGTTCCTCAGGAAGGACAAGTTCAAGATGGTCACACTTTCTCAGATCCTTCAGGCTCTTCAACTTCAGGATTGGTTGCTGTTATTGGACCTCCAGGATGCTTATTTTCATGTGCCAATTCATCTCAAGCACAGAAAATACCTGAGGTTCATAGTTGGCGACTCACACTATCAGTTTCGAGTCCTGCCATTCGGATTGACCTCCGCCCCGAGGGTCTTCACCAAGTTAATGCTAGTGGTGGCAGCGCACCTCAGGAGAGGGGGGATTCACGTCTGCCCCTACCTGGATGATTGGTTGATCAGGGCATGTTCTGCTGAACAAGCACTGGATCATCTGAAAGTGACCTGCCATTTCCTCCACAAACTGGGCTTCTCCCTCAATTTCAAGAAGTCACAAGGTGGGTGAAAACTAAGACAATGTAGTAAATTGTTACGATCACTAGGTTTACGATACAACGTTGTGATAGGTTTTGAATTCCTGTACATCACAGTGACATCTAGGAAATTGACTTCATTCTTACTGTGAGTTGTGGTGAACTGTATGTGGTCATCAATTGTATTCAAGAATTCCGCAAATTGAATGAACCCTTCTTCAGTTCCTTGCCAGATTCCAAACACATCGTCAACTCAACTCTTTGCACCCAGGGCGTCTCAACGAGGAATGTAACTATGCATGCTTTCTCTGATTGAATTTGTTACTAAAAGTTATACTTAGAAATGTGGTCTAAACAATAAAAAATGAACTTTACGTACACTCATTTTTCACAACTTTAAATATAACGCTTTTCATAGTGTTTAGAGCTACTGTTATCATTGGGTTATCTTACTACAATTTTGGTGTTTTGAAATGGGTTCCTATTATTGCATTACAATACGAAATATGGGTTATGTATTAGCAGTTTATGATGCGGTATTTACAGTATCCACATTATCAAGTATCACCAAAACAAGATGCAATTCATATTAATATACACCTGTCACGTACTGTATTTACATGAATTAAGATGGCTAGAATTTGTAACACTTATACCAGTTAACATCATTGGTATGGAGAGCGAAATGACCTATTTTTCAACAATATATATCGTCCACGAACTTTGTTAGCACACAGAATCTTTTGAACATGTCAGATAACAAAAATTAAATTTTCAATATGGCCGCCGGCACGCAATGACATCATCACATTGATGACATCATCGTGTTACGTGCTGACGCCATTTTAAGTGTATGTAAACAGCAGGGACAACCAGCAACGCGTATCCACGTGAGCATGGTGCCCTGCTGTTTAAAGAGTGCAACAAAACAGGTAAGAATCCCCTTTTGGGGAGGAGAATCGCTGCCATTTGGAATTTGAGCTGTGTTCTATTGTGGAACCCCACTCAATTGTACATTTTTTACCATGTAGTGCAACCTCCAGAATTGGCTTAAGAAGAATTTAACAGGAATACAGTAGCATTACAAAGCAATACTGTTTGAGGGAATATTTTGGAAACTCTTTTGAACAAGAAATAAATTATCAATAAGACAATTACAAGCACTAAGGTAAAAATATTTGTATACACTTGTGATAAAGTATACAACACAGAACTGGATTATTTATTTAATTGTGAACCAAGATGTTGGTAGTTTCTGATTTTTTTAATTTTATTTTTATATCTTTCTTTGTAATAATAGTCCCTGAAGAAGATCTTCTATAGACTGAAATGCATTGGACGACAAAAATGGTGCTAAAGGCCTGCCATGAAGTGTAATTGAATAAACAATCAGTTTTGTTGAATCTACAAAGTTTCGTGAAGATTTTTTTTCATGAACAATTATCAACTCTAATTTGTTAACTTCAAGTAATTACTGTGGAAAAGCCTACCTGTCCTTCCATTGTACTGGAAAGCCCGATCCAGTAATTTTGTGTTTCCTCTTGTCCCTAGCACATAGGTCTAAATGTTGGGACCATTAAAGGTCATCTTGCAGCGCTTTCCTTTTATCAAGCGCTCGTAGGAAGAATGCTCCTATTTCAAAATTCCTTTAGTAGTACAATTCTTAAAAGGACTCCCCACTGTGTTTCCTCCTTATCCTTTCCAAGTTCCAATTTGGGATCTTAACCTGGTTCTGAAATTCTTAATGTGTGCCCCTTTTAAACCCTTGCACACTTGTCCATTAAGATTACTGACATGGAAAACTGCTTTCCTAGTTGCTTTAACATCTGCAAGAAGAGTGAGCGAATTGTAGGCACTGTCTTCTGGGCCACCCTATACTGTGTTCCATAGGGACAGAGTGGTATTAAGGGTTAAACCCTCATTTCTACCTAATGTTGTGTCCGATTTTCATTGAAATCAGAAAATTGTTCTACCCGCATTCTACCCACCACCTCATCCTAGTAAGGAGGAGGAAAGATTGCACAGGTTGGACCCGAGAAGAGCTCTAAGCTTTTATATTTCTAGGCTTTCCAAGCTTAGACTGGATAATCAACTTTTCATTGGCTACACCGGAAGGAAATTGGGTCAATCCGTGTCAAAACAAACCGTAGCATGTTGGATTGTGCTTTGCATTTCAGAATGCTACAGATTAGCCTAGAAAGACCCACCAGAAGGCTTAAGGGCCCATTCCACCAGAGGCATTACCTCTTCGACAGCCGTTCAAAGAGGTGTTCCCATAAAATCCATTTGTGAAGCAGCAACTTGGTCTTCGCTGCATACTTTTTCAAAATTCTATAGTCTGGATGCTTCCCAGTCCAAGGAGCTGAATTTTGGTAAAGGAGTACTATATTCAGCCATTTAAGGGTATCAAAAAATCTACTCCCTCCTCCAGAGAATTGTCCATACTGCTTTGGGAGTCTAAGTTGAGGAATACGTTGGAGGACACAATCCACTCGAAGAACAAGTTACTTACCAACTGGTAACGTTCTTTCGATTGGATGTTCCTCCAACGTATTCCTAATCGCCTTCCCAGCCTACCCCTCTGTAGATTTTTCGGGGTTATTGCCACTTCAACTCTCGCAAGGCTGATACCTGACTACCGGCACAATCTACACAGTAGAACAAACGTGAGGGGGGAAAAACAGAACTGAGGCCAATGGGCGCCACGCATGCTACTTGTATATCCGATGACGTCACCCTCGACGGAGGCCTTTGTGGGACCATCGACTCGACAACATTGACGCACAGCGCCCTCTGGCTGATTTTTTTTTTCTAAGCAACTAAAGCTGGATCGAATACATCTAAGATGAGGAATACGTTGGAGGAACATCCAATTGAAAGAACATTACCAGTTGGTAAGTAACTTGTTCTTTGCCAGGACACTGAATCAAAAGCTTTTTCAGCATCTATGGAGGCCGCAACTTCTTTAGCATGTGGATTTATTTGTGAGATCATACAAAAAAGACGCCACAGGTTTAGCCCCGTGGATCGGTTCGGGATCAATCCTGATTGATCCTGGTGTACTACAGTGACATGTAAGGCAGGATACTTGTAGCCCATAATTTGGGGAATACTTTTGCATCCACGTTAATTAAGGACATGAGGCCACGTCTTTGGAGGGTTTATTGGGCTTAAATATTACCGTAATGATTGCTTCTTTCCATACATGAAGCAGATGTGAGGCCAGGGTTTGCTTAAATTCCTTGGAAAGCTCCACCACTAATCTTTCAGATCCAGGCACTTTACTGGATGCCATTGATGATATGGTATCCGCTATTTCCTCGACAGCCACAGGTTGGTCCAAAGGCAGATGTGCAGATCTGTGTGCCTCCACAGGCATTTCCGGTTGGAGTACGTGCCCCAGATATTCCTCCAGACCCACAGATAAGCATGCCTCAGCTTTAGCATATAATGTTGTATAGTATGTTTTAATCTCAGTGTTTGTCTACCTCTGTAGTTAACACCCTCCTGGCAATCACCAGTATTCCAGTTATGGGCTGTGTGTTGCCCTCCACTCTGACCGCCCTTAGCTAACGAGCTACCCAGCCTGTCCGCCTCGCTGTATGTTTGGGCAAGAACTGGTTGAGTCATATAGAACACCTCTCTATGGGCCAGTTCCTGGAACTTTAACACATTCCCTTTGACCATAATACCATACCATAATGCTCTATTGTGTGTCCTTCCAAATTCATTTTCGAATCGTCTCAGTTGTCCCTCCACATCCAGCAATTCCGCCCTGGGTTTTAAGTGTCCCAACCGACATAGACAACATCACCCCACGTAGCCATATTTTAAATGTTTGCTACAGTGTAGTAGCACTGTGCTAGTATTATTGGTTAAGAAATCTTCAATGTTATCTTGGAGGGATGTTGCCAACCCTGGATTTAGCAACATGGACAGAGCCATCCTCCACATAGGCCGGATTTGTGTTGTTGGACGATTTCATGGGACAACATCACTGGGTAGAGGTCATAGAATGTGTATGGGAGAGCCTTACAGCCCCGCACCCTTGGTAGCTCAAAAGTGTAAGCAGTCATCTTTGTTGCTGCTCAGCAGCACCCCTCCCCCTTGTTTTGTTTTTTAAGTATTTATTTGTCAGTGTGTTTAATTATGATACATGTGTGTGTGTATATATATATATATATATATATTTTTACAATACGTTGTGTGGTTTATTTTATTGTGTGTGTGCCAGGGATTCGTTTTACTTTGTTACCGGACCTTCCCCTTCTAAGAGCGTAGTCTGACTGCTCTGCTACATTACCATTTGAGACAGTTTTTGGTCTAATGTTTTCAACACCACGTTTCCCCTTAAAATACCTCTCAATGGTGAGCTGTGGAAAAATCTACCTAAAGGAGGGTGGGGGCTGAGGGAGTTCTTAAGACCAGTTGACACTGATTTTCAGAATTCAGTACTACAACTCTAATAGGAAGTCTGTATTAATTCATCCCATCCTTCTTCTGGACCGTTTTCCGTGCCTTGATGCCTGTAGAGAAAATGTGTCTGCATTAGGCTATCTCAGACATGCTGCAACAACATTCTTTTTAGGTCAGGTAAGAGGCGATTGTTTTGCCTCTGCAAGGTTTAGCAAATTTATGCCTTGGCAGAGACTTGGTAGGTATTACTAAAATCCTCTTAGCAGGCAGCGTGGCCAGACATGTAACATGGCAGATGTGTAAATCTGGAGCGTCAGCCTGACCCTTCATTAATTGTCGGAAAATGGCAGAGTTGGCACCTTTGAGAACAAGCCAACTGTGCCGGAGTGCACAGCACCCTTGTGATTAAGAACAAATGGTGATACGCACCTTTTATTCCCTAGAGCTGGAATATCGGGGACCAGGGTTCACTGGAATCCTCTGTTGCTCAGTTGCGCCACATTTTAAATGCTGCATATGATAACCTACAACCCTTGAAAAATATAACACGAAAATAAGTTCATCCTACCGCCATTCATTGGTTCTCCCCCGATAACATGGCTGCTAGACAGACCAAACGGACAGCTGAAAGAGGATGGAGAAAAAACCAAAATAGAAATACATTATCCCTTTACAAGGAAGCAGATATGTTTTACAAAGACGGTATCCTGGCTGCAAAAAGAGCTAATCTGGAAGATCCTATTCTTGGAGCCAAATCAAGCACTTGAGAGCTATTTAGAATCCTGAATGAGTTAAAAGGGAAAAAACAAGAACCACAGTTAACTGTGGATGACGCTTGGTGTCAAAGGCTGCATGACAGTATGGCTCAGCAGTACCTCTACCAATATTCAAGCTCCTCAGGTGGAGAGTATATATATTGGAATTCTCGACCTAGATAAAGATGCTGAGATTGAGTCTTTCTCATTAAAACAGGTCTCAGTTGGTGAACTGACTACTTTGGTTGCCAATATAAAAACCACCCAATTCAAAGGGGATGTTGTTCCGTCAACATTGTTTAAGGAATATTTCTCTAGTATTGCCATTCCAGTGACGTCTCTCATGAATCTGTCCTTCCAGGAGGGGAAGTTTCCAGGCTGCATAAAGGAGGCCTGGATCACTCCCTTATTAAAGAAGGAGGGTCTAGATCCCAAGGACCCCTTGAATTACCGCCCAATAACTAACGTCCCATTCCTGCTGATAATCTTTGACAAGGTGGCCTGCTCTCAGTACAACACATTCTTTTGACAAAAGGGACCTTTTGTCCATCTCTCAGTCTGGGTTTAGAAAAAATCACGGAACAGAAACGGCCTTGGTGGAAGTTAGATCTACCATTGCTGGAATTGTCAACCAAGGCAGCTTGTGCTGTTGTTAGACCTGTCCATCGCATTTGATCTGATGGATCATGATAAGCTGGCAAACAGGCTAACTAAAGATGGAAAGTGCACTTAGTTAGCTGCTAATTGGTTTAGATCCTTCTTGGGTCCGAGGAGAGCCAAAGCAGCCATGGGGGACTTTAAGTCTCAAGAAGTCTTCCTGTGCTGTTCCGCAGGGTTCCAGCATATCGTCATTGCTATATCATATCTATTCCAAGCCTCTTTTTTTCGTTTCACTGGACAGCATGGATGTTAAATACGTGAATTATGCAGGCGACACCCAGATTGTCCTGGAACTATCAGGCTTCTATGAGGCAGACTTGCTTCTCATTAGTAGGACGTTTGACGCTATCAAAGACTGGATGGAGAAACATTCCATGGCATTGAACAGCAACAAAAAACAAGCTCTGGAAGCCCAGCTAAAGTTAAGTTATTAGGTCCTCAATGGGAGGCCTTTCTTATTGGAGGGGGACATAATTCAGGTGTTCAGCCAGGTTAAAACCCTTAGTGATTTTCGACTGCCACCTTGATTTCAAGAAACACGTATCCTATATGACTTCCAAATGTACATATATGACCCAGCTCCTGTGGCAGATTAGGACATATTTGTCGGAATCATCAACTCCAGGCCAGACTATTGCAATGGTCTTCTGGTCGGTACCACACAGGCAAATGTCAAAAAATTGCAAGTTGTTAAGAACAGCGTCATTAGAGCCATCTGTGGCATCAGATGACGAGATCACGTCTCGGATGCCTGGAGAAAACTGCACTGACTGCCGGTACAGCAGAGGATTCATTTTAAACCATCCAGCAGGGTTTATAAATGCCTTACAGGTAATGCTCCCAGTTACCTCAAATCTCGAATAGGCAGATTGCCGTACAGACAGACCCTGCAGTCTAACAATAGGGATTTACTCCTGTAACCTTGCACTAAACTTAAAAAGTTTGTATACCTGAGCTTCAATGTCTGGGGTCCAGGAGTTTGGAAGAACCTACCCCTATCAATCGGGCAACTCCCCTTGCTGGCACAGTTCAAAAAGGCTCTTAAAACCTACATGTTTGATGGTGGAGGAATCTAACTCCATTTCCGTTTGTACCTCACATCGACATAGTTTTCTGGTCTCTTACTGCACTTTTTTATGTTTTATGTTTGTATAGTCTGTTAGCGCTCTGAGGCCTGCGGGCGAGTTTGCGCTTTAAAAGAATTCTATAGAATAGGGAGGCCCTAGTTGTGCAGAGAGGTCATGTATGGGTCTCCTTTTATACATCTGAGGGGGTAGGGGCCGTCGTGAAGCCCAACCAAGGGGTGCAGGAAACTGGCTGTTCATGAATATGAGAAAGCGGTTCATGCATACAGTTTACGGGTTCTCTGATACCGGCATACTTATACATATGAGGAAGCAAATCTTTTGCGGTTGATTGCTTTAAAGAGCCAATATAAGAACCTTCATTCCAATTCTGTTGGCTGTCTCCATGACCTGGGACATGGGTCTTCAGAGCTGCCAGAAGCACGGAAACTGCTCTCCTGAACATCTGTGAAGATCTGCTCTCCAACCTTGATTCTAACATTCCCTCTGTCCTCATCCTCCTCGATCTCTCTTCTGCCTTCGACACGGTCAACAATACCATCCTGCTCAACCATCTCCTTGAAAACCTGGGTATCACTGATCAGGCTCGTGGCTGTCACGATCCATGCCCCTGACACCCTCAGGTATAACAGCCCCCTGGCAGCAGTGGGGCTAAAGCCCTTCACACTGGCCCCAAGGGCCTTAAAAATCCATCAGAAACATACATGGAATCAGTCTCCTGGCGCCTTTGGCGCCAAGCTCATTATCAGGAATAAAGCAATACCAGTTTTGGACCTTAATCCAACATGGAGGCCTATTACACAGCTCAGTTCTTTAGAACCAAGCCATGCAGTCTAGTGTTTTGGGTGTGGCTGGTCCTGGAACTACTTGGCCTGGAACTACTTTACCTGGGCAGTTTAAACCACACCCAAACGGCAGAACACACTTTGAGTTATTCTTCACTCCTGCAGCGTAACGCTCATCGTGTCCAGCTTCTGCTCATCTGCTTCTCCGGCGGCCCGATCCTGGAGCCCTAGATCCGGATTCCATTAATAACCTGGAAGAACAAGAACAGCATTAGCAAGCAAGAGCACTTAACGGTGAAGTAACCAGCCTTGAATCCATCCTGTGCTTCGCTTACCTCGCCCATCTCCGGAGTTCGCCGCAACCTGCAATGGAGAAGGAACAAGGTTCATTAACAAAGCACTTACCTGAGCAAGCAGCGCTTCGCTCGCTCATCACTCAGGAACATCACTGCAACCTGTACAAAGAAGAGAAGAGAACACAGGTTAGCAGTTAACACCAATAAACAGCGCAGCTCTCCGCGCATCAATAACTCACTGTGGTCTTCGCCATCGGCGTGGCAACTCCGAGATCGCAACCATCCCTGTGAAAACAAAAAGACATTGTTAGGGAACAGCGTAGTGGAGAAAGACGCAGAGAAGACGGGGAAAACGGAGGGAAAGAAAGAGACAGAATAAAGACGGAAAAGACATTCTAACTCACCTGGAAGACAGCAAGCAGGGTCGGAGTCACAGCCGCTCTGGACCTGGCATAAGGGCACACAGACCAGTGAAGCAACTAGGTCCACGGAACGCCCGCAGCAACCACACGCCCCTGCACAGAGACGCAGGACGGAGAGTTCAACGCACAAAAACCTAAGGTGAGCAATAACCCCAAGGGTGGGGATTTGGACAAGAGGGAGGTGGGAGTCCACCCATCACAGAACCAGTATCTTAACCCTCCATTCTCCTGTTATAGGCACTACCCAACGTCTGGCACATAACCAAGCAGAGAGGGGTCCGGGATAGCGCTTAGACCTCCATCCAGTATCGTGTGGCGCCCCCGTGGATAGCAGATGAGCGTAACAGAACTCAAAGCCTCAATTAAAACATCCACCTGGGCGGCATGGAAACACTAAAGACTGACCAACTAGCACAGTTACTGGGAGAATTACGGGCCAAAGTGCACTCCACCCGGCAAGAAACCAACGCCCTTAGGACGGAGTTGATTGTCACCAAGGACTGCACCGATGAATTAGCCAGACAATTGCTCCAAACACAGGCTGGGCAGGCTCCGTTGCCAAAAAGTATTCCGTCGGTTCCAGCCACATCCGTCAATCCAGTGCAGGTGGTCCGACATACCCAGGGCCAAGCTCTGGATAACAAACTTCTGTCCCTCCGCCAAGGGAGCCTAGATTTGTTAACATATATCGCCACTTTTAACAGACTTGTCGTTGAAACTGGGTGGCCTGAGGAGAAACAAACGTTATTCCACTGAGGATTACGGGTGGGAATTGAAAGACGTCCTAGCTCAGGTGGTAAACCCGCCAAAAGAATGTGCTGAGTTCATCAACCTGGTGGTGCAGCTAGACCACAGGCTGCAAGATCGAAGGACAGATCGAGCCAGAAAGGAGAATCGGACTGTGTATGTAGGCTCCAAGGAGAACAGTCCATGTTCATCAGAAAACACTTCGGAACCCATGCAAATTGGGGGGTTACGGAGCCCATTAACCAAGGCCGAAAGAGACAAAAGGAGACAACAGCAATTATGCCTGTACTGCGGGAAATCAGGTCACTTCCTCAGAGAATGTCCCGTAAAACCCCCTAGGAGAACTGTTGGAGCTACAGAGAAAGGAGGAGGAGAACAAGAGTCGAAAAACTTCCAGGCCCGGCAAGCGTAGAGGTCTGTTTGTTGAGCGAAGGAAAAGAGCCACAGACCTCACACCTTGCCCTGCCTGTGATTTTGATCCGTCACCAAGAACCATCTCGGATGTATGCTGTGGAGGCATACATAGACAGCGGAGCCGTTGGTAACTACATAGACCAAGGCCTGGCAACAAGGATGGGGCTTCCCCTCTGGCAGAAAACGACAACTGAGAAGGTCACCACTGTCGACAACACGGAGATAGTTTCTGGTCCTGTAACTCAACGCACAGCAGAATTGACCCTTCTGTGCCAAGACGGACATCGAGAAACCATTGCCTTCAACCTTATCAAGGCCCCTAAATTCCGGGTGATTCTAGAGATGCCATGGTTGGTGGCTCACAATCCTAACATCGACTGGCGAGCCAAGAAATTAGCCTTCTCCAATGAGTGTGCTCATGTGTACTACCAAGTGGAAATGCCATTGTCTGACCCAGAGACACCTGTCCAAGATAAAGAGGCATTGGTAGTAGGTGTAACAAGTACACTACCAAGCGAATACCACAATTTACAAGACGTTTTCCAAAAAGAACAGGCTAATACCTTACCCCCTCACAGGCCAGATGATTGTCAGATCGACCTCGTACCGGGTGCACAAATCCTGTGTAGTCGAATTTATGCACTCAGCGAACCTGAAAATCTCCACTTGAAATCATATCTGGACCAAAACCTGGCAAACGGTTTTATCTGCACGTCCAAATCCCCAGCACCCTCGCCCCTATTCTTCGTACCCAAGAAGAAGGGGGACTTGAGAACGTGCATCGACTACCGCACACTAAACCAGGTAACAGTTAAAAAACGTTATCCCCTGCCCCTTCTCCCAGAACTGGTGGACCAAGTCAAGGATGCCCTAATTTACACCAAATTGGACCTTAGGGGGGCATACCATCTTGTGCATGTAAAGAAAGGAGACAAATGGAAGACCGCCTTTCGTACTAAGTATGGGCTGTACGAATATTAGGTGATGCCCTTTGGGCTTTGCAAAGCTCCTGCTGCATTCCAGTACTTCATGAACGATGTACGACGGGAATTGATCAACGTATGTGCTCTAGTTTACATTGACGACATCTTGGTATACTCCTTTTCTAAACAGGACCATGTCAGGCACGTTCGCTCAGTCCTTGCAAAACTCTGACAGCCCCAGCTATACGCCAAACATGAAAAATGCTCCTTCCATGTCACGGAAGTCGAGATCCTTGGTTTTGCCCTCACTCCCAGAGGCGTCCGGATGGAAATGCACAAAGTAGACGCCATCCTTTGCTGGCCATCACCATCTTCAGTCAAAGGTGCCCAAAGTATGCTCGGCTTTGTGAACCTTTATCGCCGATTCATCCCGGGTTTCTCCCAGATTGTGCACCCAATCACTTTATTACGAAAAAACAACAAACTGTTCCAATGGACAGAAGAGGCGGAGAAGGCCTTCCAGGAACTCAAGAAAAGATTTACCTCAGCTGCGGTGCTACGACACCCCCCGCCCAGATCTCCCATATGTAGTGGAAACAGATGCTTCCAGCATGGCAATGGGGGCTGTTCTTTCCCAAAGGGATCCCAAAACTGGCCAGTTACACCCTGTGGCCTTTTGGTCACGCAAATTTTCTACACTTGAACTTAGCTATGCAATAACAGACAAGGAACTCCTTGCGATCAAGGCAGCCTTTAAGGCTTGGCGGCATTGCCTCCAAGGTGCTAGACATACCATCACAGTAATCAAAGACCATCGCATCCTACAATAACTCAAGACGGCAAAGGCTCAATCATCCCGTCAACTCCAATGGGCTTTATTTTTCGCAGAATATGATTATGTAATCACGTACCGACGTGGAGTCCAGAAAAGAAAAGCCAACGCCCTATCCCGCATGGGTATTGATGAGAGCGCATATTCAACCCCAGACCCGGTGGCCATTATTCCAGGTGGCAAACTACTAGGACTTACAACAACATTATCTCTGGACGAACTCCAAAGGGAAATTTAGCTCCTAATGAACACTGAGGCTTTACAAGTCTGGACCACTCAAGGTGAACATTACACAACAAAGAACCAACTCCTTTATTTCAGGGGGCATTTATATCTACCGAATAAGGCACTACAAGAACAAATCATTTCTGGTCATCACGACCCCCTGATAGAAGGACATCCAGGAATTGCCAAGACCCTAGCCAAGGTGAAAAGAAATGCATTCTGTTATGTGGCATTTGTGCACAGAATAGAATCCCAGAAACAAAGACCTGCGGGTCTTCTTCAACCCCTGGAAATTCCACCTGTACCTTGGCACACACTTCCCCTCGATTTCATCACAGATCTGCCTCCCTGTCAAGGGTTCAACACTAACCTAGTGGTTGTTGACCTATTCTCTAAAATGGCCCATTTCATTCCGCTTAAGGGTCTACCGAACACATCCAGTCTGGCAAAGGTGGTTTTAGAGCAAATCGTATGATTACATGGTTTCCCCTCCGCCCTGATTTCTGACCGAGGGAGTCAGTTTGTGTCTAACTTCTGGAAAAAGAGTTGTGCAATTGCCCAAATCGATATTCGCCTGTCCACTAGTCACCATCCCCAAACTGATGGCCAAACGGAGCGGACGAATCAGACACTAGAGCAATACCTACAGTGCATGTTACATCAAGTAGAAGAAAGCTGGAAGGATGTGCTGTGGATAGCCGAATATGCCTACAACAACTCGCTACACACAAGTACTGGACAGATTCCATTTTATACCGTATATGTAAGGCACCCTTGTACTTCCCAATTAGATAGCCCCATGGCCTTGGAAATGCCCGCAGTGAAGACTTTACATACGACCATCACTCAAGCCTTCAAAAAGGCAGCAGAACAGTTGATACAAGCCAGAGAAAGACAGAAAATATTCTCTGATCAACACCGAAGAAAATCCCCAGACTGCTAAGTCGGAGATGAAGTCTGGTTGGCGTCTCGGCACGTGCTCATAAGAGGAACTCTAACATTTTGTCCCAGATATCTAGGGCCCTATACCACCAAGGCTATTATAAATCATGTGGCAGTAAAACTAGCTTTACCACCAAATATGCAGATCCATCCCGTATTCCACGTGTCCCTCTTAAAACCTGTTCAGCCTGGAACTCAGGTCAAAACCCCACCAAATCCGGGATTGGTTAACGGAGAACCCGAATTTGAGGTCAAGGACATCCTAGATTCTAAACTCACCAGGTCCAAGTTATATTACTTAGTGGACTGGAAGGGATACGGCCCTCAGGACAAGACATGGGAGCCTAGCGAGCACGTCCATGCGCCACGCCTGGTAAGACTATTTCCTCAGAACCATTCGACCAAACCAGGGCCAGACGGAGGAAATACCTTGAGAGGGGCCTTAGGGGAGAGTGCTGTCACGATCAATGCCCCTGACCCCCTCAGGTAGAACAGCCCCTTGGCAGCAGTGGGGCTAAAGCCCTTCACACTGACCCCAAGGGCCTTAAAACTCCATTAGAAACTTACATGGAGTCAGTCCTGGCGCCTTTGGCGCCAGGCTCATTATCAGGAATAAAGCAATACCAGTTTTGGACCTTAATCCAACATGGAGGCCTATTACATAGCTCAGTTCTTTAGAACCAAGCCATGCGGTCTAGTGTTTTGGGTGTGGCTGGGCCTGGAACTATTTGGCCTGGAACTACTTTTCCTGGGCTATTTAAACCACACCCAAACAGCAGTACACGCTTCGAGTTAGTCTGCACTCCTGCAGCGTAACGCTCACTGTGTCCAGCTCCTGTTCATCTGCTTCTCTGGCAGCCCGATCCTGAAGCCCTAGATCCAGATTCCATTAATAACCTGGAAGAACAAGAACAGCATTCGCAAGCAAGAACACTTACCTGTGAAGTAACCGGCCTTTAATCCATCCTGCGCTTCGCTTACCTCGCCCATCTCCAGAGTTCGCCGCAACCTGCAAAGGTAAAGAAACAAGGATAGCATTAATAACAATTCTTACCTGGGCAAGCAGCGAGTCCTGGCAGCACCCTGCGCTTCTCTTAACTCGCCCATCTGCAGGTTTCACTGCAACCTGCAAGGGAGCTGGAACAAGGTCAGCATTAGCAAAGCACTTACCTGGGCAAGCAGCGCTTCGATCGCTCATCACTCTGGAACATCATCGCAACCTGTACAAATAAGAGAGGAGGACACAGGTTAGCAATTAACACCAATAAACAGCGCAGCGCTCCGCGCATCAATAGCTCACCGTGGTCTTCGCCATCGGCGCGGCAACTCCGAGATCGCAACCATCCCTGTGAAAACAAAAAAGAGACATTGTTAGGTAACAGCATAGTGGAGCAAGACGCCGACAAGACAGAGAAAACGTAGGGAAAGAAAGAGACAGGTAGAACAGCCCCTTGGCAGCAGTGGGGCTAAAGCCCTTCACACTGACCCCAAGGGCCTTAAAACTCCATTAGAAACTTACATGGAGTCAGTCCTGGCGCCTTTGGCGCCAGGCTCATTATCAGGAATAAAGCAATACCAGTTTTGGACCTTAATCCAACATGGAGGCCTATTACATAGCTCAGTTCTTTAGAACCAAGCCATGCGGTCTAGTGTTTTGGGTGTGGCTGGGCCTGGAACTATTTGGCCTGGAACTACTTTTCCTGGGCTATTTAAACCACACCCAAACAGCAGTACACGCTTCGAGTTAGTCTGCACTCCTGCAGCGTAACGCTCACTGTGTCCAGCTCCTGTTCATCTGCTTCTCTGGCAGCCCGATCCTGAAGCCCTAGATCCAGATTCCATTAATAACCTGGAAGAACAAGAACAGCATTCGCAAGCAAGAACACTTACCTGTGAAGTAACCGGCCTTTAATCCATCCTGCGCTTCGCTTACCTCGCCCATCTCCAGAGTTCGCCGCAACCTGCAAAGGTAAAGAAACAAGGATAGCATTAATAACAATTCTTACCTGGGCAAGCAGCGAGTCCTGGCAGCACCCTGCGCTTCTCTTAACTCGCCCATCTGCAGGTTTCACTGCAACCTGCAAGGGAGCTGGAACAAGGTCAGCATTAGCAAAGCACTTACCTGGGCAAGCAGCGCTTCGATCGCTCATCACTCTGGAACATCATCGCAACCTGTACAAATAAGAGAGGAGGACACAGGTTAGCAATTAACACCAATAAACAGCGCAGCGCTCCGCGCATCAATAGCTCACCGTGGTCTTCGCCATCGGCGCGGCAACTCCGAGATCGCAACCATCCCTGTGAAAACAAAAAAGAGACATTGTTAGGTAACAGCATAGTGGAGCAAGACGCCGACAAGACAGAGAAAACGTAGGGAAAGAACGAGACAGAATAAAGACAGAAAAGACCTTATAAGTCACCTGGAAGACACCAAGCAGAATCAGAGTCACAGCCGGTCTGGACCCGACATAAGGGCACATGGACCAGTGAAGCAACTAGGTCCACGGAACGCCTGCACCAACCACGCACCCCTGCACAGAGACGCAGGACAGAGAGTTCAACGCACAAAAACCTAAGGTGAGCAATAACCCTAAAGGGAGGGGATTTGGACCAGAGGGAGGTGGGAGTCCACCCATCACAGAACCAGAATCTTAACCCTCCATTCTCCTGTTATAGGCACTACCCAACGTCTGGAACATAACCAAGCAGAGAGGGGTCCGGGATAGCGCTTAGACCTCCATCCAGTATCGTGTGGCGCCCCCGTGGATACCAGGTGAAGGTAACACTGGCCTGGCTAACCTCTTTCCTTTCTGATCGACCCTCCCAGGTCCAACTTGGCTCCTTCCTATCATCTATCTTCCTCTCTACCTGTAGTGTTTCTCAGGGGTCTAACCTCTCGCCCTGGCTTTTCAACCAATACCTAGCAACTCTCGCCCACTGCATTGCCATTTTCTGCTCAAATATCCAGTGCTACGCTGACGACACAACTCATTTTCAGGCTGCCTTCGGCCACCTCCTCTCCCTCTCTCATCTCCGATTGACTAACTGCCATTCATGATTGGTGTGCTGCCAATGATCTTTGTCTGAATGCCAGCAAGACGGAGATCCTCCTCATCGGCACACATTCACACTCCTTTCCCCTCATTCTGTGGCCGGCTTCCCTTGGACCTCCTCCTACCCCCACCTTCCAGGCTAAGAACCGCAGGGTCATCTTTGACTCCACCCTTTCCTTCTCCGCCCACATCTCTGAGGTCTCTAAAAAGTCAAACTTCCTACTGCACCTCCTCAGAGGTACTCTGATTTTCCTCTCCATGCCCCAGAAGGACTATTGTAACAGCCTCTTTCTAAATCTACCTGCCTCTACTCTCCGCCCTCTGCAACAAATCCAGAACAGGACTGCGAGACTTGTCCTTGGCCTCAAGCCCTGGGATCGTATCTCTCCAGCTCTGAAACCTCTCCATTGGCTCCCAGTGGATGCACGGATTAAATTCAAAAACCCTCTGCATTGTCCACGAGGGTTTCTAGGGCCTGGGTCCAAAATACCTTCAGCTATCCCTCTGCAAATACCTCCCCTCTCAAGCTCTTTGCTCCTCTACCTCTAACTCCCTCAGGATCAGTCGTTTTTCAAATAAACGAGCTGGGGGTAGATCTCTGTCTTCGGCTGGGGCCTCCCTTTGGAATAGCCTCCCTGCCACTCTAAAACTTGAGGAGAACCATCTCTAGTTCCGGAAGCACCTCAAGACCTTCCTCTTTTCTTCTGCCTTCGCTCCCCCTCTCCCCTGCTGATCTGTTCTCTCTTGGCACTGTGCACCTTGCCATCCTCTGTCCTCCCGGCTCGAGTACCTGCTCGCCCTGCCACCCTCCTGCACTGCCTCCGGACCACCCCTTGCAGTGGGGTCTGTTTCTGTACCCATACAGCCCCCCACCTACTTTTTCTTCCTGCACTTATCAGACCTGTCTGATGCCTTAAACCTAGCACTTGCAAATTGCTACTGTTGAATGTTAATTTCTGGCTGGGGGAGTACCAGTGGCAAAAAGGTTTCCTTTTATATCGGGTACATCTCGCTGATTTCTTTCTTTTTTTTAAACTTTTATTTAAAAACATCCTGCAATATCCTCACATGTTTAGCCCAAACCCATCTCTGCTGCCTTGTAATACTGCTCTGCTGCCTGATAGTACTGATGTGGTGCCGCTTTGAGTTGTCGTGTGGTGCTAAACCAGCGTTGCTCCTGTCCATCTCGCTGCCACCACATGGCCAGCTTGTCTTTTCTTGCCGTCTGTATGCTGGAGGCCAATGGAGGCCCATGGGTGACGAGTACAAGCGGTAAGCCTACAGGTGACAGTCCGCGATTGGTGAGGCTGAGGTCAGAGGGGCTGTGGATATGATTCCGGATCTCTCTGCTGCAAATTCCTCATCCTGATCAGTCTGTATGGCTGTGCAGGGATATGTGGTGACGACTGCCTTTCTGATCTTGGTTTTGGCAGTACTTGTTCTGGGGCAGTGGGCTCTGGCACGGACCTCCTTTCTTGGTCTGTGGCAATACTTGTCACAGTGAGCTTGTTGGGGCAGAATGACATTTTTGGGGGTTCCGGGGGTAAAGCCTAGAAAATAAAAAGGAGCACACGATAGTATATGGGTCACATAACATGGGGCATATGTTACATGACGTATATACTATTTTGTGCTCATTTTGATTTTCTAGGCTTTACAACGGCTTTTTGTTATTAGAGGGACTTGTACTGAAGTGTCCATGCTGCTGCAACCCTTTTTTCTATATAGCCCTTTGGTAACCAATGTTGCCCTTAAGAGGAGGGTGCTTTTTAGGCACCCCGTTTTGGCCCTAGGGTGATATATTCAGCCTTCTCTGGTTTTGTGGGGTAGGCTGGTAGCAACTGTCATTTTAGTTTTAGCTTCAGCAGGTGTGCAGCTAATCTTACAGCAATAATAGCTCAATGTAGCTCTATGATCGCTGTTAGGTTACTGATGTACTTGTTTTGGACTTTTATTTTATTTAGGGAAACCATGAGGCAGGCCTAAAATAGCCATTGTGGCAGGATGGGCTCGCTATGACTTGGCTGTACTCTGTTTCCTGTACCCTTTGGTCTGGTTAGGTCCGGCTTCATCTTTTGACTGCTGGACCGCCTTCCTGGGATGTCGTTCATCCTCCCCTTGGCTTCCTCACTGCATGGGATGGATGTCCCCTGCTGGGATCATTTCTGCAATGTTTTTGCATCGTTGTCCTGTTGTACTATCCTGGTTGTCAGCACCTTGAAGTAGGCAGCCTGGTCGTCCAGAAGGGTGGTGCGACACCACTCCCCTCCTCTACTCTTATGTTTTACGCTGGCTGCTCCATTTTGTCCCCCCAGCAGCTGGATCCCTTTGGTTGAGGTTTTCCATCTTCCTTGTGCCTTCTCTGCTGTTGCTTTCACCCCTTGCTAGTGAGTTACCCTTCTAGGAAGGCCGACTATTATTCTTTTGAGTCTTTGTTGGTCCACATTCAAGCCTCTGGGTCATCAGATCCTGTAACTCGACTTGGCACAGAAGACTTGTACTTACTGGGTTGTTTAGGCGTTCTGAGCCAAATCCTCTCAAACTGGTGCCCGGTCAGGGCTGATGTGTTATTGTTTGAATCTACCTTCAGTGGTCTCCGTGTCCATAATTGGGGGTTTCTACAGGCCCCCTTCTATTGCAGGTTGTCATTGGTTTAAAATGGGCAGACTCCTGTTTTGCTTCCTTTCGTCCTGCAGCTTCTGAGTCTTGAACCTGGAACTGAAAGTCTTCAAGAGGGCCGCCTCCTGGCGTCCCTGCATTGGGTTGCTTATTTGTATGCACCTGTGGGGTAAAACTAAGATTTGCATAACCTTTGCCCATAACCAGGGGTGTGCCTATTGGAATTGTCCTGTTTTATTTTTGTATTTATTGCATACACACAGTCATCTTAATGGCTTTATGTACAATTAGAAAACATCAATAATGCAACATCATTATATACCACATATAACACCATCTTTAAGTCATAGGATTTAAGAAAATACAAAACATTAAAAACAATCCTTGATTTATAATTCCCATTAGAAAGTCATACAAATTAACCATATAAAATATTACATTGCAGCCACTCCCAGCCATGTCCTGTTCATTCTGGTAGAGAATTTTTGACCAACTCTACAAACTCCTTTTACAAGTCTTTAGAAGTTACCTGCACATCAACATTTTTCATTGAGTCCCCTGTAGTTTTGTACAAGAGACCGGAATTTTAGCTCATATTTTGAATTATGTATTGTAAGTCTTTACAGTATACTCCTATCATTGGAATTTTGTTGTCACCGAATCGAACTGTTGGTCATTTTGGATTACTGTATTTCTAGGACTGTAATAGTCAGCCTAATTGTATGCTAACTTTTGGTGGCTCTCTGAGCTTTGTCATATAACCTATGTCCGCTTTTCCTCCTCCTAGGTGCTATTTGTAATGTATAGTGTACATCTGTATCAATTATGCTGCTATGTAAAATACATGCACACAATTACTGTGACCGTTTGGCATTTTGGGTCCTGGTTAAGACTCTGTAAATGTGTTTTACTTTCCTAGGGTTCTCTTTTTCTCGCCATCCTGTAGCATTATGTGTGGTTCCTATCACCAAATAGTTGCCATACATTTAGCTTTCATGTGGGCAGGGTCTCTCTTTGACCCATTACTGTTATATTGATACACTGTCTCATGTTATATGTTCCAAAGTACTTATTTAAACTTAAAAATATACACTTCATTATAAAATCACCTGTAGAATGTTTTTCATTATACAAGTGTGGTGCCATCTTGAACCGTGCCTCACTGCCAGCCTCCCTCCTTCCTTGAGGTAAGGTTGACTACTCTGCCATAGTTACCACTTAGCAGAGTTTGATGTACTTTTGGTTGGAAACCTCTTCTTGCCTTTAGGTTAAATGGTTTTCCATCCTTTCACCAGAGGGCTGAGAGAATGTCTTTAAAAGTGCTAATGCCCGATCACCCAGTTGCTGAGGCTTCCACCTCTTTGTGGACTTGAAGTGAAGGATATTCTCTGGACTGTGAGTGTGCTGCCCAGTCCATCAGAGCGCAACCTTCCAAGGTGCTAGAGTGCTGGCTGCCTAATATGGGTGTTGTAAAGGTGTCGAAGTAGGCGACTGACATAAAGGTGGCATTCTTTTGGCTATAGACTTATGTAAAATAAGAGAAATCCCCATCTGACCGTATGAAGAAGAGGGGTTTACCTGCCTCAACCAAATACTAAGGATTCTGTCAGGATGTCTGTCCAAAACAAGTAGTCCACTGTCATGTGTCAAAACCTATTTCCTTCCCTTGCACTCTAAATCGAACTAAGTAAAGTGTTGATCTTCTTGGTCCCAAAGAATGGCTCCCTTCTTCTGGATGGTAGACCCAAGTTCACTTTTGGGTGATGAAAAGGTAAAAGTTATTCAGAAAGGTAAAAACCAAAAAGTCTCAAAAGCTTTCTTGACTTGGCGCTCCACCAACGCACATGGAAAAGAAAGTCTTGTATCTTCAGTGTTAGGGGGACGACTTCCTCTCCACCTAACCTTCCTCAGGTTTCTCAATACTTTTCACAGCGCCAGGATGAGCAACTTCCTTCTCCTGACCTTTACTATGCAGTTCACTTTGCTAGGGACTCCCTTCCCCTGGTCTGTCTTGGGTTTCTCACAATGCCAAGGGAATGCCTACCTTCCCTTGGCTTCTTCACAGTGTTCCTTAACACCAGGGGGAATTACTCCCTTCCCAAGGCCTTTCTCAGGCCCTTCACAATGCCAAGAGAATGACTATCTTTGCTTGGCTCCTTTCACAATGTTCATCAGCACGAGGGGGCATGACTCCATTCCCCTGGTCTTTCTCACAATTTTCAGTGTTCGCAGCCCATCAGGTTCACCACCCTGCCATGAACTGTGACTATGGAGATTACTTAGGTTACTCGCCAAAAGGTGCAGGTCCCTGACCCATGGGTTCTCTCCCCTCGATGCTACGTGCCTGGTTCACTATCCTACTAGGTACTGTGACTATGAAGATGACTTTGGAGGCAGTTCGTTATTGGTTGAGAGTCCCGGACCCTTCTTAGCTCTTTCTGCTCTAAAATGAATATATCTGGTTCACTATCCTGTCTGGTATTCTCGTGGTTCCACCTACGTAAGGTAGTCTCTGTAACTTTCACTGGGACCCAGACCCTAGTTCCTAGGCATCCTGTGTCTTTTAGGATTCCCAAAACAACCCTGATTCCTTTGGGTTAGTGGTTGGGTCTTCTCTGCCCATATGGGAGGCTTCTGCTGCCCTGTTCTGCTTCCCGTGCTCTTGCTGGCTCGCAGGTTCCTCGCTGACTGCAGCAGATCGGCAGCGGTAATGGCTGTTCGTCTGGAGGCTCCCTTCACGTCTGCCCAGCTCGGTGGCTTGCTTCCACCTTGCTTCCGTCTCTCCTTTCCGACCATTCTGCCACCTTGCAGACCAAAAGGGGACGCCCCTTTAGTGGCTCCTGCGTCTTGGTCCACAGCCCCTCTCTTCTGACACAGCTTCTACGCTTGGTGCTACTGGAGGAAGAGCTCGCCTTTGCGTTCCACCAGGGAGGTTTGAACTGTGTCATGAGTCCCTCCTCATTTTGTATGCTCCCACAATGTCCATATAGACTGGGATGCTTACTGTGGTTCCGCAAAGCTCTTAATGGCTCTGCACATCATCTTCGTTTCAGTATGAATATGGCCACTCTATTGGGTTTGCTGGACTCTTCCTTGCCCCGCTTTTCCAGCATACTTCAGGCAAGTAGTCTTTACTCTTCTTTGTCTCAGTGGTTCTCACAATGGTTGGACTATCCACTCTACACAAGTACATGGAATTGTGGGGGACTGGTGTACTGTGCCCAGGGAATAAGGATGAGGGACTTTGGATGTATTGTGGACATACCACGTTCTCCACGAAGACTCGTCCCAGATCCCATAGGGGGGAGGGGCCTCCCCATGAGATCCTCTCACCGAGTACCACCCCCAGAGGGATTATCAGGTAGCGCCTGGCCTCATGGGAAGGGGCTCCCCTAGGGGAGAAGGGGAAATCTGAGTATTTGTCACGGTGTGCGCTGTTGTTGGGAACAATTTGCCCTAACGTATCTGATGCCATCATGCTGCCACCTCAGCCTTTTTAAGGTGGTCTTTGTCTAGGGACTGCCTGATGATATTGTTTTAGCTTGTCGAGGAAACGGCACAAAGCAAAAATCGACATGTATAGCAAAATAAGATGCAGATTGCTTTTTGCTCTGCAATAATGTGGCAAACTGAAACACCCCTCTATTGCTTTGTGGTTAGTTGCTGCTGTGTTGCTTTTACCAGTTTGAAAATGGGAAAGTGTGACAGCAGGCCTTGGGAGTATGTGCCGGCATCACAGAGAGCCCTTGGCTCACTTATAATGGTGGCCATGATGGATTGCAGCAATGTGAGCTCTGTGTTCCAAGCTCGGGGCAAGTTTGGATGACATTGGGTTAAGCTGGATAATCTAACCTGCAACATTGTCGCTTGAATGGACAAGGTAACATATTAGATGATGCTGTGGAAGGTGCTTTTTCAACTGTCAGCAATTAAAGAAGCTACAGGCCGCCATTTGTAAAATTAAGGTATTTTCATAAATAGTATTGCGAAATCTACATATGCATGCTACATGGAGATGTTTGCAGAGGACATTATAAAAGAAGCGTTGCATAGCTCGCAGCTCAACCCAATGTTTATTATTGAGAGGGTATGTAGATCCCTTACCGCAAGACCTTTCTTGGCTCAGACTATACCAATCGTGGCTAGAATACTTAACTTCTGTGATGGTACAGTTCTACGCCTTGCAGGAAAATGTGGCGAGTTGAAATACAAAGGATAATCAATTTCTTTCTACCACAACTTCAACAGTCTCCAGGCAACAGGCAGAGCCTTTTTGGAGATTTAGACAGCTCGGAGCCAAAGAAATGTTGAATTGACTGAAGCCTACCTAGGAGGCCTATACTTTTAAGGCTCATACAATGTTTATGGAACCCTGAGTGGAGGAGGCTCCTGGGTGAAAAAGCGATTCAGTGCATTTCTCTTATGTTCACTGTTTTATTGTTATTGTTATTTTACATTTATAAAGCGCTCACACAGCCCGCAGGCATCGAGGCGCTGTTACAGGAATTGTTTTTTTTTTTTAGTTGCGTAATTGTGTTTTTTTTTTTGTTTTAGTTACGTATTTATAACGCGCTTAAACACCCAGAGGTTTTTAAGCGCGGACTCGGGGATCGAACCTGTTGTTGCTTCTTGTCGTCTTGCTTCCAAGACGCGCACGCTGCCACTGAGCTATCCACCCGGTTTTAAGAGCTGTGTGACCGGTGTTTCGCTTGTATTTTTTCTGAAATTGGAATTGGTTGTTTGTTTACATGCACATTTGTGTTTTTTAACCAACAGTTTGTTTGTACTTAATAGTGTGTTTTTGTATGTTTTTCCGTTTGATTTTTTGTGTTGGGTTTGTGATGTTATTCTTTTGTGATGTATTGCACAGAGCCATGCCATTGATTATGTGCTTATTTGTTTGCACTGAAATACTTTTATTATTAATGCTCACTACTACTTTTGTGTCGCTCAGTTGTTGTTACTGCAACGTACAGTTAGCTACAAAGTGCTGGGTAACCATGGTGCAGTGCTTGTCTCTGGCCTTTCTTGGAATGTGCCTGCTGGCCTCAGCTACCAAAGCAGTCATAAAGGTGATGCTGTATCTTGGTAGGCCCAAAACAAATACTGCAGGCTGCAGGAAACACACATGGCATCCAATAACTACAGTGTCTTCGCCAGTAGATGGGGGTGGCATGGGTACTTCAATTCTCTTCACTACTCATTCATGAAGGTGAACTTTCTCCTACAGATATCCTTTGCCTTTAAGGCAATCAAAGATATTAAAACAAGCAAAGTGAGCCTCCTGATGGTATTCTGGGTATTTGACAGGCACAAGATTGCCTTCATTTAATTCCTATCCTCCTAAGATTGGCAGCCTTGAATTTTAAGGTTGGATGTCTGGTAAGAGCTTGCTGTTTGTATGTGTGGATGTTGTGTATGTGTGGGTGGACAGACTTGAATACTATTCTGCATACCACCCAAGATTGCTTTATTTCTGTGACCTGGTGCCAGTCTAAATCCATCAAGGCGATTCTTGAGCTTGTTTATCATATTAGATTAGCTAATATTTGGATGCTATGGTCTTGCCAGCTCATCACTCATATTCTCAGAAAGAGGAATGAAAAGGATGTGTTTTAAAGTATTTATTTATTTACAATAGTGTCAAAGGAGTGTCTGGATGATAAGAACACCTGAATGTAAAGGGCTGGATAATGTTACCTAAGGCAACAGATGGTGAAATCAGGAACTGCAAGAATATGGACTCCTCTCTCTCCCCATCCCTTGCATCAAAGGAATTCCTTGATGTTTAAAGAGGCCAACACAAAGTCCTCTATAAAGTCTGTAGCCTCAGAATCACCCAAGGTGTAATAAAGTGGCCAAACAAAAGTATCTAACAAAGTCTTCCAAGGAGGCAGTCTCCTCCCTTCCAGCTGTACCCCTACAGAGGGAGGGTTGTGCCTCTGGCTCTTGTCCTGTCTCAGGAATTCCCCTCTGCTGCAGCCCCACTTCTCTCAGGCAGACTGGTGCTTCCACTGCCTGCCAGACCTTTGTCACCTAGTTGTTCTCTCATTTGTTCACTCAGAGATCTATTTGCTGGAATGTCTTGTGGGACCTGGTTTGGTTTGACGGAGAAGCGTGACCCTACTCCTAACTTCCCACTTCTTTCTTGGACCTTTCTCTTGTGCCTGCTTCCCTTCTCCCAGCTTGTCCTATTCTCTCCTGGCTCCCTTTTGTTACATCTTCCCCCCCTTTAACTCTTGGTCCCAATGGTCTATCCTTCTATGCTTCTCCTTGGTTTCCAATGCAGTCCTCTGCCGATATCTGTCCTCTACTTTGGCCCAAATACTCCCTCTCCCATGATGTTTTGGTCTGTCTTCTCATTACATAACTGTGAGGAAAGCCCCAGAGTTGGGAGTGAACACGCGAGAAGCCCCAGAGTGGGGAGAGACTGAAAGAAACCCAAAGTGTGGGTCTGAGAGCAAACGAACCCTGAGAGAGTGGAAAGGACATCCGAGTAGGGGGGACCAAGAAAGACAAAAGTCTTTCTGAAGGGAGAAAGACTGAGGGAAACCTCTACTGGGAAGAGACGCAAAGAGGCCTAGGTTGGAGTCCTGGGACAGAGCTGAGGTGCAACTAAAACTGCATTACTAGAACTGTAAACATAGTCAAGGGCCTATGGAGGAAAAGAGGCATTGGTTGGGGGTTGGAAGAGAGAGGAGAAAAATGTTCTGACCTTATGTCCTCAAGAGATCCCTTGAACGTTGGAGACCTATTCAGTCAGTCCGAACGGGTCCCAATGTGGGAAAGGGACAAATCTCACGCAGACATCGATTACATCTTCGTAACAAGGACATTAGCTCCTCAAGTAGATTTGTTTGAGGTAATCAAGACAAATTCTAGCGACCACAATCTCCTGTCTTTCACATGGAAATCCACTTCAATTTAGAAACTTCAACTTTTCGACCAAATAGAATGCAAACGCCAAAAAACTTGCCTTAAATTGTCTGCTAGAATCATTACAGATCTAACAAAGAACTACAGCAAGAGCCCTGAGGACTACCACGCTAGAGGTGTTCCAACAGCTCCAGATTACCAAACTCTACTTGTTCCTTATCAGTACAATGGCAAAAAGATAAAACTTTCCATACATTCCATAACCATTCCTACTGCCAGACTCTTGTAGGGAAAAGACGGGACCTTTGGAAACTGAAGCGTGCGGCTCAAAAACATCCTTCTGCACTAAATTCAGAAAGGCTACTTGCTGCCACAAAGATATATAAATCGTGGGTGAAAAACCATCTCCTGTTATTATATCAACAGGACTCTGAGGAAATGCTAAGGAAAGTGACTGGGCAAAACCCACGTGAGTTCTGGGCCTTAATTAGATCTATAGACTCCCCAGTGGAGGAGGGTTTGTTGAATAATGTCAGCGAGGTGTCGTGGGTGAAATTTTTCAAAACACTTTTTCAACGGATCCCAGCCTGTATGAGTGTAGATAAACCAGACCAAACTGAACAATGGGCTGACTTGGGAGACATAGGCAGCATAAGAGAGATCATCTGAAAGTTAAAGCCATCAAGAGCCCCGGGACCCGACGGCCTAACCAATAGCGACCTCAGACAGCACCCAGAGGAATGGGCCATCTTTATTAGTGCGGTCTTCAAGAGCTGTATGGAGACATAGGCGATACCATCATCTTGGACCTCACCCATCGTTGAACCCATTTTTAAAAAGGGATGCAAAGAGGATCCAAGAAACTACCGCCCCATCGCGCTACTAGACATGATTGGCAAGGTTTTTGGTGCCCTACTTTTGAAACTATTCCAGCTCTGGGCTCACACCGCGCCATGTGCCGATCCATTTCGAACAGGCTTCACAAAAAACATTGGGACAAGCGCCAATATCATGTTTATGAACGCACTAACATCTTAGAAGGGGCCCCTTGAGTCTTCGTGGCTTTCATGGACCTGGCCCAAGCTTTTGACCAGGTCAACCGCGAAAGGCTGTGGGACAAATTAAGGCTGTGGAAATGTCCACCTGCAATCCTTCAAACGATTTGTGCCCTTCACGACAACACCAAATTGAGGGTACGCTTGAGCCAACAGGGTTGGCTTTCTAAAGAAATACCCTCTGAAAGGGGAGTCAAACAGTGATGCCCCCTAGCACCCGCTCTCTTCATCGCATACATGGGCGACTTTAAAGACTCTGAGGCAAATATAAGATCTTTTCCATCCGCAATGGGCTTGACAAAAACCAAACGCCTTTTGTATGCGGATGACATGATATTAATGGATCATACACCTATCGGCCTGCAGCTCCAACTTGACAACTTGGCTAGCTACATACGCGTGAACAATCTGGAAATCAATGTAGGCAAAACAAAGATCTTGTCCGTGGAAAAATCTCAACGGAAAAAAGAAAAACTGAAATGGTTTCTCGAAGGTGCAGAAATTGAAAAAGTCCACAAATTTTAATATCTTGGTGTGACACTTGACTCCTCAAAGACGAACATGGCAATGCAACAAGCCCTCTTTGATAAAACTAAGAAGCTGACTGCACAGCTTTGGACAAAAGATTTGGACGCTTTTCTCTAGTCCCAGTGATGAGATTTTACAGATCTAAGGTGGTCCCAACTTTAACATATGGCATGGAAGCAATGCCCCAAACCCCCGAAAAATTATGGATCCGCCTAGAAGGCTACTTCTGGAGGTCTGTTTTAAGCCTCCCGAACTCTTCATCTATGGTGCTAATCAGGCGGGAACTAAGCCTCCTTTCTCTACACGCCTCAATCAAAAGAAACAGCACAATGCTCTATAGAAACACACTGCTGAACAACTGCCCAGGTATACTAAGCATGCTTACAACAGAAACCACAGGAAACCGGTGCAACATGCTGAAAACATGGGAACAAGGCTGCAAATCAAAATTGAAAGAAATACAAACTGATGAGACAGAGCTGATTTAAAACCCTATGAAAATAAAAAGGAAAATGGAAGAACTCGACTGGATCAACACCCTGGACTTTGCAACACAAAGTTTCCAAACAAGTCGCTAAGGAACATCTTACAGAGAGCTCGTCTCAATCTGTTGGAAACCAACGAGATTCTTGCAGTGAGAGGCCTGGCCAATTCGAACAACTGCCGCTACTGCAAAAAGTCGATCAGATTGAAACATTACGGCATCTGCTTCTCACATGTTCTGGAACCAAAACTATAAGATCTAAATACTTGAAGCCACACTTATCCTCTGCCTACACTCAAGAAGAATCTGGGTGGTGGGAAAGACTAATTGGTGGGGAAAAATCAACTTGGGTTATTTCTACCGCACAGTTGTTGAGCCACATTATAGGTGTCCCCAACCAATAGGCACAGACTGAATTTCGACTCTTGCATAGAAATTATTTTACTTGCAACTAACAAGTTACTTTCTTACCTGGTAACGTTCTTTCGATGTGATGTTCCGACGACGTATTCCACATCTATGACAGGTAATCACCACAGCTGTACTGCTTCGGAAAATTTTCTGCGTCCTGCGTCAATGACGTCGATACACTGTCCTTGAGGGCCTCCGTCGAGCCAACGTCACCGGATGTTATAAGTAGGATGCACAACGCCCGTAGCCTCAGTTGTAGTTTTTTTTCCCAGAACGTGTGGCACCAATCTTCTGCCAGAATGACTACAGAAAGCCTTGTGGAAACGCATAAGAAATTCTGTAGAGGGGCAGGTAGGGAGTGAGCGATGTGGAATACGTCGTCGGAACATCCCATCGAAAGAACGATACCAGGTGAGAAAGTAACTTGTTCTTCGAAGGGATTGGTTCTTCTGACGTATTCCACATCTATGACAGACTCCCAGAGTGGTACCAACGTAAGAAGGTGGGAAAAGAATTTAGAATTTTAGAATGCCCAATTAAATTGCAGAATAGAGGACTGCCTTGCCAAAGGCCAAATCTTGCCCATGGATAAAATCCAGGGAGTAGTGTATTAGAAAAGTATGGACAGAGGCCCATGTGGCTGCTTCACAAATGTTACAAATCGGAACACCCCTCTGCAGGGCAGTAGAGGCATCCACACCCCTAGTAGAATGGGCCTGTAACCCTACTGGAGGGTCCTTACCCGCCAAGCGGTAACATTCAGAAATTATCAAGGTAATCCATTTAGACAGTCTGTTTAGTAACCGCTTGTCCCAAACGCCTTCCAGCATATCCTACAAAGAGCTGATCGCCCACTCTGACCCGGGACATGCGTGAGATATAGAAACTTAAAGCTCTACTAGGATCCAACCTATGGCGCCTCTCCTCTTCCTTACCAGGATGCGGAGGAGGATAGAACACCGGAAGAGTGACCTTCTGGCTTAAATGAAATTCCGACACAACTTTCAGAAGAAAAGGGCGAACACTGAGGACAACCCTGTCCTTATGGAACACTGTGAAGGATGGCTTAACAGAAAGTGCCTGCAACTCACTCACTCTGCGAGCGGAAGTAACCGCAACTAAAAATACAGTTTTCAAGGTCAACAGTCTCAAAGGGCAAGAATGTAAAGGCTCAAACGGAGCTCCCATGAGGAATTTTAGAACCAGGTTCAAATTCCAACCGGGCACCTGGAAAGGAGACGGAGGGAACACATTAGTTAGCCCTTTCAGAAACTGAGAAATCAAGGAATTTTAAAATAAGAACAATCCTCAGACGAGCGCATTTCTGTGTTTGCCCTTTAGTGCTTGGTACACATCCATTTTCACTGCTCAGAGGCTGGGTCTGCACACAGTGGGTGTTTATCCTTTGCACACCTCCAGTATTTATTATATAGGGTGGTTTTAGCCCTTGGGACTATGGGGCTCCCCAGTAGAGACTTGTAATGGCACAATGTGACAGACACCTGTCTTCAGAAGGCCCGACCTACTTCGACACAAGGTAAAGATTTGGGGAGGTTATTCCACACCCCTTTAGTGGGGGGGGGGGGTGTAAGAATAACTATTCTAAATGCACACACGGTGTCCACCAAATATCATCCAAATTCTCTCAGTTGGGTAGTATAGCAGAGCAGTCAGGCTTTGTTCATGGGAGAAGAGAAGGCTGATGGGTAGCTAGAGTTAGGCCCTATAACATGGGACACTACACAGGTATACTTTAAATGTGCAATGTTTTTTAGATTACACTTCAAGCAAACAGGCGTTCTAAATAGTACTATAAAGTATACAGCATAGTTACTGTTTAAAAAAACAGTACATGTATTTGTATTTGCATTTATTAAGTTTATATAGCGCTTTACTCCAAAACGCTGTACATTTTAACAACAGGATACATTTAACAAAATAACAGTAACAGTAGAATCAAATTACAATTTTGAATCAGACCAACAAAACAGTATGTAGAGCAATTAGACAAAAGGGAAGAGGGAGAGTAGTGCAGTAAAGCTCAGAGGAAGAAGGAGGGAGAGATAGGTAGGAGGAGGAGGAGGGAAACGGAAGGGGTAAAGGGGTGAGAATGGGTGGAGGGGGAAGTGGAGGGAGATGATTGTGGGGAAAGAGGTGAAGGGTGGCGGAGGGGGAGTGAGAAGGCGGAGGGGTTTCATGGCGGGGAATGGAGGAGAGATTTAAGGGACGTGCAGAATGAGGAAAAGGTGGGAATTGAGCGGATTGAGAGAGGTAAGGAGTTCCAGTACAGGGGGGCTACGGGTTGGAAGGAGCAGAAACGGGAGGAGGCACAAGGGGAAGGAGGAACAGTGAGAAGGAAGTGGTCAGCTGAGCGAAGGGAGAGAGAGGGGGTGTAGAAAGAGAGAAGGGAAGAGAGATAAGGGGGAGCGAGACCGTGGAGAGATTTGAAGATTTAGCAGAGAAAATTAAATTTAAGTTGGGAGTGAAAGGGAAGCCAGCCAAGGGAGGATAGGGAAGCAGAAATGGAGTCTTAGGAGGTGAGGAGATAGAGGGTACGGATGGCAGAATGGTAGATAGATTTGAAGGGGGCAAGATGAGAAGTATGTAGACCAAAGAGTAAGGAGGAGCAGTAGAAGAGGCGAGAGAAGATAAGGGAGGAGATTAAAAGTTTAGTAGCATGGAAAGTAAGAGAGGGGCGGACTTTGCGAATATTAAAGAGGTGGTAACGACAGGCACGAGAGGTGAGAGAGATATGATGGGAAAAAGTGAGAGAGGAGTCAAAGTGAATGCCTAAGTTGCGAGCGTGGGTGGAGAAAGGAATATTTGAAGGAGGAAAACTACTTCAGTTTTGTCAGTGTTAAGGGAAAGAAAGCGAGAAGACATCCAGTTTTTAATGGCAGTAAGGCAGGAAGAGAGTTTAAGGTGGAGGTCGGGAGAGAAGGAAGAGAAGGAAAGAAAGAGCTGCGTGTCGTCAGCATAGAAATGGTGATAGGTGCCAAATGAGGAGATAACAGGCGCAAGGAGGGGGGTGGAGGTGTAGAGTCAGAATAGGAAAGGGCCAAGCACCGAGCCTTGGGGTACTCCATATTCCAGAGGCTGGGTAGAAGATGAGCGGCCTCCCCAGGAACAGTAAAAGAGCGGGAGGAGAGGTAAGAGGATAGCCAGTTGAGTACAGAGCCTTTCAATCCAAAGGAAGAGAGAGCGTTGAGAAGAAGGGGGTGATTGACAGTGTCGAAGGCATCAGAGAGGTCGAGAAGAATAAGGACAGAGGATTGCTTAGAGTGTTGAGCAGAGAGGAGGGAGTTAAGGATGTAAGTGAGGGCTGTTTCAGGAGAGTGTTTAGGACGGAAGCCAGATTGAGAAGGGGGAAGGAGAGAGAGATTAGTGACAAAGGTTGAGAGCTGTGAGTAGGCGAGGCGCTCCAGAAGTTTAGAGAGGAATGGGAGAAGTGAGATAAGACGGAAGTTAGAGGTGAGCAGGGGATCAGCAGAAGGTTTCTTCAGAATCGGAATGATAGTGGCATGCTTGAAAGCAGAGGGGAAGGTGGCCGAGGAAAGGCAGGCATTGAAGAAGGAAGTTAGGTAGGGAATAAGAAGAGGGTAGATCTTAGGAATAAGAAGGGTAGGGAAAGGGTCAGTTGGAGCAGATGAGGGCTGGGTTTTGGATAGGAGGATGGAGACGTCAGAAGGGGAGACAGGGGAGAAGTCAGTCATGCACGTAGAGGGTAGAAGGGAGAAGGGGAGAGTAAGAGGAGGAATTGATTTTTTGCCGAAGGGCAAGAATCTTGGAGGATAAGAAGTTTGCAAAGTCAGAGGGAGAAAGGGTGGAGGAGGTTGAAGGATCAGGGGTTGGAGGAGAGAGAAGACGAGAGAGAGTTTGGAAGATGCGGCGGGGGTGGGAGGCTTGGGATTGAAGAAGGTTAGAGTAGTAGGAGCGTTTTGCTGAGGAGAGGCAAGAGTCATAAAGACCTATCTTGCTTCAAAAATCCAGTTTCACAACTAAATACTAGTGGAAAGTCACAAACCTGGGAATGATGAGGAGAAGGAAGAAAATGTGATCCTTAACACAGATAAATTGCAGTCACATTAGTAAAGAGTGAGTTCCACACATGAAATGAGCAAGATTATGTTGTACATCCAACATATTGTAATATTAATCAATCCTAACAAAGGAATCATGGGTACAGTATAGTGTAGTGTAGCGAGTGAGGCAAAAGGGTTAAAGCTAAATTAGTCTGTGAGATAAATACAGCTAGCTAACACCGAACTGGGCTAATGCAGATGTAGTTACACTCTGAAACTCCATAGAACACAATAGAAATATACTTGGAAATTCACAATGTTTTTCAATATCACAGGAGTCGGTGGCAGTGATGTATCAATCTAAATTGGGTATAAAATCACTGGTGCCTGTTAACAGTAGAAAACTGTTCTAGATATTTAGGGGACCCAACGGGAAAAATGTTACTATCCAGGTAAGTATTTTTTGTTTTAGAACTTTCTTTATTGGACTTAATTGGACTTGCAGGTCAAGTCTATGGTGTTGAGTGACAGATGTTCGCAGGAGACATTGCCTGACGAATCGTAGCACGTTTGCTATGTCCACGCTTCCAAGCCTATATGATCTGAGGTGCTGTCATAATGCCTACCCCCGGAGCACCAGGCCAGGCCCAGCACCCCTGGGAGCAGGCATCACGCCCCCGGGTAAAAGCCCAGCGGCCCTTTATAGGGATCTCTCTGGACACTGTCCTGGCGCCGTTGGCGCCAGGCTCATGTTGGACATCAGTCCTGGCGCCATAAGCACCAGGCTCATAAGGGGAAGTGTTTGGTGCACTTACCTGAAGCAGACCATGCTGCACACTCACCTGATGCAGACCATGCTGCTTGAAGAACCAAGCCAAATGAGGCTTAGGAGGAACTATTTTTCTGATGGAACTATTTTGTTACTTGGGTGGGGCTGTGGAAGAATACTCACCTGGACCTTATACCAAAGCTATTTAAGCCACGCCCGGACAGCCACACGTGCTTCGCGTTGTTCTGCATCCCAGCAGCTGAACCGTGTCTGCTCCTGCACCTGGACTCCAGCCACGCCCGCCTCGAACCTGGAACACCTATAAGGGAATAAGTGAAGAGAAAGGTGAAAACCAAGAACTTATTCAACCTTCTTACCTGCATCCAGAATCTTCACGCCAGCATTCCTGAAGGAAGACTTCCATTTAAAAGCACCGCGTTGCTCGCTGCAGCGCCGTGCTTCACTCACCTGTTCCCGAGACGCCGCCCGGCTCCATCGCGGCTCTCAGCACCGGTCGCCACATCTCTGCACCTAGGGGAGAGAAGAAGAGACAAACGTGAGCAAGGGAACACAAGAGGAAAGCCGAATTTTCAGCCATATTACTTACCGGCTTTTCTTGGTGAACCATTCCACATCTCGGGTCGGCGCCGCATCTTTGGCAGGTACCGCACCCCGGCCCCTAAGGGGAAAGGACATTTTCAGCCATATTACTTACCGGCTTTTCTTGGTGAATCATTCCACATCTCGGGTCGCCGCCGCATCTTTGGCAGGTACCGCACCCCGGCCCCTATGGGGAAAGGACAAAAGACATTACTAGGGAATTATAAAGACATTTAGAGGGGTCGCCCTCATCACTAACTCACCTGATTTTACCACCGGCAATTTAACCCCTCAACGCATCGCCTTTGTTCTGCACCTGAAATAAAGGTCAGGAAAGACAACATAAAAGGAGGCTCACACTTGAACTTTTGCATCTTCATACTTACGGCGTATTACTCAGAAAAGTCAAGTGGATGTGCCAGCGCCATTCTGAAAACCAGTGAAGTAACTGGACGAACGCGCGCCCCTGCACCAGAAGCAGGATGGAGAGTTCATCCTTCCAAATCATAAGGTGAGCTTAAACCGGGGGTATTGGAGGAATCAGAGAAGAACGAAGGGGGGAAGGGGTTAGCAAGAACACTATTCGGCAGACAGTTAATCCCCTTTCTCATCTGCAGAAGGATAATCCTACTGGCCCGACAAGCAAGATTTGGGGGTCGTGTTCAATCGGTGGTCCGAATTCTGCGCATCACGCTTGAAGGGGCCACAGCAACCCAGACCAGACCAGCGCCTCCGTGGGAGCCAGGTGAGCGTTACAGGTTCGGACCCTCTGCGGCAAAGCCCTTGCAGGACAAGTCCACGTGTTGAGCGACGCAGGTGCACAAGAGATGTTGCCTGACGAACCACAGCACGTTTGCTACGTCCACACTTCTGAGTCTATATAATCCGAGGTTTGGACCCCCTGCGGCGAAGCCCTTGGAGGAAAAGTCTGCAGTGTTGAGCAACGCAGGTGCTTGTCGGCAAAGGGGTCTGCGGTGTAGACATTGAGTGCGAACGACTCACCCTCCTGCCTGCAGCCGCCAAGTAAAAAGTTGTGGGGAATAAGCTTGCTCTGTGCTTCTTAGCCCCTCTGACTTGTGCCCTTCTCCCCTGACTTGCGTCCCCCTTCCCCTGAGACTTGTCACTCTGCCTATGCCCCCTAGGCTGGGTGCACCCCCCTTTCCCTGATTGATTCCGTCCCGCATGGTTCCATCGCACTCTTCCATTGCGTTGCACTCCCTCGCCCCTTCAATCCTTGTTTTTGCGCCCGTGTGTCCTCTACCCGCGTTGCTCTCTCTTTCCATGATTGCGTGTGCTCTGCGCTCTTGCATCCTTGGCTTTGCTAGTGCCTGCACGCTCTCTGCCTGCATTGCTCACTCGCAATGCTTGATCATGTGGGCTCTGCGCCCCTTCCAGCCTTGGCTTTGCTTGTGCCCATACATTCTCTGCCCGCGTGGTTCCCTTGCATTCCTTGATCGCATGGGCCCTGCGCCCCTCACAGCCTTGGCTGCGTTTGCGCCTGCGTGTCCTCTGCCCACGTGGTGCAATCGCAATTCTTGATCGCGTGTGCTTTGCGCCCTTCCATCCTTGGATACGCTTGCAACTGCGCGTCCTCTGCCCGCGTGGTTCCTTCGCAATCCTTGATCGCATTTGCTCCGCGCCCCTTTCATCCTTGGATACGCTCGCACCTTCGGGTCCTCTGCGCGTCCCTACACCCCCTGCGGGCCCCTAACCTCCTCCTCACTGCCCTTCTTTTCCCAGCCCCTTCCCTTACCCCTTTGTTACTACTCTGTGCTCTGCTGATTTGTTCTTCTAGGCCCCTATTTGCTTGACTGCTCTGTTCTTATGTCTGCTATCTTTGACTGCTGTATACTTGTACTGCCTACTTCTATATGTTTTTCACTCTCCTCCTTTAGGTTCCCTCGATCATCATTCTGTTACTTAGCCCTCGCTCTGCCAGGTTGTTCCCTCACTTCGTACTGCCAGCACTCCAGTTGTGTTCCTTTTTTCTTTCAGGTTCCCTTGTTCTTACTCACATTCACAGCTCCATGACTGCTCTTCTTCTTTTTTGTTTCATTAAGCCCATCGTGAATTGAAATTAATTTGTTCTCGTCTTTTTCTTGTCTCGTCTGCTTGCACCCCTCCTCTTGTGCCCACCCCTAGTGGCTCCTCCCCTTACCTCCGTTTCCCCACCCCTCACTCCCCCTCTCCCTCTTTTTCCCCCTTCTCTGCCACCCTCTGAATCCTCTATGGTGCTCTTTGACCCTCCTATCTTCTGTAATAGCTTCTCTATTAACTATCCTGTCCTTCTTACTAAGCCTGATAGGAAGAAGTTCAAAAGGGATATCTTTGTCTCCAACCCAGGCCCCCCTATCGCTGATACCTACACCAGTGCTTCCGCCAGACCCTCACCAACATTCTCCTTGTCGTACCTTCACCAGACCTATGGACTCCACATATGGCCTCTGTGGTCTCTCCTTTTCTCCTTTTTCCTCCTCTTTCATTAATGATGCCACCTGGTGGGATGTCCTCCTGGCCCCCTTCCACTCCTCTGGGACCATTATTAATGTTTACCTAAATAGCACTGTCTTGGTCCAAGGCCCTCAAACCAACCTCATCCTTGTTGATGGACGCATCCCGCGCCTCATCAATTTCCTTTGTTCTCCTGCTTTCCCTTCTTTCCCTTCTACGGCTCCACTGCCTCTACCCTCTGCCACCTCTTTGGCTTCCTCTACTTCTATGGCTGCCCTATTGCCTCCCTCCTCTGCCACCTCTCTGGCGCCTTCATCCTCCTCCTTGGCTACCCTGCCCTCTCCTCATTCCTCGGCTACCCATCCTAGGGCTCCTTCTACATTTCAGCAGGACATACCTCTGACCTGTACGCCTCCACGGAAGTCCTTCTTTTTTTTTTTAAATAGATTTTAATGTAACAGACTAATTGAGGCAAAACTGTCTGAGCACTCGCAACATCACATCTGTGGTCCCATGGGCTGGTGTTAAGAGTTAATTTGTCGTGGAATGAAGAAAACTTTAATAAGACGCGCAGCCTATTCAATAGGGTCTTTGAGGCGATAGCAGCCCAGTTAACCGCTTGTATATGGCAGAAGCCCCATCACTCCCTCTTCTTTTAGGTCTCCATTTTGGACAAAATCTAGCCAAATGGCACCAAGAAAGCCAGAACGAAGGCGGATAGTCCAATGACTGTATCTGTGCCGGTGACCTTGCCCTTTGCAGGCTTGGAGACAATGCCGGCCTGGCGGGTAACCGTAAACCGGCTTCCCCTCAGCAGCGGGGTCAAACCACGGAGCAGAGCAGAAGTCCTGGCTTTGAAGACAGCAGATAGGCCAAGTGGATGGTTGCTGGATTCAGATTAACAGTAGTAGGCAAGGAGGAAATGAAAGCCACCAGTCGACGGAAACGAAAGCCTATCCACGGAAGTCTTTCAAGGGTGGCAAACTTCTCCCCATTGCCACTCTCAAATCTCGCTCACCTCTCTCTCTCCCTCTCTCTCTCTCTCTCTCTCTCTCTTCTTTCCCCCTCCACCCCCTCATCCCCCCCGGCCGAGCTAACCCCAGCATTGCCACTCACCTTCTCGGTCATCCGATCCATGAAGCGTGTGTCTGTTGAGGCTTTCGCCACCACTTTCTCTCCCCCTCCTCACATCTGGACACACTCCTTTCCAACCTCCATTCTTCTATCTCTGACACTCTTGATGTACTTGCCCCTGTCATGTTAAACGCAAGTGTAGGGTGGCTAAGAGGAAATGGCAAGCATCATGTGCACACTCTGACAAACTGGCCTGCCGCCCGCTAAAAAGACAGTACCGACTCGCTTTCCACTCTTAAAAGAGAGCTAACATCCAAGCCTGCATCTCTGCGGCATCTAACAAGTCGGCTGAACTCTTTAAAATCTTTGAGGAGCTGGCCAATCCTGCTGCAATCTCTACCTCTCCTGACCCCTCCTGCACAATCTTGGCTTCACATTTCAACTCTAAAACGCAGGACATCCTGTCCACCCTTTCTTCCTCTCATCCTTCTCTACTTCTGGCCTCCCTGTGGCTGCCTCTCCTCCTCCCTTCTCTTCCTTTCCTTTATTCACCCCTGGTAACATTTCTAGACAAGTCCTATCCATGAAAGTCTCGTCAAAACAGGTTGTTCCCTGTTCATCCAAAACCATCAAGGACCATATTGACACCCTTGCTCCAGCCTTGGCCGACTTTTGCAACCACTCTTTCGCCACTGGAACCTTCCCTTCCCCCCCTGAAGCACTCTAGTGCACCCTCTTCTTAAGAAACCCTCAGCCAACCCCTCCTGTCTGGCTAACTATCGCCCGATCGCCATTTCTCCTTTTCTGGGCAAACTCTTGGAAAATCTGGCCATCTCCCAGCTTACCCTTCACCCTGAATCTGTTGGTTGGTCTCCATGACCATCAGTCTGGCTTCAAAGCAGCCAGAAGCATGGAAACCGCTCTCCTGAACAACCATGAAGACCTGCTCTCAAACCTTGACAATAACCATCCTTCTCTCCTCATCCTCCTCAATCTCTCTTCTGCTATTGATGCTGTCAACCATGCCATGCTACTCAACCGGCTCCATGATAACCTGGGTATCACTGATCAGGCCCTGGCCTGGCTGACCTCCTTTATCTCTGACCGACCCTCCCAGGTCCAACTTGGGTCCTTCCCCTCCTCTATCTCTCACTCTCTCTATCTGCAGTGTTCCCCAGGGGTCTAATCTTTCTCATTAGCTGCTCTCTGCTCCAACATTCAGTGCTATGTGGATGACACTCAGCTCGCTTTCAGGCTTCCCTCAGCCACCTCTTCACTCTCTCTCATCCCGGATTGTCTGTCGGCAATCCAGGAGTGGTGTGCTGCCAATTATCTCTGCCTTAATGCCAGAAAGACAGAGAACCTCCTCATCGGGACACCTGCTCCCTCCTTTACTCTCTCACTCTGGCCCGCCCCTCTGTTGTTCCTTCCAGTGTGGCTAAGAACCTTGAAGTCATCTTCGACTCTACACTCGCCTTCTCTCCTCACATCTCTGACGTCTCTAGGAAGTCAAACTACCAGATGCACCTCCTCAGAGGTATTCGTCCTTTCCTCATTTTCCCCCAGAAGCTCGCTGTCTCCAGAGTTCTGGTTCTCTCTAGGCTGGACTACTACAACTACCTCTTTCTAAAACGACCTGCCTCTACTCCCCGTCCTCTACAACTCATCCAGAAGAGGACTGTGAGACTTGTCCTTGGCCTCAAGCCCGTGGATCGTATCTCTCCAGCACTCTCCAGCACTGAAATCTCTCCAATGGCTCCCAGTGGCAACAAGCATCAAGTTCAAGACTGCCTGCCCCGTTCGTAGGGAAGGGTGAAAGTGTCATAGGACACCCTTTCCTCTTTGCCCACCCAGGCTAGTCGCACCATCAGGGTTTTAAGTTGGGACCAGAAGATCACAGGGGGCTAGGTGGGTACCTTGTTAAATATATATAGGAGTTTCAGAAGGACCACCATTTTTGCCAGGGAAATACGAGCAGCTTGGGAGATGGGTAGAAGGATTCATGATCCCACTCTGTGTTCTAGTGTTTCGAGTGACTTTACATAGTTTTCCCTGTATAGATCCCCCCCACGGTTGGGGTCACAAGGACACCCAGATACCGTATGCCCTGTGGGCACCATCTGAAGTTCCTCCCTATGTTTGATTGTTGGCCACTTGGGGTCAGAGGTGATACCTCTGACTTAGTCCAGTTTAATCTCAACGCTGAGACATCCCTGAACTTGCTTATTTCCTGTATCAATGGCGGTAGGTTCTACCCGGGATGCTTCACATATAAAGGTATATCGTCCGCATACAGGGAGATAACGGAGAGGTGTGATTGAATACTTATGCCTCCTATGTAGCAGTCCAGTGCGGGGGCGAACAGGATTGGCGACAAGGGGCATCCCTGACACGTCCCCCGTGTTGGATAGAGTAGTCAGAGGTCCTTCCATTAGTGTACACTGCAGCCCTGGGTGCATTGTATAGCAGGTGGACCCACCGTATAAATGCCTGAACCCGGAACGGCAGAGGACTTCGAACAGAAAAGGCCCCTCTACAGAATGGAAGGCCTTCTATGCATCCAGTGCGGCCACAGCAATGGGGATTTCTGGATTGACATTATGCATACGCGTAAATAGTAATCTCAAGTTCTTTGGGTAGACCGTCCGGGGATGAATCCCACCTGGTCTGGGAGTACCAGTGCCTACATGTAGGGTAGAAGTCAGTCATTGAGTATTTTAGCTAGGATTTTGTTATCTGTGTTGGTAAGGGACACTGGACTGTATGAAGTGCATTTTTGGGGATTCTTGTCTGGTTTAAGCAGCGCTGTTACTAGGGCGGTTCTGGTAGATTCAGGGAGGACGCCCGTGGATGTTGCAGTCTTATACATGTCACGCAGGTGCGGCAACAGGAGTTCTACGTAGGCCTTGTAGAGTTCGGCCGTTATCCCATCCAGGCCAGGAGCCTTTCCGAATCTCCTTGTCTGTGAGAGATGCGTTCAGGCTCTCTCCCCGAGCTGCGTCTTGCCATCCCAGGACTATTTTATCTAGATATTGCACTATGGTATCATGTCCTACGTCTAATTGGGAAGTGCATAGGCGGTCATAGAATTCACGGAAAACTCAGTTGATCCCCTCGAGATCTCTACTAAGGTTCCCAAGTGGGTCCTCTACCTCCATAATGGGCACCAGTTGGTGTTCAAGCTTGATAGCCCAGGAGAGTGTCCTGCTAGGCCAGTCGACCTTGTCGTACCTTACAGCCGCAATAGGGTCTCCAAGAATCCTTTCCTCTCTGGCTGCCAATAAACTCAACTCTTTTCATTCTCAGCATGTTACTGTCATGATGCCTACCTCCAAGGAGCCAGGTCCAATCCAGCAACCCCAGAGGCAGGCATCATTTCCCCCAGGGGAGTGCCAGCGGGCCCAAGCTGGGGCCCTTTGGACGCAGTCCTGGCGCCTTAGGCGCCAGGCTCATGTTGGACCTCTGTCCTGGCGCCCTGGGCGGCAGGCTCATAAAGCTAGACATGTGTTCAAGTGTTTTAATGTGCACTTACCTGATGCAGACCATGCTGCCGCATCCAGGGGCCCTCTTGAGGCCTGAATAGGAACTACTTTACCTGTGGGACTGCTTTCCACCCGGGTGTGGTCGGGGAAGGATACATACCTGATCGGAGGAAGGATACACACTTGGAACTTCTTCCAAAGCTATTTAAACCACACCCGATCAGCAACTCACGCTTCGCGTTGTTCTGCTCCTCGCAGCTGGACGCTCACCGTGTCAGCTCCTGCATCTGGACTTCAGCCACGCTTGTCAGCATCCTGGGTCACCTGCAAAGGGAGACAAGAGACCTACCAGTTATCTGAACCACAGAGACATCACCGACGATCCTGAAAGGGAAGACATCATTTTTAAAAGCATTTTGTTACGATCGCTGCAGCGCTGCATTTCACTCACCTTTCCTGGGTTCCTCCATCTTCAGCAACGATCTTCCGGATACACAGCCACTTCCCAGAGCCTAGAGAAAAAGACAAGAATAAGAGGTGAGAGAAGGAAGGGAATAGGAAAAGCTCAGTTTCCTTCTAATACTTACCTGTTGGGTCATTCCCATTTCATTTCGGGTCTTGCTGCTTCCAAGCATTTTCCAGACCCCGGCCCCTATGGGGAAAAAAGACAGACATTAGATGAGCGAATTCAAAAAACATTACCTGAGCGCTCATCTAGGACTTACCAGATCTTTACTGGAACTGCACGTTTCACTTCGGGTCGGCGCCATATCTCCGGCATTCCGAACCCCGGCCCCTATGGGGAAAAGACATCAACATTAGCGCTTTGTTGCAAGAAGTCTCCAAAGGAATCTTCATTCATCACCTGAAAAAAGACAATGAACATTATTATTTAAAGCTTGAACTTTTGAACTTGCAACAGAACTTTTACAGCGCCTTACCAGTATAATCAAGCTTACCTGAACTCCCATCCAACCTCAATCCAGTGAAGTAACTGGGTTCAACGCGCCCCTGCGTCAGAAGCAGGATGGAGAGCTCGTCCTTTCAGACCCTAAGGTGAGACTTCACAGGGAATCGTGGAAGGCTATCGTGGAGGGTTGGAAGAGAGTGGGAGGCTTGAACATAACTCAGTCAGTAGGTAATACTCCCTTTTAACGCACAGGGGTATATTCCTACGAGCCGGAGAAGCCAGAGTAGAGGGCCCTTCCTGTCCATCTTCAGAGTCCTGCGCTTCACCATTGAAGAAGCATCAGCACTCGAAGCCAGACCTGCGCCTCCGTGGGAACCAGGTGAGCGTTACAGTTACGTACCGCTAGTGAATCTTGGGGTCCCTTTTGTATCTCCAAATCTTTAATAATAGTCTCTAGTGCAAGCATGGACTTGCGTCCAGCTTTCAAAACCCCTCCCTCTTTTGAAATACAACATCGCCCTATATATACCTTAAAGGCCTCCCTGATCACCCCTCGGTCAGGGACCAAGTCTGCGTTAGTTTGAAAGTAAGTTTGTATATCCTGCCCAATTTCTTCACAGAACACTGTGTCATCCAGTGTGCCATCCTTGAATCACCAACGTAATTGTTTCGGGGGTTTAGTTGGTCCTGTGATGTGAATTAATACCGGGGAATGGTCTGAGAGGGTTTGGGGAAGCTTATAAGCCCTGATAACATTCCTAGCCAAGGATGGTGTTACCATGACGTAGTCTATCCTGAAGGAGCTACTGTGCACACTAGAGTAAAAAGAGTATTCCTGTCAGCGGGGTGCATCCTGTAGTCTGTCATAGTCTGCTATGGCGGTCCATTTCTGGGCCGCACGTGGTAGGGTGAGTTGCACTGTAGATCTATTCAGATCTAAAGTGATGTCCATGTTAAAATCACCTACCCACAACATGTCAAAGTCCGAGAATCCATGGATGTGGTTAGTGCAATGTTGAAAGAATTCTGGTGGGTCTGTGTTTGGGGCATATATGTTCATCAGAATGAGTTTTAGTCCAGATATCTCTCCAGCCAGTAGGATATACCGACCATCCTCGTCTCCAATCTGTTCATGTAGTTTAAATTCTAAGGAACAGTGCATGTACGTGGCCACCCCCATGAGTGTGAGGTGTATGAAGAGCAGTACCTGTGTATTTCCCATGCCGCTATGCTAGAGAGGATCCCTTATCGCGCTAGATGCGTTTCCTGCAGGCATAAAATGTTTACATTATGGTTCTTGACATAATTTATCTGACTTTTTTCTGATTGGTAAACCCACGTATATTCCATGACATTATTGACAGCACTTTGTCCAATTTCCCCACTGCTTTAGGTACCCTCTTGATTCAGTTGTGACCAGTCAAGAGAACTGAGTTGTTACCATATTATGTAATGGACATTGGTTTACTCCTTCTTGCGCTGTGCTCAAGTCCCTCCCTCCACCCCAGTTATAAACCTTGTTACGAAAAAAAATACTATACCAAAACCCAATAATAGCCACCCCCTACCAATGCCGGAAATGTAAACCTACCGGCTCCCATACCCCCCAACCCAGACATCCCTCATCAACTAATACCAAACAATGTCGGCAGTGACGGCGGAAATCGGGGAGCCGTAGGCAGATAGATTGCTCATTGCAGCAATGTCTGTGGCCGACATTTCTAAATTCTCATCCGCCTCGTCTGGAATTCACCACCAGCAGTGTCTGGCAGTGACATAATGATCCTTGGAAAAGGGACAATGGTGATATCAGGGTGTGCGTCTAGGTGACTCACCAGGGTCAGGGAGGCCCACTGCAAAGCGTTCAGTGGCCTCAGGAGAGGTGAAGAAAGTTACTGTACCATTGTGGATAACTCTGAGTTTAGCAGGATATACTATTGAGTAACGGACCTCCTTTCTCCGCAGGGTGTTTTTTACTGCCTGGAAGGTTTTCCTTTGTTCCCGGGCTTGTGAGTTAAGGTCTGCGAAAAGGCGAATAGTAGCAGATCCCCATTGTAGTTCTTTCCTGTCTTTGGCAGCACAAAGTAGAATATCCCGGTCACGATAGCTGAATATTCTGGCAATGATGTGATGCTCCGGCGCCCTGGGAGTTGGTCTTGCCGCCAGTGAACGGCGTGCCCGTTCAACTATGAACATGCTCATGACTGGGGGTTCCACTAGCACCTGCATGAGCAATTTTCCCACAAATATCTGCATGTTATCGACTGGTGTGGACTGCGGTATTCCCAGGAAGCGGATGATATTCCGTCTAGATCTTCCTTCCAGGTCTTCTTTCTTCGCCACCACTTTCTTGTCGGTTTGTTGAAGTGCTGCCACTGTTTCCCGCTGCTGGGCAGTCACTTTGTCCTCGCCTTTGCCTATCCGCTGCTCCGCCTCAGTCATACGGCCACAGAGTTTATCGATTTGAATGGCTGAAACATCCACTTTACAAGTAAGGGCATCGATTTTTGCACCAAGGTTGTCCGTGCTGCTTTTCAGGGCCAGTGGTGTTTGGTTTAGGGCCGATACATCCAGTTTGGTGGGGCCTTGATTATATGCTGGTGGGGGCTGCGGTTGATCCATCTGCACAAACTGATCGATCTTGGCCTGTCTTTTGGGGTTGCCCATTGCACAATGTGCAGTGCGGTTATGCACTCTGTGCGCCATTCTTTGTCTCGTGGTATGACTTGCCGTGTTGAGTTAATGAGGTGGGTTATCTGTAGACCTCGGTGGTGTAACCCGTCTCTATTGGGTGTCAGGCAGGAGATCTGGTACGAGAAAATGTGCCGAGAGTCAGAATCCGTCCAACCCTGAGTACTGGTACGTTTCAGGCATGTATAAGGATGTAGTCCCTGCAGCGAACCACGCAGCAGGGCCTGTCTGATACAGGTCGCCAGGTACAGTATTCCCAGTTTTATGGGGAGGATGTTGTGGTGGGCCCCACCGGGGCAAGGGGGATCGTGATCTTCAATCGTGCCCACCAGTCAGCACTCTGCGCCTCCTTAACAGTGGGTATTCCCTCACACTCGGAGCATATGGTTAGAGGAGCCCAAGTACTGGTACGTTTCAGGTAGGTATAATGATGTAGCCCCTGCAGCGAACCAGATCGCAGGGCCTGTCCAACATAGGTCGCCAGGTCCGTGGGTACAGAATTCCCAGTTTTATGGGGAGGATGTTGTGATGGGTCCCCCCGGGGCAGGAGGGGGCATGGTCTTCAATAGTGCCACCGAGGCAGCGCTCTGCTTGCCACTCTCTGCGCCTCCTTAACAGTGGGTAGTCCCTCACACTTGGAGCATATGGGCAGAGGAGCCTGAGTACTGCTACGTTTCAGGTAGGTATAAGGATGTAGCCCCTGCAGCGAACTATGCTGCAGGCCCTGTCCCGAGACAGGTTGCTGTGTCCGTGGGTGCAGTATTCCCAGTTTTATGGGAAGTATGTTGTGGTGGGCCCCCCGGGGCATTCGGGGCAAGCTCTTCAATAGTGCCCCCCAGCAGCAATCTGTTTTTTAACGGTGGATAGTCCGGGGCCGCGCAGCCAGGAGGCAGTGACCTGGTCACAGAGGGCTCCTCCTCCCGTCACCTTCTGGTGGTGTCTGGGCAGTGGGGCTGAGCCTACGCAGCTGGGCCGGGGCAGCCTACACCAGCCTGCGCCGCCGGGTCAGCTATTGCAGGGGCCTTACCTGGAGTTATCATGCCATCAGCGGTTCTCCCCCCTGTCGGGGGCGCCTCTCACCACTGTTGGCCTAGATCTAACAGGACTGATCTTCAGTTCAGTCCGCCGCGGCTCCTCTGTACGCCACAGCGGTGTTGTCACGTAGGAAGGTGAGCTCCGCGAGGTCGTAGCAGGCGGCCGTGTCCAGCAGATGTTTTGGTACACCACAGCGGGGGCTCGTCGCAGTTTGCTATTTTGGCCTGTCGCTGCCCTTGCCTTTACGCATTTGTGCAGTGAAATTCACAGAGAAACAGAGACTCAAGAAGCAGGATGTTGATGAAGGATTTTGTGCCCTTGCCGGAGCTTCTCAGGCTGCAGCCATTTCCAGCCGCACAACAGCGCCCCTCACTGTCCAGGTAAGTATTGGTTACTTATTTTAGATGAGTGTTGTGAAGATCCTTCAGAAAGCGTCACTTCTCTCCAGGGGAGAACTCCTTTCCATGAGGCTAGGGAGGAGAGGCAGCTAACCAATAGTCCTTCTCTGGGTGGTAACATGCGAGAGGATCTCATGGAGAGCGACTCCTCTGCTGGGGATAAGAACCCGATTGGGAGGCACAGCCCCTTTAAATCCCAACCCTGCAGGCTGATGTTAATGCCCAAAACTTCCACACATAAGCTCACTTCTTAGGTGCGTGGATGAAGAAGACCTTGAGAATGCTACAATCGAGCGGGACGAAGGCTCGATCAGCAGCTGTCAATTGGACTGACGTTACACTGGGGCCATCTCCGCTATTAAAACTGAACAGTAAAGAAGGGCAGTGGTCTTCGTCATCCTCGACCCGTTTGACAATGGCCTGTGCAGTTCTGGCATGCTGAAAGCTGTGATGCGTCCAGAAGGAGAACCTGGCCACCAAAGGGGCTGCAGCGAAGCCTGTAATACTGGACATGGGTTTCAGGAGACTGCATCGAGGCACGTCTCCAAAGCTGTAGAGAGAAACGGTAGGACGCCTGAGAAGCGACTTGCGAGTCGGTTGGGAACCAGCGTAGTCAACCCGGAGAGACAGAGAGGTGGTTGTGTGACCTCTAGTGGGTGGACGATCGGGTCCGGCAATGGTGCCGAGACTGCGTACCATACCCTACAGCAAAGTCCTGCAGGCGAATATGTGGAGCGCAAGAGACTGTATCAGTGACCTGACCTGTCGTGGGTGGACCGAAGGGTCTGATAACTACGCCAAAACCACCAGCAGTAACTGGTTGTGGAGAGAAGCAGGCCACAGAAAGAGTGTGGAGGAAGACATGGAAGTAGAGGAATATAACCTGCGACCCCTGGCGGAACCGGTAAAGAGTTCCCTGGGAGAAGGTAACAGGAACAAGTACAGGTCTTAGAGGGGGCCAGGAAGATGCAAGATTGTACACATTAAGGAAGTCAAGGGAGTAGTGAACCATTTTGTAACACAATTCCCTGAGCAGTTCCACAAGAGTATTTTGCTGGAAAGTCGAGAGAGACAGAATAAAGAACATAAAGAAAGTTAAGGGAAAACGGCTGTAAGGAAATTACAAGTTTGGCTGAGGACTGTGAAAGGAATTGGGGGTGCAGCTAGGAGTAGAGAGTCATTCTCCTAGCCCCACGAGGATCCTGTAGAACTGCTTTGTTTGCTTTTCAGAAGGTGGAAGGAAGTCAAGGGAGTAGTGAACCATTTTGTAACACAATTCCCTGAGCAGTTCCACAAGAGTATTTTGCTGGAAAGTCGAGAGAGACAGAATAAAGAACATAAAGAAAGTTAAGGGAAAACGGCTGTAAGGAAATTACAAGTTTGGCTGAGGACTGTGAAAGGAATTGGGGGTGCAGCTAGGAGTAGAGAGTCATTCTCCTAGCCCCACGAGGATCCTGTAGAACTGCTTTGTTTGCTTTTCAGAAGGTGGAACTTTTGCTTTGAACAACCTAAGTATCCTTGGGACACTTTACAACCACGTGAAGGGAGTCATTCTCCTGGGCTACAAGCAGGAGCAGAAATGTATATGATTTTTTGTAGTGACAGGGATACAGCAGGAGCATTTTTGACTGGGACGGTGCCTTTTGATTTGGACTGACATGGAATTCCTGACGAGCACCCGAGTTTCTTTCATTGAGGTAGGGAAACCCCATTAGGGTTAAGGACAGATAAGTGCATTGTTGTTACGCTCATCTGATATCCCCGGGGGCGTCTGGAAGGCTCTGAGATCTGGAACCCTGGATGCGTAGTTGCCCAGTGCTGAATAATGAATCTGCAATTACAGAAGGGAGGATTTTGTTAACTGTCTCTAATGGGTGAATCTCCCACCTCCCACTGACCGAGTCCCTTCCCACTGGGTTCTTTTCTCACATTAGTTATTTGTAGGGTGAGCTATCCGTCCTGAGTTTCTTGTGCAGGGGCGCTTGACGTATGTTGGCGAGCTGCCCGAGTTGCTTCACTGGTGTAGTATGCCTTCCTTGGGCCCAGACCTGCTGTGACCCCGAATCTGCTGGTAGGCAGGTGGGTTTGTTAATTGTCTTTGTTCTGTTTATGGTGGGAATTCGTTAATGTCTTTATCTCCTTCTTTTCAGGTGCAAAGGTCTTGATGCTGGCGTGCCGGGTGCCAGATGGAGAGGCACGTTTTCTAGATAAGACAAAGCTCGAAGTGCAGCGCCTTTTGTCTTTTAAAGTAACCTGTGTTTTCTTCTTCTTCTCCTCACAGGCCGCTGTGGTGCTGCGAGTGGATGAGAACACGATGAAAAACAGGCCCCGGAATCTGTTAAGGGAAGTACAGCGCTGTTCAGTTGTTTAATATTGAAAGTGAACCTGAATGTCTCTTTTCCTTTGCTGATGTTGCTGTGGTGCTCCAGATGGAAGCGTGGCGTAGCGCGATGGAATTCAGGTAAGACTGATGGAATTCGATGTTTTGGAAGCGCCCGTTCTAATATAGTTTTTCCCTTTCTCGTTATTGTAGGTCGCAATGTTCGAACAGCAGCTGTGGTAGCAGTTCGCCGGAAGTCCCTAAGCTAGTACTCACAGGTGAGTGATGTTGTTTCTTCTCTTGGTTTCCACAGATTGCAGCCCAGTTGAGATGCTGAGTGCTGGGTGGTGTTTTCTCAGGTAAAACAGAATAATCTTGTTCTTGTTCTTGCAGGATTACATGAAGATGCTGAAGACCAGAGGCTGGACACAGTGAGCGTCACGCTGCGGTTTGCAGAATAACTCGAAGTGTGTTCTGCAGTCAGGGTGTGGTTTATATAGCCCAAGTAAAGTAGTACCAGGGAAAGTAGTTCCAGGCCTGCCACACCCATAAGACTGCATGGCTTGGTTCTTAGAACTATACTGTGTGGGTGCTTCCATGTTGGATTTAAAGGCCCATGTACATAAATGAGACCTAGTTTGAACAGCCCTTCCTTCCTACAAATGAGCCTGGTGCCAAAGGCGCCAGGACTGGCTCCAGGAGCCCTTTTGCAGTGGTTTTAAGGCCCTCCAGGTTCTGGTGGGAGCCTGCTTGTGGCACAACATGTGCCCCCTCACAGTGGTCATGACAATTGTTCTGTTAAATAAAAGTCTGTAGCAACCATCATGGCACCACTTGGTCAGTCTCATCATTCCTTGTCACAACAGTGTCCTGTATTGCCAGAGTTTTCCCATAGGAGATAATCATCACAGTGAGTTAAGTGATACTTAAACTACACATTTACAACGGGCAGAGAAACCAGCTAGAGGGGACACCAGAGGAGATCCCTCACCACAATGAGTTCCTCCCCATGGTTCAAGAGCCAGCAGGCCAGGTGCTGAAGATGCATGAGAACTCTGTTCTAGTCGTTGGAAAACCATGGTTGTGTGAGACATGAGACCACCGATGATGACTTCAAAGAATATATGAGGAACCCTGGACTTGGGGACAAGAAACGTGAGGAGAATCTGGTATGTAGGGAGGTCCTTTTTTAGGTCTGGCTAGCACTGTTGGAAACAACTGGGCCTCATGGATTTGAGCCCTTAACCAGTATGAACTCAGAAGCCCAAAATGAAAAATAACCCAGGCAGGAAAGGACTACCAACCAGAAGTAGTAAAGACGGCGGCACTAGGAGGATGGTGGATCCCAACCAATGGTTTAAGGCCACTCATGGGGCAGCCAGCAAGAGAATGATCCCATGATGGGGGCAATGGCAGGAACCAGCCCAGAACAACCTAAACTTGAGCAAAGGAGAAGTAATGGTCAGCCACCACTTGTCCATGCCAAGAAAGCTCTACACCTCAAGGTGCTTAGACCAGGAGGATTTTACTGATATGCAGCACTGAAATGCTAAGGGGAATGTCTAGCCAGGCAACAACCAATCCAGCCAGCTCGAAGGACTGGTGTGAAGCAAAGGAACTGACCAGTTCAGGGAGTCCACCAGCAGCAAACAGGGGGGTGCAAGGACAAAATAACACAGGGCCCAGCCGGTATGGTTAGCCAGTCATCTTCAGGGGCAGCCCATCTGTACCATTTGTCCTCAGGAGTTAAAGTAAGAGTGAGGAAGAGTCAGGGTCTCACACTGAAATCTTCCACCACACAGTTGTGGCTAAGCCAGCCCAGGTCAACGCACATATGTTTTGGCTGCTGCTAATCAGGCTGGCCCCATAAATTGCCAAGCACACCCATACAGCATGTAGATTGAAGATGTCTGGGTTGTAAGCTAGCTTAAACCCCAAACTGATGGTGCAGGGATAGACTCTGGGTGAGCCCACATGAGCACAACAGCTATTTTACTCTTGCCCCTTTGTGCCGAGAAACCAAGAAATAGGCAAAAGTAAAATGGCCTGGTGCAACACCTATCCGCTAGTACCCCCAATGTCCACCATATTGTAAGAATTGGGCATACCAGCACAAACGTGTGTGTCTGCTCATGTTGCTGATTCTACATTTATTTTCTCGTTTCCAGGGTTGCTGCTCAATGAGTTAGTGTTTGAATCCTCGCCAGAAATTCCCTGATTCACTCACCTGTGTCTCTCAATGTTGCTACTTACCAATGTATACCTGTTAAGGGTGATTTTTTAAGGACACACTCACTGATTTAGCCTTCAGGGCAACCTTGTAGAGCGAAATCTCTGTATTCTTTCTTAATGTTAATTTGGTTGAGTCTGGGGCATCTCTCTGGGAAGTCCAAAGATGTTTGAATGCAACATATGATTTTCACAGGAAGCTGGGATATCTGTTGGGAGTTAGATGCTTTGGAAATCAAATTGAAAGGGCTAACTTGCTGAAATTTAGACAGACACCGATCATATGAGATGCTTGCCAAGATCCAGGAGTTTCTGATAGGGAGGTCAAATTCCTGTGGGAGGTATGGGGAAGGGGAATACCTGTGGAGAACGTGGGCCTGGTTGATTTGTTGCGAACAGGGTATGGCTGATATTGACACTTTTTATTTATTTTTTGGAGGGTAGAGGGATGTTATGGCCTCTACTAAATATGTAGACTCTTGTCACATTCTGTTTCTTTTATGAAGATCTATCCTCCTCCAGGAATGATGAGTTGGAGAAACAAAGGGTTCCCTGACCTTACCAAATTCCTCTGTGAGGTAATCAGTGAAAGAGATCAAATTGACCTGTCTGGCGAAAGGGAGGTCTCCTGGTCCCGCCATGTTTTTTTAACCACTTCTTAACGCTTCTTTTTCCTCCTCTGCTGGGATTTTTAAAGTTTTGGCTGATAGACTTCCCCTCATGTTGCGCCTTCTGTTGCCAGATCAGTCTGGATTCTTTCCTCAACCTAATAAAACCCGAGGAGAATGTTTACTGGAATGCATCATATCAGATTTGGTCTCCCAGCCATAGCAGTGAGGCTGGATGTGGAAACGGCATTTGAATGAGTGGACTTTCCTTTTTTGTTTGCTTTTCTGCTCATGAATGGGTATGGGTCCATACAAAAAGAGGTCAGGGCGCCCCTCTGCAAGAAAGAACACAGCATAATAACCTGTTTTGTGGGAATATGCCCACTCAGAGTGCGCAGCAAAATTTTTTGCCTCACTGTACCTTTCGCAAAGGAGGAATATCCATTTGCATGTCAGTCTTTGTCCCACTCACTTGAGCAGTCCAGCACCAAAATGCAATGGTCGGGCCTCATCAGTGAGGTGGAGCTGTGCTGTCCATATTTGTTTTCCTTTAATTTGGCTTTTTGTACTCCCTCCTCCACACCAAGTGCCCCTGGTGTGTTCGAATGGCTTGCTTTATGGAAAGGTCCAGATGGGGAGGGGGATGTGGCAAGGCTCCCCTAGTCTCTGCTTTGCGTTTTACCTCGGCCATCAAACTGCTTGCAACACTCAAAACGGAGAGACTTATTGACAAGGGAATTGTATGCTACTTTTCCTTCGTGCCGTAAAGTTGTGTGAGTTATTTATTTATTTAAATTCTTGATAGAGCGCCAAATCTCCCACAGGTCTCACGCGAAATTGAAACGAAACAAGACAAACAATCCGAGACTAATAAGGAGATCAAGATCAGAAAAGCACAGATCTAGGGGGCGTTGAAGAGGAAGGTCTTCAGGTTCTTTTTAAAGTCAACAAAAGAGGGGGAGGACTTGAGGTGAAGTGGGATAGAGCTCCACAAAGCTGGGGCAATAACCTCAAAGTTTGTTTTTCCAAATTTGGCAAGACGGAAGCGAGGCTGGGTGAGTCTAGACATGAGAGGACGTCCTGGGACGTGACATGTCATTCAGGCATTTGAATGTGAGTATCTTGAACGACACCCTATGCCTGATTGGGAGCCAGTGTAATTTTTTCCGGGCTTCAGTAATGGAGTGCTGTCTTGACAAGCCAAGCACAGCTCTTACCGCACCATATTGGGTGGTCTGAAGGGCTGCCATGTTGGCGGAAGATGTGCCGGCCAAAAGACTGTTACAATAGTCAAGCCTTGAGTTGACAAGGGCGGAGGCAAGGAGAGACATATTGTTTACAGATAGGAAAGTGTGCAATGAGCAGAGCTGTTTGTTAATCCAGCTGCATGTGGCTCGAGTTCTGGCCACATGAGAGCGCATAGAGAGTTCGGCGTCAATGGTGACCCCAAACGTCTTGATACTTCGGACAACGGGAATGCAAACGTTGGCAATTAGAAATGAGGCATAGTCCGCAGAAAGATTTTTTAGCATATGACTGGAGGCAGCTATAAGGAACTCTGTTTTGTCAGCTTTCAAGGCCATAGAGTTCTGAGCCATCCAGGAGTAAGTGATTGAGTAAATAGCCAAACTGAACTTTGAGTCAGCAGAGTAAGAGCCAGAGAGTTCAAGGATGACCTGGATTGATTGATAGACATCATGACATAAACCATGGCCCCTTTATGGCTAATGTCAGAGTTTGGAAACCTCTGGGTTAACTGTGAACTGTATCACGTCTGAGATTTTCCAGCTGATCAAGATCAACCAAGCCTCTTAATTGTCTTCTGCATAGATGGTTATTTGTTCCTATCCAACATTGCAACCATGTTCAGCAAGCTTGAATGCAAATGCTAGGATGTATGGATGAGGGTAAAACAGGCCTCCTTATTTTATTGGATATTTCGGCAGCGTTTGATCTCCTTGATCACACCAGACTACTGGAAACACTGGCTGACACCGGTAAATGCTCCAGCCAAGCAGTGGAATGGATTTATTCTTTCTTGGGTGAAAGAACATCCAAGATATGCTTGGGTACTGAGTGTTCAGACCCAATTGCCATCAAATATGGTGTACCACAGGGGGCTTGTATTTCCCCTATTCTGTGTAACATCTACATAAGACTCCTATGTGACAAACTGGAAAGGATGGGCTTCCATTTCTCTAACTACGCCGATTATTTTCAACTGGTCATGTCTTTCGCAAGGTCACCACTAAGATCCAACAACTCTCAATCACATCTATTCAATTATCCAGGAGTGTATGATGGAAAACTGGATGTGTTTAAATAGCTCTAAGACAGAGCTCATGGTATTTGGATCTAGTCAGGCCAGAAAAAGGCTGGACCAAGCTTATACAAGCTTTACAATTGACTCCTGTGGCATTAAGGTGGTTGAAAAAGTAAAAACCTTAGGCACAGTTTTCGAGGCTTCCCTCAATGCGGAAGCATACGTCAACTACGTGACAAAAAACACACATTACCATCTTAAAGTCTTGAGACAGTGTCACGCAAAAATTACGAAAGTCGTTCGAGCTATAATCATGCCCCAGCTGGACTACTGTAACGCCTTATTATGTGGAGCGAGTAAAAAGAACATTCAAAGGCTGCAGACAATTCAAAATGACGCTGTTAGACTAATTCACAACGCAACCAGGAAGGAATATGTTACACACTATAGAATGGAGCTGTATTGGTTGCCCGTAGAATAACAAATCTAATTTAAGACGCTGGCTTTTACTCATGAATGCCTACATTGAGAGGCTCCACACTACCTGAAGCAAACAATAAGAAAATACTCTTGTTCGGAAAAATCACATGCAGGACCCTTTGGGAACACTATATGCAATTAAGACTACACGTGTCAGTGCAATTTCACCTTTGGTACAAGCCTGTAGTACACAGTTATGTGGTAGCAGTGGTTGAGCAGCCAGACTTATCTCAAGAGTTTAAGTGAGCAGTAGAACAAGTTACACAAAGGACCAACAAATACAGTGATTCAAATATACACTTACTCAAGATTTCTTGGTAAAAGAATATACATTTATTTACTCAGTTCCAAAACATTACACTAGCAAGAGCAGTTCAATATCACACACTAATAAACCACAAATACACAACCGGTAAGTAAATGAACAAGTTTATGGCACTTCAAATACTTAATAAAGGGGTAAAAAAACAAGGTTATAAGAATAGCACGCCCACAGGGCGTGGCCGGCCGAGGACCCACACAGATGGCTCCTTGGTAGGCACTGGGACCCTCTTCCACAACAAGGCCCAAATCTCCTTTAAAATCACCCAAATCGCAAAGGAACACGACCCAGGCATACATGAGTGCCTGGAGCATCGGCAGAGAAAAGATGGGGTGGTGAGATACATTTTTATGGAAGTTTGCAGCAGTTTTATGGCGTGGTCTGTACCTCCCAGCAAGATGGCGGCTGAGACCCTGTGAACGAGGACGAGGAGTGCCAGAGCTATGAAAGGAGAACCCGCGGCTTATGAGTGCACCTTAGGAGACACGCCGATGGAGGAATGAGGCTGCAGGGGACGGCAATCCCAATCGCATGAAGGTACTGCACATAGGCAGCACAGAACTGAGAAAGGCTGGTGGCTGTCAGCTGTCCCCCCGTCCCCTCCTTACTTTCGCGACTACAGCAAAGGTGACTTGAGGCCAGAGAACTGCTGAAGGAGCCCGGGAGGAGCGACGGAGCTCGGGAGGCAGCTTGGAACGCTGGGGGCGGGGAAAAAGCAGACGTAACAGGTGACGGCAGCTGGAGAAGAGAGGCCGTTCCAGAAGACATCAGATGCTGGGTGTGCCTCCACCCCTCCCCTCAACGAGGTGAAGACAGGTGGGGGGCGGCGGAGAGGAGCGCCATTCACCAGCTAGAAGAGCCTAACACTTCACCGCAGTCAGTCATTGTGTGAAACCAATGACTGACTCAAAGAACTGACGCAAATCTACTGTATAGCCCCACATACACTGAAACACAGCACCCTGCCTAATAACACCACTCGCAATTGGGATTGCCAAACCAACACTTTGAAGTCTGCACTACCCAATCCCCCAAGATCAAAATGGGGGCAAGAATTCCAATGGTAGCCACTAGATTCTCTCCAATGAAAGTCCCCAGAATTACCACTCCTGCATTTTGACATAGCGCTAACACAGCAAATGTCCTGGCATACTGGGGATTGCCCGGCGTTATCAAAGAAAGAAGCGCCCTATGGATGAAGCGCCAACACCAGTGCTGAAGGCGAGCCTAGGACAACTGAGCCCTCTGGAGGAAGAAACAATCGGAGGGTAAGGGAGCTGAACTGGGAGCCCCCCAACGTAGCAGGAACAGCAGGAACGGCAGAGACCCAACATCCGGCTGAAGCTCGGGGGACTCCAGGTGCGCCTGATTTGGAGGAGAACATCACTAGTGGGGGCCTCTGGGACCTTACAGGGGCAGCAAACCCGAGAGTGCTCAACTGGCAGGTGAGCAAAGGGAGCCAATTACACTGGGGCAGTGCGGATAAGAGGGGGGAACCACAAATACACCAGCGGCGGAACTCAACTTTGAGACAGTAAGGGAGTACATTCCTTCTCCTCCCATACAAACAACATGGCCAAGCAACTAATAAAATCGAAAGGTTTAGCGTTGGGAGACATCAAAGCACTGATGCAATCAGCAGAGACCCAAAAAACGCAGCCAACTACAAGCAACTGCCCAAATACACTCTACTCCAGCGGAAGGCTTGTATGAGCACAATGACCCACCAATCCGAAAAGTCAGACCTGCTAGGGATGCTGCAGGAGTTGAAAAAGGACATCAAAGACAGTGCATCCGACTTAGCTAAGTCCATCGCAGACCTTAATAAAGGGGTCATGGCGGTTGAGAGAAAGGTCGATGAAGTGGAGCCCACGGTGGTCGAATAAGGGCAAGAGCAAGAAGACCTACCAAAACGGGTGGAAGAACTTGAACAACAAATGGAGCGAGTCCAGAACAGACAGGAGGATGCAGAGAACAGATCTAGGAGAAATAATATATGGATCCGGGGGATTCCGAAATCTGTGGCGGATTCTGATCTATAGCAATATGTGATAGATCTGGTTCGACAAATTCTGGACACTGGGGACGACAGAGACATGGTACTAGACCGGACGCATAGTGTCTATTCTACATTTCAGCTCAACAAAAACCTGACCCCAGACGTACTGACCCGGTTAAACTTATTCCAGCTGCAAGAGGACATGCGAGCTGCCGGAAGAAGGAACCTATACACTTCTGGTCCACACCTATCCAACTATATCAAGACCAAGCGCAAGCCACCCTCCTTAAGAGGAAACGCCTGAGGGTCGCATCAGATTGGCTGCGGACCAGGGGAGTGCGTTACCGATGAGCATATCCGACCAGGCTCCGATTTGAATGGGGGGGGCAGCGGTACACAATCACGAAAGAAGAGGAAATGGAGAATCTTATGAGGGGGGAAGAAGGCACCGGCACAGAAAGTACCCCATCTGGAAGCAGGTAGAGGGAGGACACACTGGAGAGGGAATGCTGAACAGGCTTGGGAACATGCAGGCCTTGGTGGTATGAATGCAAGAAACACATCTGCTCCCAGAGGATGAACACAGGCTAAGGCACAGGGCCTTTCCTATGCAAAACCGTGCTTCCAGTGGGACAAAGAAACGGGGAGTGGGGATTCTGCTGGCGAAGGGTATCAATTTCGAGAAACAATTTGTAAAGAAAGATTTGGAAGGCCGCTACTTGATAGGAGGGAAATTGATGGGGCAACAGGTTACGTTAATATCGATCTACGCCCCCAATGAAGGGCAGGATCGCTTCTTGATGAAATTGCTGCCCATCATCGCACAATTGGGAGTGGGGCAGGTCCTGACTGGGGCCGATTTTAACAGGGTGATGGATGCTGGTATGGACTAAACCCTTCCGGCTGCCTCCAATGACCATATGTTCAGGCAGGCCCTAGCAATATTCATTAAGCACCTAATAGAGACGTGGCGTTTTTTTCGCCCGCAAGAAAAAGCATACATTCAATACTCAGCAGTGCACAGAGGCCACTCCCGGATCGATACGGTGCTTATCTCAGACTCACTAATCCCACAAGTCACAGGACTGGAGATTGGATTGAGGTGCCTATCAGACCACGCCCCGGTTCTCTTAAAGTTGGAGCTGATGAACCCACGGCAGCAGCCCCATAAACCATGGCGTCTAAACAAGGTGATCCTGAAAGACGTAGCCCTCAGAGCAGGCCTTAAAGAATTACTTTCAGGAAAATGTTACACCCGGAATAAACTGGGCCACTATCTGGGATGCTAGTAAAGCGGTTGTAAGGGGCGAAGTCATCGCACACACAGCAAATTATATCAAGAGACGAGAAAGGGTGAAGCGGGACATGGAAGCCAAAGTGACAGAGGCCGAGCCGGAGTATAAAAATAGGGGCTTGCAAAAAGCATGGTGGGAATTTTTAAAAGTTAGGGCGGCCCTGGAAGCCCATCTGGTGGATGAAACCGCTCATCTCCTTGTGCGAACTAAACAATTTTACTATATAAATGGGGCCAAAGCCAACCGATTCCTCGCAGCCAAATTAAGACAGCAGAAACTCTGGAATCGCATTGTCCAACTTAAAAACCGGGAGGGAAACCTGGTGAGGGTGGAGGAGGAAATAGAGTAGGTCATACATTCATACTATACCAAAAACCTGAAAGGAGAGGACCTGGAGAAGGAGGCGCAGATAACATTCCTGAACCGGGGAAACCCTGCCGCAAATTAGCGATTCGGACAGGCAAATGCTAGAAGCACCTATAACGGAGGTTAGAAGTGGGGGAGAAGTGGTGGAGGGTATAGTGGCACTGACAGGGAATAAATCCCCAGGCCCAGATGGGCTAAGCAATGCGTATTATAAAATGTTTAGAGCTACTCTAGTGGGCCCCCTAACGAGGTTGTTAAATTCCATCCGGGATTCCGGGAGGACCTCCGGAGACATGAGTCAGGCGACCACAGTATTACTATTAAAACCGGATAGGGACCCGGTGGACTGTGCGAGTTATCACCCCATATCATTACTAAACGGGTATGCGACAATCTACTCCACAGTGTTGACTAGCAAGTATCCTACCGGGGATAATCCATCCAGATCAAGCTGGCTTTGCGCAAGGGCGACACCCATCCGATAACCTTCATAGAGCCATAGACACAATCTATTGGCGGCGGAGAACAGGACAGCGGTTCTCGGTACTGGCGCTGGACGCCCCCAGAGCCTTTGACAGCCTACACTGGGGGTTCCTACCATTGACCCTTGAGAAGTTCGGGTGTGGTCCGATCTTCACCTGCATGGTGATGGCCAATTTTGTACTTCCATCTACACGACTAATGGTTAATGGGCGGCTCACAGATAGTATCCCCATCCGGAAGGGCACTGCTAGGCAGAAACCTGTGCAGTTCCCTTAGGGACCACTGAAAAAGATTTAAGACTACAGGTGTTTGGCAGTAAACCCACTTGGTAGCAGTCTGTACCAAACAGATTCACTTGGTAGCTGTGGCTGAGCAGTGAGACTTCCCTCAAGAAGAGTTGGGCAGTATATAGTGTATACACAATAGGTACAGAGATACAGTAGTACAAGCAAACACTGACCAGAGCTTTGGTGTAAAAGTATATAGTTATTTATTTAAAGACACACTTGTAAATTACACTAGCAAAATTCAACACACAGTCACTATTATATATATACAACCCTAATTACTTATTAGACAAGTCTTAATGAGAAACACCACTTATTTTCAGACAGAGGTGAACGCTTAACATAAGATGGCACTCTAATAAGTTATTAAAAAGGGAGGGAAAAAGGCAGAGTTATGGAAGCACACAAATTTCAATACTTTTTAAAAGAACCACAGTAAGGCAGGGTAGGCAGAGTTCTACTGGAGAGCAAGGAAGTCTATTGCAAGGCCCACTCTTGGAGAGAGCAAGCAGAAGGGGTCCAGGTTCACACAGTGGTGTTATGCCCAAAGAGTCTTGTAGATAGTTTGCACACAAACAATGAAATTAAAGTCAGGAAAAGTTAGCTAGGTTGTCCCAGGCCAGCCCAGGTTAGAAAGTCGAGGCTTTACTGTCACCCCGAACGATCTGTCGCAAGGGAAGCCAGGCGGGACACAGTACCTTAAGTGGGAAGGAAGTTCCAGCGGGGGCAGTTGTTCGTGGCAGCGGGTGCAAGTCGGTGTTTTGTCCAGAGGAAGAGGAGGTCTCGCCGTGGAGGAAAGATGACGGTCGTTGCACTGCCAGGGAAGAAACCAGCCTCGGAGTTCTTCGGTTAAAAGGTACTACCCTTCTATTCGCCGTAGTGGTAAACCATGGTATTCCCGTTGCCGGGGTGCTTGGCACGGGCAAAGCGGCCACGGGATGCTCCAGGAAGGTGAAAAGAAGGCAAAACTGGTTATCCCCAGCAGTCAAAGAAAGAAGACTCTCCGGACTGGAGATCTCCTCTGTCGTCGGGAAAAGTGGTGAGACGGTTCAGCAGGGCTCCACCGGTGGTGTCGTCGTTGCAGGTCGGCTCAGCTTCTCCCTCCTCGGATTCTTAGGTCCTGTGGCGACTTCTGAAGTTCCAGTCCCCAAAGCCCTGCTTTTATGCAGCAAACCCCCATTCATTCAGCCTAGCTGTCAATCCAACATGCTAAGTGGTGAGCCGGCCGGCTCACCACTTGGGCCAATCACACAAGAGTGTGACTTGAGTTGCCAAGGCAACTCAGTCCAGGGTGCCTAAACCCCCTCCCACATCCCCTGTGGTACCCAGACAGAGTGGCACCACTTTTGGAGGCTTCTGTGGAGAAGCCCGCCAAAAAGTGGAACAAAGGGCTCGACTTGGGTTGGAGTCACAGAAGAGAACACAAACGCCATTTTAGAATCGAGTTCTGGCAAAAAATACCAACCGGTGAATTAATATTAAATAAATAACCCGGCGGTATGTTCGAGGCTATAGGAATTAAATAATTAAAGTTGGTAGCCTCGAACAATGGGAAAATCCCATAGAGATATATTTGCGGTTGAATATAAAAAGTAGTATCCACTGCCACCAGCCAAAACTCGATCAGGGGGGACAGAGACGTGCCCCCTCGAACAACAGACCCCGGGGCAATCGAATTGCCCCGACCAGTACGTCCACAATATGATGGTTTGTACTGGTTTCTGTTCATAATTTGGGACTAGTAAAGCCAATGGTGACTTTACATGCCCTGGGAGACAGTAGTCAGTCCCAGGGTATGGAGTCTATGTTTGGGGGTCGCGACAACAACCCTGGGTTACGGCACAGAGGGTGCTGTGTAACCCACATCAAAAACACATGAGACCCTATGGAGTAAAAGACCCCATAGCCCATAAAACACATGGAAACACAAAGGAACACCTCAAATAAATCATGTCTAAGAGTGGGAGTAAAAGAGTCTCACTCTTAGCATGAGAAAAAAATAAACCCCAAAAATCCAGCAAAGCTGCTGGGGGACTCACTAGGTTGGGAAATTAGCCTTTACAGAGAATTCTCCCTAACAGGCATGAGGCAGGGGTGTCCACTATCGCCATTGATCTTTGCTATGGCCATGGAGCTGCTGGCGCAGAGGGCCCGCGATGACCCGGGAATCCAAGGGGTGGAGGTAGCCGCGGGGGGATCTCAAAAGGTGGCTTTCTATGCCGACGACATACTCATGTTCCTGAAGGACACAGCACACTCACTTCCAAGGACCATAGATCTGCTAGATGGGTTTGTGAGGGTCTAGGGGTTCCATATCAATTACCCTAAATCTAAGGCACTTAACATTACTGAGATGACAGAACAGGTGTCAGAGTGGGAGAGTAGGTATCCATTGAAGTGGGAACAGAAAGCGGTAAAATATCTGGGAATACAGTTGACCCCCAAGTATGAAAGACTATACGGGTCCAATATTCCGGACCTACTGAAGGCACTGGCAGGAGACCTGAAGCGCTGGGATATGCAGGAACTGTCATGGTTGGCACAGATAACGGCCGTTAAAATGACTGCTCCCTAGGTTCTTATGTGATAGGCGCTCTCCCAATACGCATCCCAAGCCCAGCAATCAACTACAGAGGGAGGTGATGTCCTTCATTTGGAGGGGAAAGAAACCGAGGGTCCCCAAGAAGGTATTATTTAGGCCACAAGCTTTGTGGGTGCTGGGGGTCCCAGAAGTCTGCAGGTATTTATGGGCAGCACAGGTAGCACCCATGTTACAATGGTCACCTAGAGAAAATCAGAACCGATGGGCAACCCTCGAAAGAGAAGCAAGTAAGGCTCCCCTGGGAAGCTTTGCCTACCTTGCAGGACGACACAGAGGTAAAGGGGGTACATTACTAGAGTCAACCAAGGCCACCCTATGGTATTGGGACAAAGCCTATAGGGGCAGAAAGGTAAAAGTGGGGGCTTGTCCTCTCACAACGGTCGCACACAACCCAGATTTCATCCCAGGGATGCAGGCTGACTTTTGGGCACATTGGGGGGGAAGGGAGCAAACCCTGACATTGAAGGGTCTCTATGAGGAAGGAACACCCCTAACATTCGAGGGCTGCAAGGCTAAATTTGATATACCGGAATGTGAAAGATTCCATTATATCCAACTCAGACATTGACATCTAACAGGAAGGTTCGGGAGGGGGCAACTCGAGATCCAGTAGGGTTTGAACTCACGATAAAAGAAGGTCAGCCTGAAAAAGGGGTGTCAAAATTGTATCGCCTGATGGGGTCGGTAGACCCAGAAGAAACTCTTGCATATATGCAAAGATGGGAGGCAGATGTGGGGAGGCCAATCTCTGGGGAGACCTGGAGCCATATATGGCATAGGGCTGCCAAAAACTCCAAATGCGCTTCAATTAAAGAGGCGGCATACAAACTTTGTCTGAGGTGGTATATGACGCCAGCACGCATGCACTTCATTAGCCTGCATTACTCCATGTCCTGCTGGAGAGGCTGCGGACAACCTGGGGATTTAATTCACATGTGGTGGTCTTGCCCGGCAGCAAAGATATACTGGAAGGAGATTGTGAGCCATATCAGGGAGATAACGGAGGCGCAACTGCCTTTTGATCCAGTGGTAGTCTTATTGGGGGAGGCAGTCGAGGGGTGCTATGCAAGCTCTGGGTCTAAAGCCAGCCTTATCACCCATATGCTGAGGGATGCCAGAATCACCCTGGCGCAAGCATGGAAGAACAAGCAAGGGCTGGTAGTTGCCATGTGGTGGGTGAGGCTAGGGGGAGTGATGGCCATAGAAAAAGTGACAGCAATAACTCATGGTTTCTATTAAAAATACCTGAATACTTGGATGCCACTGCATGAATTCACAGATGACAAGGAGCAGATGTATTTCAAGCATAAATTACTTTGCAAAATACCTGTTATCTAAAAGTGCAAACCTTGGGCCGAAAAGGTGACCCAGCCCGGAGGACACTCAGAAAAGCCGAAAAATGTAGTATTCCACCCATATGTTTGGAAGTTATGTTTTTGAGGGGAGGGGGTTTTAACAGTCAACATTCATGAGCAAATGGAACCCAAAGACTGGGGAAAACATGGGCAAGGCTAAGGTTTGCTACTCTCTAATGCATGCATGTCTGTAACTAATGCTCTTGAAAATTTAAATAAAGTTGGTAAAAAAAAAAGAATAGAGAGCCCAAATACATTCATAGGCAGGGCAAATGGTTTTAGTTAAATACAACCAGCAATTCTTCTCAATAGGCCTGGGCCAAAGTCAATGATTCAGAGTCTTTATATAGGATAGCACAGTTCTGGTAGATAACGGTTAAGTCTTTGCCACAGAGATTAGAAGAATTTGGCTAGGCGAAAAGTTTGACGAATGTTAAGGGAAGGACAAGCCTTCATAGTTGAGGAACGTTTCATGCACTTTCTCGAAGGCCGAAAAGATTTCCAGACCGCATTTGCACAGTACCTTGTTAATGAAGAAGAGCTGTAGCTGAGGCAGTTGTTCCTGGGAGTTCGAGCAGATCTCGCTATTCCTGAGCTTCAGTCATGAGGACAAGAAGGAGGACGTCAGAAGGTTCCTGCACTGCCCATTGATGAGGCCAAAAGCTTTAGCAAGACGTCGGTTTAAGGTGTGAGTGCCTTAAAGTCCACGAGCTGGGTTTCTTCCCTCTGGCTGTCCGGTTTTCAACAGCACTCTGATGAAAATTCAACCAGATGGGGACGGTGTACAGGTGGCTTGCGAGTTGGTTGTTCCCACCAAATTCAAGGGAAGAAGTTAACCTTGAAGGGCTTCTCTGTCGATGGAGTTTCAGGCAATTCGGACCTGCAGCAGGGCTTCACTGGTCGTCCAGGAGATGCAGCAGTCCTCTTCCTTCAGCTTGTCTTCATTTCTTTCGTTCAAGTGTTCGACTCTGGGACTTGGAAAGCAGAGACCTGCTTTTAAACAGTTTTCCCCCATTCATTCCAGCCTGGCTGTCCCTCACACAGCAGGGTGGCTGTCCTTGCCGGAGAGCCAGCCGGCCAATTACGCCAGAGTGCATTCAGGTCTCCTAGGAGACTAAGCACATGGAGTTTCGGGCACCTCTCTCACATCCTGTCCACCCCAGACACGCTGGCGCCAGAGGAGGGCTTCAGCACTGAAGCCTGCCAAAGGCAAAAGAACAAAGGGACCGAACCTGGTTTGAAGCGCAGAGACAAACACAAGAAGGACCTTTCCTAAAAGAAATGGCAAAAAAAGTCGTCTGTAGTCTGTTTTTACAGATAGGTCTGGGGCGCCATATTGAAAAACATGGCTGACCCAATTTTTAGCTACTGTTGTTAGCGGTAGGGAAAAATCATGGTAGTTTGATCTAAACCACTGCCACCAGCCATTTAAAGTAGGAAAGGGTAATATTTGACTGTTACATGAAGCTAGGCAACCCCTCCAGCATTCTATAGTAAGATAGTGTGTGCTGGGTCAGTACATTTAAAGAGACTAGTAAAGTCAATTTAACTTTACGTGCTCTGGGAGACAGTAGTCGGTCCCAGAGAAGGTATTTAAACCTTGGGAAGTCTGAAAGAAAACCCTGTGTCACTGCACTGAAGGTGCTGTGTGACACACAGAAAGATTATGCCTATGGAGTTGTTTTAAAACTCCATAACCAAAGAACACAAAAGTAAAACACAATGAAATGAAAAGTTCAAAGCCCTAAAATATAGCACAAAGAGCTGGAGAGCTCTAAGGTGGAGGGAATTTAGCACTTAGGTGAGAAATCTCCCTAACAACTCTCCAAACAGGATTTTGCGCTCTAAAGTGCCACACACCTTTTGAACATTCCACATGCCAAAGGAGCTTGAGGATTAGGAAGATCTTTTCCCCCTTAAGGCGGCAAGTAACTGGAATAAATTGCCTGTATCTATGCGAGCAGAGGAAAGCTACACTCTAGTCAGAAAAAATCTGAAAACCACCCTGTTAGAATAAATCAGCCCCTGGTCTTTTTTAGTTCATGTCGTCTGTGTTGTGCCCTGATGCCTGCGGGCTATGGCACGGTACAAATAAATAAAAATAAAAATGGAATGCTGTATTGGTAAATTGATTAAACTCCAAGTGTCAGCTATAGGTGGGATATTCTTAATCAAAGTGGTTGTTATTCTCCAGGTTCTGTATTTGTTTCTGAACATCCTGTTTTTTATGACCAAATCCTCTTTTGTACAGCTATGGGGTTTGTTGCTTAAACCTAACTGGGCTGTCAAGCATACCAGGATACGTTTGTGGGCTCTTATTTTATTTTACCCTACGACACGGGATTTTTACTGATCCCCCAAATACAAAGTATTACTTATTTACTTGGGCACACTAGTTGTCCCATTAGCCTGCTGCAGTACCCTCTCTCTGATCTGTGGTTATGGGTGGGAGTGGAATCTGCCCATGCTGAATCAATTTGGTGCAGCATATGTGACCGGCGTGGATTAGCTGTTATAGGACAACTTCATCGAACATAGTTGAACTTTTTCCAGTTTGACCTAATTTTCTTTGGTTGAAAATTGAGGGGGAGATCTCCCTGCCCCCAAACCACCCGCCCACTTCCACCCACCTTAACCTATTCCCTTACTAATTGAAACAGTCAAATGTTTTTCGATCAAGCATGCTAATACCGATCAGCTAGCTAGCAACGTGGAGTATGGTTAGTTGATTCCTCTGGTTCATGTTCCCACCTTACCCATGACGCTGGAGCCACTCTTTTAAACAGTGGTTAAATTGGACTTCAGTACATTTGGTGATCCGTTCTCTGATGATAGAAATAAAAAAGGTTTTATTGTGCGCCATATTTATTGTAGGGGAAGGAGATCCCAGACTTGTGTGTGACTGTATAATAAACCACGACAGTGCATGCTCCTCACCTAAATGTCTTGCCCCTATCTCTCCCACCATTTATCCATTTTTCTTTGGTTCTCTTCAGTGCTGCCTACCCCATAGTGATTAAAAAAAGCAGCATATTACAACAAAAACGCACTAACATTTTACTCCATAGGAAGCAAAATGCTTTTTGTGCTTTGCACTTATTACTTTACTGTTTTGTTTTGAGATATTGACTCATGCTGAGAACTCTCCTGGCAGGCTGAATATTTCTGCAGACAAATTTCCATGAGGATTATAGTCCATTGCGGAAGTCTGCATCTTTTTGCAGGAGACTCCCGTGACTTGCGGGGTCTTGGCAGGTCTAGAACCTATAGCACTCTCTGGTTATAGAGGTTTCCGGTCTCAAGTATCGGAATGGTCAGTACCAGGGTGGTAAGCAACTGCTTGATGAACCACCTTGATCCTAACGACGGATGAGGCAGAAACTGGCATCATTCGGCCCATCCAGCCAAAGGTGAGAAGGAGGACATAGGAGAGAGACCTGCCCTGGTCTTGGGTAATATCAGAAATGTGGCACCTAGCACACCCTATGTTGTGAAAATGTTGTTAAAATAATAAGGTAACTGGTCTTAGATAATTTGTGGTAAGTAAAGGTGCAGGGGAGAATAGACTGTCCTGGCACATGATTAGATAGGTATATATACATGAAAACAAGTGAATTCCCAAAATGGGGAACTCCGCCCCCTGGTCTTGGGTAATGCCTCCTCGTGTTAAGTTGGGATACCGGTGCCTGGCCTGACTGAGCTATCTAGATATACTGGCATATGAGAGCACTGTGCCTACAGGCAATACAGGCATTTGGTCTCACTGTGGTTATTGGCCTTAACGGAATTGGGTATCATTTTGCTTACCACTGACTGGTCTCACTGCTTACTGGGAGTCCTAGCATTTGATCTCACTGTGCTTTTTGGGAATACTGGCATAGACCAGCACTCTGGTTAATAGGCTTCCTGGAATCTGGGCTTTCTGGGAGTACTGGCATCTGGTCTCATTGTGCATACTGGGCCTAATGAAATTGCGCATCATTGTGCTCGCTGGGAGCTGACCTTACTGTGCTTACAGGAAATACTGGAAACTGACTTCACTGTGCTTACAACTAATACAATTAGGGCTCTTTGGGCTTATGGGGGGAGGGGGCTAATGGTATGGGGTCGCTTTGCTTACTATCACCTGGTCTCACTGTGTTTCAGACCTCACTGTACTAACTGGCAATAATGGTATCTTACCTGATTGTATTTACTGTTCCCAATGACCCATATCTCAATTTGAAAGCTGAGATTAATGGTAACTGATTTTAGTGGGCAAAAGGGTGCCATTCCCCCTATCCTATTTTGCAATGAATAGTATCTGACATTAAAGGTATTCTGGGCCTTATCGGGCCCAGTGGTTCACACTGGTGGTAATGTTTGAGCATATTACACCACTCAGAGCTGTCTTTTTAAATCAAACTGTCACGCCCCTGCCACATACGAGTGTGCACAGGGGCAGACAGGCACGGCCTACCCAGGTAGGAAGACAGAAGCTGGAAGCGTTTTAGGTAAGTGTGTGTTTGTGTGTGTATGTACAGAGGGGGAATGTTTGAAGTGTGGGCGGGGGCGTATGGTCGTGTAAGTATGTGTGTTTGTGTGTCTCTGGGGCGAGGTTGGCGTGTAAATGTTTAAGGACGGGGGCGTGGGGAGCGAAACAAAGTGCGTTTCCTGGGGTGAAACCCTTCAATTTTAAAGGATGGGGGTGGGCGGGTCCCTGGAATGTGATATTTTGGTATATTGAAGGCCGCACCAAATCTGACGAAATTAATCAGTATTTTCTGTGTGCAGCCTTTAATATTGGAAAATATCACAGAACCACGATAAATTGGCATAATGGTGCCAGTCCCCCTGTACTTATTCTACTGCCATGACTTGCTGTGCTAGCTGGGCATATTTATACCAGCCATTTCTTTGGTGATTGAGCACAATGCTCTGTGGCCAGGCTTCCTTTGCTTACTGGCATAATGGAATACGACTCTGCTGTGTTAACATAGTACAAACTACTGTCCTGGAAGAACGGAATATGTCACTTCAGTTCTTACTGGCCATAATAAAACAGAACTCTCAACTACATCAGTGTCCTGCAGTTGAAGCCCATCTAGTCATGTTTGTATTCCTTGCAATTGTAGTTGTACATGAAAGAAAAGGACACAATAGGCTTCGCCCACTTGACAGGGGTCAATTTGAAAGCTGTCATGGGCTAATATCGCACACCTGCGCCAGATTGTGATTTAATCTTGCACCTAGGATGGCACTGAGCGGTACTGTTCTATTAGTTACTTGTTACTCAGAGATACAAGGCATGTGACAAAAATGTGATATAATGACATAATGTTCTGTGCATAGAACATGTCTGAGATTGTTCCAATCCCTCTCTCCCCTTTGCTCTTAGTCAATTTCAGGTGGCTTTGATCGAGGTCCCTCTGCTGAGACCCTAGTTGCTCATAATTCATGGCAAATTAATTATCTATTTTTTCCCCATTTATGCATATATGCATTTATTAGGTTTTTATTTCTGTCTTTTTTATTTTATTGAATGTAATGTCATTTGCGTTGTTTTTTTTTCCCTCTATTCCGGTGGTGTTTTTCTGTTTTCCAGTCAAACAGAATTGAACGTTATACGCAGGTCTGCCTTAAAAGAACAGGCCTGCCAATTGCAAACCATCTTGACAGGTACAAGGTGAAAGAAAACAAAATCTGTTAGCCACATTTGAATTTACCGTGTTAACATGGTCAGTAAAATAGACCATGTGCAGATATGATATTTTAGACGGTGTTGATATTGTTAGTGTCCCTTCGCTTTTTCTGATTTGAAAGGTCTGCTTCAAAGTCCTAATTGTATTAACCAAGAACACAACCTTTGTGCAACCTTTTCTTCTAAAAAAGCACACAACCTTGAGTGCCTAGGGTAGAACAAAACCCAGTGTATAACTGTATTGTATTCATTTTCAGATGCCTCGCTGATTGTTCAGATGGATTTCTAGAATCTGGCATGGTGGACAGATTTTAGGAGAGCCCCATAGTTATAGTGAACAGAGGAAGTCTGAGAGGCTAGCCAAAACCCAATAAACGTAGCAATAGAGAGCAGTCAAGGCTATTCTCAGGAGAGTGCAATTTAGACAGGAATGTATAAAAATATTATATTTATTCTAGGCCTCAAACACACAGTACAAAAATGAAACAAGCAGGTGATACTATCGCACAACACTCAATAATAAACATATATATATAGTCGCCATAGGTTTTTAAATTCATTCATATACTTAAATCAACAAAAGAGGTAAGTTACAAGGGATATTCCCTAGCTTCAGCAGCCCAATCCCCAATCCCCAAGAGTTGGGCCTTGTACGCAAACGTCATAATGCTTTTTCTCAGAATGTATCTGTAGCAGGTATGTTACTTGTGTTGGTAATTGCTCAAAAGAAGAGATGAAACGTTACTTGGTAAGTAAAATGTGTTCTTATTTTTCAGGTTTTACTACTCTGGTTCCACGACCAAAAAGCAGTGGAATGGAAGGATACAAAGAGACTTGTTCTCAATGTTATCCTATGGAGGACAGGGGGAGACAAATGCTTTTACATTCCCCCCCCCCCCCGCAAGACTCCGGTTTTCCCACATGACTGGATGAGTTGACGAGGGGGGGGGTCACGGGAGGATGGATTTACTGCCGTTGGTTCCGGTGAGAGATGCTTAGCAGCTCCGGGTGCAAGGATTTTTCCGGTTGAGTCCAGGAGCAAAGTGCAACCCTTGGCAATGGAGAAATGCAGAATGCACTGATTCACAGGGAAGGCAAGTTCCAGTGATGGCCAGTGCACAGACGACGACAGGCATCCTTCCAGCCGCGATCGTAGAGGTCCTTCCAGGACTGGACCCATTGAGGCTGGGAGGCTGAAATTCAGCAGGAAGGCGACGTATACCACAAGCTGGCTACCCACACAGTTCCAGCTGCAAACCTGGAATGGCGACGGTTCTATCAAAATAGCTCTCAGAAGAGCTGGACAGTTCACAGAGAGGGCTAGGGACACATCCGAAGGCTTAGTATGGCTCGATCCTCGAGAACACTTCGAGAATGGTTGGTCATGGGGTTGAAGCACCACACACGGCCTCTGCAGGTCAGGTAGTCCAACAGGGCTTCTCCGTGCCAGAGTCTTCTTTGGATCTTTTGTCGCCTGTTTTTCTAGGAGGGATTCTGGGCTCCATCGCTTATCTGAAGAAAGGGCTGCAGGAGTCCCCTTGTTAACCAAAATTCAGCATGGAAGCAAAACCAATCCCACCAATGGTAAGGATCTGCACCATTCAAACATCCATTAGTCCATTCGGGCACAACTATTGGTTTCACACACGCCCCACACCAAGACTCACTGGCACTATGGATGTAGCATTGGACCAGATAGTCTCACCCCTTCCTGGGTCACAGACACACAAGGCATCACTAGCCCATGAAAGCTGCAGCTTTCCTGAGCAAGTGCATGCCCTTATATGGGATTTCCAGACCTGGCAAGGCAGGAAGACGGCAAAACAACAATATGGCCAACAACAAGCGAACATCTTGTGGCCACTTTAGGGCACTAGCCACGTTTAGTAGCCACACAGCATAAACACGAATGTGCACACTAGAAGTAACACACAAATGGTAAACATATAATTGCTGCCATCAGCTTGTCTTTAGACCGATATAAAGGTAACCAGAAATCCCAAGTGTAAAAGGCTAGGGTGATAAAAAAAAAATATCCCCATAGCACTGCATTGTAAGATGATGTGTGCAATGTTAAAAGGTGACAGAAAGTAAAAGGTAAACCCAGTTTCCTAGTATTGATAGTCTGAAGGACTGATCAGTTTCTCCTTAACAAATGAGCAAAAGGCAGGGGGGTGAAGCTGAAGGGCTCCCTCAAAAAGTCAAAACAGGTTCAAAAACAAAGCCAAAAGATTGAGAGTACATAGAAACTACAGTTACAGTTGGTACCAGAACCACTATGAACAGGATGCCCCAAACATTCATTGGTGGTGGTGTTAGTAAAACACACGCCAACTATAAGAGCCCCCATTGATGTGGAAGCACATGTACAAGTATAGTGATTGCTTCTCGATGACATAACCAACATGCTGCCCACGGGATAAATTAGTGGCGCAAAATAAGATGTTGGCCGCGGACATAGACGAGATGACGTCATCCACGTCTGCGAGTGCGGCCTCATCTGGATGTAGAATGCCATCATTGACCTGTTGTAATTGATACTGTGGAGAGATCGAACACAACAGCCGGTGGTGCACTAAGATTTAATGTGCAGCTAACCCATAAAAGACCAGGCTAACTTTGCAATTCCTGGCCGGATGTTCTATGTCTCTTAGTTTAGCAAGCGTCATCACTGAGACCCTGCAATGCAAACTATGTCCCTGCTGTATCTGGGGAAACTCTCTGAACAAGCGCCGTCTAGATGGTAAGCGGCTTTCGTTGTCTGGCAGCAGTGCTTTGTACCCACATTTTGAAGAGCAGTATTTTAACACTCATCTTCCATTTTTGGGAGCTAGGAAGTTCGCCCCCATGCGACACTCGCAAGCAAAGCATAACGGCTTTTCTTACGTTGTGATTTAGGGGTTTGGCTCCTGTGCCGGCTGCCTTTCTTTTTTCTGCTGTGAAAGTGCAGTAAACATTTCTCCATTTCTTGGCTTTACTTAGGATTTGGACACAAGGTGAGGATGTGGGCATACACATATTAAAATGATGCTAGTCACATTAGCGTTAGAATTATCTATAGGACGTGGAATCCCGCAATGAAGAAGTTATTTATTTATTTATTTATTTATTTATTTATTCGCATTTGTTAAGCGCACAGAATCAGCCCTGAGGCATCGTGGCGCTGGTTACAGAATAGCGCTGGTTACAGGGAAAGCGCGTCTTAGTTACAGCATACAGAGGCATACATGCATACAGTTTGGGCAGTAGCAATAGTTAGCAGTGTGTGCCTGAATGGCAGTAGGTAGAGGAATTTTAGTTAAAGAGAGAGGTTTTGAGTTTTTTTCTAAACGCTGTGAGGGAGCCTTCTGCTCTTAGAGCGTGGGGGAGATTATTCCAAAGTTTTGGTGCTATGTAGGGGAAACCCAGCCCCCCGGCTGTAATCTTGTGGATGCGTGGTACAGTGAGTTGGTTAGTGTAGCAGAGTCTGGTAGGTCTGGATGAGGTCTGTCTGAGAATGGTGTCTGAGAGGTATGATGGTGCAGTGTGGTGGATACATTTGTGGGTAGTAGTCAGTACCTTGAAGGTGATGCGTTCTTTGACAGGGAGCCAGTGAACTGATTGCCTTGCCAGTGAGATGTGGTCCCTTTTGGAGATGTTTAATGCTGCTCTTAGAGCGTTATTTTGGGTGACCTGGAGTTTGTTTAGGTTTTTTTCAGAGGTGCCGGCTAGAAGTGCATTGCAATAGTCAAGTTTAGCGCCTATGGTAGCTCTTGCTATTGAAAGGCAGTTTTCTTTGGAAAGGAATGGTTTAATGGCGTTGATGAGTTTAGTGCTTAGTGCAGATGCGGAGACAATGGCACTAACTTGTTTGTCCATGGACAGGGTTGCATCAATGTAGACCCCTAGCGTTTTCACAGAGGATAGGACTGGGATAGTGCAGTTGTCGATGTTGAAATTGGCATAGCAGCTGTCTAGCCTGGCCAGTGTGGATTTTTGGCCGAGGATAAGGATTTCAGTCTTATCCCCGTTAAGACATAGGCCGTTAGTGGCCATCCAGGCTTGAATGGTGGCATATATGAGTTTTAGAGCTAGGGCGTCTTTGTGGTATGAGCCTGATAGAGGGAGGAGCACTTGGGTGTCGTCGGCGTAGTTGGTGTAGGCAATCCCAAGTGCATCAAGTTTCTCGAATAGGGGCTTAGTGAATAGATTGTAAAGCGTAGGTGCTGTACAGGAGCCTTGAGGGACACCGCAGTGTATTATGGATGGTGTTGCGCTCGAAATGTTTGAAAAGACTTTCATGGCCCTCCCTTCAAGAAATGAGGTTATCCAGGAGGTGGCTTGGTCAGAGAAATGTGCGGAGTGGGAGAGGTGTGAGGTGAGGGTCTTGTGGTCCACTAGGTCGAATGCCGCAGAGAGGTCGAGGAGAAGTAAAAGGGCGGGTTTACCTTTGTCCAATATCTTGGTTATTTGGTTTTTTAGGTCCAGCAAAGCAGTCTCTGTTCCATGACCTTTGCGGAAGCCTGACTGTCTGGTGCCTAGGATGGAGTTAGATTCGAGGTATAGTTGGATTTGGCTGTGTGCCACTTTATCTAGAATCTTGAGAAGGAAGGGGACAGTTGTTATAGGTCTGTAATTGTTAGGCATCGTGGGGTCGAGAGTGGGCTTTTTTAGAAGTGGGCGCACCCAGGCTTCTTTAAGACTGTCTGGGACAGAGCAGGACTTGAATGAGGCATTAATGAATGCGGTAATGATTGGGGCAAGTGGTTCAGCGCAGTCCTTGATTAATTTAGGGGGGCATGTATCGGCTTTGCAAGTCGATGGTTTCAGATGTTTCAGTATGTCCAGGACTTCTAGTTCTGAAACTTCTTTAAAGGCAAATTTGGGAATGTTAGTGGTTTTGCTATAGGATTGGGAATCTAAGTGTCGACTCTGTTTTGGCAAGGTATTGTAGTGGTCGCGGATTTTGTTTTGTAAGAGGTCTATTTTGTTGAGCATGGCGGCTTGGATACTGTTGCACCAGCCTTCATCCTTGATGATCTCGTCAGAGGAAGTGGGAGGCACTGTGAGCTCTTTAAAGATAGAGAAGAGTTCTCTTGAGTGGCACTTTGAGTCTAGTATTCGACGGTTGTATGATTCAGATTTGGCATTGAAGATGGCGGTTTTGTATTTTTTTGCAGTGACTTTGAATAAGTCTTTGGTGATGTCGCATGGGTTGGCCTGCCAGTTTTTAAGTGCTTGGCGCTTTTTGTCACGCAGAGCTTGGAGGTCCTCTGTGAACCATGCGTTTGAGTGGAAGGATTTTTTTTCTTTTTTCTCTTCTAGAGGAGCGATGGAGTTTATAGCATTGGTGAGCGTATCCTTGAGTATGTCTGCTAGGATGTTAGGATCTTGAGGGAAAGGAGGGGCGAGGCATGGGGTGTTGAGAAGGGGGAGTAGATTGTCTGCAGTTAACTTTTTGGAGCTTCTGGCTAGGGTGGCGGATTTATGTACTGGTGTTTTTCTGGTAGGTAACGTAGGGATAGAGAATTGTATGCAGCTGTGATCTGTCCAAGGGAGGAATGTGTTGGATGTGATAGAGGAGTTACAGTTATGGTCGGCCAGCCAGTCAAGAGTTCTGCCTTTGGAGTGGGTGGGTGTCAGGATTTTTTGTGTGAAGTCTAGGTTGGAGAGGTCCTTGAGGAAGGAGGTTGCTGTTTTGTCCTTTGGGTCATTATAGCCTAGGTTAAGATCACCTAGGAGTAAGGTTTTGGTGGACAAGTTAAACATGTTTTAAAGTAAAAGAAAGGAGACAGATGGCAGCAAGGGTACAACATTGAAACAATTAAGTCTGAGACCCCAAAACACGCGGTTGCTGTTCTTCCACTGCCATTTTGCACTGGAAATCCTTAAACTGCGCCACATTGGTGCATTTGTGTTGCTGCCCTATGCAGGTGGGTTTTACCAGTTGTAGAGAATGCACCCCTTCCCCTGCACCGTTATGAAAAGTGCACATGTGCATCTTCAGGTGCTGCTGGGTATTTGACATAGCCTCCCTAGCGGCAAGAAGCGGCAGCTCTGCACAGTGCCAGCTGGAGCATCTTCAGCATGCTCTGCAGAGAAAAAGGTGGGGCCGCGAGCAGATCGCAGAAACCTACCCAGTGGGAAGGGAGGGCTGGAAACCGGTGCTCTAGCGACACACTGGGGTGCTTGACATCACGTTGTGTATCTCTACAATGTGAACAAAAGCGATAAAGTGCTTTGTCCCGAATCAAGGACCAAGAGCTGGGTTGGACTCTGGAGATTTCCCGGCAGATTTCTGCACCCTGGGGCCCTTTTGTGTGGTAACCTACTTTTCTCATAGGAAAAGGGTTGCACTTGCTGAAAGTGTGCACATGGGGCCATTTTGAAGATTATTTCCAGGGCCTCTTTTGGTTCCTAGCCCACCCCTAAGAAAGTGATGTTTGAACCCCGCGTTTCAAGGTTCCAAGTCGGCAACGGAGCTACTGGATGATCCCATCCCACTGCGCCATATGCTGTTTGAGCAATGGCATAATGTGGTCTCCCCATTCTCGCGCATCCCATCACTTGAGATTAAATTACAGAGGAGGTGAGAGGATTCTCTGCTTTGCAGCCATGCTGTCTCATCGGGGGTCCCTGTGCTGGGCTTTAACCATACACCAGGTTTTCTGGCTAATCACCGACTATGAAAATAACACACATTTAAAATATCTTTATTCTAATGCATTACCTGCAACTACCCTGAAAACATGGAGTAGCTTTATCTTCAGAACTGGGACTGGACATGCAGACCCCAGTCGTACAGCATATATTATTGTTTTTCAAAAAAACATTTTACTCCTCACAGTGGGGTAAAACAAGTTATGTCTCCAAGGTGATCAGGGCAATGAACTCTGGCATTGCCATGTTTGGGCACCTTTGCATTTGGACGTCTGTCCTAAGAACCTACTTGGTTAGGGACTGTAAGGGTGCAGAAGTGAGGAGACTGACACACAGGTGGTATGTCGGTTTGCAGAAACGTTTATTCACATGGAAAATGAAAAGAAAACCCTATCTTGCCCTGGCTTGAAGAGGGGTTCACTGCTTCAACGAAACTGAGTGTGTCAGAATGTCCAAGAACAAAAAGATGTTATCACCCTGTGCCAAAAACCTATTTCCAACACTTACGCTTCAACTTAATTAAAAGGATGTTGCTGTCCTCTTGGTTCAGAAGAATTCTTCTGTATAGGCACAATCCATGAATCAGATAAGCGGGATCCTAAGGGAATGGATCCCGTCCCCAGGCCGTAATGCTTATTCCAAAGGCTAAAGCAAAGTTCCAAAGTAGCAAAAGGTTTTCTGGGTCAGAAAGAAACAAAGTTCCAAATCAAAGTCCCGGTATCAAGAGAATGCTTCTCTTCTCTTGGCTTTTCACAATGTTTACAAACACAGGAGGGGGAATGACTCCCTTCCCCTGGCTTCACAGCCAACCTGGTTCACTACCATGCCAGGTACTGTGACTATGACGATCAAGGATGAGGCTTTTCTTCATATGGGTGCGAGTCCCAGACTCTCTTCTTCTTAGTTTTTCTGTTAGACTTGGTTTATTCCTCTGCCAGGAACTATGTGGCCTGATGTATATATCAGTCTCTTGACTCCGGTTGTTAGGGTCCCCGACAGAGGCATAGACAGGATAGTGCGTGAGTGGGCAAGGCCCCCCCAAAATCTGTAAATCCCCACGCTGCAACGCTGTGTGGTATTTGCAGATGTTAATGTCACTGCGGTGGGCCCAACTACATTAGCTTCAGGCCCCACTTGTTAGACCATCCTGGCTATGCCTCTGGACTCTCCGACCCTGTTTTCCAGGTTTTTCTCGCCCTTTCTAATTTGCCACCAGCCTTCTTTGTCCCCAGCTACTTTCCGGCAATCCACGGACCTTATCTCATGGTCCAAGATGGTTCTGGCTCCTTCTGGGCGCCTGCAGTCATCCGTGCGCTCCCCAGGCTTCAGGGGCGCCTGAAGCCTCTCGTCACCAGTTCGCTGTATCTTCTTCTCGGCGAAGGCCGGCTCTGGTCCTTCCGGCTCCCTTCTCATTGCCTGGTGTTCAATTCTGTTCTATGCTTGCTCTTGCAGTTCCTCCATGGGGACTCTACTAAAAATGAAGTCCTTCTTCCCTTTTTATTATATGTTTGAATTCGGCTGATTCAGGTTCTCTAGTCTATTCATCTTGGTTCTGCGGGGTATTCCATAATTCTCTGCGCCTCCTCGTCTCAATGGTGAGGCTCTCTCTCAGCACTGGGTTGTCAGTGTTCTTCTTTGTCCCAGTTTGAGTGTGTCTTCCCTAAGCAAACCCTGCTCTTCCTCGTCTCAGTTTTTCCAGAGGGAGTGTTGCCATCTACTCTGCAAAGACATATGTTAGCGTGCAGAGTAGGTGGAGTCTGGAATAGGGTTAGAGGCTGAGATGGGGGGGCTGTGTGGTGGACATACCGGGATCTCTCCGAACAGTCGCCACTGGTTCCTTAGGGGGAATCCCTCCCCATGAGATCTACCCGCTGAGTACCACCCCCAGGGGAACTAGCGGGTAGTGGCCTCATCTCCTTGGCCTCATGAGAAGGGGCTCCCCCCATGGAAGCAGAAACAACATCCTGGGATTCGTCACAGGACACAGTCACAGACTTTCAATCGTAGCCATGTACTGTTTTCCCTTTGTTAGTACTCTTCTCCAGTTTTCTCTCATACTTAATTTCACCCCTTGCACTTGCGCCTTTTGTCATGGTCGCCTTTTAAAACATGTGTTCCCACTTTGAGAGTTTTCTTTTAATGTGTGGTGTACTTTGTTGTTCTCTGCGCTAAAGGCCAGGTCGCCACAAACACTTGTGTACAGGCGCGTTATACACGACTTATCACATCACAATGAGCTCTAGTAAAAAGTTAAAATGTCTAATGTGACTTGCTGTACTTTACAATCCAATGAAACTCAGGAACCAGCATGTAAGAAACTCTATTCAAATACCTGAAAGAAGTGCAAGTAAAGGAGAGGGACACTTATTTGCTACGATTACATTATTTGGCTACACTGTAATAAAAGCCGACAGATGCTTGATGCAATGCCAGAAGATTTGTGACATCACTGGTGTAACCTGATCTTTTTTTTTTTAAACAACTTTTAACAGACAGGAACAAATAAAGCTAAAACGATTCTGTCATGAAATAGAAATATAACCTATCTGCTGATATAATAAATATTAATTCGGCTTTTGAATTCTGCCACGAAAGCGAAGTAACAAACTCTTTTGTTACTTGAATTTTAAAAACCATGTAGAAGATGAACCGCACTGAATGCTGACTTGTTGGTTATGGAACTGGAAGCCGTATAATAGGTTGATGTGAGTGAGCAGGAGGGGGGGGGGGCTGCACAGAGCAGACGGTGCTGGGGGTAGGCCCTCCTGGTAGGTTTGCATTGTACTTTCACCTGCACACTCCCGCAGCCTCTCGTTGGCGTCCCCCAGTCGCTTCTCTGGGAGGCGTTAATGAGCCGAATGCTCCCACCCTCGTGCAGGTCAGGTTCCTCACCTGGGGACATGTCACAGCTGCTTCTTTGTGCTGTGAAACCCTGCAAAGCAATGAGGCTCTCAATGGCTTCGAGATCGTGCCCGCACCTGAAGGAAGTCTTTGGGGGTGTACCTCGGCTGTGGCGCTTTATGTTAAGACCTGCCAGACTGTCTGTCTGTCTACTCATAACACTCGTCTCTCTATAACAGGTTCTCGGCTGGGCCTGGCGAAATGGCTGACACCTTTTACGCTGGGGGCCGGAGAAGACCCTTCCTATTCAAAGCCAGGTCTTCGGGAGGCAACCCAGGAAAGGAAGCGGCTGGGCCCCCTCGACGCGAGCCTCTTGCTTTGGGTAAGAAATAACCACCACTTGTCAAGCTGATAAATCAAGGGTGGCAAAGCCAGCACACCCTGCTTTGTGTTTAGAGTGGAACAGAAACGTTGGCTGCTTTTGGTTTGTGTGTAAGATGCTAACTCTGTGGAGCATGCAGAAAAGTGGGGACTACATCGGCGCCTTATGGTCCTTATTTAGAGGCGATGTCTTTTTATACATACATCACAATATGAACAATGTTCAATTATTGCAAACTTCCCATAAAATGTGCTATTAGCTTTTTCAGAAGCAAGAGAACAGAACGCATTGCCACCCCCCCCTCTCTCCCATAAGAGCAGACTGTGTTGTTTTTATTCATTAGATTCCTTTTTAGTTTGGGCTATTAAGTGGCGCCACCTATAAGCCGAAACGACATTAGAGCCCAGATAGGGAGAAATGGCATATGAGGAGGGACACACAGCGTGTAGGTGTTGTTTGGTTATTTGCTTATCCATTGACTGCCCATGGCCATTCACACCCAGTTCTTGCCCTTCCCTGCACAAAACCTATTTCCCCCCCCGGAACTCGTTGAACTCGCTTTAATCAAGCCTCACCATCAAACATTGCACTCGACGTGCCTGTCAGTGTTTTTTCAAAGCATTCTTCTGAGAGGTAATGACTTCGTTGTGGTTGCAGACCCTGTACTGGTGTAATAAAAATGTTCTAACCAGGTCTGCCTTCAGCCACTCGATTTATAAGTCCTGGTAAACACAAGCATTGACAAAGGTAATGGTTTTGGCATGTGTATACGTTTTAGCCATATGCCAGACACTGCTATTAGATGCCCAGGTACTCGCACCACTTTTGCATCTTCCATCATCAACGGCCAGTTGATACCACTACGGCAGTGCCTGGCAAGGGCATTTCCCTTGCCTACATAAAAACAGTTGGCATTACCAATGCTTGTTAAAGCCTGCATTTTAAACCATTGGACAGAAATACACTACTAAAGGGTCTTCGCTCTCACCAAATACCTGATGTTCGTATTAATCTGCACCCTCGTTTAACTTTCCCCTTTTCACTCTCTTTGACTTCAATCTGGATATCCCAGGCAGGCTCACAATAAGCCACTCCACACAAGAGGCGGAACTGTATAACATGAAGTACATCTGGCATAGTCAGAGCCCCCTTCTTTAATTGTTGTATTTATAGAATGTCGCTAGCTTCAGAGACACATCTTTGTTTACACAAACTTAAATAGCTGATGCTGACTTTTTACAGCAAAATGTGTTTTTTTTGTTTGTGGTTTATAGCATCAGTGGGAATGTGATGGGTTGAATGAGCATTGATTGAAAAGCCTGTCCTTTCGAAAATCAATGACTTACAAAGCAGGCACTAACGGAGAGTGGGTAGAAATATGTTAACCTGCCTTTTATATAAGAGCATTGTTGGATTGAGTGATCTACCACATGGTGAAGGTGTACGAATGGGAACATGTAACAGGGGCAGGCAAGGAAAGACATAACTATATTTTTAACATTCAGATCCGGAGGCTAGTATATATACAAATGTGTGCTGATGGCAAAATGCGAGACACATAGTTTAGTTGGATAGTTAGGATAAGAGGGAGTGTTGAATGGCTCTTTTCGCCAATCGCTACCAGGTGGAGTTTGAGCCTCGCTTTGAAGAGTACAGGGTTGTCGGGTGTTATGGGACGAGCAGCAGAGAGTTCAAGTAAGGGTACAGTTAAGTGAGGTGGTGGGGGCAAGACCATGACTGGATTTATAGATGAGTAGCAGGAATCTGAATCGACTTTGCATGGTTAGCCATGCAATGTGGTGATGGTAGGAGTGGGAGAGGGTTAAAAAGGGTGTGTGTTGCAAAGTTGAGGGGCTCACAAGAGCAGTGGGGTGAAACCAGAACTAAGCTTACATAGTAATCCAGTTTGCTGAGCACGAGCGTATAGATGAGAGTTTTTGTTTAGTGTGAGAGTTCTGAGCATGATGTAGAGCCTGGCTGTGGTGAAGTGGTATTATGAACTCGAAAAGTTTCAAATGGCTATGAAAGAGAAACCCAAAGGTTGTGAGCTATGGGTTAGGAGGTAGGGGAGGAAAGCTATGGGTAGAGGGGTTGGTGTGGCAGGGAGAAATATTACTTCTGCCTTTCAAGAGTTGAGCATGAGTCAATATAGAGCCATCCAGTTGCGAATCAGTTAGGCAGTTGGTTATGCGTTCAGAGATTGCTGGGCTGAGGTAGGGGGAAGGAGAAGCGATCTAGTGTTACCTCTCAGAGGTGATGGGTACAGCCAAAGAAGAACATTTAGTTTGCTAAGGCATATAGGGTGAAGAGGAGTGGGCCTAGGACTGATCCTTGACGAGCACCAATGGGGAGGGGTGATGAGGAGGAGGTGCTGGAGCCCCACGAGTTGGAGAAGAAGGGGCAGGTGTTCCTGGCTCAAAGGAGGGAAAGAGTTTAAAGGTGAACCAGTGTTTAAGGAAGCAGAACGTTCTAGAAGGATGGGAATGGGGGAGAGGTGAGAGTGGTGGGCAGTGATGAGAGAATTGGTGAAGTGGAGGAGAGCAATCTTGATGGAGTGTTTGTGCCAGAATCCAAATTGGAGGGGGTCAGCAAAGGAGTGTACCTCAAGATAGTTGACTATGTGGTTGAAGGCAACCCTGTTGAGGATTTTAGAGTAGTGGGTGAGGAGGCACAGGTCTGTAAAATGAGGGGCTGTTTAGGTTAGCACTTGTATTCTTCAGGAAAGGTTTTACTGTGGTTGTTTCATGAGCGGCTTGGGGGCGGGCGGGTTGAGAGGGGGCGGGCGGGTTGAGAGGGAGAGAGCGAGCGAGGGAGGGAGAAAGGGAGAGATGGGAGGAGGATGTGAAGGGTCAGAAATGAGAGGCGTACACAAAATTGTAAAATTTTCATTATTAGACATCTTTATTAAAACAAAAGGGTTGAATAAATACCTCCCTGTCTCTATCCTAAAGAGACTTTCCCTATCTAGGAAATCTAAGCTAAAGATCAGTCTGTGTCTTGTCGTCAACATTTTATAAACAGTCCTTTTGTCCAAAACATACTAATCTGACCCTCGCACTGAAAATGAAAATGACTGACTTATATTTAGCAAAAAGTGCTCATAATTCGAGTAAGTAGACAAATTCAACAAAAATTGCATTTTCCAAGGAGAAATCCAAAAGTGTCTTTTCCAAACAGTTCCTTAAGGATGGCAAAAGTGTCTTTTCCAAACAGTTTCTTTGGTACTCTATACCTGGCTCAGGACGTTTCTGTGCAAGCGATATATCCCACACCATTTAGCTCTTTCTGGGTTCACAAATAAAAGTGGTTTTATTCACAATGAGCTGTTCCACATAGCGTTCTCTTCAACCTGTTTGATATATTAGCGGACCACCTGATGAGCTTTTTGGGCCTTTGCTTGTATTCTTCCACCAGGTATTTGGATTTAAACAGGAAAGGATCTTTATTCAATTTCACAACTTCCACTTACCTGCTTTCTTGTATATTTGTTTTGCCATGTGTTTTTCAAAAGTACACACTTTTCTTTCTATAACTTTAGTGGACTTCCTGGTGTATTCCCCTGCCAGGAATCCTTTAGCAGGTTCATCAGATTCCCAGATATGCTCTCCTGCCAGGTATCTCCCCACAATTGTAACATGCTTATTCAACTTCAACTTGCCTGGTGTTCTCATTGCCAGGGCTTCCTATCATCTGGTTCTAAGATCCCCTGGTATACTGCCCTGCCAGGTATCTTGCCACAATGTCTCATTCTTTCCCATATTTCAAATGGATTGCCTGGTATACTCCCCTGCCAGGAATCCCTGTCTGTGGTCTTGCAGATCCCCTGTATGCATCTCTGCCAGGTATCTTTTCCCCAAAGGCTCACTGCTTGGTGAGCTTCTTTCACCAGGACTTCTTTCACCAGGACTTCTTTCAGTGTTCTTACTGTCTCTCAGTTTAGGACTGTCTATACTTGTTTGGCTTGAGGTACTACCTGTTCCACCTTTCCCCACATTGATATCTCATACACAGAGACTTGCTCAAGTTCTGTCTTTTAACTTATTCATTAACATTCGTCTACTTATGGTAACACTTGCTCCATCTTTCCCCATATTGACATCTCATACACAAGGAGTTGTGCAAATTTTGTCTTTGTATTTCACTTAGTCGGTATTCAAAACAAGCTCTTAATTGCTCACATGCCTGCCGGTACACCCCGGTGTCCCCAACATCTCTGGGCAGACTTACCAGTGTTTGGTAGCATTCCCGGCCCGTGGCACGTTGCTGTGGTGAAGCTTTCACTCTGCAACAGCGTTTCCCCCTCTGCAGACCTTCTCTCAGTTACCACTGCTGCTTGACACGACCGCGTCTCCAGTAGCTTTGCTGCCGTCTCTCCAGCGGTTCTCACACAATTCTTGCTGTGTCTCCTGTGGCCTAGATGCCACGCCAGTAGGTAATGCTTACGAGCGGCAGCTTGGAGGCACCTATCTTCTCCAGCACGGTCCGTTCATGTTGCCTTCTCCCTTGGTTCTGCTTTCGGCTTCTCCTGTTCTGCTTCTCTCTTCTCTGACTCATGCTTGAATGAGTATGCCATTTTAAAATGTCCCACACACTCGGGCCTCATTGTGACAACTAGTCTGCATGTTCTACTTGGTGTTTACTTCCACCCACATTAACTCCTTCTTCCCCGTCTCAGTACTTGAGGCTTTATGAGAGTTGGAGTACATAGGATTTCTGGGACCTTTAAAGTAATATTGTTTTGCATTTTTGTTTGGAACAAATACATTTGAGACAGGAGATGTTGGGTGTGTGTTATGTGGATATGAGGTATGAATGATATTCTATCTAAAGTGTTCTGCAGGAAGGGGTTTTGGGGTTTTACAACAGGAGGGATGTGTACAGTGACAACACACCATCAAGAATTTAGGAATTATGAGGTATTTTTCCTCAGAAAGGGAAGAATAATGCGTCTCTCCTGATGGGGTCACCACCTCCCCCCGACACATAATGCTCCCTCATAATACCACCCCAAGGGTCAGGATCAGGTAGCGGATGCTGACCCTGGCAATGTGGCAGGAGATATTTGAGGGGGAATTGGTGATCACTCCACAGGATTTATCACAAGGAGGAGGAAGGGGGGCGAGAGAAAGAAGGGTGAACATGGTGTCCCGTATTTTGGTGATCTGTAGCAACTTATTCAAGGACGACACTTGAGCCTCATGTACAGTTTCACATAGATGTATTCTTCTTCTTCTTAGTTATAGGTTAGATTTCATATATAGGAGAGGACCCGCCAGACGCATTATCACACTCCGCTCCCAGGTACCAACAGACTCTTTCAGAACTCTCAGCCTACACTCAGCAGGCAACATACTCAACATTCCACTGTGTTCCATGCAGCTTTGATGTACGTTCCAAGTGCACACAGTAACAGGGTACAACAAATCCCTTTTTCCCATATATTCACACACAGACAACCAGAGCAGACATACCAAGGGTAGGATGCAGCAGAGACATATAGTCACTGAAGGGAAGGTGAACAACTCTGGCAGCTCACAAGGGAGGGGGAAAAACTGGAGTAGAGGGTGGCCTACAGGGAATAGCTCATGGCATGGGCTCGTTTTTTGGTAGGGGAAAATGAGAGCTAAACCACTCATCAATAAATGTGAGGTGGAGAACAAGTCTAGCTTTCCCTAAGCCAGTGGGTGCCGGGTAAAGTCGGTAAGGGTGCACTAGGTAAACCTAGTGAATAAAGAAGGCTGTGCTGTGACCTACATAATTGCTGAACAGCATTGTGCATCCACACTCCAGGCTATCCTTGCTCCTAATGCCATGCAACGGGCACACAACGTGAACTCTAGCACCGCACTCTATTGTATGCGTCTCACTTTCTCAAACCAGCTGTACAGTATTCTACTCCTAAAGTGGCTACTGGAAGTTAATTCTGGTCTGTGATAAGATAGTTCACACTATGTAATCATCCCTACATTTGAAGCAGTTTGGAGTTTAGACAAATAGCTCAATCTGATGGTTTAACCTCTGGACAATCACTCAGCTACAGTTGAATGAACATCGCTCTTAAATTAATAAGATCCCTCAATATCAGAAATAGCAGGTAACAGTGTGCACACTCTTTCTTTGAGTGAGGGTATTGGCTGATGTGTCCACACCTGTCTAGCTAGAATTTTGGCGACAGACTTGGTATTGTAGATGTGGTGATATCACTGTCACTTTTCTAAGTCTCAGTCAACAGTATGCCACCTGATACTTTCACAGGTATTCTCTGTGAAGTCGAAGTTTCCAGAGAAAAATGCTTAACAAGGGGGAGGAGGGGTTGTTCCGTTTGAAATGTCAAGAGATGCACATAGTTTTACTATGCAAACAAAGGGGGGTCTGGGAATCTCTCTACCAGCACGAACACAGCCCAATGACCTGTTCTTGGGTGAATAACCCCTGGGAGAGACTCTACCAAGTCTTTAGCTCACTGTCCTTTTCACAGAGAAGAAATTTCCCCGCATATCAGCCTTTGTCCTGCCCAGGGGCAGTCCAGCGCCGAAATGCTAGGCAATTCTCCTCTGAACAAGAGTACCATCAGTAACCCCATACACGTGTTTCAGCCTTGTTGGGCATCATCAGTGAGGTGAAACTGTTTCCTCTCTAGGAACAGTGAGCAAGGGGTCCACGTCTGGATTGCCCTGTTAACTTAGGGTGAAACCCAAAGTTAATGTATGCAAACAAAGGGGGGTCTGGGAATCTCTCTACCAGCACGAACACAGCCCAATGACCTGTTCTTGGGTGAATAACCCCTGGGAGAGACTCTACCAAGTCTTTAGCTCACTGTCCTTTTCACAGAGAAGAAATTTCCCCGCATATCAGCCTTTGTCCTGCCCAGGGGCAGTCCAGCGCCGAAATGCTAGGCAATTCTCCTCTGAACAAGAGTACCATCAGTAACCCCATACACGTGTTTCAGCCTTGTTGGGCATCATCAGTGAGGTGAAACTGTTGCCTCTCTAGGAACAGTGAGCAAGGGGTCCACGTCTGGATTGCCCTGTTAACTTAGGGTGAAACCCAAAGTTAATGTATGCAAACAAAGGGGGGTCTGGGAATCTCTCTACCAGCACGAACACAGCCCAATGACCTGTTCTTGGGTGAATAACCCCTGGGAGAGACTCTACCAAGTCTTTAGCTCACTGTCCTTTTCACAGAGAAGAAATTTCCCCGCATATCAGCCTTTGTCCTGCCCAGGGGCAGTCCAGCGCCGAAATGCTAGGCAATTCTCCTCTGAACAAGAGTACCATCAGTAACCCCATACACGTGTTTCAGCCTTGTTGGGCATCATCAGTGAGGTGAAACTGTTGCCTCTCTAGGAACAGTGAGCAAGGGGTCCACGTCTGGATTGCCCTGTTAACTTAGGGTGAAACCCAAAGTTAATGTATGCAAACAAAGGGGGGTCTGGGAATCTCTCTACCAGCACGAACACAGCCCAATGACCTGTTCTTGGGTGAATAACCCCTGGGAGAGACTCTACCAAGTCTTTAGCTCACTGGCTGATATGCGGGGAAATTTCTTCTCTGTGAAAAGGACAGTGAGCTAAAGACTTGGTAGAGTCTCCCCCAGGGGTTATTCACCCAAGAACAGGTCATTGGGCTGTGTTCGTGCTGGTAGAGAGATTCCCAGACCCCCCTTTGTTTGCATACATTAACTTTGGGTTTCACTCTAAGTTAACAGGGCAATCCAGACGTGGACCCCTTGCTCACTGTTCTTAGAGAGGCAACAGTTTCACCTCACTGATGATGCCCAACAAGGCTGAAACATGTGTATGGGGTTACTGATGGTACTCTTGTTCAGAGGAGAATTGCCTAGCATTTCGGCGCTGGACTGCCCCTGGGCAGGACAAAGGCTGATATGCGGGGAAATTTCTTCTCTGTGAAAAGGACAGTGAGCTAAAGACTTGGTAGAGTCTCCCCCAGGGGTTATTCACCCAAGAACAGGTCATTGGGCTGTGTTCGTGCTGGTAGAGAGATTCCCAGACCCCCCTTTGTTTGCATACATTAACTTTGGGTTTCACTCTAAGTTAACAGGGCAATCCAGACGTGGACCCCTTGCTCACTGTTCTTAGAGAGGCAACAGTTTCACCTCACTGATGATGCCCAACAAGGCTGAAACATGTGTATGGGGTTACTGATGGTACTCTTGTTCAGAGGAGAATTGCCTAGCATTTCGGCGCTGGACTGCCCCTGGGCAGGACAAAGGCTGATATGCGGGGAAATTTCTTCTCTGTGAAAAGGACAGTGAGCTAAAGACTTGGTAGAGTCTCCCCCAGGGGTTATTCACCCAAGAACAGGTCATTGGGCTGTGTTCGTGCTGGTAGAGAGATTCCCAGACCCCCCTTTGTTTGCATACATTAACTTTGGGTTTCACTCTAAGTTAACAGGGCAATCCAGACGTGGACCCCTTGCTCACTGTTCTTAGAGAGGCAACAGTTTCACCTCACTGATGATGCCCAACAAGGCTGAAACATGTGTATGGGGTTACTGATGGTACTCTTGTTCAGAGGAGAATTGCCTAGCATTTCGGCGCTGGACTGCCCCTGGGCAGGACAAAGGCTGATATGCGGGGAAATTTCTTCTCTGTGAAAAGGACAGTGAGCTAAAGACTTGGTAGAGTCTCCCCCAGGGGTTATTCACCCAAGAACAGGTCATTGGGCTGTGTTCGTGCTGGTAGAGAGATTCCCAGACCCCCCTTTGTTTGCATACATTAACTTTGGGTTTCACTCTAAGTTAACAGGGCAATCCAGACGTGGACCCCTTGCTCACTGTTCTTAGAGAGGCAACAGTTTCACCTCACTGATGATGCCCAACAAGGCTGAAACATGTGTATGGGGTTACTGATGGTACTCTTGTTCAGAGGAGAATTGCCTAGCATTTCGGCGCTGGACTGCCCCTGGGCAGGACAAAGGCTGATATGCGGGGAAATTTCTTCTCTGTGAAAAGGACAGTGAGCTAAAGACTTGGTAGAGTCTCCCCCAGGGGTTATTCACCCAAGAACAAGTCATTGGGCTGTGTTCGTGCTGGTAGAGAGATTCCCAGACCCCCCTTTGTTTGCATAGTTTTACTATGAGTAGAATACTGTACAAAGCAAAAACCCATAATTGTTTCACACTCCTGCCTGACAAGAAGAAAACAGCTACTTGTGCTCCAAGCATCTTCTACTGCAGACAATGCCGGCACACTCTCTGTTCTGGAGACCACAATGGAAGGCTGGTTCCTGCACTGCACACACCGTGACTGATAGAATGTAACATGTCCTGATAAGACCTCAGTCTTTGGCATGTTGGATCTTCTGGGGCATTGTCAGCATGTCCTATGAAACCTAAGGGAATGCCGGGACGAAAAGCCAGCTGCAGTGCTTGTGAGCCCCTTGGCATCTGCGTTGTGACTGCTGAATGTGTCTGGGTGTGCAGAGGGAACAAACCGAGACATTTTCCGAATAGGCGGGAGGAGCAGTGCCCATGAACCTATTAAGGGGTGTTTCCCACCTAGCCCGTCACTACACACTGCGCTTCACCTTGTGCTATAATTGGCTTGTGCGTGGCACCACTTCACAATTCTAGTGCAGTTGTCCCCTCACTTTCCAGGCACATAATAATATGTGGGGCAGTGCCCATTAAAAGGATACACAACATCTGGTGGGGGCTTTGCTGCACCAGCTACACCACCCTGTGCCTGCACTGCGAAGAAACCTCTGGCCCTGCAAGGAGACGTAGATCAGCTGCACCAGATGGATAATCTTTTTCTCTTGTACCTGCACAGCGAGCTATGCCTATATAGCTCCTCTGATGCCTCTGGTGTGGGGTAGTGAGTAGTTTAGCTTCGAGGGGATTGTGTCCTCTGACGTATTCCACATCTATGACAGTAATCACCACAGCTGTGCTGCTTCGGAAATGTTTTCGGCGTCCTGCGTCGATTACGTCGATATACTGTCCCTCGATGGCCTCCATCGAGCTCCGACGTCACTGGGTCTTCTAAGCACTCTAAGAAGCGCCATCACCGGTCGCCTTCCCCGTCCGAGGACTCCGCCAGACGCTAGGTGGCTTGTCCCAACAAGCATTCATCACCAGCGGAATGGGACGCATTTCGCAAGGAAATGATGGTGATTTTTGAATTGCAGGCCACCGTTCCGTCCGCGCCTTCGAGAGAAGCCGGCAAGGAACGCGCTAGGGTCACCACTCGCACGCCTTCAGGCTCGCGCGGTCGGCGCGATCATCGGGAGCCGTCGAGGTCCCGATCGGACAACGTTGATCGCCATAGCCGTGCCAGGTCCCGGTCTTCGACTCCCTCAAGACCGTTGGAACCTGTGAGGCCTTCTAAGAAGGCATCAACGCCATCAGCGTCATGTCAGTCGAGGGACTCTCTCGAGGCTCTGAAGAAGCCGTTGACGCCATCGGCGCCAAGGCCGTCGAAGGACATGCTCGGGGCTCCGGCCTCGAAGCCGTAGTCAAAGTCGTCGGCGCCTCGCTCGACGTCTATTCCATCAACGCCCTTGACGCCTTTTGAAGAGGCTTTACCGTAGGTGCAACAGAGGGCCGTGGAACCTCTGAGGAAGGCCCTGAGTAAATCAGTGAGGCCTGTGTTTGATCCTTTTTCTGTACCTTCAACCAGGGATTTATTCCAGCCTTTGGATTACATCTCAGAGGTGGAAGAAGAGTCAGATGAGGAGGGGCTTGTACCTCCTGAGGTTCCTGATGACCTGTTATCGGGTCCTAGCCAGATGGAAGACCTGCGTCAATCCTTGCATGACGCCAGTGGTCTGGACACCTCCCCGGAGGTTGAGTTTGGCAGACCGGAGCCTGGTACACACGCCGAGTCTTCGTACTGGTGTCTCATGTCGAGGGTGACGGAGTACTTGGGGTGGTATGCCCCACCTGTGGATTTTCTGCAGGTTGACCTGATAGATATATTGGACCAGGGTCCACCCACTGACCCGGTGCTGTTGTTTCATATGGCCTTACAGAGAAGGGTGGCGGCGGCTTGGACTGCTCCGGAGAGTCACCCGGCAGTGAATAAGTCACTACTGAAAAAATACCGTCCAGCCAGTGGCAACCCCAGGTACTTGTCTATGCACCCTACTCCGGAGAGTTTGGTGGTGCAGGCGGCTAGGGCCCCAGCTAAGCAGGCTGCGTACCCTACCATCCCTCCAGATAGGGACGACAAGCTCATCTGGGGGTATGGCTTTAAAGTCAGCCAACTCCTTTTGTGCCTTGCCAAGATTCAATCATACTCTGTGGAATTGTGCATCTTTGGCAGCTGAACATATTCCCGAAGGGGATGAATGGGATGGTTTTATTGCCCTCGTGCAGGATGGCAAGGATGCCATGTGTGAATCCGTTCAGTCGGGTCTGGACGTGGTAGACTGTGTCGGGGTTTGCTCCTGATGTACAGTCCCGGCTTCTCAACATGCCCTTTGATGGTGACCATCATTTTGGCAGCAAGGCTGACGAGAGCCTTGAGAGGTTGCAGACCTCCAAAATTGCAGCAAAGTCATTGAGCGCTGCAGTGCGCCAACCTCCGCCTTTTTGTCCTAGGGGACAGCAATGCAGGGGAGGTTCCTTTCGATATTACTATTCCTTTGGTAGATCGAGGGAAGCTGCCAGTCAAAGGGGCCAACGTAGGAGTACCAGAGGTGGAAAGCAAGGTACTCGAGGTGCCAAAGCAGCTCGGGCAGTTGCCTCTTTGCCCTCAGGCACTGCCGTAGCCGCTTCCGCTCAGTCATGAGGCCATGTCCCATGGTTTGTCGGTTGGGGGAAGGCTGGCGCAGCAACTTGTAGAATGGCGTGCCATTACCTTGGAGCTGAGGGCTGTCAGGTTAGCCCTGAAGGCTTTTCTGCCGTCTGTGCAGGGGAAGAGTGTCCTGATTATGACAGACAATACAGTGGCCATGCACTACCTAACCAAAAAAAGGGGGGGCAGGGTCTCTCCCACTGTGCAGAGAGGCGATGCAACTCTGGTTCTGTGCCATCCAGCAGGAAATTTCGATCTCCGCAGTTCATCTGGCCGGAGACGAAAACGCGACGGGGGACGCTCTGAGCAGGCAGAGCACGATCTCTCACGAGTGGGAGCTGGCTCAGGAAGTTCTTTTGGAGATCTTCGCCCTTTGGGGGACCCCACAAGTGGATCTCTTCGCCACCAGTGTCAACCGGAAGTGCGAAAGATTCTGCTCGCAGGAATTTCCTCCATGTTAGGGAGGATTCTCTGTTTAGGCTGAATTTCCTAACCTAGTGAGTCCCCCAGCAGCTTTGCTGGATTTTTTGGGTTTATTTTTTTCTCCTGCCAAGAGTGAGACTCTTTTACCCTCACTCTTGGACATGATTTGAGTGTGTTTCTTTGAATCTAGAAGTGTTTAATGGGCTATGGGGTCTTTTAAACCATAGGGATTCATGTGTTTTTATGATGTGTGTTACACAGCACCCTCAGTGCAGTGACACAGGGGTGTCATAGTGACCCCCCAGTATAGACTCCATACCCTGGGACTGACTACTGTCTCCCAGGGCATGTAAAGTCACCATTGACTTTACTAGTCTTAAATTCTGAACAGAACCAGTACAAACCATCATATTGTGGACATACTGGCTGGGGCAATTCGATTGCCCCAGGGTCTGTTAGTCGAGGGGGCACGTCTCCGTCCCCCCTGATCGAGTTTTGGCTGGTGGCAGTGGATACTACTTTTTATATTCAACCGCAAATATTTTCCTATGGGATTTCCCATTGTTCTAGGCTACTACCTTTATTTAATTATTTACGGTAGCCTCGAACATACCGCCGGTTTATTTAATCAATATTAATTCTCCGGTTGGTATTTTTTGCCAAAACTTGATTCTAAAATGGCATTTGTGTTCTCTTCTGTGACTCCAACCCAAGTCGAGCCCTTTGTTCCACTTTTTGGCGGGCTTCTCCACAGAAGCCCTCAAAGTGGTGCCACTCTGTCTGGGGTACTTAGGAAGGGTGGAGGGAAATTTAGGCACCCTGGACTGAGTTGCCTAGGCAACTCAAGTCGCACTTCATCCTGATTGGCCCAAGTGGTGAGCCGGCCGGCTCACCACTTAGCATGTTTGAGTGACAGCTAGGCTGAGTGAATGGGAGTTTTCTGCATAAAAGCAGGGCTTTGGGGACTGGAACTTCAGAAGTCGCCACAGGACCTAAGAATCCGACGAGGGAGAAGCTGAGCCGACCTGCCACAACACCACTACCGGTGGAGCCCTGCTGGACTGCCCCACCACTTTTCCCAACGACAGAGGAGATCTCCCGCCGGAGAGTCTTCTTCCTTTGACTGGTGGGGATAACCAGTTTCACCATCTTTTCGCTTTCCCGACGTACCTCGTGGCCGCCTTGCCCGTGCCAAGCACCCCGGCAACCGGGATACCACGTTTTAACACGACCGCGAAACAAAGGTACCACCTTTAACAGGAAAACTCTGCGGCTGGTTTCTGCCCTGGTAGTGCAACGACCTTCATCTTTCCTCCAAGTCGAGATCTTCTCTTCCCCTGGATGACGCAATTTGCACCCACTACCAGGAACAACTGCCACCGCTGGAGGATCCTTCCCAGTTAAGGTACCGTGTCCCGCCTGGCTTCCCTTGCTACCGACTGTACCGGGTAGATTTAGCCCCCGGCTTTCGAACCTGGGTTAGCCTGGGACACCCTGGCTAAACTTTCCTAAGCCTCTCTAAACTCTTTTTGAACCTTCTGCAAGACCTTCTAAGCCTAGTGTAACTGTGTGATCTTGGGCGCATTTGTGCTCTGCTCTCTCTAAGAGTGGGCCCAGCCTTTGGACTTTGGCTCACCAGTGACTTTTGCTCTTCTGCCTTGCTTATAGTGTTCCTGAATCTTAGAGTGGTGTACCTTTCCATATTCTGTCTTTTTCCCTCCCTTTCTCACAATCTTATTGGAGTGCAATCTAGTTAAGCGCTCACCTCTGTATGAAAATAAGTGGTGTTTTACTGTGACTTATCTGATAAGGAAAAGGGGTGTATATATTACAATAGTAACTGTCTTTAGAATATTTTACAATAAGAGTGCTGGAGTGTTTCAAACTGTGTTTTTAAATAAATAATTATATACTTTGATACCAACGCTCTGGTCAGTGTTTGCTTGTATTCTCCAGCATGGGGTCTGGCATGGATTCACATGCTCATGAATATTCCCCGTCGTCAGGCTGGGAATCCTCGGTAAAGAAAAAACCAGTATCAGTTTCGTTTCTGATCTGTCTTTCGTAGTAACAACCAATCACTGGTCTCTGCGTCATACTGACCACAGCCAATGACTGCCCTCTACCTAAGCACCGCCTCTGGCAGCCATCTTCAGATTTTTACCGCACGTTCATGTGTTGGGATCCTCGTGCTATTGCTCTCGAGCGTTAGTGCTATTTTTTCACGTTTTTTTCTCAAAAACTTCATTTTTTCGGTCAAAAGAGCCTCAAGCTCCACCGACTTTCCATCCGATCAACGGGGACCCGTGTCGGATTCGTCTGCGCCCCTCAAGGGTGAAGATTTCGTCGAGCTACGCTTTTGGAGGACTCCAGAAGCTTCTCAGGCCCGGACATGGCCCAGGAGAAGGGAAGCTCGACCCCCGGAAAGCTGTTCAGGATCTGCCCTGGATGCCAGCTGCAGAACGTCTTTAAGGAGGACGAACACTCCTTTTGTCTCTACTGCTTACATGAGGACAAGACGCACGTGGAGAAGGACTGTGCATTTTGCGGCAATATGTCGGAGCGGACCATGAAGGACCGCCATCAGCGTCTCGCCAACTGGCTGGAAGGGAAGAGCCCGTCAGGCGAGAAGAAGAGGAAGAAATCCGAGCGGTCTTCTAAGACCTTTGAGGATGCCCCGGCGACGGGGGTCCAACACAAGGCCAAGAACCGCGAGTCTGCTGGCACCGGGAGCGCCGAACGGTCGGGCTCTACGGGCGCCAGGCAGGGCGCACCCTCCCCGGCACCTTCAGCCACGAGCCAACGCTCTGGGTCGGGTAAGAGGAAGGGCAAGCACCCGGCAAAGCTCCTGGAGAGGCCCCGGTCGAGCTCGAAGGCCCCATCGGAGGGGGAGCGAGACAGTGTCCCCCCCCCTCAAGGATAAGGCGGTGAGCGCACCTAAGGTGGTGAAGGCCTTAATCCATCCGGCCAAGCCCTCTATCGATACTGTCGCGGCGGCCCTGGCTCAACCTGTGGAGGCTACACCAGTGGTGGCGACCTCGGGGCTCAGAGTCTCCCTGCCACCTCGGAGGGAGTCCTCTTTTGTGCCCATCGATAGGACCCCCGTGAAATCCCCGGCGGGGAAGAAAAAGGGGGGGCAGGGCGTCGTCGTAGATTCGGCCTCAACCTCGGAGGAAGAGCTGATTGAGGTCTTAAGCCACGGCCTTGGCGTGGAAGAAGACCGGCCCGTCGGGATGGATCCCGACGCAGGTGACGACGACATCGTCGAGGGTGCCGACGGGGCCCCTGATCGCCCGTCGGATTCCCCTCTGCCAGCGCCGCAAGACAACTCGGCGGCCATTTTGTTGGCTATACAGTCCTTATGTTCAGAGATAAGGACGAGACTACCGTTGCCGACGGAGGAACCTCTCCCGTCGGGGGATCCTGAACCGGGACCTTCTGGTGTTCCCCCGCCCAAGAAAAGAAGGATTCACCCTCCACCTCCTTTTCAGCCGTCGCGCCCCGTCCAGCCCTCCTCCCCGTCCACCCGAGGGGATGATACGGGGACTGACACGGCAGCGACGGGTACGGACGACGAGGTATACGACGAGGATCTACCGTCGTCACCTCCCACCAGGGCTTCTCCGCCCGACGAGATTGGATCGTTCCACTCCATGATCGCCAGGGCATCCGAGCTTTTCCAACTCTGCCCTGAGGAGAAGAAAAAGGAAGGATTCCTTTATCAACGGCGCGAGGCCAAGAGGAAGACGGTCCTCGCGGTGCCTCTACTGGACGACATTTGGGATGAGGGCCTCGCCCTCCTCAAGAACCCTTCCACGACGCCAGCTAGAAGAGACCGGTACGAGAAGAAGTACCGGGTCCCGGACGCGGCCCCCCTGTGCCTCCGTGCGCAGCCTACCCCGGACTCCGTCGTCTCCGCGGCGGCCAGGAAGAAAGCGGGGGGGGGTGCGGCCTCCACATCGACTTCCCCACCGGACGGCGAGGGAAAGAAATTGGACGCTATGGGACGCAGGGTCATCTCGTCTGCAGCGACGACGATTAAAGCGGCCAACGCCTTGGCTATCGTGGCCCGCTACGACAGGGAGCTATGGTACAAACTGGCTCCCCTGCTGGACTTCCTACCCGACGACAAGAGGGCGGATGCCCTGGAGATCCTACAGGAAGGTGAGGTGGCGTCGGACCACGCCATCACTATTGCGACGGACATCGCCGACACTGGGTTTCGCCAGTTGGGCAACGGCGTGTGCCTTAGGCGGCGTGGATGGCTCAAGGCTACGGACTTCCGTCAAGACGTACAGACCAGAGTCCTGGACATGCCGTTCGATGGGAACAACCTGTTTGGGAAAACAGTGGACGATTCCCTTCAGGCCATTAAAGCGGACACTGAGACGGCCCGGGCCCTTGGGGTTCTGCAGCAACGACGGACGCCCTTTCGGAGCAGCGGAGGCAAGGGCGCCTCCAAAGGTTCCGGCGGCGGTTTCTCCACCTACCTTCAAGCGGCCCGCTCGTCGTCTCAGGAGGCCTACAGAGGACGAGGCAAGTCTGGCGGACCCCGCCGTCGTCGCCAAGGAGGTCAAGGCGGCAAAGCCTCGTCGAAACAGGATTGAACCGGCCGTGGGGTCGGGCCCCCACCGAAGCACCCCGGTGGGAGGCCGGCTGGCGAGCTTCGTCAGCGTGTGGGAGTCCATCTCCACCGACCGTTGGGTGCTGGACGCCTTAGCCCGGGGCCACGCGCTCGAGTTTCAAAGAAGGTGCCCGCGCGTCCCCCCCATGGCCAGGAAAGAGCTTCACGTCCCTCAGCTTCTCCTGGAGGTAAAGGCGATGCTCAGGAAGGGCGCCATCGAACTCGTCCCAAAGAGGCTTCGGGGCTCCGGAGTTTACTCGAGATACTTCCTCGTGAAGAAGAAGACGGGAGGATGGCGCCCCATCCTAGACCTGCGACGTCTGAACAAGTTCATCAAGGCGCAGAAGTTCCGGATGGTCACCCTCCAGCACGTCCTGGGTCAGCTGGAGGAAGGAGACTTCCTGTCGTCGTTGGATTTGGAGGATGCCTACTTCCATATTCCCATCCTAAAGGGGCACAGAAAATTCCTCAGGTTTGTGGTCCAAGGGCGTCACTACCAGTTCAAAGCCCTCCCCTTCGGACTACGGTCGGCACCCAGGGTATTCACCAAGTGCCTTGCACCGGTGGCGGCACAGCTGCGCCGCCAGGGGATCCACATCTACCCCTACCTGCACGACTGGCTCATCCGAGCCAAGACGAGGGAGCTCGCCGTGGAGCACACGGCAAGGACCGTCCAACTTCTCACGGACCTGGGATTCTCCGTGAACTACGCCAAGTCCCACCTGGTACCCGCGCAAAACGTACTGTTTCTGGGAGCGAAGCTCGACACAGTGTCCCTTCTGGCCTCCCCGTCGGAGGAAAGGACCAGGTCCATCCTGAGCAAGGTACAGCGGATGTTGGTTTCCGACGCGGCCAAGGTGAGGTCCATCAAGTCCCTCCTCGGAATGATGTCTTCTTGCATCTACCTCATTCCCATGTGCAGGCTCCGGATGCGCCAGTTGCAGGAGTTCCTGGACGTGCGCTGGATCCAAACGACGGGCGGCTTCGAGGAGAGGATCACACTCGACGAGAGTTTCCGCCGAGCGGTCCGGTGGTGGGGCAACCGCGCGCATCTGACGGCGGGCATGGACTTCCAGACCCCAGACCACCAGGAGACAGTGACCACGGATGCCTCCCTGGAAGGGTGGGGAGCGCACACCGAAAATCTGCACGCGAGAGGCCTTTGGCTCCCGACGGAGAAGTCCCCCCATATCAACGTCCTGGAGCTCCGTGCAGTGTTCTGGGCCCTCAGGTCCTTCCTTCCGTCCCTCAAGGGCAAGGTGGTGAGGATCTTCACCGACAACACCACCACCATGTTTTACATCAGGAAACAGGGCGGAACCAGGTCCCCAGCACTGTCCAAGGAGGCGCAGGACCTGTGGCATTGGGCCGTCGCCCAAAGGATGTTTCTGGTGCCGTTTCATCTGGCAGGGATAAAAAACACCATCGCCGACTCACTCAGCAGGGAGCTGTGCTCGTGCCACGAGTGGGAACTACGGCAGGATCTAGTGGATCGCCTCTTCCGACGGTAGGGCACACCCCAGATCGACCTGTTCGCGACGGCGACGAACTCCAAGTGCCGGAGGTTCGCCAGCAGGTTTCCCCAGGCGAAGAGCATGGGCGATGCTTTCTCGTTCCCCTGGGAGGGCCTGTTCCTCTACGCGTTCCCTCCTTTGCCACTGCTAATCCGGCTCGTCAACCAGCTCAAGAGGTCACGGTGCAGGATGATCCTCGTCGCACCTGCGTGGCCGAGGCAGATATGGTTCCCGGACCTTCTGGACTTGTCAGCGTCCCCGCCAATCAAGCTGCCGGTGGACGCGGATCTACTCTCCAGGGAAGGAGGCGCCATCCTCCACCACGACCCGAAATCGCTGAACTTGCAGGCCTGGCTCCTGCAGCGCTAGAGTTTGGAGGATACGACATACCGGCCGACTGCAGAGAGGTTCTTGCAAAGGCCAGGGCGTCCTCGACTCTTAAATGCTACGGACACAAATGGAAGAGGTTCTCTGTCTGGTGCCACGCACAGAAGATTAACCCTCTACGGATTACGGCTCCCCAGGTACTGCCGTACCTGCTGACGCTGGCCAAAGCTGGACTGGCACACACGTCCATCAAGATTCATCTTGCTGCGATCTCCCATTACACCAGAACCACGGGCCGGACGTCCTTGTGGTCTCATCGTCTGGTGAAAGAGTTCATGAAGGGACTGTTCAGATCGTTCCCGCCGGTGAAGGCTCCGGCCCCGGCGTGGGAGCTCAACGTGGTGCTGACCAGGCTCATGGGACCTCCGTTCGAGCCTCTGCACTCGGCCCCGTTGAAGTTTCCGTCGTGGAAAACAGCGTTTCTTGTGGCCATCACCTCCGCACGACGGGTGGGAGAGATCCAGGCCCTTTCCTGCAAGGCCCCGTACTTGACTTTTTACGACACGAGGGTAGTGCTCAGGACGCACCCCTCCTTCATGCCCAAGGTACCGTCGGACTTCCATCTCAACGAACCCTTGGTGTTGCCTGTGTTCTTCCCGTCGCCTTCGTCGCCGGCTGAGAGGACTTTGCACTCGCTGGATGTGGCTAGAGCGCTGAAGTTCTACGTGGACCGCACGAAGTGTTTTCGGAAGACGTCACAACTCTTTGTGAACTTTGGACCTGTCAATCAGGGGAAGGCTCTCTCGAAGGCTTCCATTTCCAGATGGCTCTCCGGCTGTATCATGTACTGTCATCGGTTGGCAAACCGACCGCTGCCTGGCCGTCCGAGAGCCCATTCCACCAGAGTGATCGCAGCTACCACGGTGTTCCTTTCTGGTGTGCCCCTGCTGGACATATGCAGGGCTGCTACGTGGAGGTCGACGCACAACTTCACGAAATTCTACTGCGTCGATCGGGATTCCAGGGAGGAGTCCAGGGTCGGCCAAGCAGTGCTGCGCAACCTGTTCGCCTGAGGTGAGCCTGGTGAGGAGGTAAGATGCTTAATGTTGAGTTTGATGTACTGCTTAATGTTGAGCCTTTGCCACCTCCCGTGGTTGTGCATGTGTGTACTGCTATGTATTCTTTATTCATGAGCATGTGAATCCATGCCAGACCCCATGCTGGAGAAGGAACAAGTTACTTACCTGTAACTGTTGTTCTCCAGCATGGGTCTGGCATGGATTCACATGCGAACCCTCCCGCCTACCCCTCTGCGGCTCTTCACTTGGTCATACTGCCACTTCACGTGCTTCCAAATCTGAAGATGGCTGCCAGAGGCGGTGCTTAGGTAGAGGGCAGTCATTGGCTGTGGTCAGTATGACGCAGAGACCAGTGATTGGTTGTTACTACGAAAGACAGATCAGAAACGAAACTGATACTGGTTTTTTCTTTACCGAGGATTCCCAGCCTGACGACGGGGAATATTCATGAGCATGTGAATCCATGCCAGACCCATGCTGGAGAACAACAGTTACAGGTAAGTAACTTGTTCCTTATTGTATCTGAGTGCCTATTGTGTATACTTTGCATACTGCCTAACTCTTCTTGAGGGAAGTCTGACTGCTCAGCCACAGCTACCAGGTAAATCTGGGTGGTACAGACTGCTACCAAGTGGGTTTACTGCCAACACCTGTAGTCTTAAATCTTTTGCAGTGGTCCCTAAGGGAACTGCACAGGTTTCTGCCTAACACTCCAAGAGGAGCCTTAGGGGACGCGTTCGTAGTTGAGTGGTCCTTCCCACTGCTGTGCACGTTTCCTCCAGTCCCCGTCATTCCCCAAGTGTTGCAGAGGTTACAGAGGTTTGGTTCCCGAATGATCCTCATTGCTCCAGCATGGGCCAGGAGAGTGTGGTACCCGGACTTTCTTGACATGTCCACCTGCCCTCCACGTCGTCTTCCCTACCGAGACGATCTGTTCTCACGGGAGGGGGGGGCCGGGTTCTCCATCCAGAGGTCAAATCTCTCAGCCTTCATGCTTGGCATCTGAAAGGCTGAGGTATAGGGATTGGGACCTCCCTGAAGATGTAATGGAGGTGTTGTTTTCGGCCAGAAGGCCCGCAACAAAATCCCTGTGCAGTTGGAGAAAGTTCTGCGACTGGTGCAGGGTACAGAATGTGGGTCCTTTTCAGTGTTCAATTCCTGTGGTTCTGTCTTTTTTGCTTTCATTAGCCCACAAGGGCCTGCAAGTGGGTACCATTAAGGGTTACCTGGCAGCGCTGTCCATGTTTAAGCGCTCGTCTGAGGAGTGTTCTTATTTTAAGATTCCTTTGATTTCTCAGTTTCTAAAAGGGCTAACTAATGTGTTTCCAACGTCGCCTTTCCAGGTGCTAGGATGGGATTTGCACTTAGTTCTAAAGTTCCTAATGGGAGCTCGGTTTGAGCCCTTACATTCTTGTCCATTGAGACTGTTGTCCTTTAAGACTGTATTTTTAGTTGCGGTTACTTCCGCTCCCAGAGTGAGTGAGTTGCAGGCACTCTCCGACCAAGCCACCTTTCACGGTGTTCCATAAGGACAGGGTTGTCCTTAGGGTTCGTCCTTCTTTTCTTCCGAAGGTTGTCGGAATTTCATTTGAGCCAGAAGGTTATTCTTCCGGCGTTCTATCCTCCTCCGCATCCTGGTAAGGAAGAGGAGAGGCTCCATAGATTGGATCCGAGGAGAGCTTTGAGCTTCTATCTCTCACGGGTGTCCTGTCATGATGCCCGCTCCCGGGGAGCCGGTTCAAGCCCTGCGTCCCCGAAAGCGGACATCCAGTCCCCAAGGAAGGACCCAGCAACCCCATATAGGGGCCCTCTGGACAGCTTATTATGGGAGTGCTTGGGTGCACTTACCTGATGCAGACCATGCTGCAGGATCCCGGCCTCCTTGAGGCCTGAAAGGAACTACTTTACCTGTGGGACTAATTTACCATCCGGGCGTGGTCGGGGAAGGATACATACCTGATTGGAGGAAGGATACATACCTGGAACTTCTTCCAAGGCTATTTAAACCCCACCCGAACAGCCACACGTGCTTCGCGTTGTTCTGCATCTAGCAGCTGGACGCTCACCGTGTCTGCTCCTGCATCCTGACTTCTGCCACGCCTGCCAGCATCCTGGATCACCTGCAAAGGAAGAGAAGAAGAGAACAGAAGAAGGAAAAGTCCTTACCTGCCAAATCCGCATCCCGGAGACATCTCGCCGACAATCCTGAAAAGGAAGACTTTTATTTAAAAGCTCATCGCGTCGTTCGCTGCAGCGCCGCATTCCACTCACCTTTACAGGGCGCCTCCATGTTCAGCAGCGATCATCCGGATTCGCAGTCACGCCCCAGCGCCTAGGGAGAAAAAGGCCAGAACACAAGGTGAGAGATAGAAGGGAATAAGGAAAGCTAAATCTCCATGTTAAGACTTACCTGTTGATTCATTCCCTCTTCATTTCGGGTCCGCGCCACGTCCTGGCATTTCCGGACCCCGGCCCCTAAGGGGAAAAAGAGACATCAGCGTTAATGAGCGAATGAAAAGACATTACCAGAAAACGCTCATTAAAGACTTACCTGATTTCTACAAGGATTTCACCTCTCATCTCGGGTCGGTGCCTGTTCCCCGGCATTCCGTACCCTGGCCCCTATGGGGAAAAAGACACTAGCATTAGTACATTAATGCATGGACCTCTTATCAAAAAACTTACCTGGAAGCCAAGCAAGTTTGGTTCTCACCAATCCGAAAATCCAGTGAAGTAACTGGATACCAATGCGCCCCTGCATCAGAAGCAGGATGGAGAGCTCGTCCTTCCGGACCCTAAGGTGAGATGCTACGAGGAATCACAGAAGGGTTTCGAGGAGGGTGAGAGGGGAAAGTGGGAGGCCGATTGCATTACCCCGCAGACAGTTAATCCCCTATTTACGCCTACAGAAGGATACTTCTGCGAGCCAGACTAGCCAGATTTGGGGGGCCCGGTCCAGTCCGTCTTCTGAACCCTGCGCATCACCTTAGAAGAGGTCACAGCAGCGCGAACCAGGCCAGCGCCTCCGTGGGAGTCAGGTGAGCGTAACAGAACGCAAAGCCTTCCTACAAATTCCCACCTATGCGCTATGGAAAGTTCTGAGACTGATCAGTTGGCCCAATTACTGGGGGAATTACAGGCCGAAGTACATGCCGCTCGTCAAGAGACTAATGCCCTCAGGAGGGAATTAATAATATCAAAGGAAAGAACTGATGACCTGGCCAGACAGCTTTTGCAAGGTCAAGCTGGGCAAACTCCTCTACCCGGTTACTGAGGGAACCCCGCTCCTGTGGTTTCCAGTAACCCTGTGCAGATTAATCTACCTGGAAACATGCCGCTGGCCCCACCCGAACGCTTTGCTGGGGACCCCAAACGATTCGCCGTATTCATGAATCAGTGTCGTTTGCACTTCCTATGCAGACCTGGGGCCTTCCCTAATGATCAGACCAAGGTAGCCTTTGTATTGTCATTTCTCAGGGCTGCACTGCCGATTGGTCAGTCTCACTGGTTACTCAAGATGACCCGATTTTCCGTGATTTTCAAAGGTTTCAAGCAAGCATGGAAAGGTTATTTGCTCAACACTCTCAGGGGCAGGCTCTGGATGACGAACTTCTATCCCTGCGACAGGGCAATCGGGACCTCCTATCCTATATTGCAACCTTTAATAGACTAATTGTGGAAACTGGATGGCCAGAGGATAAAAGACTCACATTGTTTTATCGAGGCCTTCGCGGAGAACTTAAAGATGTCTTGGCCCAAGTTGTAAATCCGCCCCAAGAATGCACAGAGTATATAGACTTAGTGGTCCAATTGGATCACAGACTTCAAAACAGAAAAGCAGATCGGTCCAGGTTTGAGACCCGGGTGTTGGTCAAGACCCATGCTAATCCCAAGGGAGTTGATGTCTCTGAGCCTATGCAAATTGGAGGGGTTAAAGGACCCTTAACTCAAAAGGAACGTGAAAGGAGGTGGCAGTTAAAATTATGTCTTTATTGTGGGAATTCTGGACACTTTCTACGAGATTGCCCGGCAAAACCGCCCCGAAAGGCGGTAGGAGCCGCTGATAAAAACCATGAAGACTCAGTTTCGGGAAACGACTCCGCCCGACAAGTGTAGGGGTCCGCTTGCCGAGCTTGAAAACTAACTCTCAGAACTCGCATTTCATTGTGCCAATGGTTCTCGTAGATCCAGAACAGCCTAAGCGTTTGCATGCAATAAAGGCATACATCGATAGTGGGGCTATTGGAAACTATGTGGATGGTAAATTGGTCTCTAGGATTAACCTCCCTCTCCGTCCTAAAAATAGCAAAGATGTCATCACCACAGTCGATGGAACTGAAATTGCCTCTGGACCGGTAACACATTCCACTACTGAGGTGACTCTTATTGGTCCCGATGGCCATAGGGAGGGTGTTGTGTTTGATGTAATCAAGGCTCCATAGTTTCAGGATATTCTTGGAGTCCCTTGGTTAGAGACACATAATCCTCAAATTAATTGGCGAGCTAAGAGAATAACCTTCCCGGATTGTACACAAACCTGCTACCCAGAAAACCTGAAGATTAATCTAGCATCCGTAACCTCTGCCTCCATGCAACTACCTCCGGAATACCAAGACTTTCAGGACGTCTTCCAAAAGGAACAGGCCAACACGTTACCTCCTCACAGATTGTACGATTGCCAAATCGATCTGGTGCCCGGTGCACAACCCCCTTGTAGCAGGATTTATGCCCTTACCGAACTTGAGAACCTGCATTTGAGACAATATTTGGATCAATACCTAGCTAATGGTTTTATTCGCCCGTCAAAGTCCCCGGCATCCTCGGCTTTGTTCTTCGTGCCCAAAAAAGAAGGCGACCTTAGAACTTGTATCGATTACCGCGCATTGAACCAGATAACGGTTAAAAAACGTTATCCTCTTCCTCTGATCCCTGAACTCCTTGACCAGGTGAAGGACGCTTGCATATACACCAAGTTAGATCTCCGGGGGGCTTATCATCTGGTACGAGTTAAAGAAGGCGACGAATGGAAAACTGCCTTCCGTACTAAATACGGATTATTCGAGTACCAGGTGATGCCTTTCGGATTGTGTAACGCGCCGGCTGCCTTTCAATACTTCATGAATGATGTCCTTCGGGAACTCATCGATGTTAGTGTTGTCGTATATATCGATGACATTCTGGTGTACTCCTCTTCGGAATCTGATCACAGAAAACACGTCAGGGCAGTACTTGACAAACTGCGCCAACACAAACTATTTGCTAAATTGGAGAAATGTGTTTTCCATACCACAGAAGTCGAGTTTCTAGGTTTCATCCTGACACCCAAAGGAGTCCGAATGGACTCAAGAAAAGTGGATGCCATCCTCAAATGGTCATCACCTAGCTCTGTAAAAGGGGTTCAAAGCATGCTCGGCTTTGCCAATTTCTATCGCAGGTTTATCCCGGAATTTTCACGCGTGGTACAACCCATTACTGCACTCTTGAGGAAAAATAAACGTTTTGAATGGTCTGAAGAAGCCGAGCAGGCCTTTCAGGATTTAAAAGCTAAGTTTACCTCCGCACTTATATTGAAACACCCGCGTCCAGATCTCCCTTATGTCGTCGAGACTGACGCATCCAGCCTAGCCATGGGAGCTGTCCTGTCCCAAAGAGATCCCGAAACCAACCAACTGCATCCTGTAGCATTTTGGTCCAGAAAATTCTCGGCACCCGAGATTAATTATGCAATCACGGACAAAGAACTGGTAGCCATTAAGTCCGCTTTTAAAGCCTGGCGGCATTATCTGCTTGGCGCTCGACATACCATCACAGTGATCACTGATCACCGGAATTTACAGTATTTGAAAACCGCCAAGGCTCAGTCATCACGGCAGCTCCGATGGGCTTTGTTTTTCGCTGAATTTGATTTCGTGATTACCTATCGACCTGGCTGCAAGAATGGCAAAGCAGACGCCTTATCCCGAATTGGAATGGGAGAATCTGATACAAACTCAGAACCAGTACCAATAATTCCCGAACAGAGGATTATAGGCATGACTTTGTTACAGACGCTTGAAGACATTCAAGCCAGAGTGAAACAACTCCTGGACCCTACAACCTTACAGGATTGGATTCAAAAGGGATCAGACTTTACCATAGATAATGGTTTACCTTATTTCCAAGGACGCTTATTCCTGCCACATAAGGAATTACACAAACTAGTTATTTCCGGTTATCATGATACATTAATAGAAGGACACCCCGGTATTGCCAAGACAGAGGAAACGGTGAAACGACAATTTTGGTGGCCCTCTTGGCGAAAAGATGTTAAATCTTTTGTGATGTCCTGTGGTGTTTGCGCCCAAAATAAAAGTCAAAAGAAAAGACCAGCCGGTCTCCTTCAACCTTTAGACATACCGCCAGCACCCTGGCACACCCTATCAATGGATTTTATTACAGACCTGCCTCCTTGCTCGGGTACAATACTATTCTGGTAATTGTGGATTTGTTTTCCAAAATGGCCCACTTTATTCCTTTGAAAGGTTTACCTTCAGCTTCTGTCCTAGCCAAAGAATTCCTCGAAAATATTGTTCGGGTACATGGATTCCCATCTATACTAATCTCTGACCGGGGAAGCCAATTCATTTCCCACTTCTCCAGCATTGGATCTTTCATGGATTCACATGCTTAGAATATTCCCCGTCGTCAGGCTGGGATTCCCCGGTACATTATATAGACCCTTTCCCGTAGGGAAACTTTTTCGACACTTATGCGTCCTATCCACCTCGTTTTGTATCATGCGTGCCCGCGACGTCAGGACGCCATGATATAAATACAGGACCCGCCCCCGCGCTCCCTCAGATTTCAACCGTCTTTCAAAGTAGTGGGATCCTCATGGTTACTGCTAATCGAAATTAGGTTGTATTTTCGCTTCGGCGACGTTACATTCTGGAAAAAATGTGTCCGGAAAAGCTTTATTTCGTCCTTGTGCGACATGTGGACTCAAAAAAGTCTATGAAGGTGATGCCCACATGGATTGTATCTACTGTCTCCACCCGCACCACACGGCGGATACATGCGAGATATGCCAGGGTTTCTCCCAAAAAACCCTTAAAGACCGGAAAAGAAGGCTGGTCGACTGGCTTAACGACGGAGCGGGTGCCTATCCGGCATCAGAAGTTGGCTCCACGGCCTCCAGGAGCAAGTCGGAACCTCCCTCGAAGAAGGTGCGGCCTGTCGAAAAATGCCCTGCGGACAAGCATACGGGGAAGCATGCTGGGTCTTCCTCATCACACAAAAAGTCCTCCTCCTCCTCGTCCTCTAAGACGGAGAGGCAAGCGGCACCAAAATCCTCCTCAGGGGACCGTCCTAGGTCTTCCGTGAGTCGGGACGCTTCAGCAGGGAAGTCGGCAACGAAATCAGCTACGAAGTCTAAAGGCTCGGTGCCGGCTACTTGCTCGTCGACCCCGGTGTCGCTGACGATGCCTATTACTATTCAGGCAGCAGCGGTGGGGATTCCTTCGTCGACGGTGACTCAATCTATGGCCTGGCAGCCAGAGGTTTGTGACCCGGCCCCCCCTGAGGTCCTACTGCAGCCAGACACGGCCTTGTCGGTGTCGTCGGTGGAAGGAGAATGTGGCATGGTTATGCAGCCGTCGGACTTGGGCTTACGGCCTTCCAATACGTCGACGACGAGTGCGAGTGGGGGTGTGGTCCCTCTATCCTTGACGTTGCTGACCCCCCAGACGGTTTTTTCTCTGGATGTGCTTAATACACTTCAGAAGCTCCTGCAGCGTCTGGATACGCAGATCCCTCAGCCTGGCACTTCATCGTTGATATTTTCTGCACCTTCTGTCGATGAACAAGCTCAAGCAGCTCGCTCGACGACCAAAAGCCCGTCGGCCTCCCAGGTGGTGAAGGATCGTCCTCGAGCGCAGGAGGAGGGTGAGCTATCGGAGTCCGATTCTATACGAGGTGACTCAGGGTCGGACATTTCCCTGTCACCGTCGAGAGACCCAACATGGAATTCGGATGTAGAGTTAGAGTCTACGAGGAGCCAGGCACAACCATCTCCACCGGATGATGTGGGAGCCTTCCATGCAATGATGGGAAAAGCGTGTTCCGAGTTCGGCTTAATTCCTGAGGAGCAAAAGAAAGACTGTTTTCTTTTTGATCACATGGGTCAAAGGAGGAAATCGGTATTTGCCATCCCAATCCTGGACCACGTGTGGCAAGAAGGCCTCAAGACGATGCGTCATCCGTTCTCGGAACCGGCTATTAAGGGGCGTATTGAGAAAAAGTTTAAAGCTCCGGAGTCCACTCCAAAATGTCTAACATCACAGCCTCTGTCAGACTCTGTGGTATCGGCGGCAGCGGCTAGGAAGGCCAGAGTACAGCAAAAATGTTCAACCCCACCAGAAAGCGAGGCCAGGAGGCAGGATGCCTTTGGAAAAAAGGTGCTCTCAGTCGGCGCCACGACGGTAAGAGCAGCCAACTCCTTGGCGATTGTATCACGATACGATAGGGAGATGTGGCATAAACTAGCCCCTATCCTAGAACATCTGCCTGAAGAACATCGAAAAGCAGCCATGTTGCTAGTACGAGATGGTGAGGAGGCCTCGAACCATGCAATTAATATTGCGGTGGACCTAGCAGAGTCTGGGTTCAAACAAATCAATCATGGCGTAGTACTACGTCGACAAGCGTGGCTCAAATGTACTACTTTTAGACCTGAAGTCCAATACAAAGTCCTAGACATGCCATGTGAAGGAGAACATCTGTTTGGAGACAAGGTAGATGAAGCCTTGAAGGGGATGAAAGAAGACACGGATACCGCTAGGTCTCTCGGCGCCCTCCAGACAGGTAGAAGTTTTCGCTCTTTTCGCCCCTTCAGGGGTGCTTCCGGAAACTCCCGCTTTGGAGCCTCTAGGGACCGTGGATTTAACAGGCCCTCATACTCCTCACAAGGTTACAGACGTGAATCCCAGTCGGCACGTAGAGGCAGAGATTATCAAGCCTCCAGACGACGCGGCTCGGGTCCCTCGTCGACGAAGGACAAGCAAACCAGCAACCAATGACGGCCTTCGGAACGTCCTGGGGGGTCGAGTCTCTCATCATATCGACCAATGGAAATGCATCACCACAGATCGATGGGTTCTGGACACGATTCGCATGGGTCATGCGCTGCAATTCAAAAACAAGCCTCCAAGTCTTCCGCCAGTGTTTTCGGCCCAGCCCCACCTTCGAGTTCTAAGACAAGAGGTGGCGCTTATGCTGCAAAAAGGAGCGGTAGAACGGGTTCCTGTGGCACAGGAAGGACAAGGGGTTTATTCCCGTTTCTTCGTTGTCAAGAAGCCAAATGGAAAATGGAGGCCCATTCTCGACCTGAGGGTACTCAACAAATGGCTAAAGAGCTCAAAATTCAAAATGCTAAAGCTCCAGGAGGTTATCAGGTCAGTGCAACCCATGGATTATCTGTCGTCGCTAGACCTTCAAGACGCATATTTTCATATCCCAATACGTCCACGACACAGGAGATATTTAAGGTTCGTCGTCGGGCGAAAGCATTTTCAGTTCAAGGTCCTCCCGTTCGGTCTCAAGTCCTCCCCCAGGACGTTCACCAAGTGTTTGGCCCCTATAGCGGCCCATTTAAGGAAGGACGGTCACCATGTCTATCCCTATCTAGACGACTGGCTGGTCAGAGGTTCGTCCATGGAACAAACACGAAACAGTCTGGGGGCCACGATGTCCCTCTTACAGGAACTGGGCTTCGCGATAAACTTCAGCAAGTCCTCCGTAGAGCCTTCGAGGACCTTGGTCTTTCTAGGAGCGGAGTTTCATACGCACACAAGCCTTGTAAGACCATCCAGCGAAAGAATACAGAAGCTACAAAGGAAGGCGTCGGAATGGAGATGCGGTACAAGGGTGTCGGTGCGCAAATACATGTCCCTGCTAGGGACCATGTCATCCTGCATTCCGTTGATAAACAACTGCCGTCTGTTTATGAGGCCTTGCCAGGAATTTCTAGCGGACCGTTGGGCGCAGAGCCAAGGTCGCTGGTCCGACAGACTGGTCATCGACGAACAACTGGTACAAGCACTCTGTTGGTGTAGAGTTTCTACTCATTTAACGAAAGGAATGCCTCTGGTGGAACCGGAGTTCCAGAAGACGGTGGTGACGGATGCATCGCTGAGCAGATGGGGAGCTCATCTGGATACGTTACAGGTACAAGGCCGGTGGTCGTTACAAGAGTCCTCCCTGCATATCAACCTGCTAGACCTGAGAGCAGTGCGGTGGGCTCTAAAATCTTTTCTTCCTCAACTGAGAGAATCTGTGGTGCGTGTCATGACGGACAACACGACTACAATGTTTTACCTAAGGAAACAAGGAGGAACACGTTCCAGGTCCCTGTCGATGGAGGCACAGAAAATCTGGCATTGGGCCCTGCAACACAACATGCTAATCTTGGCGTTCCAGCTGCCAGGTGTGAGAAATGTGGAGGCAGATGCCCTCAGCAGGGAAATGAACGAAGTTCACGAATGGGTGCTGAACGACCAGCAACTACAACATGTATTCAAGAAGTGGGGACATCCTTCCATCGATCTGTTCGCGAGGAAGGACAACAGGAAATGCCCGCAGTATGCAAGCAGATGGCCTCAGCAGGGCTCACTGGGGGATGCGTTCTCCTTCCCATGGACGAACAAATTCCTGTACGCATTCCCTCCATTTCCTCTTATCCGGAGGACGTTGCAATGGATCCTCAAGTACCCATGTCGGTTGGTTCTGGTGGCCCCGTATTGGGCCAGACAGGTGTGGTTTTCAGACCTGCTGCACATAGCGGCGGCAGAGCCAATGAGGTTCAGGAAGATCCCCAACCTTCTGTCTCGACAGGAGGGTATCGTTTGGCATCACGACCCGGACAGCCTCAAGTTGACGGCCTGGCTCCTGACTTCGCCGAATTTGGTCAGCTAACGATTCCGGAGGAGTGTCGTCGTATTCTGCAAGCGGCAAGAGCACCTTCCACAAACACTTCATACTCGTACAAATGGAGGAGTTTCTGTCAGTGGTGTGTGGATCAACCAGGTTTGGTTCCGCAGTCGATTACGCCGGAACAGCTCCTTCCATACTTGTGTTCTTAGCTCAAAAGGGCTTATCGGTGTCGTCGATAAAAGTACACCTGGCTGCCATCTCCAGGTTTACACGTCAACGACATTCCGCACCATTATTCAGCGACCGCCTGATTAAGCACTTCCTTAAAGGTTTGTTCAGGAGTTTCCCTCCCGAGAAGAGATTTCCTCCGGTGTGGAGCCTCAATCTGGTGTTAGCGTCTCTTATGAAACCTCCTTTTGAACCAATGTCATCATCGTCTCTAAAGTTTCTGTCGTGGAAATTGGCCTTCCTGGTGGCCATCACTTCAGCCCGACGTATTTCGGAAATCCAAGCTCTAATGGTAGACCCACCATACTTAAGATTTTTCAAGAACAAGGTGGTCCTTGCCACTAACCCACAGTTCATACCGAAAGCTCCTTCAGTGTTCCATAAACATTCCTCTATTGTCTTACCTACGTTTTTTCCAGAGCCATGCTCGGGAGCGGAGCGCACGTTACACACATTAGACGTGAAAAGGGCTCTCAAGTTTTATCTTCATCGCACGCAACCTTTCAGGGAAACGAGGCAATTGTTCGTGGCCTATGGTTTGGGTGCTAAAGGCAAAGCCATTTCAATGCAAGGACTGTCAAGATGGGTATCGTCTACCATTTCGTACTGCCATTCCAAGGCTGGGAAGCCTCTTCTGCGACGCCCAAGAGCTCATTCAACTAGAGCGGCGGCATCGTCGACGGCGCTGTGGTCTGGAGTCCCTCTGGGGGACATCTGCATGGCGGCTACCTGGGCGGCTACACACACTTTTACCCGCCATTACTGCCTGTCACAACAACATGCCGAAGGTACTCGGATGGGACAGGCGGTGCTTCGACACCTATTCCAATAAGGTAAGCCCTGGTTGAGGGGTTAGATCTTGTTGCAATTATGATTGAATATTGTTCGTTTTCTATGTTAACAATTGCTGATGGGTACACAACCATAGGGAACGGGCATTGTGAGGAAAGTATGTGAGTTTGCATGCACGCCTCCTCTTTTCGGGATGGTACTGCTATGTAATCTATTCTAAGCATGTGCATCCATGAAAGATCCAATGCTGGAGAAGGGAATAGTTTCTTACCTGTAACTCCATTTCTCCAGCATTGGTATCTTTCATGGATTCACATGCGCCCGCCTGCCTCCCCTGGGCATGCAAACTGGTTCCCCCACTTCTTTGGGGGCCGAAATCTGAGGGAGCACGGGGGCGGGTCCTGTATTTATATCATGGCGTCCTGACGGCGCGGGCACGCATGATACAAAACGAGGTGGATAGGACGCATAAGCGTCGAAAAAGTTTTCCTACGGGAAAGGGTCTATATAATGTACCGGGGATTCCCAGCCTGACGACGGGGAATATTCTAAGCATGTGAATCCATGAAAGATACCAATGCTGGAGAAATGGAGTTACAGGTAAGAAACTATTCCCTTCTGGCGCAAATGTTGTCAAATGGCGCAGATCGACGTAAGATTATCGACCAGTCACCACCCTCAGACCGATGGTCAGACCGAGAGGCCAAATCAGACCCTTGAGCAGTACTTACGGTGTATGTTACAGCAATCTGAAAGCAACTGGAAAGACATTCTTTGGATAGCCGAATACGCATATAATAATTCGGTACACTCTGGAACTGGCCACAGTCCTTTTTATACTTTGTTTGGGCATCACCCTCGAACCTCAAACCTTGACTCACCTCAGAACCTCGGAATGCCTGCAGTAGAACATCTGCATTCTACAATTACCCAAGCCTTCAAAGAGGCAACTAAGCATTTACAACAAGCCAAGAGAAAATACAAGGAGAATGCTGATCTACATCGGAGTGAAGCACCTCCGTATCAGATTGGGGATCAAGTGTGGTTAGCTACCAGACATTTACCACTCAAAGGGCCTTGAACTTTTAACCCAAAATATCTGGGACCTTATTCTATTACGGCAATAATTAACCCAGTGGCTGTTAAACTTGATTTACCAGCTAGTATGCGAATTCACCCTGTTTTTCATGTGTCACTTCTGAAACCAGTGGTACCCGGAACCCGACTACTCAAACCTCCAGAACCTATTCTATTAGATAGGGAGCCCGAATTCGAAGTGAAGAACATTTTAGACTGAAAAATATTTAGGTCAAAACTGTTCTACCTAATTGATTGGAAGGGGTACGGACCTCAGGAGAGGTCGTGGGAACCCAGCGACCATGTGCATGCACCCCGATTAGTCAGGAAATTCCACCAACTCTTCCCAGACAAACCAAAACCCCCGGAGGGAACAACCTTGGGAGGAGCCTTGGGGGGGAGTGCTGTCATGATGCCCGCTCCCGGTGAGCCGGTTCAAGCCCTGCGTCCCCGAAAGCGGACATCCAGTCCCCAAGGAAGGACCCAGCAACCCCATACAGGGGCCCTTTGGACAGTGTCCTGGCGCCTATGGCGCCAGGCTCATAAAAGGCATCAGTCCTGGCGCCATAGGCGCCAGGCTCATTATGGGAGTGCTTGGGTGCACTTACCTGATGCAGACCATGCTGCAGGATCCCGGCCTCCTTGAGGCCTGAAAGGAACTACTTTACCTGTGGGACTAATTTACCATCCGGGCGTGGTCGGGGAAGGATACATACCTGATTGGAGGAAGGATACATACCTGGAACTTCTTCCAAGGCTATTTAAACCCCACCCGAACAGCCACACGTGCTTCGCGTTGTTCTGCATCTAGCAGCTGGACGCTCACCGTGTCTGCTCCTGCATCCTGACTTCTGCCACGCCTGCCAGCATCCTGGATCACCTGCAAAGGAAGAGAAGAGGAGAACAGAAGAAGGAAAAGTCCTTACCTGCCAAATCAGCATCCCGGAGACATCTCGCCGACAATCCTGAAAAGGAAGACTTTTATTTAAAAGCTCATTGCGTCGATCGCTGCAGCGCCGCATTCCACTCACCTTTACAGGGCGCCTCCATGTTCAGCAGCGATCATCCAGATTCGCAGTCACGCCCCAGCGCCTAGGGAGAAAAAGACCAGAACACAAGGAGAGAGAGAGAAGGGAATAGGGAAAGCTAAATCTCCATGTTAAGACTTACCTGTTGATTCATTCCCTCTTCATTTCGGGTCCACGCCGCATCCTGGCATTTCCGGACCCCGGCCCCTAAGGGGAAAAAGAGACATCAGCGTTAATGAGCGAATGAAAAGACATTACCAAAAAACGCTCATTAAAGACTTACCTGATTTCTACAAGGATTTCACTTCTCATCTCGGGTCGGTGCCTGTTCCCCGGCATTCCGTACCTAGGCCCCTATGGGGAAAAATACACTAGCATTAGTACATTAATGCATGGACACAAGGGGAACCTCTTATCAAAATACTTACCTGGAAGCCAAGCAAGTTTGGTTCTCACCAATCTGAAAATCCAGTGAAGTAATTGGATACCAATGCGCCCCTGCATCAGAAGCAGGATGGAGAGCTCGTCCTTCCGGACCCTAAGGTGAGACGCTACGAGGAATCACAGAAGGGTTTCGAGGAGGGTGAGAGGGGAAAGTGGGAGGCCGATTGCATTACCCCGCAGACAGTTAATCCCCTATTTTCGCCTACAGAAGGATACTTCTGCGAGCCAGACAAGCCAGATTTGGGGGGCCCGGTCCAGTCCGTCTTCCGAACCCTGCGCATCACCTTAGAAGAGGTCACAGCAGCGCGAACCAGGCCAGCGCCTCCGTGGGAGTCAGGTGAGCGTAACATGTCCCGGGTCAGAGTGGACGATAAGTTGTTTGTAGGATACGCTAAAAGGCGATTAGGTCTAGCTGTTACAAGCAGGCCTTGTCCAGATGGATCATTTTGACGATCTCTGAATGTTACCGTTAGGCGGGTAAGGACTCTCCGGTAGGCTTACGGGCCCATTCTACTAGGGGTGTGGCTGCCTCTACTGCTCTGCAAAGGGATGTTCCCATTCGTAATATTTGTGAAGCAGCCACATGGGCCTCTGTCCATACTTTTGTAAAATACTACTCCCTGGATTCTATCCATGGGCAAGATTTGGCCTTTGGCAAGGCGGTCCTCTATTCTTCAATTTGATTGGGCATTCTAATATTCTAAATTCTTTTCCCACCTCCATACGTTGGTACTGCTTTGGGAGTCTGTCATAGATGTGGAATACGTCAGAGGACACAATCCCCTCGAAGAACAAGTTATTTTCTTACCTGGTAACATTCTTTCGATGGGATGTTCCTCTGACGTATTCCACATCGCACCCTCCCAACCTGCCCCTCTACAGAATTGCTTATGTGATTGCAGCTTACGTTTCCGCAAGGCTTTCTGTAGTCATACTGGCAGAAGATTGGTGCCACACGTTCTGGGGGAAAAAACTACAACTGAGGCTACGGGCGTTGTGCGTCCTACATATAACATCCGGTGACGTCGGCGCTCGACGGAGGCCCTCGAGGGACAGCGTATCGACGTCATCGACGCAGGAGCCGAAAAATGTTCCGAAGCAGCTCAGCTGTGGTGATTACTGTCATAGATGTGGAATACGTCAGAGGAACATCCCATCGAAAGAACATTACCAGCTAAAAAAGTAAATTGTTCTTTTCTTTGGTAACTGGAAGTGTTCATTCTCCTGGCTGTAGTTGGCTTAACAAGTAGCTTCTCTTACCTACTGTTTACTCCTCTGAGGACATGCTCTGAAGTATGTCTTGCTGGAGTTGGTTGCAGTTGTTTATGGTGGTGTAGGTCAGGTAGTGGGGTGTTGTGTGTTCATGGCTGCGCCACACATAGCACTGCTTTGAATTACTTGTGTGCTTGGTTTTTTCATGCCTCATCAACGAAATTGCAGTAACTTGTCAAGAATAAAAGGTGAGCCTTGGATTCAACTTCATGTAGATGTATTCCTCTTCTTAATTACAGGCTAGATTTCGGGATACATAGAGGGGAACAGCCACCAGACCAGGGGCGTTGCTAGGGGGGGGCTGAGGGGGCTATAGCCCCGGATCTTTTGGCTGTAGCCCCGGATAGAAGCTCAGGAGCTACAGCCAAAAGACTAGCTAGCCCCGAGTCCTGACAGCCTGGACATTAGCTTAGTCCCGGATCTTTTCCAGACCTAGCCACTCCCCTGCACCAGACACACCATCACACTCTTCCTAGGCACCAACTGACTCTTTCAGAACTCTCTGCCAAAACACACCCTGGCAACACAGATCATACTGCTCTGCTCCATGTAGCCATGACATACATTCCAGATGCATAAACAAACAAGATACAACACAGTCCTTAGTGGATGGAGCAAATTGCGTGGTTCTTTAGTGGGGAAAGCATGGGCTTGGATGGTCCTGGTTAGTTTGTGAGGCTACAAGCAGAGAGAATAAACAAGATTAGTGTAACATGAGCATTTGTCTGTGTCACTGGCTTTGGTCAGGCTCAGTAGAGTATCCCTGTAGGCAGTGAGGAGATTGGGGCAAGGTATGGGTCTTTGTGCCAGCGTCGTAAACAGCAACTCATTGTGCTCCGCAGATGGATGGTTTGGGAGATCCATTGTTGTGGATGCTGGTGGTAAGGGGAGGAAGGAGCGGGCAGGTTAGTGATTTTTGAAGTGGGTAGAATCCAGTAAAAGCAACTTCCCTGGAATTAGCAAGTGGAGGACATTGTGCTTGCAGCAAGATGTTCTTTTTTGAGGTAGTGGCTCATGGAGTCAAGCTTGCATTTACATTTGGTGATAGAAAAGGGAGGGGATTAGAGAGTGTGAACATTTTCACAGGAGGAGGGGTCGAATATGGGAGCAGAGGAAACTAGGGTGCAAGATTGGAATGTGACATGGAGAATTCAAAGGTTGATTAGTGAGTTTTGAGAGTTGAGCCAAGTTGGAGCTTTTGGGCATTAGTCATAATGAAGAAGAAGTTTAAGTAGCCCATTAGGTTGACTTGATCATCAGCTGGGAGCATTTAGAGTAAGCTTTCAAGATCAGAGAAGAAGAGTTTGGTTGTGCCCGGTGGGTGGTAGATGAAGAGGACAGAAAGCAGGGTGGAGTGAGACGTTTGACTGAGATCTGCTCAGAGGAGGGAGAGAGTTCAAAGAGGGGAAGGAGTGCAGAAGGTGTGTTCTTGCTGATCATGACACACACAAACACCTTTTTTGAGAGACTGAGGCAAAGTTGGTGTGAATGGCTGCTAGGGCGGTATTGTCGTATGGTGAAATCCAGGTTTTGGTGATGGGCATCACAGAGAGTCTGGGGTGATGGGAATCAAATTGAGAGGAGAAAGTAGGTTTTTTTTTTACAAAAGACTGGGCATTCCAGGAACCCACAGTGTGGTCAATAGGGGGAGCAGTGGTAGAGTATGCAGTTGTTGGAGAAGATCAATGAGGTGGGTAGGGTAAATGAGTTTGGAGTGGGAGAGAGGAGGGGGATGAGTGGCATTTGTGGGTCCAGTTAATGATTTTTCTAGGGGGAGGGCAGCAGGGGGTGTGAGGGTGAGCAGAGGCCATGGAAGCGAAAGAGGAGTGAGAAGGACTAGGATTATCAGGAGAATGGTTGCCAGGGAAGATGGAGTGTGGGGTCCCTAGGCCACAAAACCGTGCATGTTAATTACACTGGAGTATCAGTGATCAACACCATTAAAAAAAAAATCCTAGGCATCCAAAAATGCAATTTAAGGGATTGCAGGGTTTTGGGAAGTACTGGTAAATCCCCTCCCTCCTCCTCATTACCCTTTTTTGACTGTTCTGGATCTCGAATCATTGTAAACTGTGACGAAATGTATCCCTACTCTCCGGGGGGGGGAGCTCTCCTCCTCGTGAGGCTAGGGTGATGAGCCCGGTACGCAACACCCTACCTAGGGGTCGAGGCAAGTGGGACCTCACCGGGGAAGGCTCTCTCTTTGGGGATGAGGTCTCCTCTTCCCATGAGGAACTCCTGAAAGACCATGCCAATATTACCTCTTCAGACATATCCTGTAAAGATGTGAAGAAAATACCAGTATGTACAATTTTCAACCGGAAACTGTGAATATTCCTTTAAGTAAGAAATCCCCATTAACTGAGACGAGGAGTAGGACCTGTGGGGGAGAAGAGAATCCATGGGAAACGGAGAGAAAAGAATACAGAGCTACGCCGGGGTAGTCCCATGGCTGTGGAGCGTATGAAAGGGGAGAGGCCGAGAGAGCGAAGCCCGCCAGTTGCGAATTAGCTTGGACACTGGCATTGAGCAGAGGCTGGTCACTCTGCATCCTAAGCTGGTGAGGGAGCAGGAATCAGACGGTAAGGAGAAAAGCGATGTTGGGCACACTGCTTCCTAGAAGCTGGGAAAGGAAGGGGAAGGAGAGTGGTGGTCTTGACCACAAGAAACTCATGGTGGACCGGGGGTCCTTTAAACAACACTAATAAAGCTCACGAAAAACTGAACCAACCAGTAACTGAAAGACCAGAGTGCCTTCAAACACGACGGCACGTAGGAAGAGAAGTAAAGGAAATCTCAAAGGCCAACCTGACTAAGCAACGAGACGACCAGGAGAAAAAGGGGAACCCAGTGACATTATCCCTACCAGTCTCTGGTAACAGGGAAGACAGGAGGCCTAGCAGGAGAACAGAGAACCATTATTGGAATGCTCATACTCATCCCAGTAAAGGAGAAGAGTATATCCCCCTTTATATATAGAAATAGTTTATTTTTGTAGTCACTCTGCCTTCATAAAGAAATCATAAGTAATAGGGCTCTCCTCAACCCTATGACATGTGAGTGTATGGTGAAAGGGTGCACAATTAAATGTATGGGTGGCCGAGTGTGCATGTCGAGTGTATGGTGAAAGGGTGCACACTTAAATGTATAGGTGGGTGCCTGTGTGAGTGTATGGTGAAAGGGGGCACACTTGTATGGGTGACTGCCTGGTTGTGTGTGCCTGTATGGTGAAAGGGGGCACACTTAAATGTATGGGTGACTGCCTGGGTGTGCCTAAATGTTGAAAGGGTACACACTTAGATGTATGGGTGGCTGGGTGTGCGTGCATGTGTGTATGTTGAATTGTGTGTGTGCACTTGTGTTCAGGGGCACACCAAAAACGAATTTTCAGGGAGTCAGGGGGTGCTAACCCTTCAAATGTTGGGAGGGGTGCTAACTTCATGGGCGGTGGGGGAGGGGCAAACTTATTTGTGTGCGCCATCTAAATTCTTTATGCATTCTAATAAGACTACTCTAGTGCAGCTTCAATGTTACAATCAGTTCTCCTTTAAGTCTGAAAGCATCCACGTATAGACTGCTGTGAGAATAAGCAGTCTCCTATCCCCTCTGTACCCTTCCAATCACTTCCCACATCAAGATTTCAATTGCCAAAATAATTATACATTTGAATGCAGGTACTAACAGTGAAATGCTTTATGTTAGTAATGGCTGGGCCTTTGTTAACAGCGAAACCCAGGTGCTGTTTAACATCTGTGTCCTATTCTGTCCGGCAACTGCTCTGTAGGTCAGCCAAATGTCAAGAGGGGTTGCAGGGTTGAAGCCATGCCAGCTCAATGGTGTTGTGCCACTACTTGTGTTTAATCCCTTGCTTACTTATTGGTAATCTTCATTATTCATAGCCCTAGTCTTCCTTGTCCCAGTACTTGTGTATGAGGCAAGGAGCCTCATATGTATGCACTGGGACAAGAAAAAGGGACGTTGACGTAATTCTGGGGTGAGAAGCTGATTTTGGGGGTTGGGGCAGGAGGTGGGAGGGAGAAGGGGATGTGTGATGGTGTGTGGGGGGAGGGGATGTGGATTGTGCGATAAATTGTAATGGCCATCCATGTCCAGGCTAAGCAAGCTTGCTATGTGGTATTAGTGGCTAGATAGGCATTTTGGTGCAGCCAGTCTAACATTTCTTAGTTTGGCTTTACTTTTTTCCTTACTGGGCATCTCTGATAAAGCAGTTCTGCTAAGTGTAATTACCTGGCTATGCTGGCATTTGGGTGCTGCCAGTCTAGCCGTCTTCTACTGCAGCATTGTATATTTTTCTGGGCATCTGTGATAAAATAATCATGATAAGTGTTATTGCTTCCACTGGCATTTTGATGCAACCAGTCTAGGTATGTCTAAATGTGGCCTGGCATGCTTTACTGTAATATGTTATTACGTGTCTAGATTGGTCTACATTGTGCAGCCAGTTAGACATGTTTTCATTGTGGCATGGCATTTTTAATAGCAAAGCATTATATTAATTAAAGCATTAATGTTCCTGTGCACTGTGGATGACTTGCATGTATTGGATTTTTAGATTGGTGTTACCCTACAAAACAATTGCAAACACTCTGGCCTTTTAGCCAATTTGTCTCAGAAAGTGTGCTGTATAATGCATTAAAACACATATTTATATCTTTCTCGTAGTACAGTGTGCGGCGTACCCCTGCAGCAGCAAGAACATGTGTATTGCCCATACGTGGTAATTTAGGCAGGCGCAGAGTGTGCGGTGGCCTGTGTTTTGTTGCCCGGTTGGGGGGTGGAGGGGCTCTCAGCATAGCTCGCAGGGGGCCTCCAAATTTTGTGTTACACCACTGAGTACAGCAGAACTGGTTTTAGGGAGAAACGCCCATACTTTCTATCCAGTTGCCGTAGTTGGGCTGCAGGGGTCAAGGCAGAGGTTTTACACAGGGTAGTTCTAACATACGTGGCCTTAATCATACAAAGACACCTAGATATTCAAAAGACTGAGTGGTCTTGAGTTTCTGACCCCTAATTTCCCATTTAAAGGACTCGTTATGAGATCTTTGTTTAGATGAATTGACAGCCAAAAATTTAGATTTTCTTGATGTTTATTTCTAAGTCCTGCTCTATAAAATAATTATTCAACACTGTCAAATACCGCTGCAGTCCCAGTTGTGTATAATCAAACAGCGATATCGCCTGCATACAGCAGATACGTTATCGGCAAGTACACTAGTTTAGGCAGATTGGACCGAACACCTTGGAGGCAACCCCCAGATCGGAAATAAACATGTTGAAGAGAAAAGGGGCCAACACGCACCCCTGGCGCAGGCCCCGTTCAGTCGTGATCTAGTCTAAGCAGGTGCCTCTGTGGTCAAGCCTAATTTTCTATCTAGTATTGTAATGCAGTGTCTCTAGCATGCTAACCAGGGCTGCCTGGCAACTCTGTTCTATTAACTTACCCCATAATCTATGCAATCAAATGCTTTGGTGATGTCTAGAAACGCGACAAATAATTGTCTTTTGGCTGTGCGTGCTTAATTGGAAAGTAACATAATAACCAAGCAATTAAGTACAATACTAGACCCCCTCTTAAAGCCCGATTGATAAGCATCCACACAGTTCGATTAACGGTTCCATTTCTGAAGATCCCGCAAAAGCTTTATAAATTAGAATAATCACTGCATCATTCCATAACAATGGAAGCCTATGTAGATCTATGAAAAAGATCCAGTAGGACACCCGCCTATAGGTTGGGTGAGCTTTCAAAGTGAGGTTTGCCATCCCATCGGGACTATATACTTTACACTTTTTAATGGCCATTACGACATCATCCAAATCTATACTCAAGGTATCCAAGTTTAACTCCAACTGAGTTGACCTGTCAGATACATATGGCATTTGATCTACACTGTTGATATTGGAGTATGGATTGGTGAAATTATTTACCCATGCGCTGCCCGCAATGGATTGCGCCTGCATAGTTTTTATGCCTTCTAGCCTTAATTAATGCCCAGAACTGTGACCCATTAGTCTGTTGAATACAATTCTTTGATATTTCAAGAATCTATGGGCCTTCAACCAGTTGGATTATTCCTGTTTCAGCTTTCTTCTTTGTGCTGGGCCGCCAGGACTGAAGAAATGTCGGCAATCGCACTGCTCTGCAAGGAAGTTCGAGACAGGATTCTTTGAATCAGACTTATTATTTCTACGGATGAATGCTTTAAACAGGCAGAGAGATAGACTGATCCATATCAGAATAAACCCACAAATAGCAAAAGATACCAGCGAAATCAATCACTAGAAATACAACATCTGGGAATTAACTATGTATATAATGACACTACCTGAGGATAATTAAATAGATAATCATCTAACAGCCAAACTAGCCACCTAAACCCCTGATGAACCGTCTCACTTAAGACGGGGAAACACGTGTCGGAAAGGGATGGGCATGACAAATCTATTTAGATACAACAGAGAGTAATTGTCAAAAATCAATTCAACGATTATCCAAGTAACAGAACAGCAGAAATTAAAAAGTGCTGTAATACAAGGAGAACAGTGTTTGAGTGATCTATACCAATGTAATGACTTAAAAGTGAGCGCAAGAACTAGAGGGTTCAACAGGGTTGTTTTTCTCAGTTTGTTTTCCTGCACAGTCTCAGGGTAAGGACCCTGTACTTGCAGCTTCTTGATTCAACAATCTATACATCTAACCGGGAGAAGCGCCTTAAAATCCATGTAGACTGGTCAGTTCTCTTTTTTTTGAAACACCAGGCCGCAGTGATCTTGCTGCCTTCAGCTGCCCCGAAGGTCCTTCTTTTTCCCTTGGGTCAGCTCATCAAATTTATGACTAAGACATTGTTTCACCGCATTACAGGCTAACTGTTTAACCAATGAGAGCCATTTAAGGATATGTTGTACCAATGGGAGAAAGCTTCTGGGTGAAAGTACCTTAAAGCCTCCCCTTGATAATACTCCTCTATCCTACGCTTGAACCTACTAGTCATGCAGGGTCTCCAAATCACAGCATGGGCTCTTTCTCTAATCACAACACTTAGTTCTGGTGCAGACATTGCACAAATCCTGTTCCAGTCCATAGTAGGAAACAGAGAACTGTAGTCAATACCCCCACAATCTAACACATTTGTATTCCTACATAATTGAAACGGGTCAGACGAGACAAAAATATAGTCCATGGTGGTCTTAGATACAGTGTTGGCCCATGTGAACTTACTGGGCACATCAACCTTGATGTTGCCTTTAAGCACTATCATCTCCCATTCTTCCAGTTCTTGTCTTAATAGTATCCCTCTATCTCTACTAATACTCATTCAAATAGATTGTGTCCTCCCACGTATTCCTCATCACATGTTTCCAGCTTTAGTGCTACTGGAAAAATAAATTTGGCAGAAGACGCTGTGCGTCGATGGCGTTGAGTCAATGTCCCTCGAAGGCCTCCATCGAGGGTGATGTCATCGAAGGCATATATACCACCCGCAGTGCCCATTGGCCATAGTTCAGTTTTTCTGTGACAGCAATTACTTCAAGTAAAATTTGACGTGCCTCATCTAGTGACGTTTTGTTACAAAAACCTTGATAATTATGTCTTCTTCTTCAACACCGTCGACGTCAAAGTCCGGTTTCAAGAAATGCCAGGATTGCGGGTCAAAGATGTCTCTCACTGACCTGCATCGTATCTGCCTGAGGTGCTTCAGGTAGGGCCACGATACCTCCTTATTGTTCCAAGTCCCAATCCATGATGGGGAAAAGCCTTGAGGGAACGGAAGGGGAAACCTAATGTAGGAAAAATCCCCCATAAATCACCTACCCGACCCATTAGGCCTTCGACCTATGAGTCGAGAGGCGACTTTCCTCTGAGGAAGAAGGCCAAGCGATCTAGGATGCAGAGTGGTTTCCACCACTCTTCTTCGCCTTCAAAGAAGTTGAAGAGAAGGCACCGAAGGTCGCCTTCGTCGTCTGACACGTCCCCCGAGAGGGTTGCTTGCCCTACAAAAAAATTAACACTGGCTGAATGGGAAGCCTTCAGGGTGGAAGTGTTGAAAATATTTAAAAAAACAAAGCTATGCAAAAACAAAGCCAAGCTCCTACCAAGCTTTCAAAAGAAGCCAAATAGGAAAGGTCTTGTCCAAAAAACTGCGCGCCCTCGAAATCGCGCAAAAGGCCTGATCCGAAAAGGATCATACACTTGGGGACAAATCGAGGTCCTCGACGCCATCGATGCCTTCAATGTCAGTGGTGCCTTCGACGCCCGCCAGGCCCATGACTTCGACACCAGCCGTGCCGCACTTGCCAGCTACCCTGTCAGTGCCATGTGCCCTGCCAAAATCAGAGCCAATAAAGAAAATATCGACAACTTCGATGACGTTGAAGCCTATTGGTACAAAACCTGAAAAAATATATCAAAAAAGTAGTCTATAGGTGTCAGTCCAGCACCAAAATGCTATGGCAATTCCCTTCTCAACAAGAGTACCAACAGCAACCCCATACATGTTTTTTAGCCTTGTTGTGCCTCATCAGTGAGGTGGAGCTGTGCCTCTCTGAGCACAATGAGCAAGGGGGTCACGTCTGGATGACCCTAGGAAACTTAGGGTGACTAAACCTAAGTCCTTTAAACAATCAACAAATTAGGCCATAGGCGCCCCTCTACGAGAACGAACACAGCCCATTGACCTGTTCTTTGGGAAGGTACCCACTCGAGAGTCCGCAGCCACACTTTAGCTCACTGTACCCTTCAAAGATGGGAAATATTCATTTGCGTATCAGTCTTTGTCCCGCCCACATGGGCAGTCCAGCACCGAAATGCTATGGCAATACCTTTCTGAACAAGAGTACTAACAGCAACCCCATACACGTGTTTTAGCCTTGTTGGTACTCCTACACGTATGTGGTTGCTGGATATTTCCCATCTGTGACAGGTACAGTGAGCTAAAGTGTGGCTGCAGACTCTCGAGTGGGTACCTTCCCAAAGAACAGGTCAATGCACCGTGTTCGTTCTTGCAGAGAGGCGTCTATGGACTATTTTCTGAAAAAATATATGCTCCACTGCTGAAAAGAGTTCCTTAGGTCTCTTCTATTTTTGAAGAGGAAGAACATTCTGACAATGATGAAGCCCCTTTTGGCTTGCAGTATGGTACACCCAATGCACCAGAGAGCTTTAGCAATGAGGAAAGTAGAATGCAAGACCTATCTGCAGACAGCATGTGGGGTTGATACCTTGCCAGAACTTGAGTTCGGAAAGCCAGAATCGGGGCAACATGCAGACTCTTCTTATAGACAGCTCATAGTCAGCTCATGTCAAAGTGGTCAAATACTTGGGTTGGAGCAGGCCTCCATTGCCCTGTGACCAAGATGACCTCCCAGACATTCTGGACAAGGGTCCAAAAACTGATCACATTTTGCCTTTTCATGTGTCACTGTAAAAAAGGGTGGCTAGGAACTGGGAGACTCAGGAATCTAATCCGGCAGTCGACAAGAACTTAACAAAACAATACCGCCCCTCCAGTAGTGACCCAGACTATCTGTCGAAACACCCTAATCCGTAGAGACTGGTGGTGGAGGCAGTTACGGCTACTTCTAAACAGGCTGCATACCCTACCACACCTCCCCATAGGGACGACAAGCACGTAGATAGATGGGCGAGGAAGGTATTTTCTGCAGGGAGAATGGCACTAAAGTCTGCCAACTCCACTTGTGCCCTCGCAAAGTTTTCGTATACTCTATGGGACTGTATCTCCCTGGCAGAAGAGCACATTCCCGAAGGGGATGAAAGGAACAGCTTCTTAGCTATTGTTAAGGACGGCAAAGAGGCCATGTGCGAGTCCCTTCAGTCAGGATTGGAATCACCAGAGCCATGACTAACAGCACCTTATGCGCAGATTTGCATGGTAAAGGAAGTCAGGCTTTGCACCTGATGTGCAATCCAGGCTTCTCAACATGCCTTTTGACAGGTCTCATCTTTTTTAGCAACAAGGCTGACAAGAGCCTTGAGGTTGCAGACCGCAAAAGGCAGCAGCCAAAACTTTAGGCGCCGCTATTAGGCAACCTCAGCTTTTGTGTCCTAGTGGGCAACCTTGGAGGGGTAGATCTTTTTGCTACTACTCCTCAGTTGGAAGGGTGAGAGGAATGGCCAATCAAAGAGGCCAGAGAAGATTTTCTCGTGGTGGACGAGGTAGAGGTGCAAAGCCAGCTCAAGCAGCGGCCTCCTTACCATTGGCCTCTGCAGCTGCTGCCACAAAACCACTTTGAGGTCTTGAGTCACAGTTCACCTGTGGGGGGCAGACTGTCTCAGCATCTGGAAAAATGGCGAGACATTACTTAAGATGTGTGGACATTGGAAACCATAGCCCACAGTGAATGCCTTTCTTTTATAAGAAGACCTCAGAACAATTCACCAGGGAGCCACGCTTTGAGGATTCCGGATCCGCTCCTTGTGCAGGAAATTCTAACCCTGCTGGAGAAAGGTGCTATAGAACTAGTACCTGTAGCGGAGAGGAACAAGGGATGGTACTCTCCATATTTTTTGATACCCAAGAAGGACTGAGGAATGTTCCTCGGGAAGGACAAGTTCAAGATATTCACACTTTCTCAGATCCTTCAGGCCCTCCAACCCAAGGATTGGTTGGTGTCATTGGACCTTCATGATGCTTATTTGCATGTGCCAATCCATCTCAAGCACAGAAAATACCCGAGGGTCGCAGTTGGCGATTCTCATTATCAATTTCGAGTTCTGCCATTCGGGCTGACCTCCACCGAGGGTTTTCACCAAACTGATGGCAGTAGTGGCAGCGAATCTCAGGAGAGGGGGGATTCACGTCTACCCCGACCTGGACGATTGGCTGATCCGGGCGTGTTCTCCCGAACAAGCCCTAGATCATCGCATAGTCGCCTGCCACTCTCTTCACAGACTGGGCTTCTCCCTCAATTACAAGAAGTCCCATATGACACCTTCCCAAAGGCTCCAGTACATCAGAGCTGTGCTAGATACATCCTTGGGAAAGAGCTCGCCACCCGAGGTGAGGGCTCAAGTCATTCTTCAGATGGTTACCAAATTTCAGAGTGCCCAGAATCTTTCATCCTGCATTTTTCTGGTGCCAGAGGCCCGCCTGAGAATGAGATCCCTCCAATGGGCTCTAAGAACACGATGGTCCCAATTCTCGGGAAAAATGTCGGACCGACTTCAGATTACAACCAGAGTCTCACAGGATCTTCTGTGATGGGCTTGCGAGGAAAATATTCTGAAGCCTTATTGGCAACCATGGCTGGAGATTACAGTAGTGACGGACGCCTCACTCACGGGGTGGGGAACCCATGCCAACGATCTGACAATCCGCTGTCGTTGGTCTCCATCGGAGTCCAAACTACACATCAATCTTTTGGAGCTGAGAGCAATAAGACTAGAGCTAAAGACCTTTCTGCCCTCTGTACGGGGAAGGAATGTCCTGATAATGACTCACTACACAGTGGCCGTGCATTACCTCAACAAGAGAGGAGGGTCACTACAACTGTGCAGAGGGACAATGCAGCTCTGGTACTAGGCAATTCAAGAAGCAATCTCCCTATCAGCAGTTCACCTAGCCGGAGAGGAGAACACGGCGGGGGACGGTCTGAGCAGGCAGAGCACAGTCTCCCACGAGTGGGAACTAGCTCAGGAAGTCCTTCAAGAGATCTTCACCCTTTGGAGAACCCCTCAGGTAGATCTGTTCTCGACCGAGGTCAAATCGGAAGTGTGAAAGATATTGCTCCAGGGAATTACAGGGAATTTCCTCCTAGGAGAAGCAGTTGTGGTGGACTGGGAGTTTCTATTCCTGTATGCGTTTCCTCTAGTCCCCGTCATTCCTCATGTAATAAAGAGGTTGAGAAGGTTCGGAAAACACATGATCCTAATTGCTCCAGATTGGGCTAGGAAGACGTGGTACCCGGACCTTCTGGACCTTCTGGACATGTCCATCTGTCCTCTGATGCATCTTCCACAAAGAGAGGACCTTCTGTCACGAGAGGAGAGTCGGGTTCTCCAACCCGAGGTCAAGACTCTCAACCTTCACGCTTGATATCTGAACGGCTGAGATACAAGGATTGGGACCTCCCAGATGACGTAATGGAGGTGTTGCTTTCGGCCAGAAGGCCAGCAACAAAGTGTTTGTGGTGTTGGAATATGGTGCAGAGAAAATAATGTTGATCCTTTTCTATGTAAGACTACGGATGTTCTATCCTTTCTGCTATCCTTGACTAGTTTGGGCCTTCAGAGTGATACCATTAAAGGCTACTTGGCAGCACTATCCATCTTTAAGCGTTCGTCAGGGAAATGCTCTTATTTCAAAATACCCCTGGTCGACGATTCTTGCAAATCTCACCCTGATGCCATGATATGGCCAACTGCATCCACCGCAACGCTGCATCATAGAAAGCTTATCCCGTCACATTCAATGTCCTGACATGGAACATAAGAGGAGGCAATATTCCCGCTAAAACTAGGAAAATACTCCAATACCTGAGACGTCACAACGTAGACGTGGCCATGATTCAAGAGACACACCTTCTCCCGGGCAAGGACCATCAGTGGGCCAAGAGCTGGGGTTGCCACAGATACTATTCTTCTTATTCATCCTACGCCAGAGGAGTCGCTATTCTTATACATAGGAGGCTGAGCTTCCGTTTGATCCACACAACGAGAGATTCAGAGGGGAGAGCGATTCTGGTGAGTGGAGTCATAGCAGGCCAGAAGGTGACCTTCATTAACTCCTACGCTCCGAACACGGACGGCCCGGATAATTTCGGTTGGGTGCTTACCCAGCTCTCCAAGTTAGACCCAGCAACCATAATCTGGGGAGGGGATATGAACACTGTACTTGATTCATTAAGAGACAGATCGAAAGCTCAGCAACTCCCACCAACTAAAGCAGGACTCCAAATAAAAGAAATCTGCAATGCCTTCAATCTGCTAGACATCTGGAGGGTCACGAATGGTGAATCACGGGAATTCACCTTCCACTCAGCGGTACACAATACAAGCTCCCGAATTGACTACTTTTTCGTCTCAGCGGGTGGTCCATTATCAAGTAGACGCTGCTGTATATACCCAAGAACGCTCTCCGACCATTCTCCTCTCTTTCTTGAAGTTGCACACTCCACCCCTACTCCACCACTACTACGATGGCGTTTCAAGTCAGGCTCGCTGAGAGACGAGGTGTTCGCCAGCGAACTGAAGGAAGAGATTAGCGTGTTCCTAGAAGCCAACGCCGGATCAGTCCCCTCAGCGAGTACAATCTGGGAATCCCTAAAATGCTATATCAGAGGAGTGTGTCACGCCAAGGAAAATGGCATCCTCAAGCTCATTAGACGCGAGCTCACAACCAGCGAGGGGAAGTTAAAGAACCTGGAACGACAAGCCACAAACGGGATGGACCCCCAAACTGCGACGGCACTGAAGGAGGAATTACTGATATTCAATCAAGCGGCGGACTGAGAGGTCAATTTCCTGAACCGCAATAGCCAAGTCCGGCAGCACGGAGAAGGCCAGAAACCCGGCGCCCTTTTGGCAAATCTAATCAAAGCTGACACCAAACTGACCCAAATAGAACGCATTCGGACCAAGCAAGGCAATATAGTACATACTGACAAGGAGATAGCTGAGGAATTCAGGTTCTTCTACCAAGAACTCTACAGCGCCAAATTGTGCAAGTCCTCGACCGCCCCACGGGAGTACCTCGAGGACACAGAGCTGTATCAGAACGAACTGATCACCCAAGAGGAGATTCTGGAGGCCATAAAATCCCTCCCCAGCTCTAAGGCGCCAGGCCCAGACGGTCTGACGGGCGAGTTCTACAAGTCATTTGCGGGCACACTGGCCCCCCTCCTAGCAGCGGTATATGAAGAAGCACTAGAGAAGGGTCACCTCCCTCCCACCACGTGTGATGCCAACGTTATTCTGCTGTACAAACGAGATAAACCACCAGAGGAATGCTCATCCTACAGACCAATATCCCTCCTCAATCTCGATAATAAAATACTCGCCAAGGTGCTAGCGGGAAGATTAATGCCTTTGATGCCTACCCTCGTGCTGGCGGATCAAGCCGGCTTCATACCAGGCCGCAACACGACTTTCGGAATTAGGAGAATGTTCGGTGTCATCGCTGCATTGGACCCCTCGTTGCAGGCGGTGGCGGTCCTACTCGACGCCGAAAAGGCCTTTGACTCGGTGGAATGGCCGTTTCTTTTTGCAGTGCTTACTAGGATTGGCCTGGGCGCCCGTTTCATCAACCTGGTCTCACTCCTGTACTCCAGACCACGTGCAAGTATCATCGTCGGCACAACCAAGTCAGCTCCAATCGACCTGCAAAGAGGCACGAGGCAGGGTTGCCCGCTCTCAGCCCTGATTTTCGCCCTGGTGATGGAACCACTAGCCTCCAAACTCAGGGAACAGCGACAACAGAGAGGTCTCATTATAGGCCCTCACAAACTCATCATCTCTCTTTATGCTGATGACGTAGCCCTATTTATCCGTGACCCAGTAGACAACCTGAATCCAGTCATGAGGGAGGTCATCAAGTTTGGAGCCGCCTCGGGGCTAAAAATTAATCAGTCAAAATCCATCGTTTTCCCATTGACCCCAAACACAAAACAGTTTCCAGACGACTTCCAACTCTCATGGAAATCCTCCAGAGTCCGATACCTCGGAATATATCTATCATTAAACTGTCAGGAAGTGTTTCGAGACAATTACGAAGAGGTGGTCAAGTCGATTCAAGAGAAGATTTCTCGATGGAAGTCATTGCCATTGACACTCTGGGGAAGGGTCTCTCTGGTGAAGATGGTGATCCTACCAAAATTACTTTACTTATTCATCAATATCCCTCTGCTGCTGCAACAAGCCTTTTTAAAAAAATTGAAGAGCATGGTCCTCGAGCTACTCTGGGCAAACAAACCAGCCAGAATAGCGTACACTACACTCACGCTACCGGTCACAAATGGAGGCTTGGCACTACCTGATCTCGAAAGATACTTTTGGGCAGCTCAGGCACAGTACCTCAGCCACTGGTACACCCCCCAGGCGGTCCGACCACATGTACAGGTGGAAAGAGCCCTTGCAACACCAAACTTTCTGACCGCAATCATCCTGAGCCACACACCGGTTCCCAGTTCCACGATGAACGTGATGCTCACGACGTACAAGGTCTGGAGGACCCTGGCTCTAAGACTAGAAGTGAAAACACGGTACTCCCCACTCTTACCTGTCAAGTTTATTCCCGGAGTCCCACTCACCTCAGAGACCGTGTTCCACCGCTGGGTTGACAAACTAAACATTCAAACCCTAGGGGATCTTTTCTCAGAAGAAGGCTTCCTAACTCCAGAACAAGCCAGAAATAGAGGGGGGAACACGGCTCTGGACATATTCCTTTACTTCAGGACTCGCTACACCCTCCAGGCCTTGCTGCCAGACTTCCCTCGTCAACCACCAACTTGGCAACTGTTACATAATGTCATTCAAGCTCAAGGCGAGGGTAGGCTGGTATCACAGATTTACAAAGCTCTCACTCCTGCCACAACCCCGGCCATCACTAGGGCCAAAGCTAGATGGGAAGAAGCACTGCATACGAACATAACAGCTGAGGACTGGAACTACTGCCTAAAACAGACTAAAAAAGTGGCGCTTAACTCACGCCTAAAACTTATCCACTTCAACTTCCTCCATCAGACTTACCATACACCAGCAAAATCCAGCATACACCACCCTGACGCAGAAGCGAAATGCATCAGGTGCGGGACAATTTCAGCAGGTTTTGTTCACCTGGCATGGGAATGCCCCGAGGTGGCCCCCTTCTGGAAACGGGTATTAGAGACGACTGCAGCAATTGTGGGGGAACCAATTCAGCCAAGTGCCACAGCATCCCTATTGGGCATGACCGGGCTGCTTTCACCCCCGATAAGAAAACTAGCTGGGATCCTGCTGACTTTGGCTCGGAGGAGAGTTGCCATTGCCTGGGGCCGGGGCCCCCCTCCAGCATTCACCGCTTGGCGCAAGGACGTGCTTTATTACCAAGACGTTGAATCAGATTTCATTAAACTCCTTCCCTTGCACGCCCGTCCTCCAGACGTATGGGGACCACTGACACTGTTCCTGTTGGGTGAGGCAGCAGAGCACCCCTCTGACTCCTCCGACTCGGAGAATGCCCCCAGATGAGGGCTAACAATTGTGGGGACAATACCCTCGGAATGGGAGCGGGAAATGACACATAATCGGCTAGTGCAGAATCACCATCTAAGAGACATGGTAATAGAGGGGCAGGGGAGGGTTACCGGGAAGGTCCGGGGACATGGCGCAAGGTTTAAAGTCCACCCTAATGTGGGTGTGAATTTGTGTTGTGGCATAAATACCAAAAATAAAGTTTTTTAAAAAAAAATACCCCTGGTGACACAATTCCTAAAGGGACTCACTAATGTGTTCCCCCCATCTCTTTTACAGGTTCTGGTTTGGGACCTTAATCTGGTTTTAAAATTCCTTATGTGTGCTCCATTTGAACCTATGCACACCTGTCCGTTAAGGTTATTAACCTTTAAAAGAATCCTATTGGTAGCTCTGATATCAGCACGTAGAGTGAGCCAGTTGCAGGCACTTTCATCCAAGCCACCCTTTACCATCTTCCACAAGGACAGGTTTTTTTTTTTAAGGGTCAACCCCTCCCTTTTGCCCAAAATCATTTCAGAGTTTCATTTAAGTCAGAAAATTATTCTTTCTTCCTTCTACCCCCCCTCCTGATCCTAGTAAGGAAGAGGAAAGACTCCATAGGTTGGATCCTCGGAGAGCGTTAAGCTTTTACATCTCCAGAATCTCTAAACTGAGAGTTGATGACCAACTTTTTCTTGGATATACAGGACAAAATATAGGTCAGGCTGTTCCAAACAGACCTTATATAGGTGGATAATTCTCACAATATTAGAATGTTACAGGCTTGGAGGTAAAGAGCCTCCTGAAGGTTTAAGGGCTCATTCCACCAGGGGGATGGCTACATCTACGGCACTTCAGAGGGGCGTACCAATAAAAACGATTTGTGAAGCGTTAACATGGTCTTCCATAAACACATTTACTAAACATTATTCCCTGGATTACTCCCTTGGCCAGATTGGTTCTTTCGGCAAAGCAGTCCTTCATTCTATCCATGAAAATGTATGAATTACAATTCTACTCCCTCCTCCAAAACATAATACTGCTTTCGGAGTCTATCAAAGATTCGGAATACGTGGAACGACACAATCCATTGGAAGAACAAGTTGCTAACCCCAATGTAACATTCTTTCGACAGGATGTTCCTCCCACATATTCCTCATCGCCCTCCCATCCTACCCCCCAGTAGAATTTCCCTTGCTATTACAGCTTCCGTTCCATCAAGGCTGAGTACGGTCACTCCCGTCTTTTCCAGTTATCTCTGCTGCAAGAGGGGGGAAAACAGAACTGAGGCCAACGGGCGCTGCACGTGCTATATATGCCTTCGATGACATCACCATCGACGGAGGCCTTCGAGGGACATCGATATGACTCCATCGATGCACAACACCCTCTGCCGAAAAATATTTTCAGAAGCAGCTGAAACTGGACAACATGTGTCAAAGATGAGGAATACTTGGGAGGAACATCCAGTCGAAAGAACGTTACAGAGGTAAGTAACTTAGATTGCCCATAACCATACATCTCGCTTCCTCATGTGGAACATATTTCTCTAGCGCATCTGAGATAACATTCAAGAACTTTGTCAAATCCCACACCATGAGGTGGAAATATACATTAAATATGAGACGTGTAACAGGAGAGGAACTACCCTACCTCCCACAATTTCAACTTAACACCCAAAATGTCACTTGTATCCAATGGCAATTTTTCCAAGGACATCATATTGTCCATTCGCAAAGGACATACAAGCCTACCAAAAGGCCTCCCTCTAGCTTCCCCTTTGCGTGGGTTCATTAGCCATGTCTTCTGCAGGAGATAAAGTCGCAATTGGCCCACAGTCATCATTTGAAACCCTGCGTATTCCACAAGGCCACCTTCAATACATCCTTGTCTCTCGTAGGTGTTTGCGTGCAAATAATTAAGGAAATGCAACCAGTCATATGCCACCGATCTTTCCACCATAGTTATTCATCCCCCCTTGATCCTGCTTCCTCCCTGTTTTAACATTAATAGCCAGTGGGTCATCGCGAGGAATAGGTACCTGATCACCAACTACTAAACTTCATTGTATAGCTGGTCTGGGTACCGATCTACTAACTGCAATTTCCCCATCTGCTTAAGAGTCAGTCCTTCTGCCAGGATTAAGTTTCTGACTAACCGGAGAAGAAGCCCAATTTTACCATGTCAACTCTTGTTCCACCTTTGTCAAATTAGAAGACGTGGTCACATTCAAACGTGGTATTTCACTGAACCGAGTCAGAATATATTTCCTATTTAGTTTGAAGATTCCCCTCACATTAAATCAACGCTCTAAATGTACATAAAACATATCACTATTCGGCAAAGCCCTTTTATGCACTGCAGAAACCAACACATCCACCACTTTATTGTCATTCATTTTTGGCAATCTAAATGGCCTCTTTATGCCACCGAGGGGTGCTATATTGACATTTCATTTTGAGACATCACCCTGCTACTAAATCCTGGGCCAGGACCTTCTTTCTTCTTTCTACCAGGGATATGAAGACTGGAAACACTCTGTCTTCCACCAAGACCTTCATTGCTGGAATAGAAATTGGGGCCGTTAGCACAAGATCAGAGACACCCACCACCCTTGTTGCCAGCTCACAAGTTGCCTTTTCCACACTAGTGCCCTCCAATGGGCATACTGGGGAGGGAGCCACTAGGGAAACCCTATCACCCTCTGTTGGATCTGAATAAGTAGTCAGGTTGCTAAGGTCTAGCATGCTTTTCAATTGTAAAGTTGGTTTCAAGAATTTGGTGATCGCACCTTTTTCTTTTATAGGCGAAAAAACTTTTTTTTCACTTTTATATGACCTTTATTACAGGCAAAGCCCTGTATCAACAGCCACCGGGACACAAACTTCTCCTTGTAATACTGTTTTAGATATAAGAAAGAACAGCATCCGCCTGCAAACTGGCTTCAACCACTTCCTGTTCATACCTAGGTTTGCCAATCTGAGACTTTAATGTACGTAGAAACCTACGGGACCCTTTTGATCACTGTTTAGGGATATTTTTCGAAGGGATTGTGTCCTCCGACGTATTCCTTATCTTTGATGATGTTACCCATTCCAGCTTGCTGGCCTCGGAAATTTTTTCGGTAGAGGGTGCTGCGCGTCGACGTCCCTCGAGTCGGTATCTCTCGACAGCCTCCGTATTGGCGCTGACGTCATTGTGCGTATAAATAGACGGTTCTACGTGATTTCATTGCCGCACTTTTCATCGCGGGGTTTTTTACTGCGATATTTTTTTTTTAAAAAAAAAACATTGAATTATTTATTTATTTTTGGGGGGAAACCCCCCCAAACCACCCTTTCTTTTTTTTTTCTTTTTTTTGCATCGCGAACACCCAAACCCATTTTTTAAAAAATGTGCCCCCCCACCCCCAAAAAAAGTCGATGTTTTTTTTTTACGAAAAAAAAATCACGGCAAAAAAGCCTGCGATGAAAAGTGCGGCGATGAAATGACGGTATACCTAAATAGACTTGCGCAGCGTCCGTTGCTCAGTTCTGTTTTTCCACGCTTCGTGGGCAGCGGAAACGTGACGCTCAGTTCCTTTCTTCAGGAAGCTTCTTCTTATTCTCTGAAGATATTATCTTAATGCGATGGCTTCTTCATCCGAACCATCGACGCCACGGTCCGACTTCAAAAAATGTCGTGACTGTGGGAAGAAAATGTTGTTAACGGATCCTCACAGGATCTGTTTGTGGTGCCTGGGATCGAAGCATCACTGTTCGGAATGCGAGGACTGTATGTCCATGATGATGAAAGCTTTGAAGGAGCGTAAGGGGAAGTTAGAAAGAGATAAGAGCTTTTAAAACTTCTACTCGCTCAAAAGTTTCTTCGGCTGAGTCGAGACATTCGTCTCCTCGTCGATAAAAAGAAACATTCCCGTTCAAGATCTCGAAGCGGTTCTCATCAATCTTCGAGATCAAAACACTCTAAGAAGAGGCGTCGTAGATCTCCCTCTTCTTCTTCTTCCTCTACCTCCCCACAAAGGGTCACCTGCCCCACAAAATACAGCTCTCCAGCTAAGTGGGAGGAATTTCGTGAGAAAATGCTTAGCGAAAATGCTTAGCGTCTTCGAGAAAGCGGCCTCGACCCCCTCAGAGAAGTCTAAAGGTGATACCCTGGGTGAAAGACCCAAAAAATCAAATCGTTGCGAGTCGTTGAACCCGGCGAGAGAAACTACTAGAGAGCGTCATGAACCCTCGAGTAAAGGCAGTAAGACCGCGTCATCGACGCCGTCGTCGAAGGTTTCTTCGACTCACAAATCTGCATCATCAACTCCTTTGTCGAAGGGTCCTTCGACGCATAAATCGGTTGCATCGACGCCGTCTTCGACGCCACTATCGACTCCAATAAAAGACATACCTACAACTGTCACTACGTAGACAGTAGAGGTGTCGAAGACTTCGACCATGACGTCGAGGATGCCATCGACAATCTCGACGACGCCGAGTAGGATCCCGATCCTCTCGAGTACATCGAGGTCTCTTCAAACTTTCTTGACGCCTTTTTCAGGATTGTCGAAGCCTTTGACTTCCACGTCGACAACCTCAACATTTTCTCAGCCAGTGACAACCAATTTGGCTCCTTCTGCTCTAGAAATGGGTTTTAAACCATATCCTAGGTCTGGCTACTTTAGAGCCTTGTCCTCTATATATGAGGAAGGGGAGGATTCCGACCATGAGTTACCCTTTGGTTTACAAAGGACTACAATACCCATGCCAGAGAAATTAATCTCTGAAGCGAACAGGTTAAAAGACCTTCAAGACTCTCTACATGAGGCAAGTGGTTTAGATACTTCTCCAGAAGTAGAGTTTGCTAAACCAAACCCTGGAGAGCATGCTGAGACCCCTTATAGGATTCTGATGGCCAGAATAATTGAATTCATGGGGTGGTCTACACCTACACCTTCTTTTCAGCAGGATCACTTTACTGATATTTTAGATAAAGGTCCACAGGAGGATCCTGTTGTTCCTTTTCATACTGCTTAGCAAAGAAACATTTCTGCAAATTGGGAAACTCCTGAAGTTATCCCTGCAGTAAATAAAAAACTTTCTTCTAAATACCGGGTATCTGCTTCAGATCCTGAATATCTGAGCAAGCATCCAACTCCAGAAAGTTTAGTTGTACAAGCAGCAACGTCATCAAACAGTAGGTCGGCATACCCTACTATTCCACAGGAATACCCAAATGCCGTCAACCTTCACGCTTGGTTTCTGAAAGGTTGAGATACAAGGATTGGGATCTCCTGGATGACGTCATGGAGGTGTTGCTTTCAGCTAGAAGGCCAACACAAAGACTTTATACCGCTGCCGTTGGAACAAATTTTGCAGCTGGTCTGGAGAAAAGAATATTGAGCCATTTTCAAGCGGTATCCAGTCAAAATCTCGAAAAAAAAAAAAAAGTCGAATGACAATAATCTCGAAAAATAAATCTCGAAGGAAAAAAAAAGTCGAATTCCCTCTTTTTAATTATATATTTATTTTGGGTTCCGGGAATAAAAAAAAAAAAAACATTTCGAATAAAAAACGTCATTAAAAAAATTCAAGCAATACACCAATGGTGTTATCGTTCTTGCTCTACTTAGCAAATTGGTACGATCAAGGGCTACCTCGCAGCGCTGTCAATCTTTAAGAGTACTGCTGAGGAGCCTTCATATTTCAAAATACCTCTGGTAATCCAATTTCTGAAAGGGTTAACTAATGTTTATCCCCCAAAGCCTTTTCAAGTTCCATTGTGGGACCTAAATCTAGTCTTAGATTTTCTGATGTGTACTCCTTTTGAACCATGCCATTCCTAAAACAGTCTTCCTTGTGGCTCTAACATCTGCCAGAAGAGTGAGCAAATTACAAGTTCTATCTTGCAAACCTCCTCATACAATCTTTCATAAAAACAAGGTTGTCTTACAAGTGAAACCTAATTTTCTCCCAAAGGTGGTCTCTGAATTCCACATTACTCAGAAAATAACTTTACCTTTGTTCTATGCTCCTCCCCACCCAGGGAAAGAGGAAGAGAGGTTACTGTCAGAAAACGGTCCCGGGTTCGCAACATCCCTCCCGTTACCCTGTCCTCTTGCAGGCAGCAGCAGGTGCTCTTACCGGATGAAAGACGGGGGGCAGCGGTGTCTTGTCCACGAACCGTCTTTTGCAGACGCGTTCGTCGGAAACCGCGTTTTCCGATGCCTTGTATGGAAGTTACCATGGCGATTACGGCAGTGGGCGCGTTCTGTCCCACGTGATTTCATACGCAAGGGGTCACGTGATCGACCTATTGCCAGTAGTCCAGTATTTAACTCCCCCTCGCCCTCCAGTCGCTGCTTCTGATCGTGTTTGACAGCAGCGTTTGTTCTTGCTTGGATTTTCTGGTACTTTTTGACCTTGGACTACGTCTTTTGGATTTCTCGCCCAGATTACCCTTTCTTGTAGTTTCTAGGAAATTTGACCCCGGATCGTTCTAGGATTGTCTTGCCCAGTGATTTTGTGTTGGTAGATTCTGGACCTCGGAGGTTGGTGACCGCTTCCTCTCTGATACTTTCTGCGTGTTTCTCCTCTATTCTGGGACTTGTTTTCTATCTCTCCTATTATTCTTGTATCTCTGTCCATTCATTCCGTGTAGCTCTCAGGCGTCCTCGTGCCGGCGGGCACAGGTTTAGGTGCTGGACTAGAGACTTCCTTAGCACTTTAGGCGTCCTCGTGCCGGCGGGCACAGGTTGAGGTGCTGGACTAGAGACTGCCTTGGCACCGTAGGCGTCCTCGTGCCGTCGGGATAGGTGATTGGTGGTTTGGAGGACACGAACCTTGAACTGGAGTGGATTTCCGAGAGATGACAAGGACAAGTACTCGCCTGGGATCTCTCACACCTTGAGAACACTGGTAAGAAACTTTTACTTTTCTTGCCATTTTTCTGTACCTCTTGTTACCTCTTCTGCTAAATACATTTTTCTTGTGGTCTACAGAACTCATCAGCCTTGAGGACCAATTTATATGGAACTTCTTTGGTTAATGTCACGTTTCTCTGCAGGTTAGTCTTCTGAATATTGTATAGTATTATTAGAGAGTTCTATAATAGTTGGTAATTAGTTGTATTTTTCTGCAGTTATTGGGAGTAACCTGGATGTCCTCATTTTCGTGAAGCGGTTGCGGTTCCAACGAATTTACAACATCTTTCGATCAATTAGTTTCTCAGTCTGTCCTCTTGTACCCCTGAGAATCACATTGATAGGAAGAATTCCTTACTTCACGACGTGTCAACAAGGGGCAGATATCTAAGGAGTCTGACAGGTTACAGAGGCTGGATCCCAGGCGTGCCTTGAGTTTTTATATCAGCAGACTTGTTAGGATAAGGCAAGCAGACCAACTGTTTGTAGGATATCCAGGACACAAATTAGGATTGCCAATCATGAAACAGACCATTTCAAGATGGATTATTTTAACAATTCTAGAATGCTACAAATTGGCAGGGAAAGAACCCCCTCAACATCTTAAGACTCATTCAACCAGGGGTATTGCAGCCTTTTCGGCTCTCCAAAGAGGAGTTCCAATTCAAGACATATGCACGGCTGCCTCATGGTCGTCCGCATATACCTAGCCAGCAGACAAGATTTGGGAAAGCTGTGTTGCATTCTGCACATTCTTAAAGGGAAATATTCCAATTTTACTCCCACCTCCTCTTTACACCACTGCTATGGGAGTCTATCAAAGATGAGGAATATGTTGGAGGACACAATCCCTTTGAAGAACAAGTTACTTTCTTACCTTGTAACATTCTTTCGATGGGATGTTCCTCCAACGTATTCCTTATCGTCCCTCCCCTCCAGCCCCGCAATAAAACATCCCTTGTAGTTGCAGCTTACGCTCCTTCAAGGTCAATAACCAATTAATGCAAAGCAAATTTAAGCTTCAAAATGGAACTGAGCAACGGACGCTGCGCGAGTCTGTTTATATGCACGATGATGTTGGCGCCGATACAGAGGCTGTCGAGGGACACTGACTCGAGGGACGTCGACGCACAGCGCCCTCTACTGAAATTATTTTCGAGGCCAGCAAGCTGGAATGGGTAACATCATCAAAGATGAGGAAAACGTCGGAGGAACATCCCATCGAAAGAACATTACAAGGTAAGAAAGTAAATTGTTCTTCTAATTTACTTTTCTAGTGTGCAATATCTTTGCCCACTCTACACAATTCTGACTAGTCCCTATGTTAGAATTCAGTTGCTACGAAGCCGGGGCTGATTGCACCACAGGAACATTTGTAATCAGACGATTAGGGTACCCATACCCCACGTCAACTATGCAAGATACCATCTGCACTCCTGTAGACGCATTCATCCCTTCACTCAAAAAATCCCTCATAGCAACTTGACAGGCCCTAGTAACAAGCAGTGTACCCTTGGTACACACAACTCATTTCTAGAAACCCCAGTACTGACTACCTGGGGAGACTTAACTGCCCCTCCCTTACTCTGCAGATTACCATGCACCATTATAAAGCCCTCCATAAAGTTCATTTTTGCGCTTAGGTCTTTTAGCACAACTCTTACTTCCCACAGTTCATACTTTAACGTGTCCTAACCTTTGTCCATTGAGTTGAGAATACGTGATAGAACCAGGAATGAAAACGCGTCCACAAATTGACCCCCTTCCATGGAAGCAGCATAAGGACTAGGATGATCAGGCCCCAGCACAGCGGTTACCTGCCCACCCTGCTGGAGAATAATAGGGCTATTAGGCTCTCTCGCTGAACTTGACAAGTTCCCCCTTGTAGGAGATTTATCGAATAGTATTGGGGAGGATTCTACAGTGGGGTTGCTTGCCATCCTGTGTAGACACCTCCTCCCTTACATCACATAATGGAGTCCGTGGTCCACGCAGATCCAATGGAAGTCGCGCATGTCTTGCGAGTTCCTGTGAAATTATGGGCGCTAAAATAGAAACATCCAATTATTTTGGCAATTGGCCAAATACTCCAAGTTGATACTTTCCAATGAGCAGACGGCTCCTTATAATTCCAAGTCCACATCAATTGCCAAGTCTTGCACCACCCTTGCTGGTATACTTATTGTTTTTCCTATTAATGGGCTCACCAGGTTTGAATTATACGGCTTCCCTGCCCCGGCCACCACCACTTGCGCCAATTTGCGAACCATAACTGGCTTACTCAGCGAAGTTTGTAGCGTGAGCGGGCTGTTAGGGAGAATTTTCCTTTCTGTGCTAAATTCCTACCACCTTAGAGACCCCCAGCTCTTTTGCTGGACTTTGGACTATTTCATTTGAACACTTTTTGTATAATGACACACAGCACCCTCAGTGCAGTGTCACTGAGAAGTTCTTTGGATTTCTCTTGAGGTTTAAATACCTTTTCTTGGGTGGACTACTGTTCCCAAGAATAGTAAGGTGAAATTGATCTTACTTAAGTTTTCTCTTTGTAGGTCCAGCACACACCATCTTATGTGGAGTGCTGGGGGGTTACCTAGTAGCCCCTTATCCTACTTCTCATGTAACATTTTTGGTTACCCTCACTACTTTAAAAATGGCTGATGGCAGTGGTTTACTTTTTACTACCATTGTACCTTTCTACCGCTGGCTGAACCCTCCGCTGCAGTACAGCACCCATAGGTGTCCATTTTGTCAAAATGGCCCGTATCTTCTTATTTTGCCATTTTCTGTTTGTGAGGTCTTTCTTGGCTTTTACTCTGTGCGTTGAGACAGATTTGAGCCCTTTGTGTGTTTTGCCTTTGGTGGGCTTGAGCCCTGAAGCCCACCCCTGGCTCCAGTGTGTCTGTAAGGGCAGAAAGTGAGGGAGGGTCCCGAAACGCCCCTGTCCTTTGTCTCTAGGTGTGCCTGAACAAAACCAGTCCTGATTGGCCAGCTGGCTGTCCTAAAGGGACAGCCACCCTGCTGTGTGATTGACATACTAGGCTGTGAATGAATGGGAAGCTTGCTTAAAAGTTGAGAGTTTTTGGACTAGAGGCAGAGTCGACCAGTGGAGAAACATCAGATGAAGAAACCGTGAAAAGAAGCTTGCTGCAACCTCCTGGACCTCGAAGTACCGGTGAAGCCCTGCTGCTGTGCGGACCTCCTTTTTCGAATTGACAGAGAAGCTCTGGACAGGACGACGTCTCCCCTTGGGTTAGTGGGACCAACTAACCCCAAGACGAACTCCACTTTGGCGCAATCCCTGCTGTGATAAGTTTTTGAAACAAGAGGAAAGACCCCAGGAGGTGGGTTATCAAACACAGGAAAAGGGTATAAGATACCCCAACAGAGAGGAAGAGACAACCCCTGAAGTAAAAGGGTTGCTAAAAAAGAAAGAGACACTGTCTTAAAGAGTACCTGAGAAACTAGAGAATCTCAAGAGCTCAAGGAGACCAAAGGTTTAAACCACATTTAAGAACTGCAAAAGCACCTCAGTGACGGTTACAGAACCCGGATAAATAAGAAATACATGCATTTAATACTTGATGGAACTGTTGTATCTTAGAAGCCCTGAAAAAGTCAAGAGAGGGAAGCTGCCTTATTTAGTTATTAGTTCCAAGTGGTAGGGCCAGATAGTTGGGTTTTTGGACAGAAGACGTTTTGGTTTTGGATGTCTGACGACTGACGAATGCCATTAGTTAGTTTGGCTAGGTAGGGAAAAATCCCATAGTCATAGGGAAACATTTAGGTTAAATAAAAGAATATGCAAGCATTTAACTTGCACCCAACACACCAATGAAAATAACATTTTTGAACATGTTATAGAAACGTAGAGTGACCCCTGTCAGGTCAAGGAGCCTTTCCTTCTGTGCGCTCACCAGGCTCCATTTTAAGTTCTTCTCATATTGGGATCAATAATGTTTCACTTGATTATCTGTCGGAATGGTACCCCCTGTGCATATGTTTTAATGATTTGCATACACGTGGACCTATCCCTTTCCTATTTATCTGACTATTACTTAGTAAACTAATTAACTTTGCCTCCCACTTTCACAGTCACAGTCCTGTTAGTGCTTTAAATACTAGTTATTGCCATTTCTTTCTTTTTAACATGGTGTGCAAGTTATATGCTGTGTTTCTGTGTTTATACAATTTCTTAAATGCATCATAGTCCACTCCTCTTCAATTTCCAAAATTGTATTTAAGCAGTGACATGCAGATTTGATGTGTGAGGTTTGCGTATCAAATGACTGTTTGCTAATCAAGAAAATGTTAATTAGCAAACTCTGGTAAACATATATTTTTTTAAAACAAATTCATGCCTTGAGCCAGTGGCATATCCCTCTTTCGTATTGTCCCTTGGAACTAGTATTTAGCTTCCGTTCTTGTCCATGACTGGTGCTAATTTGTGAGAACTGGAATTTTCTGTGACCCTCTATTTCTAGTAGCTTCGAAGATCTCTCTCTCTCTTCAAGGGATTGTTGGAACATGTTCAATCCAGATCCTCTACAGTCTGGTTTCATTTTTGGTGCATAAATCTGTTTCTTTGAGCATCATACTATCAAATGATGGTAATTAATACATTAGTCTGGTTAATATTTTTGGCCACCTTAATCTACCTTAATTAGTATAATTTGTTCCAATCAAATCTGTATTCCAAGATGCGTAATCTCTATTGTAACAATTTGTATACCCAAACTGTTAGTCGTACCAAATCAAGTGCTTGTAGAACTTTCCCATAATTATTCTAATTGTAAACTTGACAACCTGCCAGCAACTGTTTGAACCTGCTGGCCTCTTCAGGGCAAGATACACCTTCTTGGCTGTGCTCATTGTGGTGTGCACTGTATCTTAGAATATCTTTGTTTTGTTCCGGAAATCATCCACTTACTATCCTTGGTTGAACATTTATACTTCGCACTATAGTCATTGCTTGTCTGTTCCCTCTAGGATAGATCTTTAAATATTCTAACTCAAATGTATAGATGATTGTTACCATGTGTCACATTAACATCTGTATCTTTCCTCAAATGTGTGCGTATCCGTCCCCCACCCTTTTAGTATCGTTTTCCAACCCAAGAAGGAAAACTTACTTGTACAGGTATAGAGATTTATCAGTCTGCCGACTCAAGAGATAACAGGTGAAACTACACTGAGAATAATGAGTTTGATAAATGACAAAAGGGGAGCAATCGCCTTTATAAGTCAGTAAAGATATTTGAGGAATAGTGCACAGTACCTTGAGCCCAGTAATGAAGGAATATCACCATGCAAATGTATCCACTCCATTGAGGGAGTTGTTCACTAATCTATGATTAGACAAATCTTTCCCTGAATAGACAAGCAGGTCAAAACACATGCTTGCAAGTTGTTGAGGTCACAAATCGAACAATTTACAGAAGGTGCAGGTAGCATTAGATTTAGTGTAACTAAACATTTGGAAATGAGAATGGATACAAAAAAGATATTGCGTTATGTAATACGGATTTATTTGTACCGAATTAGGCTAATTAAGGAAGACTGAGATGTGAGCCCAAATACTAACCAAAGGGGCTAGGCCACAGGCATAGGTGTCCTATTTCTGGTGTTACTGCATCAAAACCCTCTAAAACAATTGATCTCCGTGCAGGAGATCTCATTGCTTGACTCATACACAGTTGTACTAGCAAAGGACATTGTACCGCTCATATGAATGTCCAATTACCACTGTATCTCTCTTGTGAATGTCCGATTCCAATTACATGTATGCTCTAAACACCATGGACTAATTTTGTTCATTGCCTTGCCAGGAGAGTGCCACAAACCACGTATATATATGTTACATGCCACTCAAGTACTTTCATGTTGTGTATCGCATCACACTATGCCATGATGAGCACTCGGAACACTGTACCGCTCATGTGAATGTTTGATTTCAACTGTATCACCCATGTGAATGTCCATTTTCAAGTGCATGTACACCTTCAACACCATGGACTCACTTTGTTCATAGTCTTGCCCTGTTATGTCCAGGTGCCACCTGTGGAGTATCTACACAACTATGATGTTATCCACTTTTTTCATTTGTGCAGGGCACACACCGGTCCCCTACAGACAAGGTGGCCTTCTCACTTGCCTGTCTCCCTACACAACACTGTGTGTGGAGAACGCTGGGGCGGCACATGCATGCTACCCACTCACAGTGCTCCCCCCAAATCTAGGATGGCTTGTTCCCATACTCACTACATGCCATCAGGCACCAGTATGGGTATGCCCACCCTTGAAGCGCCTAAAATGGACACGCGTATAAATAGACTCGCTGCCATGACAACGTCCTTCTCCTGCCAACGCAGAGACTTTCACCGAGCGCCGGACGCTCCCGCCGGGTAGCACACGTCTGCAAAACCAGATAGGGTAAGCTGCGCACAAACACCTTGCAGGCTACCACACGGCACATATTTTCACTCGCAAGCATTTGCATTCCATCTCTCCGCCTCTGCAGAACGTAATGTTTTCACTCATGTATTTCGCAGGCTACCATACGGCACGGTTTCTCACTTGCAAGCACTTGCATTCCATCTCTCTGCCTCTGCAGAACGTAATGTTTTCACTCATGTATTTCAATACCCAGCTCCCATTCAGTCACGCTGCCACGCAGAGGTTACCGACGGGCCATGCTATTACTCTGCAATTCTGCTCGCTCACTAATGCGAGCCAGACACGAGGTTCTCTCCCTCGTGTCTCTTCAAGCATTATCATACCTCAGACCTATGTCACTCACAAGGCCTTATCACCCAGCCTGAATTCAATTCACGATGACACGTTTAATCCGCCACTTCGTTTCAGGACTGTTGACTCCATAATTGTGCATGGCCGTCCACTGCACGCATTCGCAGTCCTTCGTTGCACCACTTTACCAGCGCAACACAACGCCTGCACCTATCGTGTTCATAGGGATTTGCACCACGCTTAGTCCCTTTCACTCTGTTGTTTCCCAACAGAGACATCCCCTATGATTCCACACAGAGCCATTCTGTATTCGATACACCTATCCTGTTAGGACAGTCAATCGCCTACAGGACTTTATAGGTAAGAATCTACACCTATTTTCTCTTTGGCACCATTTGGCCATTTCAGAAACCGTGCTTACCATTCCTTGCATATTTTTTGACAGGAATGATAATGACTACGACCACTTATCTCGGTGCACGCCGACATTTAGATGTTGTGAGCCACTGTGCTCCCCGGATCCGGGAAGCACCGGTTTCCTTCTTCTCAATATATTCAATTACATCTTTTTTACTAGACCATTACAGAACCACTATCTCCTGACACACTCTCTGTCTGTTTACCCCAACAGGCCACATAGGATACTTCCTTCTTAAAGAATCCCTCGTCCTGATGAAGGCGTACTCCACCATAGCTCAACAAGCTAATTTTGAAGATGGCCGAAACACTGTTGTGTTGACTTGTTTGTTTATGCTGTCTCAACTATAGATTGTTCCTACGCCATTGCGCTAACCACCGGATTAAGTACTTCACTAAATTCTCCAGTTTCCTTCCCAAGGAATCCTGAGAGAATGCACAATCCTAAGTAACCATGTCAAATATTCGGGGCGTGGCTTTGTGGCCGATGTAGTGAGATGTGCTGCTGAGGAGCTCCGGAGCAATCCTAACGAAATCCGATAAAAACTAGCATAAATTGGTTCCAGAAGACCGCCAAAGTCTCTCCATAGAGACCGGAACACCTGTTGCCCACCCGGCGAAGCCCCCGGAGGAAACTGGGCGGTGGAAAAGAAGATAGACCGCCGGAGGGGAAATGGTGGACGCGCGAGCTGTGGGAGGGCCCAGGCCACGTATTACAGAATGAACCGGTGAATCTACACAATCTACACGATCTATACGATCGGCGAGAGGGACACATCCCGCGCATAACACAGAAGTCAATCCTGAGTCAAAACCACGACGTGGAGATCGGCGCGACCGGTGGAAGTGGGATGCAGAAGCGGGAAGGCCCCTGACACAGTGAGGCGACATACGCAGCAGGCACGGGAAAGGCCTGAGCCCGAAGCGACGCCCGACAGGAGACATCCGACGGCAAAAAGCACCGGGAGCAACGAGGGCCTAACATATATACCCGCCGGAAGAGAGTAATAATCCTAATATAAGGAGAGACCCGTAAACACCGGGGAGCAGGGTGGCGGAAGAAGCAGGGGCTACGGCACATGGAGCACAGCCAAGACTGGTACCGGCGACGCAGGCAGAGGACGGCTCCCCCGCGATGCCGAACAAGAAAGCAGAGGGGAAAACCAAGCAAGCAAGCATGGAGACTTTTACGAAGGCGTCCGGACACAAACTGTCGCCGTCAGCGGACAAGGCAGCAGCCGCGGATGACACCTCGCGCCCAGCGGAAGCCGCTAACGAAGGCACGGTACTGGAAGCAATCGCCTCCATGAAAGCATCGCTCGAAAACAAAATGGAAACAGCAATTGGGGCCCTGAAAGCATCTCTAGAAAATAAACTGGATACAGTAATGGTAGATGTGGGCCTTCTCTGCCAGGACGCGAGGAACCTAACAGAGAGAGTGACGGTGACGTAACAGCGGGTGCAGCAAAATACGGCAGGGTTTGCGGTAACGCAGACACATATGTTGGAGGTACTACAGAGAATTAAGGTTCTGGAAAGGAGAGCGGAAAACGCAGAGGGGAGAGCGCGGAGGAACAACATCCGCATAATTGGAATTCCGGAAGGTGAGGAGGGCAAAGACCCCACTGAGTACGTCGAAAACATGCTCCTCCAGGAGGTCGGAGTAGGTGTACTATCCCAGGGCTTTGTGGTAGAAAGGGCACACAGATCCCTGACCGGAAGACCCCAGCTGGGTGCCCCCCCGAGAGCGATGATTGCTAGGATCATGAACTACAACGACAGGGAGAAAATACTAGCGTTCTCAAGGAGGGGGGGGGGTAAATCATCAAGAACTCTTCCAAGATCACAATGTATCCGGACTATATGGCCATGGTACAGAGGCAACGGGCACAGTTCGGCCCAACAAAAGAACGCCTCAGGACCGCGGGGTGAGATACATGCTCCTGTTTCCCGCTAAGCTCAAGGTGATACACCAAGGCAAAACATGTTTTTTCGACTCCACCGAAGAGGCCCACAGTTGGATGGACTCACAAGGCTTCCCTCAGCTGAGGCAGAGAAACGCTAGCAATCCTGGAAATAGACCCCGATGAGGAGTAACAAAGGCAACCTGGAACAAAGAAAATAAGCATTACGTAAGTTAAAAGAAACTAGTAGTAAGCATGGAGGAACAATCAGCCCCACTTTAGCTGTATTGGCTGAGAAAAGCGGCGCCCCCAGGAAGAATGAACTACTAGTTTGGATGTCAGTTTTAAGGCATCACGCTGCGGCGAGTCTGCCCCCCTCACAGGAGCATGACAAGAGAAGCGGCGGAGCCCGAGCAGGGGGAGGGTGGCTGGGCATTAGTTTTCCAGTTTTTGTTGAAGTTAAGGACGTTGAATGGAGTGAATGGGCAGTACAGGGCACAAACTACGGAAGGACTATTGTAAAGGACACTGAAATAATACAGACAATAAGCGACCGGAGTAACATGGGACTGGAACCATGTGACAGCAGCAGTGGCTGCATCAAGAGGCATAGATCCAGGACCAGGACACGGAGGGAGATGGGCACGAGGAGACTAAAGGGCAGGGTGCAAGGACATGGCAGTGGGATAATGAAGCCAAGCAAACAAAGAAGATCATGGGACCAGATGAACTGACGATAGCTACCTGGAATCTGAGGGGACTCGATGCGTATGTCAAGAGACTTGGGGTCTATGCCTGGCTAAACCGGATGAAAATCAAGATAGCGATGTTACATGAGACACACCTCACAAGAGACAGGCAGGCCAAGGTGGACAAGAAATGGGGAGGACAGATATACAGCGCTATATATTCAAATTACGCACGAGGTGTACTAATATGGATTGCCCCGGGGGTCCCGTTCCAGCTACTCAAGCAGGAGATCGACACAGAGGGATGGCTGGCATTGGTGCATGGCATGCTAGAAAACAAGGAGGTATGCCTGGTCAACACCTACGCACCGAATACTGATGCAACGGACTTCTTCAAAAAGCTAACGCCCAAGTTAGCTCAATATAGGGAGGCTACGTTCATCTTGGCCGGCGACTTCAACTGCACCTTGAATCCCCTCCTCGACAGATCTGATAATAAATACAAGAAGCCGGCGCCCCCAGCCAAAGAACTGCATAGGATCCTGGAGCTAGCGGACGTATGGAGGCAGGTGCATGGGGAGGGGAGGGGTTATACACACTACAGCGCACCACATGGAACATTCACACGTATAGACTATATATTCGTGGGCAGGGAATCACTACAAGATATCACGGGAATCACCATTAAAGCACGCACACTCTCTGATCATGCCCCAATAGTGGCGACATGGGCGCACGCCAATAGGAAAGCCCCTATCCCAACGTGGCGACTTCGAGCGGAGGCCTTGAGAGAGGGTGAGTTTGAGGAACACCTCCAGGAGGTGATCGATGATTATTTTGAGCAAAACGAGGGCAGTGTTGAGAGTGGCGCCGTATTATGGGACACATTCAAGGTGGTAATAAGGAGAGCGGCAATAGGCAAAACAGGAGGATTGACGGGATCGGCCATGAGGGAATTGAATGAACTCTAGAGGGTGATCGAATTGACAGAACAACGAGCGGGACTAGAGGGGGAGGAACCTGGAGAGCTGATAGAGCTGCAGACTGAATGTATGTTGCTCTCGGAAAAACTAGGAAGGCTAAAATATGGGAGGTACCTACAGCAGTTACAGGCGGAAGGGGATAAACCTAGCAGGCTCCTGGCCTAGCTTACCAGACAAGAGAATAAAAAGGATCCCACAACGGTGTTAGAAGACCACACCGGGACAACGATCAGGGACCAAGGGCACATTAACACAATGTTTGCGCGTTTCTATGAGCAACTGTACGCCCCGAATCCGGAAAAAGACCCGAAGGACATAACAGATGCACTGGTAGAAATAGGGTTGCCGAGGCTAGAGGAAGAACAGGCTCAGCTACTGGATGCACCCCTCACGGTGGAAGAAATAGAGATGGTGATCGCAGAACATCCCACTGGCAAAACCCCGGGCCCGGATGGGCTTCCGGGGGAGTTCTACAAGACGTAAAAGTGCGCCATTGCCCCAAAACTGCTTGAGCCATTCCAAGACGCATATGAGACCATGCGTCTCCCGACAAGCCTGTCGGAATCAATAATTGTCCCGATTCTCAAACCAGGGAAGCCCCCTAGGAAATGCACCTCCTATAGGCCAATATCCCTTATTAATCAGGACGCCAAAATACTAACGACAGTCCTGGCCAACCGCTTAAACAGGTAATACCCACGCTGATCCACCCGGACCAAACGGGCTATGTTCCGGGAAGGAACACGTCCTGGAACCTCCGCAGACTTCACCACGTGATAGATGAGACAAATCGACTGCAAGACAAGAGCGTAATAGTGTCTTTGGACGCTGTCAAAGCTTTCGACTCTGTGCGTTGGGAATGGCTGATGGGTGTACTCGCCCACTTTGGTATCGGGGAGGTGTACCTCCGATGGATCAGGTTACTATACAAGGAAGCCAGAGCAAGGGTGAAAACTGGGCGATTCATTTCCAAGGAGTGGAAGATACATAGGGGAACCAAGCAGGGGTGTCCGCTATCGCCAATGTTATATATCCTGGCTCTAGAGCCATTTGCGGTATTCCTTGGAGCAGAATATAGAGACACCGGACTGGACAAAGATGGGATGCTCCACCAAATCTCGCTATACGCGGATGATATGCTCCTATTCGTAAGCGAGCCAACCACTAACCTACCCTGCCTCCTAGAAGCGATCGGGGCGTACAATAGGCTTTCGGGCATAGCGATTAATAAAGAGAAGTCCCTCCTCTTCCCCTTGGCAGGTCTGAAACACGTCCCCCCACATTGTCTGCCGGACCTGGGTCTGACATGGGCGCCCCGCACCTTCAAATATTTGGGTATAGGGATACATCATGATACCGCTGATACCCATGCATCCAACACGCTTGTCGCTTGAAAACAGCGGTCAATGACTTTCTGGGGGACACTACCACTGGGAATGATGGGAAGAGCAGCCCTCCTGAAAATGGTGGTGCTGCCCCGCCTATTATACTTCCTCATGAACATCCCATACAGCATACCCAGGGCCTTTTTCACTAAACTAAATACAATAACGCGTTCATTCCTATGGGAGGAGTGAGAAATAGGATCGCAATAAGGACCCTGCAGAAGGACTACAAAGAAGGGGTATCAGACTACCGGACTTCGAGAAGTCCTATTTAGCGGGGCAGCTGCAATTTGCAGTAAAATGGCTGGGGGGAAGACGAAACAATAGACACTCGCATTTTACAACCTGCACTGAAACAGTATTACTTAAGGAAAATACTATGGCTCGATAGACCCCGGCTCAGAACCCTGCCGAACATGCTCAACATTGCAGTCGACTTATGGAAAAGAGTGTGGAAACTCCAAGGGGTAAAAGATCCGCAGTCAACGCAAATCCCTCTAGCGGGTCTCCTGGGAGGGAACACAAATACACTAGCAACATATCGAGCACACTGGGAGGCTAAAGGGGTAGCACAAATTGGAGACCTGAGAAGGGAGGGAAGGTGGGCGGACTTCCACAAAATGGTAGATGAATATGAAATACATATGGGTAAATTCATCCTATATACCGGCATGCTGAGAAACATCACGAGAAGATGGCCAGATTGGGAAGACCAGGATGAGGAAACGGCATTAAACGTATGGTATGACATTGCAGAGGGAATGCACACAACCTCCAGGTTGTATGAACAGCTACTGAAGGCCAAAGACCCACAGGAACAACACACGAGGCAGCGTTGGGAAGAGGAGTTGGGGAGGCCCCTCAGCGATCAAGAATGGACTAGGGCCCTACGATACCCAAAAAAGGTATCCAGAAATGCAAGATTTAGGCAGGCGCAGCTATATGTAACCCACAGAGCATATCTCACACCCAAGAAGATGAATAAAGTCCATAGAGGAGCCCAGAGCGGGTGCCCCCGCTGCTCGTCGGAAGAAGCAGACATGGTACACATGCTCTGGTCCTGCCCAGTGATACAAGAGTTCTGGGACGGGATCAGACTCAAGATAGCGGGAAGCGGACTTCAAATCCAGGCGGAACATCCCAAAAAGTACCTACTGGGCCTCTTCTCGAGAGGGGGTAAGCATGAATCGCATCTGGCGAAGATGAAAGATTTGATAAGTATACTGGCCAAGAGAAGGCTAGCAATGACATGAAAGTCAAAGGAGGGCCCGCGTGTGGAGGCATGGTGGTCAGACCTTCAGAAGTGGGCGCAGGCAGAGACAGTGGTGTGGACAAGAGCAGTGATAAGAGGGGAAGGTGAAACTGCGCACAAGTTGACTGCATAGAACACACTAATACAAGACCTCTTTGGCCACCCGGAGGAAGGAAACTCCGAAGATCCCTCGGAAACAGAGGATCCATAGGTGAAATAGTAAGGCCAAGCACGAAGCCCAAGAATAGAACATTATGCATACCAGACCTGGTGCTCGACCCCACGGGAGGTCCAGACTGCACTGATAAGGTCGCTGGGGAAACTATGAAACTACAATGGAAGGACAAGATCCGTAAGAAGTGCCAATAAGCCATTTATGTTAAAGTTGTTTGTATGTTATGTGTTTTGTTGTTGTTAAAAGAAAACGATAGACATTAAAAAAAAAAAACATGTCAAATATTCCTCATTTGATTACTGTAACTTAGGTACCATACCTTGTATATACTCACAGTGAATATCCTGTGTCTTACGAAAGTCATGTGTATCAATACACCTACTGCATATTAATAAACCCTTTTGCAGTATACAGATTTCGTTGTAAATTCTGTGTCCACCACTAATGAAGAGACTAGACCAGGGTATAGTGATTCTCTTGTCAGCATCAAGACCATAATGACCTTGCTCATCTGTGTTTTTTCTACTAGCAAAGGACTCCCTACAAACTTCTGCTGGAAACTACTGACATTTAATTTTAATTTTTTTATTTTTTATTTTATACGGTTTTTACAAACCTTTAAAATGTTTACATACATCAACATTCCTCATCACACTGTATTCAGGATCGTCATCGCCATCTAACTTTCCCACATTTCATCAACTTTCTAGATGGCCATGTTCAACTGATGTTCAATTGTTGCTAAAAATTGTGTCAGCGGAATTAACAGTTTTAGGTCAATACCATTAAACATATGACCCCACCATTCTTCCGCGCACAACGAAGGGTGATTGGCCCCCCATGGCCCCAAAAGCAATGTTCTGTTGTTCCGAAAACTGTTACAAAACATCACTAGATGTTTCAGCGTCTTTGGTGCTTTGGTACTAAATCTACATCTGAGGTTTATATTATTGTTACATTTCCATGTTTGTAAACGCTCTTTCGTTTTAAACAGATTTAGACGGAACAACATGAAACGTCTTCGTGCATTTGGTTCTGGGAACAACTTAATGTAACCTTGAGGCGTGTTGAAAGAACAAACTTCTAAAGGGGCACCCAACATCAGCTTTGCCATCGATCTTTCACTACAAGTTTTCTCCCAGTCCAAGCGCTACATTTTCGTTTTCTCAGCGACTGGATTTTCGTGGAGTAAATTGAGCTTAATGTCAAATTCTATCAGTAGGCTTTCACATCTGTGCATCCACAAGGCCACCAAGTTCTGACCTTGCGACGTTGCGCCTTGGAGAAGTTCAAATTGCAAGATGTTTTCTCGCACTCGAGTCTTTCGATATAAAGTCAGCAGATTCCACACAATCCTTGCATGTAGTGAAATCAGAGATAACTCATATCTGATACACAAGGTCGTCATCCCTCTGGGGAGACCCAACACCTTTGTCCAAAATTGGTTCTCCAGGGAGGACCACGGCTCGTGGGAGCAACCCAGAGCATTTTCCGCTCCGTAGATCAATGCCGGCACGACTTTTTGCTGATAAAATAACCGCACCGGCTCCAATGAGAATTTCCCAAATTTCTTTTTCATTAGCAAAGCTTGATTTGCTAACTGAGTGCATTTCCTTTTAGTGTCTATCACCCACGGGGCATCGTCAATGCAGGAGCTTAGCACCATTCCCAAATATTTGACCCTTTGTGATATCATCATTGGAATCCCACTCATATACCATTTGAGTTTTTTTGCTTTCATTGAGATTGCCCCTTTTAGGTTTTTGAATATTAAGACTTCGCTTTTCTTTGCGTTGATCAACAAGCGATTCTCGTCTACATAGGCTTGGATTGCATCTAGTTTACGTTGCAAGCCGACCATTGTTAAATCCATGATCACCAGATCATCAGCATATAAAAGCCAGCTTACATGCGTATTATTTACTTTTGGTGGATAAGAGGTCACTGCATCTAGTGAGTATCCCAAGTTCGATATATACAGACTAAATATTGCTGTGGCAAGCGGGCACCCTTGCTTAACCCCCTTGTGGGTCTTAATTGTTGTTGACAAGGACCCTGTTTGATCGAGTTGAATCTTGATAGAGGTGTCCATGTGGAGCTCCTGGATTGCCGCTACTAGCTCTTCTGGACACCCCCACCAATGCAGTTTCGACCACAGTAAATCGCGGTCAACTGTGTCAAATGCACTGGAGAAGTCAATAAAGGCCAAGTAGATAACGGTATTTGATTTCAAGGCCTCCATTTTTAACAGGTTGAGTAGTAGTAGATTTAGAGAACAACCCACCTGTTTTACAAACCCAGCCTGACGGGCATCAGCATGCGCCGTTTCAATAGCCCATGCTACCAATTTTTGTTGCAAGACAGTGGCGTAGATCTTGCCCAGGAAGTCCAAAAGTGCCACTGGTCAGTAATTTCCAGGGTTCGATCTGTCTCCTTTTTTGAATATTGGTACTATGACTGCCGATTTCCATGATTCAGGGGATATTCCCGAGTTGTTTATTCTTTTAAATAGGGTTACACAAAGCTCGGCCCAGATCTCGGGGTGTTGTTTGATATTATAGTTAGTTAACCCATCCGGACAAGGCGGTCTCGAGTTGTTCGACTTCAAGATTATAGATATAATATCCTCCTTACAGTATTCGATTGATCGAGGGGGAAACATCAGAGCGTGACCGTTGTCAGCCATCTTGTGGCCCTTGTATAGTTCCTCAAAGTGGGCGATCCAATCCTTCTCCATCACCGGACATGTTTGCAAGGCCTTTTGTGGAGCCTGCATGGTGTTGATGATCCTCCAAAAGTCTCCTGAATTTTTATTCTTCAGTGCCATCAGCATGGATTCCGCATCATTTTGGATGGTCAGATGTTCATGGGCCTTTAACCAGTTTTTATACTTCTGTTTGGCCATTCTAATGGCCTCTTTTCGGAAACACTGGTCCCTCAGAATGGCCTGGTGAATCGCTTGTCTCATCTGCCTTTTGTTGATCTGTATCTCTTGATCAAACCAATGTTTGCGTACCATGTTTGAATGTTTAAGACCAACATTTCTGCTCTTGAATTTGAGCAATAGTTGTGCATAGTCTGTTTCGGTGCTGTGCTGACAATAAGATGTTGTCAACTTAGCCACCTCATGCGTCTCCAGCCTAAGTCTAACCCTATTCGATGTGACTAGGATCGTATGTTTCCACCTTGAAGGGCCCCCTTCTGGTCTCATGATGAAGCTTGCTGTCAGCATGTTATGATCACTATTAGTTTGGATCCTAACTTTAAAGAACTTTATTCGAGTATGTAGATTTCTAGATACGAATATATAGTCAATTATTGATTTAGTCTCGGCTCGATGCCATGTAGCTATCAGTCTCAAGTTCCCAATCGTGTTCCCATTTAACATTTGCATTTCTCTGGCTTTCATTTCCTCCAACCAGGTGTGGCTCAACATCTTTGTATTGTTAGTAGTAGCATTGAAAAGATCGATGTTCAGGTCTCCACAAATCAAAATGTTTGCATGCTCCTTAAGCACAAACAGGGAATCAAGAATCTCGACAATTTGGTCTATGAATTCTTTTTTCCCTGCCCTCTGATGATTCCAGTACACATTTAAAAGAATTATCTCATCTGAATCTTCGGGGCGCCCCTTGTCATTTAGAACCGTGATTTCCTGTATAAAGGGAGAGTAATTGATCGACTCACTAATCCTGAAGCCCGAGGTCTTCTTAACTAAAGTTAATAGACCCGCCATTGGGCGTCCTTTTTCTAACTTCATAGCCGGATTGAGCGCCACTTCATAGTCACTTGCAAGGGGACTATCACTTAGCCATGTCTCTTGCAGACACGCAATAGATATTCCTTCTAACCAATTCGTATTAAAAAGGTGCATGAAACCTCGGGTGTTCCACAAGGCCATTAAACACTCTCTTGAGCCTGGAGCTTCTTGGCATTATTGTTGGATTTTTGTGTTGCGCGTTGTTGCTATCCAACTCCACTCCAGTTTGGGTTCTTGGGACTCAGTCCATTGGTATCATTGGCTGGTGTTGGTCTTGGATTTAGACCTCCACATATTGTAATTCTTATGCCTGATTTTGATGTCTCCAAGGTGCTTGCATTTTTATTATGTTTTAGCTTAGGATCTTTTTTTTCAGCTGATTTTATCTTATCACCTGTTGTTCTAGTATCGAGGCTATTGGTTTTTTCTCCAACCTCGTTGATCTCCAAACAGCGCTCTGCTGCCTTATTATGGCGTCGTAGTGTAGTGTTTTGTTGTAAACAGTTTGAGATGTCACCATTGCCTCTTTCAATTCTATCTGGGTGATTCGCACTCTGGGCTGCCAACTCATAGACTTCAAACCCCAGTGAGAATAGAGCAACATTCGCTTCCATGATTGATTTAGCTATTAACAACGAGGTCACATGGAGAATTACCTTATCGTGCCGATTTTCATTTGGAAATTCAACAATCTTAACATCACTTGACTTGATAGCACCTAGACTTGGAATCAAGTCAAATAAATGGATGATGTTAGCGCGGTTTAGAATCAGTTTATCCACAGGGTCGAGTCTCTCAATCAATAGCTTAAAGACAGGCGTTGCTCCTTTAGCTTTTATCGTTTGATCTTTGTTTCTTTCGCAAGCAATCTCGCGTGAATTAACTTTTACGTGGGATGGCTTTTCAATCCCATGGGTGTTTGAGGTCTCACCAGCTGGTTCCGTAAATCCTGGGACGTAGCCATCGTCCAAATCTACTTTACCCAGCGCCTCCATGCTGGATTCATTCATTACAGTAGAATTTAAGCCTTCTTGTTTAGAACATAATTTCAATATTCTTTCGTGCATGGTCATAAATGGTGGACTTGCCAGGGCAGTTAGATCTATTGTCAAATTCTCTGGTTCATTGACAATCCGACAGATTCTGGAGTTCTTGTCTCGAGCAGTTACTGGAGAGGCTTCTCAATCAGCCTTCCTTGACCTCTGGTTCAGCCGTGTTGGAGTCTTCGTCACCTTAAGATCCAGAGCTGCCATTAACGGATTCGATTGAGCCGAACCAAGAGGAGCTTTGGGTCCTGTGTTGATACATTGAGGTCTTTGCACACCTAGGGTGGACGAGGCCACAAAAACAGAACGCTGAGGAGCTGGAGTATCTAAACATTCGCTTAGCGGCCTCTGTAGGCCTGAAGGAACCGCCCCTAGTACGTCAGCCTCATCATAAGTGGACATATTTAATAGCTCTTCCGGAATGCTCTTTAGCATCTCTTCGTTCTCATCTGGTGATTGCTGGGAGATACCTTTTACAGGCTGTGCCACTTTTATTGCCTTCGAGCCAGCTTTCTTACAGGTTTCCATCACAATTTGCACAATTTTAATGTTCCTCAATAATTTTCTAGCTCCTGTATTTTTGCTGCTTCTCTTTGCCGGCATATTTTTGGGTTTTTTTGCAGATTTTGCAGCTTTGAGTTTTGGTTCCACCAATTTTGAACTGTTCGGAGTGCCACCAAAGATGGAGAATAAATTACATTTTTCTTCCCCATGACTGCTCGTTGGCCCATTTTTCTCCGTATGTGATGGAGCTTCCGAGGTCGATGTAGTAGGAATTTGCTCCTCAATGCCTAGCCGTTTTTTACAAGCTCTAGCTTGTTCAAAGGCTGTGTTAAAGGAAATGTCGGCTATTAGGTCACACTCATGAGCTGAACTATCTTCTTCGACCTGTGAGTTAGATAATGTACCCGTCCTAGCCGGATAAGGGTGTGTTTCCATATCTGCACTCATGGCACCCATGTGATCAGTTGTATCATCCTGTTGTATACGTTGCGCCGCTACAGGAACATGGACCACATTTGCTGTTCCACAAGACTCGCCACCTAATGGAACTCTAACCATTTGTGGCATAGGTTCTAAGGACCCTGCCATGGGTTGTTTTGTAGAACGTCCTGGATTGTTAGTGTTTTGAAATATGGCCAATGCTTCGCGGGCAACTTCTGCTAGTAATTTTTTGTCAGTTGCATCATTTCTCTTTTGCTCACATGATGTTTGAAGTGAAGTGTCTAGAGTTTTCAATACCTCAAGTACCTTTCCTGAGGACTGGCAACATAATTGCTCCACATGCGTCACTTTAGAGTTCAGTAAAGCAGTCAATGTTGTAAGATCTTTCAAAGAGTCATTCAGGTTTTCATAGAGTTTCATATAGGGGGCAAAAGAAATCGCTATTGATGAAATTATGGCAGAATGCAACTCGAAGGTTAACCCCAAATTCCTAGACTCTAACAAGTTAGCCTCGGAGGAGCGCTTCGATGATTTGTGAGTCCTATGGACTTTTCTCCTCCTTATTTTGGGAAAGGGGCGCTCAATGAATGAAGAGTTAGACAGATCACATGACCCTGATGTAATGGAACTAGGGTGCAATACAGATTGTGTACTCTGGTGTGTTGAATTCAATTGCACCTGTTTAGGATTAGTTGCTCTTTTTTGCGAATGCATCTGATTAAAAGACAAGCCATTCAGAGAGGTTGGGCTTCTACTCTCCTTTGGGTTGGTCACTGTTGATTTCCTGCGTTTACATGGAATGTTAGACCATATGTCTTTACCGGAGTCAATAAGCTGCTCATTATGCCGTTTATGAGCAGCTTTTTGAAATTGCCCGCAATGTGAGGACAAGTCCTTCCCTACAATGCTTTGGGCCTTATTCATTGAGATCAGGTTCAATAAGATATTATTTGCGACATCCAACGAGTCGCGACGTCTCTCGCATTCTTGAAAGGATTTCCCCAAAACTGAGACTCCGCCCACCTCCGAGTCCGTAGCAGCGAGGAGTCCCGACTTCCCGTGCACGGCAGCAAACACTTCACCTTCGTGAACAGCATGAACATCGCTCACCCCACGCACGCTGCCCAGCCCCTCATTGTCTGTAAATGCCAAAGGCTACCCACACACCCACTTTCACCTGGCCTGGAGGAGTCCCCCAACAAGCCTGGGGGAGCGGGACCCAGCCCCACACCCGCTCCACCGTCCTCCGTCGCCACGGCAGGGGGAATCGGGGTGGGCCCAGAAAGCGGCTCTGCGTCATGGGCGCCATCGCAGGCCTCGGCAGCCACCCGCGGCTCAGCTCCACCCCCAAACCCTGGGCCGTCACAGGGCCGCGACTGCGACACGGCCTCTCCTCCGCCAACGCCATCCCGCCAGTCGGCATCAGGGCTGTGCGCGGGCTCCTCCACCCGACCAGCAGAGCAAGCCCTGGCCGCCGCGCACAATCCTCCATCCGCCGCATAATGCGGGGCCACGCATACCAGAGACTGCGCATTTGCAAAGGGTAAGTGCTCCTTTTGTGATTCAGCTTGAGTATGGATCGCTCTAGACCCCGCTTTGAGTTGTAATAGGCATATTGAGTCAAGTGTGATCACTGATTCCGTATTATTATTGGAAGTTGCAGGGTGACTACTACTGTCAGTGCCCAAACACTGATGGATGTGCGGCAAGTTACCTCCGCTCTCACTCTCGAACACATGTTCGTCGTCCAAAGTGTTTGTATTGGTATTATTATCATCGATAGCAATGTTGACATCGTCCCACGTAGATACACATGTGAAGAAACAACTTGCTTTCCTTGTAGTAGTTTGCTTGTTTATGTTTACATCACACCCACCTGGTCTCTCGCGTCTTCTTTGAGCCCGCGTTCTGAGCACTTGCGTGCAATTATCTGCCATCCCTGCCAGCACTTGCCAAACAGCCTAACAGGCAGAAAAGTCCAGCCCTTTCTCCACAGGGCTTACGCCACAAGGGCGAAAGAGGCGGCCTTTTAAGGTCTGCTGTCCAAGATCTCTTCAAGGCACACGCACCTCAGTGTTGCACAGGAAAACACTCTCCACTCGCCACAGCCTAACAGGCAGAAAAGTCCAGCCCTTTCTCCACAGGGCTGACATTTAAGTTGATCATTCAGCCCATTAACATTAATTGTTGCCATGCCAATCTCCCTCATCACATCTGGCTTTATGATGTCCAGTCATAAGAGGTAGTCAAGTGCTGCATGGTAAAACTAAGAATCCCTCTAAATACAACCTACCAGCGTGCCTCTGAAGGTCTGTGTGCCTTGTCCCCCAAACTGTCCATGTGGCAGCAGCATTTCAGCTATCTCCCTCTTGCACATAGCGATACTGAGAAGTGCCTAATCTCACTAAGCTCACTCCACTGGTTCTGGTTTGTTGGGATCAATGCGTATTTGGAAAGCTATTAAGGAAGGGGGCTTGATAACAGACCCAAAATACCTTGGTTTGTCTCATTATCCTCCCCCTCTCTCTGATAAGAGAGAGGGGGAGGATAACGAGACTAACACGGATCTCCAGCTTGCGTTCCCATGTGCACCAGGTCCATATTCCACTTTCTTACCTTTCTCCTTGCTACCACTGCAGACAGGATAACAATTTGACGTTACAACTCAAAGGCTGGAACTGCCCGATCCATGCTTCGATCTGTTTTTTTTTACATATAATCACTACTTTAACTTCTGTTGCCTGTCTTCAGCAGCTATTCTACCGTGATTTCCCATTTCTTCTTTTGCAAGTTAGCAGTGTGGGATGCCTAGTGTTGCTTTTATTAGTGATCATAGTCCATTTCGTTCTGGTTTGCTGCGTCCTACTTTTCTGCATTGAAAATCTATTGTTTCCGGTTAACGTTTCCATTGGTGAGCTGTTCGGCAGAGCTTCTGGTGTGGTCTGTTTAGCGGTTTCCTTTTATTGTGGTATTGGAGGTCTGCTCTGGAGAGGTTTTTGTGGTTTTGGCTAGCCCGTAATTTCTCTCTGGGTGGAGCATGGAGAATAGGATGCCCATGTCATGCAATTTACTTTCTTGATGAACAAAAATGGTGCCGCGGCAAGACCGAACTATGACCGGTCATCATGGGCAAAGACTCCTGCCTGTGTTGGGTTGCCTGCGCCCTCATCAGCCAGCTCCAACACTGTGGGTGGGGGCCATACCCTCAGTGGGATGCGGGAGACACTGAGACCTGTCAGAGCCTTGCGCCTGTACGCAAGATAGAAAATCTGGGGACGGCGCCACGCTCTGAAACATCCCTCCATTCTGCCGCTCCTCCCATGACCCGGAAGTCCCTGAAACTCTTCTGTGTTTCCACAATAAAGGTCGGGCGACCAGTGAAACTGGCGTCCGATAAACATTTCAAGTGCACTCCATGCCTTTCTGTCTCCACATTCCCTTCCAGACCAAGGCTTTTCCTTCTCTCAGTTTCTGAGTAAGTTATGCACTAGATGGGGACAGTTAGGAGAACACCTGTCTAGTTCTGATAGAGAGCTCCTTCCGTTTCTATTCAAGTCCCTAAGAGCTTACCTTTGTTAACTGTTCAAACCCCTTGTTCCACCTCATGTTTCTTACTTTTATCCCAATTTGTACCATGATCCTATTAAGATAGATTCACAGCCTGTAGTTGTAAGTATATCATATAAGGGATGGGTGGATAACACACAGAGAACAGAGTTCTAAATCTTTTTCTTTTATAGGTCATTACAGTCCAACCCTGAAGGTACCGCTGCTCATTGTTGACGGTTGTGGATGGCGCCTCAGACTGAGTTCCCAATAGTGTTCTAATAGAACCTATGGAACCCCAGTTTTTGATTAGATTTGCAACATTTACACCCTGCCATGAAGAAAAGGTATAACCAATATCGGGTACTGACACATCTTTACATCAATTGTGATTTTCATACATGGGTATTCTTTTTCCTTTGTGGTAGAATTCGCCTTGCTCTTTGAAGCATTTCATCTTTTTTCCCTTTGGTGACAAGGAATGACAAGACTGATCAAGTGGTGCCATAGTGGTTGTTATAAACCTGTATTCAAAAGAAAAGATAAACTTATCTAACCCTAACTCTAATGGGGTTTCCCCACCTAAAATAAAGAAATGCAGACGCTTGCCAGGAAGTCCTTGAAATTCCAATTCAAAAGGCAGCATCCCAGTCAAAAACTCCTACGCTATCCCTGTCACTACAATAAACAAATACTAAAGTTCTGGTTCTGATTGTGACCGAGGAAACGACTCCCTTCTCCTGGTTGTCAAAGGCCCTGTGAGAAACCGGAGGATATTCTTTCAAGTAGATCCAGATAATCTCTTTTTCAGGTGGCCAACGAAGGACTGCCACTCTGAGATCCCAACCATGGGATGGACGATCGAGGGAGGATCACCTGGGTAGAGGAACTCAGGATTATGCTTGGGGGAACACCCCAAGTGAGACGCAGTATTGCACCAAGGGAGAAGACGAGGACAACGAAGTCCCTGAGGCTTTTGTAGGCTGTTTTAGATCAACCTGTCTTCCACCCAATGACTCTCCCTTACCATAATCCAACAACACCTCTGCCTATGGTAAACCCATTAGGAACACAAACCCAATTGCTGTGGAAAACTACATCTCCCAGGATCCCTGTTTTCCTGTTGCCTACCGGAGTACTTCCAGTCATTTTACTCCCCGTCCCTCTGATTATTATTTCACGAATTCCCAGTCTGCTTTAACCAAACACCATCCCCCCTATTCATTTCACAAACCTTACAATCACTGCGACAGGCTATGGACTAACACCAGAGCTGTTTACCTGACATGTCCCAACACAAAGATCAGGCAGAGTCAGGCAATTGTCGATAATTACACACACCTTACTGCCCTTGGTCTTCCCCATAGGGATAAAAGGCAGAGCACAAGAGCACACTTTGAGCGAGGCCAAACGTACGAGGAAGCAGCTATTCCAAGATGGCAGTTCAAAAGGAGGAGAAAGGCGGTGAGAGGACAATTAGGAAATTGCCCATGGCTTTTTCAACCCAGACCCGCAAAGCCTCTAAAAACGGAATAAGACTGGCAGATACAGCTGGCACATGGTGTGACAGATGTCAATGGTACACGGGGCCCTCCTGCTCTGATAGCCAAGCCAGGAAGAAGCGCTTGCTGCCGTGGTACTGACTCCAGAGGCAAGAAACGGCAACAAGTTCAGCACAGCCAGTGATTAGGGGAGAGCTGATAGTAAACCGGACTGTGTTGAGCCCAAGGTTGCAAATGGCAACAGAATATGAACAAAGAACTTGTGTGTGATTGAACATTTAAAGCCTTGTGAAAGACTAGGTGCAGAGTGGTCCGGCGCCACATGGGCACTCATTTGAAGGACTCTGGCTGGACCCCTTTGTTGAAAGTACAAGAACCAAGAGGCCTTAGGGGAGCCAGCATGAGGTGTCAAAGTGGTCATACGAGGGTCAAGCAAAACCCCTTGCACAATCGAAAGTCTTTGACATGCTGAGGAAACAAAGCAAACTGTGTTACTGGGGGCAAATGTCAACTCGACTGAGGGATGCTTAAGAATTAGGGTGACCAGTAACACCCTCGAGAACATTGTATGAATAAAAATGTGTGAAGCCTGATTAAGGGCTGAGACCCGGACTTCGGTAAGAAAAGAACCTAAGGGGTCTAATGAACTGTGGCAAGTCTGAACCTGATGGAGGGATGCCGAAAGAAAGCTAGGGGAAGGGAACCCCGCTTTTCTGATGAGATGATGGAATCGTGAACTGTGTTAGAATGGCTATGTAAACCCGACGGATGGATGCCAAGAGGCAGGCTAAGGGAAGTGAATCCTGCATTGTGATAAAGCCAGGTGAACTGTATATTTGGCAAATGTGAACCCGGCTGAGGGATGCCTGTGAATTGGGGTGAATAGTGATACACCCGTGAACATTGTGTCAACAAGAGTGAACCCGGCTGTGAATGGTTGTTTAAAAAGACATTGAGACTCTTCAATGTTACAAGTTGCTGATATTTTGAATGAAAGGCCGTAGTGAACCCGACTGAGGGGTGCCCGCGTTGCAAAAAGGATTGGAGCCCAGCTGGAGGGATCCAAAAGTGAAGAGAAATCACCCGACCTGAAGATTACTGAAAATAACTATGTTTTTGTTTATGGCACATCAGGTCCTCTGAGGCAAGAGACTTTGTGTGAAAGAGACTTGACCCCTGGAGGCCGTGATATTTTGGAAGCGAATTGTACACTTGTGCTGGAGAAGCCCAAGAGTGTGTTGTGCTCAAGAGTTCCGCCTTGTCCCGTGCTAAAAACATAGGGCAGAGAGACCCCAGCTATACCATCCTGACTTATCATTTTGAGAATTCTTCTTTCGAATGGATTGTGTCCTCCCACGTATTCCTCATATTTGACACTTGTTCTCCAGCTTCAGCTGCTTTGGAAATATAATTTGGCAGAGGGCACTGTAAGTCGATGGCGTCGAGTCGATGTCCCTCAAAGGCCTCCGTCGAGATTGTCATCGAAGGCATATATAGCACGTGCAGCGCCCGTTGGCCTCCGTTCTGTTTTTCCGAGACAGCGATGGCTTTGAGCAAAATTCAGCGCTCCTCACATCTTGTGACGTCTTTGTTCAATATCCTATCGATACCATGTCTTCTTCATCGACACTGACGACTCCAAGTTGCGGTTTCAAAATGTCGGGATTGCGGGTCAAAAATGTCCCTCACTGATCCTCACTTTATCTGTTTGTGGTTCCTCGTGGCAGACCATGACACCTCCCTGTGTTCGACATGCCAGTCCATGACTGGAAATGCCTTGAGGGAACAGAAGGGGTAGCAGAAGGTAGGCAAAATCCCTAAAAAAAAAAAAAAAAAAATCTCCTACATGATCCGTGAAACCTTCGAGTGACAAATCAAGAGGCGACTCTCCTAGGAGAAAGAAGGCCAAGCAGTCCAGGTCGACGAGTGTCTCACCCCACTCTTCTTCATCCTCGAAGAAATCTAAGAGAAGGCACCGTAGGTCGCCTTCGTCGACTTAGTCGTCGGACGCTTCCCCTGAAATAGTTGCATACTTTTACTGAGCCTTTAAAAGAAGCTGGAAAGGGAAGGTCTTGTCCTAAATCCTGCACGCCATCGAGCATGGCAAAAAGGCCAGATACACATCGTGAGCCTTCTAGGCCTTGATCAGATGCCCGCCAAACCCTCAACATCGACGCTGAAGCCTTAGACGCCAGCCGCGCCACCTTTGCCAGTTGTGCCATCGAGGCCGATGGGTCATACCGCGGTCATAAAAAAGCATTGACGACTTCTGTGGCGTCAAAGCCAAATTTGCCAAACAGTAATTCCAGAAAAAATATATGCTCCACTGCCTAAAAAAATAATTCTTTAAATCTCTGATTTTTGAAGAAGAGCGGTTGGATGATGATGAAGCTCCATTTCGCCTACAATATGTTACACTCAATGTACCAGAGAGTTTCATCTCAGAAGAGTCCAGAATGAAGGACCTTTAAGAAAATGTGCAAACTGCAAGTGGGGTAGATACCTCGGCCGAACTTGAGTTTGGGAAGCCAGAGGCTGGAGAGCATGCGGATGCATCATACAGGCAGCTCATGTCAAAGGTGGTGGAATACATGGGCTCGAGTAGGCCTCCATTACCATATGAACATGCCGACCTTACTGACATTCTTGACAAGGTCCACAAACAGATCCCATCTTGCGTTTCCATATGGCATTGCAAAAAAGAGTGGCCAGGAACTGGGAGACTCTAAAGTCAAATCCTGCAGTTGTTAATAACTTTACTAAGAAATACCGCCCTTCCAGTACAAACTGTCAAAACACCCCACTCCGGAGAGTCTGGTGGTGCTGGCAGCTACTGCTACTTCAAAACAAGTGGCGTATCCTATCATCCCTCCTGATAGGGATGACAAATGCGTAGATGGATGGGCAAGGAAGGTATTCTCTGCCAGGAGCATGGCACTAAAATCTGCCAACTCCACTTGTGCCCTCGCAAAGTTTACGTACACTCTGTGGGATTGTAGTTCCATGGCGGCAGAGCACATTCCCAAAGGGAATGAAAGAGATGGCTTCTTAGCTATTATTAGAGACGGCAAAGAGGCTACCAGCACGGTTGTGCGCAGATTTGCGTGGTTGAGAAAGTCAGGTTTTGCACCTGATGTGCAATCTAGACTTCTCAACATGCCTTTTGACGGGTCTCATCTTTTTGGCAACGAGGCTGACGAGAGCCTTGAGAAGTTGCAGACCTCGAAGGCCGCAGCCAAATCTTTAGGCGTCATTATTAGGCAGCCTCCGCCTTTTCGTCCTAGTGGGCAACCTTGGAGAGGTATATCTTTTTGCTACTACTCCTCAGTTGGAAGGGCGAGAGGAATGGCCAGTCAAAGAGGCCAGAGAAGATTAGGTAGAGGTGCAAAGCCAGCTCAAACAGCAGCCTCCTCACCATCTGCCTCTGCATCAGCCGCTGAAAAACCACTCTGAGGTCTTGAGTCACAGTTCACCAGTGGGGGCAGACTATCTCCGCATCTGGAAGAATGGCGAGACATTACTTTGGATGCTTGGGCTCTGGAAACCATAGCCCACAGTTACTGCCTTCCTTTCATAAAGAGACCTTGGAACAATCCACTGGGGAACCAGATCCACACCTTGTAGGAAATGTTAACCCTGCTAGAGAAAGGTGCTATAGAACCAGTGCATGTTGCGGAGAGGAACATGGGATTGTACTCCCCTTATTTTCTAATACCCAAGAAGGACAGAGGACTGAGACCACTCTTGGACTTAAGATACTTGAACAAGTTCCTCAGGAAGGACAAGTTCAAGATGCTCACACTTTCTCAGATCCTTCAGGCCCTCCAACTCCTGGATTAGTTGGTGTCATTGGACCTTCAGGATGCTTATTTCCATGTGCCAATCCATCTCAAGCACAGAAAATGCCTGAGGTTCACCGTTGGCAGTTCTCATTATCAATTTTGAGTTCAGCCATTCGGGCTAACCTCCGCCCAAGGGTTTTCACCAAATTGATGGTGGTGGTGGCAGCGAGTCTCTGGAGAGGAGGGATTCATGTCTACCCCTACCTAGACGATTGGCTGGTCAGGGTGCGTTCTCTTGAACAAGCCCGGGATCATCTCAATGTCACCTGCCACTTTCTTCACAGACAGGGCTTCTCCCTCAACTACAAGAAGTCCCATAAGACACCTTCTCAGAGGCTCCAGTACACAGGAGGTGTACTGTATATATCCTTGGGAAAGAGCTTGCCACCCAGGGTGAGGGCTCAAGACATTCTTCAGATGGTTTACGAAATGTCAGAATGCCCACAGTCTACCGGCCTTTGGTTTTTTGAGGTTGCTCAGCCTAATGGCATCCTACATTTTTCTGGGGCCAGAGGCCCGCCTGAGAATGAGATCCCTTTAATGGGCTTTAAGAACACAATGGTCCCAGTTCTCAGGAAAGATGTCGGATCGACTTCTGATTCCAACCAGGGTTTCACAGGATTTTCTACGGTGGGCCTGTGAGGACAATATTCTGAAGGGAGAACCCTGTTTGCAACCATGGCCAGAGATTACAGTAGTGACGGACGACTCATTCACGGGGTGTGGAGCCCATGCCAACTATCTGACAGTCAGCGGTCGTTGGTCTCCATTGGAGGCCAAACTACATATCAGTCTTTTGGAACTGAGGCAAATGGACCCGCGCTCAAGGCCTTTCTGCCCTCTGTCCACGGAAAGAATGTCCTGATAATGACGTACAACACATGGACTACCTCAACAAGAGAGGAAGTGTAGGGTCACTACCACTGTGCAGAGAAGCAATGCAGCTCTGGTACTGGGCAATTCAAGAAGGAATCTCCCTATCAGCAGTTCACCTAGCTGGGGAGGAGAACACGGCGGTGGACGCTTTTGAGCAGGCAGAGCACAGTCTCCAACGAGTGGGAGCTAGCTCAGGAAGTCCTTCAAGAGATCTTCACCCTTTGGCAACCCCTCAAGTAGATCTGTTTTGCGACCAAGGTCAACCGGAAGTGCGAAAGATATTACTCCAGGGAATTTCCTCCAAGAGGAGCTCTAGAAGACGCGTTTGTAGTGGACTGGGAGTTTCCACTCCTGCACGTGTTTCCTCCAGTCCCCGTCATTCCACATGTAATAAGGAGGTTGATAAGGTTCAGGAAACACATGATCCTAATTGGCCCTGTTTGGTCCAGGAGGATGTGGTATCCAGGCCTTCTGGACATGTCCATCTGTCCTCCGATGCGTCTTTCTCAAAGAGAGGACCTTCTGTCGCGAAACGAGGGTTGGGTTCTCCATCCAGAGCGCAAGACACTCAACCTTCACGCTTGGTTTCTGAAAGGTTGAGATATACGGATTGGCACCTCCCGGATGTAATGGAGGTGTTTCTTTCAGCCAGAAGGCCAGCAACAAAGTCTTTGTACCATTGTCGTTGGAATAAGTTCTGCAACTGGTACAAGGAAAAGAATGTAGATCCTTTTCTATGTAAAACACCAGATGTTTTATCCTATCTTCTATCCTTAGCCTTTACTATCAAAGGTTACTTGGTGCTGTTGTCCATTTTTAAGCGCTAGTCAGAGGAATGTTCCTATTTCAAAATTCCACTGGTGACACAATTTTTAAAGGGGCTCACCAATTTGTTCTCTCCATCTCCTTTCCAGGTTCCAGCTTGGGACCTAAATGTGGTTCTAAAATTCCTAATGTGTGCACCCGTTCAACGTCTGCACACATGTCCTTTAAGGTTATTAACCTTTAAAACCATTCTATTGGTAGACATCATCCCGTAGAGTGAGGGAGTTGCAGGTACTTTCATCCAAGCCACCCTTTACTATCTTCCACAAGGATCAGGTTGCTTTAAGGGTCAAACCTTCTCTTCCCAAAATCATTCCCAATTTTCATTTGGGTCAGAACATTGTTCTACATTATTTCTATCCCCCACCTCATCCTGGCAAGGAGGAGGAAACACTACATAGGTTAGACCCCCGGACAGCGTTAATCTTTTACATTTCAAACATTTCTAAGTTACGTATTGATGACCAACTCTTCATTGGATATGCAGGACATAAGCTGGGTCAGGTTGTTACTAAACAGACCTTATCCAGGTGGATAATTCTGGCTATATCAAAGTTACAGGCTGGCAGGAAAAGACCCTCCTGAAGGTTTAAGAGCCCATTCCACCAGGGGCATGGCTACATCTACAGCCCTGCAAAGGGGCGTACCAATTAGAAATAATTTGGAAGCGGCAACGTGGTCTTTCATCCACACATTCACTAAATGTTATTGCTTGGATGCTTCCCTTGGTCAGGAGGGTACTTTTAGCAAAGCAGTCCTTCACTCTGTCCATGAAAATATTTGTAGGATAATTCTACTCCCTCCTCCAAACCAAATACTGCTTTGGGAGTCTGTCAAAGATGAGGAATACATGGGAGGACACAATCCATTCGAAGAACAAGTTACCCCTGGTAACGTTCTTTCGACTGGATTATCCTCTCTGTTGTTCCTTCTCTGATTGATTCCGTCCTTTTATACTTATCCCCCTACTTCTCATCATTTGTCTCGTAATCTTTCTAATCTTTCCTATTTTTCGTGCTCTGCTCTTCATCTACTGATCAATCTATCATTATAGAATGTGCGCTCACTCTGTAATAAAACTTTTAAAAAACCCATTCAGTTCTTGACATGTTTCTCCGCTTCCACCTTCATTTTCTTTGGATTACTGAAACTTTAATGTTAACATCTAATGCTATCACTTCTTCTCTTTTTACCCCTGACTTGGCTTTTGTACACACCCTCTCCCTTCTGGTTGTTGGGGCCTGGGGATGCTGGCATTCTTTATGGTTAATATTTTATTCTTGCTCCAGCTCTTCCTTCTCTTCCTAAGTTTACTTTGTTTGAATATTCATACACTATATTTTTGAAACCTCATTCATTGGCTTATTTATTACCCTATTAGTTCCTTTTGCGAGGACCTTGATGTTCTTCTTTTGGTTCTCCTTCTTCCTCTTCTTTGGTTCTCCTAGGCGATTTTAATCTACATCTTTCTTCTAATTTTTCTGAACCTTTGCTTTGTATTTTAGACTCCTACCACCTTTCTGTTAGTTCTACTCCATCTTCTCATCTCGATCTTATTTTTTCCTCTCCACTCACAACCACTTCTGTGTCAGTGGTTCTTGTATATTCTTCTGATCATTTTCTTCTCCCATTCTCTATTCTGTATCTTTCTCAATCTCACTCGGCAGTGTCTATTTCTTCTCATTCATTCTGTTGTCGCAATCTTTGTGCTTTTAATACTCCTGTTTGTTTCTTCCTGTATTAACGTGCTTCCTTCTCACCGATTGATTGCGGCTCTCTCCACAGATGTTTTCTCCTTTTTTTTCTTCTACTCTTTCTAACTCCTTTGATATGCTCCACCTAGCTTCTCCCTTTCCACCTACTAGTAAACCATCCACACCTTCGTTTATACCACAATTTCATTCGATGCGACAATCTCGACGCCAGTTGGAGCGCTGGTGGCGTAAGTCACATTCTGACACTGATCACTTGCTCTTTCTTCTGTTCACTCTCTTTGAGTCTCTTCTCTCTGCTAAGCGTTCTTCCCATTCTCATCTTCTTAATTCCCATTCTTCGCATCCCTGTTGTTTAATTCAGACTTTGCCCCGCTTAGTCCCCCCCTCTCCTGATACTTCCCTCACTACTTCTCTCTCAGCTTCGGATTTTGCTCAGTATTTTTCCTCTTATGTCTCTCTTCTTCGTTCAGCTATAGTTCCTTCTTCACAGGCTTCCGTTTTTCCTGCTGTCTCATTCTTCCACATTTTCCTCTTTTCTCCGCTCTCTGTATCTGACACTGCACTTCTCTTGGCCAGTGCCTATTCCACTGCTGCTCCTATACCTCTGTCCCTTATACCCAAGTTCTGTCCTTTTATTTTGTCTTATCTCACCTCTCTTCTGATATTTTTGTCTCTCCTACTCTGCCTACATCGTTTAAATATTCATCTATTCTTCTATCTTAAAAAAGCCTTTGCTTGACCCTTCTCTTCCTTCTAATTTTAGATCTATATCTCTCCTCCCTTTTTCTTAGAGTGATCAATATATTCCCAGGTTGGCTTTTTATTTTTGCTAATTCTCTCCTTCCTCGTTTCCAATCTGGTTTTCATTCTTATTACTCTACAGAGATTGCTCTCCTTTCAGTTTGCGATTCCTTACTTTCAGCACATTATTCTAAACACTCTTCTTTACTTATCTTGTTAGATTTATCTGCTGCTTTTGACGCAGTTGATCATTCTTTGCTTTTGTCATAATTTTCTTCTTAGATTTTCTGTTGCTGCTCTTCGTTGGTTTCAATCTTATCTTGAAAATCATACCTGTTCTGTTTCTTGGGCTGGTAACTCTTCAGTTATTCCTTTTAAGCATGATATGCTTCAAGGCTCGGTATTGGAGGTCCTCTTCATTGGTCTCCAAATACTACTCTTCTTTCTTCTATTGTTTTTCATTTGGGTTGTCTCACCACTTTTATGCTGATGACACACAACTATTTCTATCCTTCTCCTTTCTCTTTTACTATTCATAATCCTTTAACATCTTGTCTTTTGACTATTACATTGTGGATGTCTGATCATTATGTTGTTCTTAATTCTGCTAAGACAGAGGTTCTATTTTTACCTGCTCCTATTTTCCCCCTCTGCACTCCCACTACTGGTATTTCTTTTCTCCCTATTTTATCCTCTGCCTTTCTATTTGGGTCTCTATCTTGACTCTGCTTTCCTTTTATTTTCATATTTGTTTGCAGTCACATTCTTGTTGAGCCCACTTGTATAATATATGGAAAGCTAGACTTTTTCTTACCTTTAGTGCAGTGTGAGGAGTTAGGAATGAAACTTGGACATATATTACACACGGTTTTGGCTAAAACGTTTATTAGAAGAGGTTGGGAAAAGGCCTCGCTGTCCCTGCACTAACAGAGTTTCCCTACCAAAACTCAAAACTAAGGCACTGCCAGTGTCGTTATGTCCAAACCAAAACCGTCCTGTGTCCAAAGAACTATTCTGACCCTTGCATTCTAAACAAATGAATTCTAAAGTGAAAAGGGTAATGTCTTTGGACTTGAGTGTGCTGTAAATGTTCAAAAGACATGAAATATGTATAACTTCCACAAAATAGATGTCCTTGCTCCAGAGGGTTCTTCCCCTGGATTCTTTGTCGCTTTCTTGTGTTACAAATAAGTTATTGACCTTCCCTTGGGTTAACAACAACAGTTCTCTTCATACAATTTCTCAAATGTCTTCGCTTTAAAGGAAGGTTTTCTTTCACCTTGGTCGCCCTCATTGGGGACAACAACTTTACTGTATACAAAAGGAGTTTCTATTTTCAACAACCAAAAGATCTTTGGAGGGTTTAATCACAGAGGGTAGCTGGCTTCCCACATTCTCAGGTTATCATTCTTCCTTTCTTGTGTAATGCGGCCTCTGAATAGTGCTGATGTCCCCGTCTCAAGACTTCCTTTCACTGTTCTTCACCTACCACCACAGGCAATTTACAGAACTGTTTGGTCTTTTTTAACTTTCATGCAGTTACTATAACTGTCATATTTTTCTGTCAGGTTTTGGGTTCCTCAGTTTTTTAAACCAACACATCCTGCTGAATGTATTTTGTATATTATTCTCTTGTCCACTTCCAATTGCCTGGTGTATTTCCCTACCATGATTTTCTTGGCACAGTGTGGTCGGGATAAGTGGTATACTCTGCTACTCTGCTGCCAGGATTTATTTTCCCAAGTCCCTTAAACCAACACAGCCTGCAGGTTATTTCTTGTATCTTATTGACTTCCAACTTGCCTGCTGTATTTCCCTACCAGGACTTCCTTTACACATTTGCAAGTACCTGGTACACTCTCCTGGCAGGGCTTTTTGAAAACACACACTTGTAGTTGCCTGGTGTACTCTCCTTCCAGGGCTTTCTGTAATCTTTTACGTGGAACTGCCTGGTATACTTTCTTGCCAGGGCTTCACTGAAATGCACAAACTTATAGCTGCCTGGTCTACTCTTCTGCCAGGGCTTTTCATGTGTGAGCTCCTGTTCACTCTTCCACCGGTGATGGGTCTGCATCTTGGCCTACTTGGCTAATATACTTGGTTTCTTATATATAGGCTCTTTAGTGTCTCTTTCATATGCTTGAACATACATTGGCAAACTTGAAAGTCTCTCCCCTTAGAAAACTGCTCTTTCAATCTTTCTCCGGTTTCGTAAACCGTTCCCTTTCTCTCTCTTCATCACTATTTGCAATTATTTCTGTTTTGGCTTAGCCGACGATACGCCCCGGTGTTCCCTCTGTCCCTTTGTGGACTCACCGGCATTTGATGGCGTTTGTCGTTGCTTCTGCGTTCTGCCCTTGACTGCCTCCTGCTGCTTTCTGCTTCGCAACAGTTTCTCCAGCAGTTCTTGCTCGCAGCAGAAGTGATTATGGTGAGAAAAGCGCCATTCGCCGATGCCAGCGAATGCCCATAAGCCCTCTGCTGGCCTCTGGCATTCTCGCTGCATGTCACCTGCTTCCAGCAGGCTTATCCCTTCAGGATCTTGAGCCGGTTGGCTCCACAGCCTTCCTTTTGCACAGAGAGTAGCAACCTGCTCCTGCCAGCAGCCTCCTTGTGTTTCTTGCTTCAGTGATTTAAATGTCCGGGCACAGGTGTGCGCGCTTGCTGCCACTAGAGCGCTGCCTGTGCTTGTGGATTCCTGTGCTCTGCATTATTCCACTCCTCCTCTTCGTCCCAGTATTGTGGGGATTGCAGGAATAGGAGTCCCTTGGTGAATATAGTGTATGAATGTTTGCAATGGGTTTTAGAGGCACACTTGGTTTGGAAGAAGAGTATGTGGGATTGGGAACAGTGTCTTTCACAATTTTCCAAGGCTGGTTAGGTTCTGAGTGTTGACCTTTGGAATGTAACAGATTTTTACTATTCTCCATGGGTGGAAGAGGGGAATTAGTACAATAGGCTATTAAGGTATGGAGAGTCGGAGATGTATCTTAAGAAAGCAAGGAGGGAATACCATGTCTCAGCCGATGATATCACCACCATATCCAGGAGGTTGTGATCATCCCTCATATTTTCACACCCAGGGTCTGGATCAGGTACCGACTGCCGTCCCCTAGCCACATGGGAGGCGGTCACTGCCGGGAAAGAAGTGATGATACCATCAAATTCATCACCTCAGCGAAGCTGCTTATTTCTTCTCTTGTTTTTTCTTCACTTTTTAACTGTTCTTCTGTTCTCTTTCATCTTCCTGCTTCTCATCTTGCACCTCTTAACTCTTCTGCTAGTCTGCTTTGTTCCCTTGCGCCTCGTGACTCAATTTCTTCTGCAAGGTCTTCCTTGGGCTGTCTTTCTTTTCATTCTCGTCTTAAATTTCTTTGTCTGGTTTTCAAAGCTCTGTATAGTCTTTCTCCTCCTTATCTTTCTGCTCTTTTTTCTTTTTATTCTCGTTCTCTGGACTCTCAATCTTTTTCTTTTTTTTCCCCAACACTTTATTAATTGTACAAAATAACAATAACCAACACGTAACTAATACAAGCATTCCTGTAATATCAGAATTACAATTCCTTTCTGAACAATCAATGAATACACTAACACAACTTAAGAATCATGATACAGGCTTGTACTATAATAACTGTAATATGGCACAATCCCCACTAACATATATTGTCTTTCAACATTGTCATGCCCCATGCTCCCTCAGTTTTTCCCTGTTCCAGATGTACTAGAACCTGGCGGTTGCCATGGAGACTGGCAACGCCAGCCTCAGCGAAGGCCCCGGACCACAAGTCCTGGCCTCCTTAGCACCCGCTGATGCGCATGTAACTCTGCCGTTATGCGTTCCACGCCTCACCCGGAAGCACAGTTTTTTAGGGGCACTCATACTGCAGTTCGGTGCTCCTAAACCGTATTACGCTTCGGCGTTGCTGCGCTTCTTGTTTTTGTTCATTCGTTTTCCTGACTCTGACCCGGCTACTCTTCCACGGTTCTACTACCTCCCTTCTGTTCTCTGATGCGGGCTACACTTGAAACGGTACTGCCTTGGCTTTCCCCTAGTTCATGTCTGTTTGCTTCCAACCCTATTTATCACGGCCACGATCCCCATTCGGGCGGCTTTGTCCAACCCTTGGGAGCGCTACTATTACATTGTTCAATTTTCCCCCTCAAACCCAGGGCACTTTGTTGAATCCGTGAGGGGATACCGTTCTTGTTGTGCCTCCACCTTGACAGCCACCCACCTCACACTCTGGGACACTTTGCTGAATTTGTCAAGGTGCTCTTTCTTTTTGTGCCTCCACCTCGACAACCACTCCCCTCACTCTGGGACGCTTTGCGGCTTCAGTGAGGGACTTCCTTTGCTTCGGATTCACATTTTGTCCCTTGGACGCTCTGCTGATTTTCCACTGGGTTGTTCTCCTCCCTGCTCCGACCCGGATTCTACGTTCAACAGGATACACATCCTTGTACTTACTCTGTGACTTATTCCTCCCCAGCTGTGCCCTCGTTCCGTCCGGGTCAGGGGTTCCCCCTTCATTCAAGACTTCCTCATTCCTCCTTGTGTCTGCCTTGTGATTTGGCCATGGATTATTCTGCATCTACAGCCAGGTGTCGAGCTGCAAGTAGGCTTGCCCCCATCTAGCAGGACAGCAGGTAAGACTGAGGGTTTCTTGGGGGCCTCTGGGTGACAAGAGGAAAGGTACAATGAAACCAAACTTACTGTGCATACTTACTTACTGTTTTTTTCCCCTTTTAGCTCTGCTGTGTTCACCTGCCTTTTTGCCTGAGCCACTGGCCTGACAGGTTTTTATACCCTGCAGGCCGCGCTCTCAGGAGAAAAGTCTTCCCATCATCGGCAGAAGGAGGCCCTGTTGCCCTTAGGGTCTGGAGGTGGGTCCTCACAGTGTAACAGACATAACACCCACAGACCACATCGAACGGCGACACAACATTGAAATAAAAGAGAAAAGAAAAATGTAAAGAAATTAACAAAAAATAAATGTACACACCCTCTCACCGACCAGAATTCCTTCACTAATCTACTTCACACGCAAGTGATTAAATATCTACCCACCATAGAGGCTGTTAAAAGGTGACCAGAGTTCTAAGTAATCATCCTCTTTATTTCGTTTTTGAAACAAGATCTTTTCACAATCAGATAACACTTGCACATCACTCACCCAACTCTCCACTCACGTTTTCCTCCTTGTTTTCCACAATTTTGAAATTTGTTTTGCAGCCACTGCTGGCACTTTGTGAATCCATTGACTATACTGTCTAGCAATCTTACACCGTCCTCTATTGGCTAGTAGAAGGACTTGCAAAGGCATCCTAGGAAAGGTCCATTCCTTCACCCTAGAACAATCTCACAACATATGCATAAGAGTAACCCTCTCCTTACCACAAACCCAGAAGACAGCATTTTCAATCAAGCCCGAACCATGCATTTGCACCCGAGTCCAGTACAGAGGTCCCAAAACTCTCTGATGTGCAAGTCTCAAATTCAGATCTAACTTACTTCTAAAACCTACTCTGACTATCTGCCTCCATTCCTTATCAAAACTTCACAACCCAGGTCCTCTTCCTACATCCCCTTCAATTATTTCCAGGAATCATAAATGAGTGGATCCACAGGCATTAGCTTAACATTTGTGGATACCATATATGGTGACGGAGCTAATATAGCACACCTTGCCAGTTCATCCTGTATTGGTATAGATAACATGCCTAGTCTCTATAAGAAAAGTGCCTCGAGTCCAACTCTCTCTATATTACTGAGACCATATAGCCGTTGCAGTTCCTCAAAAGGTACCATTCGTCCATCCCGCAGCACATACCTATCTCAAGTGTTCCCCTCAAAACCCTACTATGCCAATACAATGTCCTGTTAGCAATTTGAAGACCAGGATTATGCCAGAGGGAGGCGGTATTTCCCATCTGTACCTTTCACAGATGGGAAATATAACTATTTGCATATCAGTCTTTGTCCCGCCCACATGGGCAGTCCAGCACCAAAATGCTATGGCAATTCCTCTCTGAACAAGAGTACCAACAGCAACCCCATACTCGTGTTTCAGCCTTGTTGGGCCTCATCATGTTCTTTCTGGAGAGGCGCGCATACTACCTTTTTTTGAAATATTTGCAAGGAACTTGGGGTTGGTCACCCTGAGTTACCAGGGAGCAACCAGACGTGGACTCCCTGCTCACTGTGCTCAGAGAGTCACCGCTTCACCTCACTGATGAGACCCAACAAGGCTGAAACACGTGTATGGGGTTGCTGTTGGTACTCTTGTTCAGAGAGGAATTGCCATAGCATTTCGGTGCTGGATTGCCCATGTGGGCGGGACAAAGACTGATATGCAAATGCATATTTCCCATCTGTGAAAGGTACAGTGAGCAAAAAGCGTGTACTGCAAACTCTCATCTCGCAACAGGTTATCATGCCATGTTCTTTCTGGAGAGGAGCGCCTGCTACCTTTTTTGAACTAAATGCTGACACAGAACTATATTTGTTGGAACATGCAGTTCCTTTTTTTCCACAACAAGACTCATGTTTTCCCTCACTCCACTCAGAAGTATTTACGTATGAACTGTGACGAATCATTAAATGTCACTTTTTCACTTTTCCTCGAGGGGGGGGGACCCCTTCCCAAGAGGCCAGGGAGGTGAGGACGCTACCTGATATTCCTCCTGGGGGCGGTATAATAAGGGAGGATCTCATGGAGAGAGATCCCCTTCCCTATCTCCCTTCCCCGGGAGATGGACGACCATCGAGGGTGCCCTAATAAGAACATCACACCCCCAAACACTCTAGCCTCTTCCTCCAATGATAATCTCTTCGTAGAGACTAGGCCTATGTGTTGTTGTCAAGTAGACTACCTCAAGGTCCTGGAAAGTACTGGGATAAGGAAGAACATCAGGAAGATAGCTAATCCAAGTACTGGGACGAGGCGGTACACAGGAGCAATGAAGAACACTAATACGAAGGAATTGCAATGGTACAGACATCCGCAGATGCGTGGTCCCACTTAAGCAAATAAATACAAAAGGACTGTCTGAAAGAGAGACACAGCCAACCATAAGATAGACCATGAAGCCTGGGAAGCACGAAGACCTGCTCCCGGAGTCAAGAGGACAATGGGATTATTTCACCCGGCAGCATCCAGACTGTCACTGGAGGCTGACAGACGGTGATGCGAATGTAAGAAGCAGCATCTACACCATCACTCCAAGGGCCGGGCTTGAGGTCTGCAAGGCAAAGGAACTTAGATGAGGAGAAGCCCTCGCAACACTCAGAACAGGAGACGGACCCCAGGAAGCATCGGCCACGCATCCCGGGTGCAGAAAAGGTAACCGGAGAGGCACGGGGACCGGTAGGGGCCAAAATATGTGGAAGGCACAAACCAATACCGAGATTATGAGCAGGCCTATCTCCCTCATGTTACTTGGAAAGCAAGGCAGCCAAGGCGAGGTAAAGAGGGTGGGGGAAGAGAAACCAGGGTTGAGGACCCCACACAAGAGCATGATACGAGTCATCTTCCTCATGGTAGTACTTGGCAGGGAAGTGAACCAAGTGGCTAAGCCAAAGAAGAAGGGAAGTAAGGGTCAAGGACCCAAACCAAGAGCACAATACAAGTCACCTTCCTCATGGTAGTAGTTGGCAGGTAAGTGGAACAAGTGGACAAAACCAAAGTAGAAGAAGAGAGAAACAAGGGTTGCAGACCGTTACAACACTCAGAGATGGGTGCTGTAAGTATGAAATCTGATGAGAAGACCAGGGGAAGGGAGTCAGTCCCCCTTGTTATACAAGAGATTGTATCATAACTACCAGGAGAATTCACCTGCTAACGTGGACCGTGAGGAAGGTCCAACAAGCCTGAGACTTAGACGGAACGCCAGGAGAAGGGAGGCATTCTCCTGACCCAACAAGGGAACATTGTGTATTTTTTTTTAAAACTTTGTGACATGGAGAAGGGAATCGTTCCACCAGGCCTATTTGGAACTTTATTTTGAAACTTTGTGATCTCGGGAAGGGAGTTATTCTGCCAGGTTGGTTAAGACTAAACGCCAGGAGAAGAAAGTCATTCTCCTGGCCCAAACAATAAGACATTGTGTGGAACTTATAACCCAGGGGAAGGGAGGCATTTCTTGGGATTAGCATAGTGCTTCTTTATTAGTTTATAGTGTAAGGACCAGAAGAAGGGTTTTCTTGACACAGGGCGGTGGACACTTTTACTTTAACAGACATACTGACTGTCACCTTAGATCTTTAGTTGTGACAAGGAACCCCTCTTAGAAATAGGGAAAGATAGGTTTTCTCTTACTTTATTTTTTACTAATAAAAGTATTTAACCTCAAATATGCCACCTTTGTGTCGGAGTCCTTCTTCTTTCTGCACCCTTACACAAGTTATGGTTTGTCCTCAAGATATGTTTTGAATTGATGTATTCGTTGGTTCTGTATAACAGGAAAAAGGATAAATAGACCACAACAAAATTACCCTGTGGTGCGCTATAATAGTTGATGATAATCATGCATAGTGAGTACCATGAGAAAATACCAAAGTGGTTTTACTGCACATTTGCTTGTGATAAACCATTCTTGAGGCTGACTAGTGTTCACTGTGGAAGAAAGACTAAAACATTGTTACACAAGCTCTGCTGCCTCAAAATGGTGATCATTGATTAGAAACAGTAAATAGTCAAAACACATCAAAATGGTGGCCATGCATTATAAATGGTAAATGGAGGCATCCCTTCTTTAGAAGGACGACTAGCACATGCACAGATACACTTATGCAATTCTTGGGGACTGCATGCAAAGCCAGCACACTTCTCGATCAATCATTTGGCACCCAACTAATCAAGAGTTTTTGCCACATTTAAACATTCCGGGCTTCTTCCAGGCAAGCACACAGGATCCATATACTGCATATACCCGGACACCCTTTCATACATCTGGCCAGACCATGTTGTTGCCCTGAGCTATCCAACTGAAGTCCCCGGTACTTGGAAAGGACAGTATCATATCATATAGTTGGCACACCTTTGTTTCAATGCTTACCAAGTGAACACTGCCTTGTTGTTGAGTCTCATTGATCACCAGAAAGTGAGTTAATAAATGGAACAGAGTGGAGACACCTCTGTGAGCAAAGAGACCAGAGAGTAACTTTGGGGCAGCAGGGAAACTTACATTGAGTTGCATTGCCACTGAGGCCCTAGATGAGGACACACTGGGAAACAACACGAAATGATTGAACCATGAGGAGGGGTGGGGGGAGAAATGTTGGGCATTAGTGTGAGTCTCAGTTTAGGACTCTCATCCAAATTGAGATGTAGTCCATGGCATATGTACTAGCTATTTTGTATTTCCATTTATTTGAAGAACCTGACTGTCCCTTTTTTTATAAAAATGTCTTATATTTGCCTATTTACATAAGATACAATTTTCCCCAGAAGGGTGCCTGCACAATAGCACAAAGATGGGCACAAGTGATGAACCAGTTTTATGGTGTGAATAAAGTGGGACACTGACCAGAGACAAAAAAAACTAAATATAAGAAACAAGTTACTTACAAGGGCAACATTAACTTGGGGACGGGGGCTGGGATGATTTGGTTAGACGAGAGGGCAGGGGAGCTCCTCTTTGATAAATAAAGCTGAAGCCAAGCTTTGCAGCGTTTCACAGTTGGGCTGGCTTTGTTTGCCATGGGTCAGCAGGTTCCAATGGTGCGGGCAAGTAGGGAGAAAAAGCAAAAGTGAGAGGAGGCAGATAAGGGGGAAACTGTGAAGATGAGTGCAGATGAGGAGCGCTGGTGGAATAAGATGGTGAGTATACAGAGACACAGTCATACTTGTACTGAGGAGTTGATTGTGGTGTAGACTAGGAAAAGGAACTTTAAAAGGGAGCAGTTGTGCATGGAGAATCAACCAGCATGGTATTTCTAGGTAGAAGTGGGGGGAGGATCTGGATAGGTTGTAGAGAGTTGGGTAACAATGTTAACAACTATTTAGACGAAGGTCTTTTTTTTCATGTGCACAAGGATTTAGTTTAGAGATTTTGTAGTTTGGTGAATAAGAAATGGATGACATTTCTGATCGCAAAGGTTAATGCAAGCAGCATAGGTGGTAGTAGTGATGAATAGTTTGAATCAGTGGTGTATGGACAAGATTGCAAGTCTTAGATGGGGAACAAGTTCAGGCAGAAAGAGGAAAGGGGAGGAAAGGGATGCCATTGAAAGCCGATAGAAAGATGACTTCCTATTTTGAAGAGTTCAGCATAAGGCAGCAGAGAGCTATTCACTGACCGATTGCAGCGAGACAGTTGGTAATCCATTCTGAGGCTGGGGTAAAGGAGGGAAATGAGAAAAAGATTTGAGTGCCGTTACCAAAGAGGTAAAAGTGAAAGCCAAAGGATGAGAAGTCATTTCAGGGCAGAGCGCCAAGGACTGACCCTTGGGGGACACCTACATGGATTAGGGTGGTGTTAGAAGTTTGCAAGTTCCAGGGGATTTTAAAGGAGCGATCTTCCAGGTTGGAGGCAATCTAAGCAAGAGCAGAATTGCGAAACCTAAGGTCCTGGGCAGGTGTGAAGGAGAGAGGAGTGATCAACGGTGTTAAAAGCATCAGGGATCTAAAAGGAGCAGTATAGAAGAGAGTTTAACTTGTTGATTATCAGAGAGAAAGTTGATGAATTGCATAAGAGCATACACTGTGGAGTGTTTACTATGGAAGCCAGATTGAAGTGGTTACTTGGCGATCTGGTTGCAGAACACCTGCTCAAGGATCTTTTGAAAAATGAGGAGGGGAGGAAACGGAGAGGTAGTTTGCTGGGCTATTTGCATCAGCAGAGGGTTTCTTCAAAAGGGTATCACAGCTGCAGATTTGAAGGAGGCTGGGACGAGTTCAGTGGAGAGACACAGAATTCAGGCTAAGTGATCGAAACTAAGTCTTTGACCAGTCATTTGTTTTGGGATCTTACAAGTGCGCCTCAATAAACTATAGTCTTAATCAAAGTAATATCAACTTTTTCCATCTGATCAGCATAAAACTTTTTTTTTGGGCTAAATAACCATTTAGTGCTTCCTTGCATATAAGAATAAACACCTAAACATTTAGTTGCATCTAGATTCAGCACTTTCTCATCTTACAATATTTCAATAATGACTTATAACACAAACTTGACAATGGCTTCTTAACACTGGCTAACAATTTGCTGCTCTGGTGCTTCTTCAGAGCCATGTTTTAATCACCAAATGCTCATATGTCTTAAGACCATACATTTATCTGAATATAATCTTCAATCATGTGCCATGAAAAAATCATGTGATTGTATTGAGTGAGGTCAAAGTTAAACCAATTTGTGACAGAAGGCTTAAAGAGAAGGGGAGAAATGCGAGTACAAGAGGAATGGAGTGATGTCGAGGTTCATGATGGAGGATGGAAGAAATAAGCAAGAGAAGATAGTGAATGGAAGGGTGCAACCCAAGAGACTGAGGGTAGGGGGGTGAGTGTAAAGGAAAGGGTGGCAAAGGCTAACTGGGAAGGAGCAGGTGTAAGTTCTAGGTTGGGCCATAATGAAGCTGTAGATAACTAAAAGACGTGTAACAGGTCAAAAACTGGGATGCTCTTTTTTGTTCTTAGAGGTAACCGCAGTTCCACAGTGAATGGAGAGTTGCTGGGCCGTAAAATTCATATGTGTGGAAGCTGGAGTCAAAGGTTGAGGACAGCCAAGACCTGGCATGAGCAGTGGCTCTGGCCCTAGGCCCTTTTGTTTTTTTAGGCCCAAACGGGGAATTGCCCTTTACTCGTTTTATCCATTTACAGAGTCTGGTGGTGGGCTCCCAGTAAAGACTCAGCGCGGGAGGCAGTGTGTCACATGACCCTCTAGGAGCCAATCCGAGTGCACAGCATGGTTTTTAGACTTCTAGGAAGGATGCAGGCAGGGATCTGTTTTTTTGTTGACCCAGGAAGCTTCGCTTTTGAGGCAGGACCCACACGTGGTGCACAAGATCCCCGGGGAATGCAGGATATGGCAAAAAGACTGCCACAGAGCATGTTAAGTGCCTAGTCTACTTGGGCCTACACTCATTTGAACAGATGCACTACTTCGAATGGATTTTGTCCCCCCACGTATTCCACATCTTTGATATCTCCTTCCAGCATCCGCTCTCGAGCATGATGTCACAGACTGTATATATACCGCGCACTGCGCCCGTTACTTCAGTTTCGTTTTTCTAATGCACAGTTCGCTTCAGATTGGTTCAATGAGGTCCTATCGACGGTTGTTTTTTCGAAATGTCGACTCCTAAGACTGGCTTTAAGAAGTTTGCAGATTGTGTGGCCAACCTGTCCATCACAGACCCACACTGTCTTTGTCTCTGGTGTCGTGGTATCGAGCACAAGACGGAAGACTGCGGTTCATCTCAGTCAATGACAGGGAAGATACTAAAAGGGAGGAAGGGGGAACTCGCTATGGGGAGGCCCTAATCAAAATCCCCATCAACGACTCCTTCGAAGAGATCATCTTCAGATAAAAGGAGCTCGAGGGGTGGATTGCCGCTGCAAAATCGCTCCAAGAAGCACTCACGGTCTAGAAGTGGTTTGCACCACTCGCCGTCCTCGGTTTCTCGAAAGAAGGCCAAGAAAAGGCATCATAGGTCCAGCACTACGTCTTTTAACTCCTCTCCCGAACGCAAAGTCACTTGCCCAGGGAAGTCAGCCTGTAAGGTCCATTGGGTGGATTTTCGCCTCCAGATGTTAAGATATTTGCGAAGGCCGGAGAAGGCCCATGACCTCATTGCGCCTCGTAAGGCTGAGGCAGTATCTGTCAAGATTTCAACTTGCACGCCCTCGAGCCCGGGCTCTAAGCCTTCAACCCCTCGAGTACACTCGAAGCCTCGAGACAAACAAAGGTCTAGACCTCATTCCTCTGTTATTCCATCGAGTCCCGGGTCAGGTACTTCCAATTTGCTGACGGAGCCAGTGAAGATGTTTAAACCTCTTCCAAATAAATACTTTTTAAAGTCAATTTCTTCAATTTTTGAGGAGGAAGTGCCTTCATACCAAGACACCCCTCCTTTTGGGCTTCAGTTTGGGTCACCAAACGTTCCTGAGAAAATTCTAGGATGGAACACTTGATAGACTTTTTGAGAGATTCAGGTGGCCTCTCCTGAGGTGGAGTTAACTACATCAGAAACTTCTGATCAAGCAAAGGCCTCTTTCAGGTTACTTGTGAATACGCTTACAGAGTATCTGGGAAGGGGAAAGCCTGCCACAGAATGACCTTGCCAATATTTTAGATAACGGTCCTCAAAAGGATCCTATTTTGCCATTACATACGGCTCCAAAGTGTAGAGTAATAGCCAATTGGGAAGCCCCAAATACCAACCCTGCAGATTTCAACTATTATCGTAGTCAAGTCATTTACATCACATTTCCTTGAATGGCGGGTTAGGAGGAAGGAGAAAAGGAGAATTTAATTAAAATCATCGTAAGAATTGACTAGTAAGAAGCTAAAAGTGGACATGTTCAGAGTCATATCCCGATTGCATATCTGCAAATAATGTGTTCAAATACTATGTTGGGAACTCATTAGAGTGCAGTCTCGAACCTTTTTGAGGATACAAGTAAACAAAATTATAGTCCTAGTAATGGACAAAAACTTTGATTGTACTTGGGTTGTGAATTTTGCATTAGAACTTCTTATTATCATTTACGGATGTTATATTTAGTGCCTCGAAGAACTGTACCAAATCAATGCTCAGAGAGGAGTTGGTGGCATTGAACACAGCTGACCAAAATTGTTCTTTGATAAAGAGTTCCTATGCCTAAAGTGTTTGTATACATACTGTTTCCTTGTATCTGCAAGCTTTTGGCATTCGGTTAGCAAATGTTCCGTGGTCTCATCAATGTCAATCGATTCCTCAGCCAAAATAGTTTTAGGCCACCTACTCCAAATCTCCTGCACTACCCTATGATAAGTGACATATTGGCCTACATGCAATCCCGTCACTTCCCCAAGTTCCCCCAACTCCATAATAGTCCCGTCCTGCCAAATGTCTCCCAAAGTGACTAGTCCCACTGATTCCCAATAGGTCCTAATAATTACCCTCTGCTGCCTGTCCCCCTTTGCCAGTGTGACCAACGGTATCTGCGGAACACACGGGAAGGGGTCCCCCATCATCCGGCAGGCTCGGCGCCACATGTTCCACCCCAACAATAGCATTCTAGGGCGCTCCCTCATGTCTGAGCTAGCCACCCAGATCATTTCCCGCAAGTAAAAATGAGTACAGTTCCTCTTCTGGGTATTTCAGGTATAGTAACAAAGTCATCTGCATACAAAGATATAAGGTGACGCTCCCCTCCCACCTCAATACCGATCGGGTCATATTGTTGCCTGAGGTATATTGCTAAGGGCTCCAGGGCCAGTATGTACAGCATCGGGGACCAGGGGCACCCCTGCCTAGTGCCTCTGCCCAGCTGCCATCTTTCAGACACCACTGCACCCGTACGGACCCTGGCAAGCGGTTCACTGTATAACATCTCAGCCCATCTAATATAACCTGGCCCCACTCCATACCCTCCTAGGGCCGCCAGCAACCACGGCCACTTAACAGAGTCGAACGCTTTAACTGCGTCCAATGCCACAATCGCCATTTCGCCGTCATTACTGCACCCCCACTCGACCACTCGGTGGAGTCGGCTATGGTTGTGAGTGATGTTCCTGCTCGGGACATAGCCCGTTTGGTCAGGGTGAATTAACTTGCCGATTACCCTCCGCATTCTGTTGGCCAGGACAGCTGTCAGTATCTTGCTGTCCTGGTTCAGCATCGACAAGGGCCTGTAAGAACCGCAACCGTGTCCCGGTTTATTGGGCTTGGGGAGCGGTATTATGATCGCCTCCCTGAGTGACTCCGGCAACCGTCCTACCTCGAACGCTTCGTTAAGCATTTCTAGCATGGGTGGGAGCACCTCCTCCCCATACACTTTATAAAATTCACTAGGGAACCCGTCTGCACCTGGAGCTTTGCTGGTGGGTAACTGCCTTACAATCTCTTTCAATTCCTCCAGAGTGATCGGAGCATCCAGCTCCTCCCTCTCCTCGTCACTGACGATAGGCAGGCCTATATCTTCCAGTACCTCATCTATCTCCTCCTGGCTGCTCCCCTCATCATCTTCATATAATGCCTTATAGTATTCCGCAAATGCCCTGTTTACACCTTCCTGGGTGTCCACCGTCTCGCCCTCATCATTGGTTACAATTCGAATCGGGGGTCTCGGGGTTTCGCTCTTGTACAACCATGCTAGGAGTCGGCCCGTTTCATCTCCTCCTGCATGCTGTCTCTCTATATACTTTTTTTAATTTAAGTTACAGAGCCTATCCCAGTATTCCGCGCACTTCTGTTGTAATTTGAAGACTACCTCTGTATCAGCCCCGCCACCTTCCAACTCTCTTTCCAGCTCGATCTCAGCTCTATGTAGATCAGCTCGAACTCCACCCAACAATCCCTTTGACTTCGCAATGGCGATCCCCCGCTCTCCACACATCTACCAAGCCAAAGTCCGCCAGCAGCGTCTGCAATACTTTAGCAGCTGGGTTGGGCTTGGCCGTCTTATCATCCGACCTGTCTACCCTAGGATTCAATACACAATTAAAATCCCCACCCCAAATCACTGCACCCCCCACACACGCACTGAGCTTGGTACACAGCGTCCTAAAGTATGACGCCGTGTTTTGGTTGCGGGCGTTTACAGTGCATACTTCTTTGTTCTCTAACAGCCCCCTCACTATAACCAACCTCCAATCCGCCTCCACAATTTCTTCAGTCAACTTAAATGGGACATGTGGCGCCACCCAGACAAGTACTCCTCTTGCATAAGCAGATTACGCCGAACCCACCGCTGTCCCTTTCCATTTCCACCCCACCAACTCCATTTTCTCTCGCGTCAGATGCGCCTCCTGTAGCAAGGCGACGTCTATCTTCTGTCGCTTCAGATACAGCATAACCTTGTTCTGCTTCAAATAACTGTTGAGCCCTCTAACATTCCACGTTAATATCCTAAGGTCCCCCATGGTTCATCAATAGCTCCCCTTCCCCCTTCCAAGCAGCCCTCCCCCCCACACCAAACAGATTCCTGATTTTAGTTTTTCCCCCAACTCTCATTTTTAAAGTTAAACACCCCAAAACCCCAACCCAACCAACTGCCCAGCTCCATCCTTGGATCTTAGGCATCCCCGCGTTTGGTCCTCCCTTGGAAGCCCAATTTGAGAACCCGACAGGGTGTCACCTCACTATCAGTGACCAAACTAAACTCTAAATGGGGATATAAAGATCGGCCTCAGGAGGCTCCTTCCTCTCGCATCAGTCTCCGTGCTCACGGATCATGTTTCCTACCAACTAGCGCGTACCTGCTCTTCAACTGCATCAGTGACTATAATCAAGTCCCACAGTCCGCAGCCCAACCAGGCCCGAAGCTTTACTTCTCTCGTCCTGCTCCGTCTTCCTTCTGAATATCTGGCTCTTGAGGGCAGCTCTGCACATCCAGCCACCCCATAGCGTCTTCCGGAGTGTCGAAGAAAAGCATCTTGTTCTTATAAAAAACCTTTAGCTTGGCCGGGTAGAGCAGCATGTATTTATACCCAGCTTCCCGCAATCTCCTCTTGACCGATCCAAAGTTCATACGGCTTCGCTGTACCCGCAGGGTATAGTCAGGGTAGGCAGTTATGTTCGCCGCTCCTCGTTGAATTGTACCCCCTTTACGGAAGTGTTCAAGGATTCTCTCGCGATCCCGATAATTGAGGATCTTGGCAATCATTGGCCTGGGTGGGTTACCTGGCGGTGGCCTCCTTGTCAAGGCCTTGTGCACTCTTTCCACAGCAAATCCTTGGGAGAGGTTCCCCCCGGTGATTTCCTGTAGCAGCATGTTTTCCACGTATTCCGTCGGGTTGTGGCCTTCAGCCCCTTCCGGCAGTCCAACGATGCGAATGTTATTCCTCCGAGCGCACCCTTCTGCCTCCTCCGCCCTACTTTCCAGGTTGCCCACTCGTTGCACCAGGGCATACAGCTCCCGCTTGTGTGCAGCACAGTCCGCAGCAATTGGGCCCCTCTCTTTCTCCAGGGTCTCTGTGCGTTCCGCCAGATTCCTAACATCCTGCCTGAGGAGGTTCACATCTTCCTGTACCGCTCCAACTTGAAGCTCCATCGCCGTTTTCAATTCCGTCACAGCCAATTGTAGTTTGGACTCCCAGGCCACCTTCAGGTCCGCGATCGCCTTAAGGACCTCCCGGTTCTTACTCACAGCGGCCATTCCCACTGCTGGGGTCTTATCTTTGCTCCTGGCCCCCTCGGGGCCGGTCGGCGTTCTGGTGTAGTCATCCAGCGTGGGCTGCTTAGCCTTCGCTCTCAAGGGCTTGTTAGACATCCCTTCGGTCAGGGTAGCTTCTCATCCACAATCGTGAGTAGTCAAGGGCGGTCTGACCCTGCGGCACGGGTGGAATGTGCGCCGCACCCTCAATACCGCTGCTGCCCAGTGCCCAAACGTGTCTCCGCTATCTTCGGCTTGCTATCCGTCGTGGAGCATGGCCCTCCATTGTCCACCCCGCAATACACTTCTGTGGTCTCCTCCGACCGTGGCCTTCGCTGCCTACTGTTCGCCCTCCTGGAGAGAGTGTCTCTCAGCGCCCACGGTGCCAGTTTCCTCTCCCAACGGGCGCTGGCGTTGTAAGTTATTGCCTCGCTGCAGCTACTTCAGGAGATGTGTCCCGGAGGCCCCCCCAGCTGTGTCCTTTGCCTGGCCTCCCCTCTGGATCTCCCCGCCAGTCCTATTACAGCTGTTGTCAGTTGGGGAACAGAGGATCTCCCATGCACAATCACTATGCTTCGCCCATTTTCCTGGGCATTGTGCATGTAGGTATGTGGGGGGAGCCCGGGCGTCAGAACGCAGCAGTCTGTATGCTTTCTGTGGGATTCTCGTTGCGTCCCGGGCACCCGTCTGCTCCTCCTCCGCCGCCCTCAAGAATGTTCGGTGCGCAGACCGCTGATCGCGGCTCCCTGTCCCGCGGGTGTTCAGGGCACGAACAGCCGATCGCGGCTGTGCGTGTTACCGCTCGCTGGCCGCATGTAAATGTTCACTTGCGTTTACACGTTATGAGGGCGGGAGGGGGCCGCGTAAGCTCCAGACCCCGACCCCTCCATATTTTCATGAACAGCCGCTTCACTCGCGGCCCGATTTCGTTCGCTCAATGTTCGGGCTGTGGGGTCAGTTCTTTCGGGCAGCGCACACGCTCCAAACCACTGTGCTTTGGTCGTACACGCGCATAGAGCTTGTATCTCTCTTAAGGGACGCCACGGTGTGTTTCCTTAGCCCCACTGTGCTCGCGTACCTCCGCAAATACACTGTAGCAGCAGAAGCGAAACTTCCTGATCAGGTCCTTTGTTCTCGATTCCGGGCCGCCATTTTGTGTCCACTTCGGTCCCCGGCCACCGCCATCCTTGTGATGTGCAGAACTTTGTTCCAGTAAGTCCTGCGGGCAGCAAAGTTTCTGCAGGCACGCTCAGCGTATTCGCATGCATATATATGCATTTTCAGCAATCGTAGGCACCCGTGTGTGCACTTTTTATACGGATCATTGCAGGATCGGCGGAGCTCCTCCGGGAACCCATCCTCTCACATGGCCTCGTAGCCACGCCCCTCGACAACAAGCAGGTTAGCATCGATCTCAGTGGTTCTCAGGTAGCACGTTCAGGAGTTGACTTGCAAAGCACAAAGATGTTCTCATGAGACATATCAGGTGGTTTATAAAGTATTAGAAACAGGGGTGTGTTTGTGAATGAATGACGTGTATATGTCGTGGTATTATGTGGTTTTCAGGGGGGCAGCCAGCGTGAGGGGGGATCCTGGCCGGAGACACGGGGTCTAAGGAGGCCATGTGAGCAATGGCTCCTGGGCGTGGGATACCTTTTGAAGTGTAGATGCTGTTTGGCACCTTGGCCGTTTGCGCCCCTGATAGCCCCCCATGGCAGCGCACATCCACTGGCGTGAACTGCCTTTGATAGAGAGGGGGGTGGGATGGATGGGCCAGGGGCGTGCAGACAAGGCACCGGAACACTGCTGAATGGAGACACACTTATGTGGATTGCCGGGACGCAGCCTGCTTCAGGGGAGGCGTGCCTGGAGACACAATGTCACAGGTTTCCCCCTTCTCACCTGTCTGTGTTGTTTGTTGGAGTTCTTCGATGGAGTCTTCTTTCGCACAGTTCTGGTCTTGTATAACCCTGTGCGTAGGTCCTCGGGTTCCAGCGTGCGTTCAGCGTCCCGTCTCCTGGGAACGTTCAGATGTCCGGGAAAAGTCCAGGAAACGGCGAGGAGTGCACTTGGGGAACGAGTGCAAGGAGATCCGGGAAGCAACAGAGGAGAAGAAGGGAAGGAATGAAGGAGGAGGAATTTAGGGGACCACGAACCAGGAATCAAAGGAATTCGCAGTACGAACTACGGCAGCACACGTCTAGCCACTGCAAGCGGTAGCGTTGAGATGCGCAAGGCCACGGGGATGTGTCAGCTTTATAGAACGTAGTGCGTACGACGCGGAAACTGGTAAACAGCGTTCCGCGTTCGGCGGCCATTTTGGGAGTACTGCTGAGTGCAAGCCCCTATGGGTCAGGGACCAGGAAGTCCAGAAAGGATGCGTCCGATGGTTCATGACACCATGCCTCCTCCGAAGGCCTGTTCCTCCGGGTTTGCCCGGGTGTATAAGGTGGTACCTTTTGGAGTAGTCTGGGGGCATTTAGGTTTGAGACTGGTTCCCAGGTGCGTTCACTGGGAGGGTACCCTTTCCACTCAACCAGATACTGTAGCTGACCACGTCTGTACCTGGAGTCACATATTCTGGACACTTCGTATTCTAGCTGATCGACAACCACAGGGATAGACCTTATAACAGTCCGGGAGGTCTGGAGTATGATTTCAATAGAGAAGTGTGAAACACTGGGTGGATCCTCTTCCAGGATTCTGGTAGTTTGTCAGAAGGCCACTGGGTTAATGATTTCCTTTCTGGAAAAAGGGCCATATTACCGGGGAGCCAACTTATTTGGTCGTAGGTGTCGAGGCAGTAGTTTCGAGGATAGCCAGACCTTATCACTGACTGCATAGGAAGGCCCTGGTCTAGTACGAACTACGGCAGCACACGTCTAGCCACTGCAAGCGGTAGCATTGAGATGCGCAGGGCCACGGGGATGTGTCAGCTTTATAGAACGTAGTGCGTACGATGCGGAAACTGGTAAACAGCGTTCCGCGTTCGGCGGCCATGTTGGGAGTACTGCTGAGTGCAAGCCCCTAGGGTCAGGGACCAGGAAGTCCAGAAAGGATGCGTCCGATGGTTCATGACACCATGCCTCCTCCGAAGGCCTGTTCCTCCGGGTTTGCCCGGGTGTATAAGGTGGTACCTTTTGGAGTAGTCTGGGGGCATTTAGGTTTGAGACTGGTTCCCAGGTGCGTTCACTGGGAGGGTACCCTTTCCACTCAACCAGATACTGTAGCTGACCACGTCTGTACCTGGAGTCACATATTCTGGACACTTCGTATTCTAGCTGATCGACAACCACAGGGATAGACCTTATAACAGTCCGGGAGGTCTGGAGTATGATTTCAATAGAGAAGTGTGAAACACTGGGTGGATCCTCTTCCAGGATTCTGGTAGTTTGTCAGAAGGCCACTGGGTTAATGATTTCCTTTCTGGAAAAAGGGCCATATTACCGGGGAGCCAACTTATTTGGTCGTAGGTGTCGAGGCAGTAGTTTCGAGGATAGCCAGACCTTATCACTGACTGCATAGGAAGGCCCTGGTCTAGTACGAACTACGGCAGCACACGTCTAGCCACTGCAAGCGGTAGCATTGAGATGCGCAGGGCCACGGGGATGTGTCAGCTTTATAGAACGTAGTGCGTACGATGCGGAAACTGGTAAACAGCGTTCCGCGTTCGGCGGCCATGTTGGGAGTACTGCTGAGTGCAAGCCCCTAGGGTCAGGGACCAGGAAGTCCAGAAAGGATGCGTCCGATGGTTCATGACACCATGCCTCCTCCGAAGGTCTGTTCCTCCGGGTTTGCCCGGGTGTATAAGGTGGTACCTTTTGGAGTAGTCTGGGGGCATTTAGGTTTGAGACTGGTTCCCAGGTGCGTTCACTGGGAGGGTACCCTTTCCACTCAACCAGATACTGTAGCTGACCACGTCTGTACCTGGAGTCGCATATTCTGGACACTTCGTATTCTAGCTGATCGACAACCACAGGGGTAGACCTTGGAGCAGTCCAGGAGGTCTGGAGTATGATTTCAATAGAGAAGTGTGAAACACTGGGTGGATCCTCTTCCAGGATTCTGGTAGTTTGTCAGAAGGCCACTGGGTTAATGATTTCCTTTCTGGAAAAAGGGCCATAGTACCGGGGAGCCAACTTATTTGGTCGTAGGTGTCGAGGCAGTAGTTTCGAGGATAGCCAGACCTTATCACTGACTGCATAGGAAGGCCCTGGTCTTCTTTTGGAGTCCACATAGTGCTTGGTGTTAGTTCGGGCCCTTTCGAGGTGTTCTTTAGCTTCCTTGTGTACGTTGATGAGGGATTCAATCCAGGAGTCGACTGTAGGAACTGGTGTGGGATGTGGGAGAATGGATGGTAGAACCGAAGGGTGGAATCCTTGGCTGCAGAAGAAATGGCTGGTCTTGACAGCCGAGTGATACGAATTGTTGCAGGCAAATTCAGCCACAGGTATTAAGAGTGACCAGTCGTCCTGGACCTTGGTGGTGAAACAACAAAGATACTGCTCCAGGGTTTGGTTCACACGCTCAATAGTTCCGTTGGTCTGTGGATGATAAACTGAGGAGAGGGCACTTTGGATTCCTAGTATACGGCATAAGTGTTTCCAGAATTGAGATATGTATTGAGGTCCTCTGTCTGATATGATCTTGGAAGGGAGTCCATGAAGTCAGAAGGAAGATTCCAGCGAGTTCTGAGGAAGATGTTAGTTTATACAAGGGTGTAAAATGAGCCATGTGAGTGAATAAATCAATGGTAACCATGATAGTTGTGTATCCCCTGGAAGGTGGTAATTCCACAATAAAGTCCGTAGCAATGAATTCCCAGGGTCTTGTTGGTAGCGTTGGTTGGAGTAGGAGACCCGCCGGTCCCTTGTTATCATGCTTGTTTTGATTGCAGACTGCACAGGCTTGGATGTACTGCTGGACGTCAACTTTCATTTTTGGCCACCAAAACTGTCTTTGTGTTAAACGGAGAGTGTTGGTGATGCCACGATGTCCTGAATGAAGGGTATCATGACAGAGGCTTGTAATCCTTTGTCACAGTCTCTGTGTGGGGATGACCAAGCTATTATCCTTGAACAAATACCTGTACTTTGTTTTAAGATTCCATTGATTCTTCCCAGTAAATTCCTTCCATATCCCAGAGGACTGGGTTTGAATCCGAATGTCTTCCAGGAGGCTGATTGCTTGGGCTACAAATATTGTGTGGGGAAACATCTTTGGGAAGGATCGATCTTCAAGAATTTCTTAGTCGGGACGTCGGGATAAGGCGTCAGCAATTATATTGTGTGTTCCAGGAACATGATGGATTTGGAACTGGTACTGCGCAAAGAAGGCGGCCCAACGGGCTTGACGACTATTCCTACATTCCAGGGATTGTAGAACTTGAAGATTCCGATGGTCCGTACGGACCTGAACAGGATGTTTTGTTCCCAGGAGTAGATGACGCCACTCTGTGAAGGCTTGACGGATGGCTAATAGTTCCTTTTCCAGAACAGAATAATGGGTCTGGCTAGGAGTCAGGGTTCACGTGAGATATGCGATGGGGTGTTCTAACTTGTCCTCGAATTCCTGTTTTAGGACTGCTCCGATGGCGTAGTTTGAGGCATCCGTCTCCACTAGGAAAGGTCGATCAATGTCCGGTTGAGCCAGGATGGGGGCTTGTGTAAACTCCGACTTCAATCGTTGGAACGCTTCATCTTGGGCTGCTGTCCGGAAAAAGGGAGTATCCTTCTTCAACAATGTAATGATCGGTTGTACTATCTCCGAAAAGGAAGGTATGAATTTCCGGTAGAAGTTGGCAAGCCCCAGGAAGGATTGAATCTGTTTCACAGTAGTTGGAACAGGCCAGGATAGTATGGAATTTACTTTTGATTGCTCCATTCCAATTCCTTCTGGACTAAGGACAAATCCGAGATAGTGAACAGTAGAGACATGGAAAAGGCATTTTTCAGGTTTAGCCAGGAGCTTATGTTCCCGTAGCCGCTGTAAGACTGCCTTAACATGCTCTTCATGCTTAAAATGGTCCTTGGAGTATATCAGTATATAGTCCAGGTAAACTATGACGAAGAGGAACAGCATATCGGAGAACACCCGGTCCATAAAACGTTGGAAGACCGCTGGGGCATTGGCATGTCCGAAGGGCATAACCAGGTATTCAAAGTGACCAAAGGGTGTTCTAAAGGCTGTTTTCCATTTGTCACCCTCCTTTATACGGATCAGATGGTAGGCACCTCTGAGATCCAATTTCGTGAAGACTACAGCTCCTCTCACCGCTTCCAGGATATCCTAGATTAAGGGCAATGGGTAGCGGTCCTTGAGGGTGCATTGATTAAGATCACGATAATCAAGGCAAGGCCTAAGCTCCTTGGTATCTTTCTTGGGAACGAAAAACAACGAAGCTCCCGCCGGGTATTTGGATGGTCGAATGGTGCCATTTTCTAGGTTGGTATCCAAGTATTCTCGGAGGGCCCTTTTCTCTGGTTCTGATAGAATGAACATCCTTCCAAAGGGAATCGCTGCTGAGGGTTCAGTATCAATAGCACCGTTTTCAGGTCTGTGAGGGGGTAGGGCCTGAACTATGGCAGTTGAAAACACATCAGTGTAATCCTGATAGGCCCTGGGGACCTGGATAATATTTGAGACCGTGAATGGGCCTTGCTGGTCTGTCAGCGTACCTTCAGAGGATCTTGACGAGGAATCCAGGGATAGACGGTGAGACATACAATGTTCTGAACCAAGAAACAAGGATCCTGCTGCCCAGTTGATGTATGGGTTGTATGGGCTTCTGTAACCAGGGCATACCCAGTACCATTGGATAATGGCTAGACTTTATGATGTCAAATTTGATCACATCTCGATGATGATTTATCGAGAGATGGATCTCTTTGGTTAGCAGGGTTATGGGTCCTGAAGAGCGAGGTCTTCCATCAATGGCCTCTACAGGTTGCATGATGTCTCGAGTTTCATATGGAATGTGGTGGGTAGTGACCCAATCCTGATCTATAAATATCCCCATGGCCCCACAATCCACTAATGCCAGAACGGGGTAAGTTTCTTTCTTGGACGGCGATAGAAAGGCCTGCGAGATCACAAGGTTGTTTTGTCCAGGAGAGTTCAAGGATGGAATAGATGTGGAGCAAACATCTCTCTCCCGAAGCTGTGCTCCATCTAGGATCGGGAGCTGGCGTTTCCCGAACGCCGTGGAGGGGCTAAAGGACATTCTCGCACAAGATGTTTATCAGAGGCACAGTACATACACAGGCCGGTGTGAATCCGTCACATCCTTTCTTGCGGGGATATGGGTCCGCGGAAGGCTGCTAGTTGCATGGGTTCTGGGTCTGTGGCCGGGGCAGGAGCGGGCTCAGGTCTAGAGGAAGGTTCTATAGAGGTCTTTTGGTAAGGCATTTTAGTCTTCTTCTTTTCCGCCTTCCTTGCCTGGATACAAAAGTCTATTTGTAAAGAGAGCTCCATAAGAGCCTGGAAGGAACCTGGGCGAGCTACCCTGGCTAGCCCGTCTTTTATCTCTTCATTCAGTCCTCCTTGAAAAAGGGTAAAGCAGGCCTCTGAGGACCAATCTGCTTCCTTGACCAGTTGCATAAAACTTGTTACATAGGTAAGCATATCCTGGGACCCTTGTTGGAAATCCAGTAGGCGTTCATGGGCACTGTAAACCTGTTCTGGGCGGTCAAACATGGTCTTTAGAGCCTGTACGAACCCATCATAGTCATCCAGGAGGGCATCTCCAAAATTAACTAAGGGCGTAGCCCAAGTTAATGCATTCTCGGAAAGATGCGAAATCATAAAGCCCACCTTTGCCCTGGGGGTAGAGAGGTAGTAGGGCTTAAAGGTAAAGTGTACTAAACACGAATCAAGGAATTCACAAAGGTTCTTTGATGAGCCATCATATTTATCCACTACTCCGCCCAGCAATACACTTTCCTTGGTCGCGGAATCACGTGACAGGACTAGTTTTTTTAATGCGCCATTCTCGGCTTTGAGATTCTGGACTTCTGTTGTTAACTCCTGCATGCCGCGCATGAGGTCTTGAACTGCAGCCTCCATGTTCGTATCTGTATCAGTTTGTTGGCGTCTCAATCTGTCACAGGTTTCCCCCCTTCTCACCTGTCTGTGTTGTTTGTTGGAGTTCTTCGATGGAGTCTTCTTTCGCACAGTTCGGGCCTTGTATAACCCTGTGCGTAGGTCCTCGGGTTCCAGCGTGCATTCAGCGTCCGGTCTCCTGGGAACGTTCAGATGTCCGGGAAAAGTCCAGGAAACGGCGAGGAGTGCACTCGGGGAACGAGTGCAAGGAGATCCGGGAAGCAACAGAGGAGAAGGGAAGGAATAAAGGAGGAGGAATTTAGGAGACCAGGAACCAGAAATCAAAGGAATTTGCAGTACAAACTATGGCAGCACACGTCTAGCCACTGCAAGCGGTAGCGTTGAGATGCACAGGGCCGCGATGGCATGTCAGCTTTATAGAACGTAGTGCGTACGACGCGGAAACTGGTAAACAGTGTTCCGCGTTCGGCGGCCCTGTTGGGAGTACTGCTGAGTGCAAGCCCCTATGGGTCAGGGACCAGGAAGTCCAGAAAGGACGGGTCTAATGGTTCATGACACACGGGGTCTGAGGAGGCCATGTGAGCAATGCCCCTGGGCGTGGGATACCTTTTGAAGTGTACATGCTGTTTGGCACCTTGGCCGTTTGAGCCCATGACAGCCCCCCATTGCAGCGCACATCCACTAGCGCGAACTGCCTTTGATAGAGGGGGGTGGGATGGATGGGCCAGGCGTGCAGACAAGGCACCGGAACACTGCTGAATGGAGACACACTTGATTCATTAAAAAAAATATATGTTGTGTTTTATTTTGTTTCTTATGTTGATGGCACAAAAATACTAAACTTTACACATTGTGCAGGTCAGGTTGCAGCACAGCGAGGGAAAATCACCTGTACTGACCGCTGTCCCTGGGGAAAGTTTGTTTTATGGCACCAAGGACGCAGGCGGGTATTACTCTTCGAACGCGGTGTCCAAGCCTCCCGTGAAGCCACCATGTAAAGGAACTATAGGCCACCATCCTGTACCACCTGTGAAAAAGAATGATACAAACTGTTTTTAAATGACCAAGATAAGTGTATTAAACCGTTGTTGTCAATGACAATTCTTGTAACTAATGGCATTCTGCTCTGACAAATGCTATCTAGACACTGCACACTATTGAACGACTTCCATGCGTTCCAATGATATGTAGATGTAATTTTTAAATATAGGAGACGACCATGAAATAGTAGTGGCATCACAACCAGAGTATACTTACTTGTTACTCGGATTACGAGGACGAACAGTTGCACGAAGTTCGTGCATAAGCACCATCATTATCCTCAACATGGACCGTGTGAGGCCGGCTGCCCTGAAGTCTGGCAGCTCGGTGATGCATTGCGGCCGTGGCTCGCCTTCCGAAATGTAGGCCAAGCATCCAGAGTTTTCACAGCAGCAGCAGTTCTCGTCTTCGGTTGGCATTAGCTCGCAATGATTGCATGTACACCAGGTGGAAACACCGTCCATGTGGCTAGGTCCAGGGTCTTCATCCGTTGATTCGTCCTGCCAACTGCCATCCAAAGCCCCATCGTTTTCGCATGTTTCCCTGTCCAGTAGTTCCTCCTCGGTATACTCGGGCTCGTACATGTAGGGCATTATTGTAGACATTGTGTGGTAAACAAACTAAAATTATTTATAGCAATGGTACAGGTATCTGTTCACATGGGCTACAAGCGGCGAAGGTAGCTGACCAGAGCACAGAAACGAGTCACAGAATACTCAAACTAACACAGAGAGAGGAATGGAATCGAAAATCTGCTGCTGTGTGTTGCCAAACGGTCTGTTTATACTTATTTAGTAAAGAGGCGTCCTGCCATTTCCATGGCGACACGTCATCAGCTGAAGCGCAGCGATTGTTGACACAAGACGTTCTTTGGCGTTGGGAAATGGGCGGTACGCGTTGGCTGATGACAGGCTCGGGGGCGGGGGATATGATTTAGTGCCGCAAAAGCGGGTCACCCAGGGCGATGGGGCAAGTGATAAGATTATCACAAAATGGCAGCGCCCTGCTGCCTGTTTTCGCATGTCTTTAGTAGACCTAAACTCTGGTAAGGTCCATAGGAAATTTTTCTACGATCGACTGACTTAGGCTTAAAAATACATGGCCGACCCGTAGGGACAATAAAAATTTCTGACCGAACCATTCCTTTAACTTCAAGTTTTCATCCCATTCGGAATTCAATATATGTCATACAGCACTTTCGTATTCATGCGTAGCACCTAGGAGCTACCCCGGCTTTGAATTTTGAATGACATCTCTTGCCACTCACCAGTCCTCAGTGTTCCTCCGTCATCTATGTGGCTTCTATTCTGCTTCACAGGCAAGCGGGCTGGACTTTGCGAGCCCCACTCGCATTCCGGGTGCTTCAGAACAGCAGCTCTGCTCTCCTGCATGGCCTCAGACAGCATCCTCTCTCCCTTCATTGCACGCAGTTCCAGCTGGTTTCTCTGGAGAACAGAGGCTCCCACACCTATGGCAGCCTAACGGCTCTACTTAACTTGGGCTCCACAGGTTGTCTGGGACATCTGCCGCGTCCTGACTTCCTCTCAAGTCCCACCACAGGTCCCTCCTCACGATATGGGTCCCCTGCTGGTCTCTCCCAGACAGGCCTCCCTGTTGCTCTCCAAGTTGTTCCATTGGTAACCCTTTATACACTTGCAACCACTTGACAGGTGTGGATTCTCAATTGGGCTTACTTAACCATAGTTATAGGGACATGCCTGACTTTCAAAGCACTCTGCAAGCATCTTCTTCAAGAGTGGTGAAATCGAATTTTAGTGTTCATTACTCTTAGTCGCCTTTTCCTCATCCCAGTACTGTCAGAGGTCAAATGTGGAGAAATGAGGGGAGAGGTTTTACAGTACCCTATAAATGCCGGGGGAGGGTTAGGTTGGTCGTCAGTAGGTAAAGGGGAATACCATGTTTCACCTAACTCACATTTAACACCTCTCCTTTTCACCCTATTTCTGATGCCTCTGGACTGGTAAAATCTCCTGTCATTTTCTTAGTCAATGGGACAGGGATAACGATATCCCATGACTGCCTCTGGAATAGAGGACTCTTCATGAAAGAGAAATGCGGAATACTGTGTCTCACCGGAAAACATATCGGCCCCAATACCTAAGGACCCTCTACCTAGGTGATCCTCCATCGCTTCTCCACCCCCAGGGTCGGAATCCAAAAGCAATGGCCTTTCCCTGGCCACCTGAGAATAGGATCCAAGTGGAGTAGATGTGAGGATGCCCTCAGGTTTCTCACACTTCTTATTTTTAAATGCATAGTTATATTGACCAAGGATGTGCCCCGCGGGCTGCCCACCCGGTGCTGTCAAATTCCAATATAGGCATTGGGGGACCAGCCCTAGTGACTGCACAAGTCCATCAAGATATTGTTGCACAAACAGCTCTTATGGTCGAGAGTCCTGCTCACAAATCAGTTATCCCACTTTCCACAGGTGCACATGATTTTACTCTGTCTGCGACCAACATAAAAGGGACGATTGATACATTTTTTCAGAGGTGTCGTCACAAGAGCATGAGTTCACTGCAAGGAAATACTCAACGATCGCAGATACATGACTCAAAAATCATTGCTGAAAATAAGCAATCTCATCGGCAGGGGTTTGGTTTGGATCTCTCACATACATCTAATGACTCTCCTATCCTGACACAAAATCCCTTATATCAAGGGCATCTTCTTAATTCAACATAGGAGTTCAGGAGGGAATCTATGGCTCCTGTGGAATCTAACTTTAATCTCCCCACAAATACAAATAATATTGACCATCAAAGTCCTAACTCTCTGGTTAAGGTGTTTGAGCTAATAAAAGGAGAGCTGCACATACATACTGGAATCCTTACGGAAATGTCGAAGGACATTAAGCAGTTCGAATTCTTCTTTAAAGAAGTTGGATGAAGGTTCTTTAAAACAGTAAAAGTAGGGATTTCCAGCGAGCCGAGCAAGATGGCGGCTTCTTAGGGAGCTCTGTGTAGCTCTGCATTAATCCTGCTGCATTCATCCTTTTGTGGTGCCTAATTCCTTCGCAGTCCACGCTGCATCGATTACCGAAGCCAAGCTGCACATTTTGGTACCAATTTGGCTTCGGGATTCCCGATATTGGCTGAGGTATAGGCGGTTCTCCGCGGCTCGCCGACTCGAGTGAGCAACTTCCCGCGGGGTGGACAGGGCCGCGGCGGAGGAGGAAACACCCCCGCGGTGCCGACCGTCACTACAACAGTCGCAGGCCCGCGGCCGCTTCATCTACCCGGAGTGAGCCGCCCACAGGAGACGGGTTGACATGCGCACCGTTGTGCGTGTAGAGACACAGCGGTCTCCATCCCCGCCGCGGCTCGCGGCCCGCCCAGCTATGCGGCCTCGTCGAGGGAGAAGGTAGGAGCCCAGCCGGGCGTGCGCGACGCTGGCTCCGCGCCCGAGTGAACTTAAGAACCCTCCGGCCCACGTGGCGTGCGCTGGCAGGGGAGCAGCAAGAGTCGGCTCCTGAAATAATGTTTTGAGGCCAGGCGAAACCACCTGTGTTCCCGCGGATACCACCGCACGCCTTCCCCAGCTGGCGTTTATGCCCGCCGAGCGACCTGTGGAGCTTTGCGATACCCCGGAAACCATTTCCCTCAGGCGGGAACGGGCAAGACTCCCCGGCCACTGGATCACAATCCGCCTGATCATCGGGCGGCGCCCAGCAGTGGAGCGGAGTGAAGGAAGCCCGGAGGCGGCTCCCAGGAAACGGCTCCTGCAGTGGTCCGCCTTTTGCATCAGGTCTGAAGGTGTTGGGGAGGACCTCAGAGGCACCTCGGACCCCACCGGGCGCCCCCACCGGACTTCACAGATGGAGGTGAGAGATCCACCCCCACGGGGCGCATCAGCTGAGGGGATTTGAAAGGACGGGAGATCTAACGTAAGAAAGAACATTGAAGTAATCACGTTGGGAGTGCCCCCCTGCCAGCGCGATCATTCCTGCTCTTCTGACACCGCTCTGACACCGCTGAAAACTATCCCGCTCCTCTGACACCGAACTCGGCTACAGCGTACCAGAGTCGGACACACCTGCAGTAGAAGTGACGGCAGAGAGATCCGTTCTGGGCACTGGACCTATCCGAGAGTGAGGCGAAGCGCCGAGGCGTGTAGACGGTGGTGCAACTCCCCCTGAACTCGGGCTCCATCGGACCCCCTCGATCCTCGCGGGAGAGTAGCAGCCCATCTCTGCGACAGTGAGCGCAGTACCATCCGAGCCGCCGGAGACGGGTGGTGACTACTAACCCTGAGACCTTGGCATTGGCGTCTGAGTTGCAGCGGGAGTCCTAGGGTGTACACGTGGTGCCTACAGCCACCTGCTCCTCACCGCCTGCTACGAGACCCCAGTACCTGCTTGCACGGTGGGACCAGGAGTCCACACTACACCAGGATCAACAGTTCGACAGACCAACGCACTGAAGTGCATGCGAGGTCCGGAGCCCTGCACATTGAAGGTACGTGCACCCGCTGGCGGCGTGGGGCTTCAGGGCTAAGAGGGAGATTGATCCTCCCCCCCCCGAAAGGCCCAGGAGGACATTGGGCCTGCATAAACAGTACAGACAGACAGAGTGGCAGTGGCATATTACCCCGAGAAGTAGGTGGTGGCCCCTGGGTTCACTCCCAGGGCGTGTGCCCGCCTAAAAACAACCAGGAGTGAGCGGCAGGTGGGGACTCGCCTGAATCGACGATATTATTGCTATCCCGAACCACCCGTCCCCATTGGCACAATGGAGCAGTACACCTAACAACATACACCACGGGATCTGGCCTGGGGTGTCTGCCGCCCGATCCCCGAAAACGGCTTGCCACAAGGCAACAACAAATGCAGATGGACTTGTGATAGTGGGATCATCCACGATAATAAGCCTGGTTAAACCCCCACTGCAACGACACGGCAAGGGCAACACAAGAAATAAAACTCGCAGAGGCAAGGTACACAACGGCGGAGGGCAAGCCCCGTGTTCTAGATACGTGGGAGGACACAGCCCATTCCAGCAATATACAGTTATAGGAGCGAGGTACTGGGCACCCGGCGACGCAGAAGCAACATCCATGCACAGCAACTCAGATGCCGGGCGCCAGATCCAAAACGGGCACATCCAGATCAAAAACCCCAGTGAGACCCCAGGAAAGGCAAATTGAGAAGTGCTGGCGACAAACACACGCAGAATCACCATCCCCTCCTCCGGGGCCGACCCCTGCAGTAGAGGACCTCCCAACTAGCATAATGGCAACAGACAAGGACGAACTCTTAAACTGCTTGAAAGGCATGGAGGCCAGAATGACCAAAGCTTTCCAGAGTCAAATGGAACAATTAAGGGAGGACCTGAAATCATCCCTCCAGGAGGTCAATAAAGAAATGGCGGAGATGGGTGAAAGTGTGGACATAGTTGAAAGGGGCCTCTCAAATGTCACGGAAGAAACAAACCTAAATAGCTTGCTACTGGACCAGTTGGCGACCACAACAAACAACTTAGAAATCCAGGTGGAGGATCTGGGAAATCGCTCAAGGAGATCCAATATTAGGGTCAAGGGCCTGGCGGAATCGGTGCAGGAAAGGGATCTAAAAGATACCATGCAGCTGTGCTTCAGCAGCCTGCTAGCAGATGTCCAACCGGAGACGATCTGCTTCGACGGGATACACCGCGTGGGCCCAATACGCAATGAACCGGGCTCGAGACCCAGAGATGTCCTGATAGTAATTACATCGTATGGTCTGAAAGAGGAGGTGCTACGCACGGCAAGAACAAACGGAGACCTTACGATTAATGGGTCCCGTATACAGTTGTACCAGGACATGGCTCCGATTACTCTCCACAAAAGAAGGCTAATGCAACCTGTTACGAAGATCCTTCAAACACAGCAAATCCGATATAGATGGACGTACCCGCTTGGCCTGTCGTTTACATGGGAAGGAAAACAGAGGAGAATCGGGAATTGCGCAGAGGGCCTGGCGTTGCTGCACCTGGAGGATGAGCAACCAGAGGCACCTGTGCGCCCACGCCCAAACATGTACGGCCCGTCTAGCAAACCATGGGAATGGTCAACAGAGCGAAAACAAAGACGAGGGAGGAGAGGAAGACCCGGTAGCTCACAGCCGGCTCATGACCGGGGACGGAGAGGCCCAACAGATCCAGACTCGGCCCATTACACGGATAACGAGTAAAGTGCTAACCAAATGTGAGAAAACAGCACGGCTGAATGGAACCGCCCGCATGGAGGTAGGAGGTCATAACTCTTGGAAGCAGGGTCAGGTAATACAATTCCTGACTATTGTGAACTGGGGAAGTGTCGGAGGCCCAAAGCCCGCGGTGACCAGCGGGGGGCCCCATTGGGAGCCCAGGCCTCATGCATCCCCAGGATTGGGAAAGGGGAGGGGGGTGGGTAAGGGAGGGAACTGGAACGAAGGACAGGAAAGCAGGGAACCAAAGGTCCGGGAAGAAATAGGAGCCAGCTCCACGATTGTATGAAACGGAAGCAAGAACAGGCAGAGTAAGCTATAGCGAACGAGAACATAGAGACCCACAGGCAGACAATCTCCACCTAGGGTGTAATGGAAGAAGTGAACATTTTCTCGATTAATGTCCAGGGGTTAAACTCCCCCGCTAAAAGGCGTTCGATTTTAGGTAGATTGGAAGCCATGCAATCAAAGATAGCGATCCTACAGGAGACGAATCCGCTCCAGAAAGATGAAAAAAGGATGCGGAGCAGAACATACCCTCTCCAGTTTTTCGCCTCAAGCCAAACAAAAACAAAAGGGGTGGCAATCCTATGTAGCAGAGACTTAGACTTTCGCAAACAACAAACACTGAAGGATCAGGACGGCAGATACCTGGGGGTAAACGGTACTGTTAATGGTCAATTGTATACAATACTAGCACTCTACGCCCCCAATGAAAAACAGGACCAGTACATCCCTAAATTATTCCAGAAGGTGGGAGGATGGTGCGAAGGCCGAGTGATAATAGGAGGGGATTTTAATTGTGTAATGGACCCGCAATTAGATAAAACACTCCCCCCAACTGCAGCAGATCAGCGAAACAGACAAGCCCTTGGAAAGCTTTTCAGAGATTTGGATGTGATAGAAACGTGGCGATTTTTCCATCCGGACACCCGAGAATACACACACTACTCAGTGCACAGGGGTTACTCTAGAACACTCTAGTATAGAATACTCTAGAATAGACATGGTTCTGGTGTCCTCTACATTGATCCCCTATGTCAAAAAAATAGAAATCGGAGTCCAATACCTCTCCGATCACGCCCCAGTCGCGACCTGCATAGAACTGCAAGGGACAATACATAGACCCCGACCACAATGGAAGCAAAATGAAACAATCCTGAGGGATATTGCACTTAGGGCACATATGGAAGAAGCCATAGGGAACTATTTCCTTGAAAATGACAATGGAGAGGTGGACTGGAGGGTGGTGTGGGATGCAGGGAAATCAGTAATTATGGGGGAATTCATAGCACAAGCAACGCAATACTATACGGAGCGAGCCCTTATAACGCGCAAATTGGAAGAAGAGGTTAGAAACGCTGAAAAGCTCCATAAGACCCGTCAGACGCCCAGAGCCTGGTGAGACCTTGAAAAAGCCAGAGCCAAACTAGAAAACCATACCGCAGATAGAACGGCGCAAATACTGCTAAACACGAAACAATCATACTACATACACGGGGGGAAAGCGAGCACATTCTTGGCAGCTCAACTAGGCAAACAGAAGGCACGTAATTATATCACCTGGCTAAGAAATAGTAAAGGGGAACTGCAGACGGGAGAAGAGGATACACTACAAACGATGGTCCACTTTCATAAAAAACTGCTGATTAGCGAGAACCTGAATGCAGCAGAACAAGAGTCATATTTGTCAGCTGTAAAATTGCCACAGATATCGGAACAACAAAAAGAAAATTTGGGGGACCCCATCACAATACAGGAAGTGTGTGATGCGATAGCAGCACTACCCAGGGGAAAGGCACTAGGCCCCGACGGACTAGGGAATGGGTTTTACAAAATATTCCAGACACAATTGGCAACCCCCCTCACTCGCCTTTTCAATCTAATCAGGGATAGGGGAGCAGTTTCAAAGGATATGGGACACTCGACCACGATATTACCCCTAAAACCTGGGAAAGAGCCAGTAGAATGCACCAGTTACCGCCCCATAGCTCTCCTCAACACAGATGCAAAACTGTATGCGAAAATACTGGCAAATCGATTGGCAGCAATACTGCCCAAGATAATACACGCAGACCAGACAGGCTTCGTAAGGGGGAGATATACTCAGGATAATGTCCGGCGCGTAATTGACATAATAGACTGGGGGGCCAGGTGGGGGCCCGAAAATTCTCGATCGCATTAGATGCCACACGAGCATTTGACAGCATAGATTGGAGGTCCCTAAAACTTATATTGGAGGGTTTTGGCTGTGGACCGAAATTCACCAAGATGGTTCTGGCAAATTACCAGCATCCATCTATGCAACTAATGGTGAATGGCTACACCTCAGAAAGAATAAATATCCGGAGGGGTACTCGGCAGAGGTGCCCTCTATCCCCGCTCATATTTGCCATGGCAATGGAACCATTCGCCTGCAGAATAAGGGAAGACCCAGGAATTAGAGGGGTGTGCACCGGGGAGATTCAAAACAAGATAGCCCTCTACGCAGATGATATCATGCTCTATATGGCAGACTCAAGACACACATTACCCAGAATAATCGGAGAACTGCAGAAGTTCGAAAAGACCTCAGGGTTCACAATAAACTATTCAAAATCCAAAGCGTTGAATATAACCGAAGGTAGTGGGGACATAGCTTTCTTGAAGGAACATTGTCCCCTGAAATGGGAAAAACAGTCCCTCGAATACCTAGGAATCCATATCACTACAACCGTCAAGAATCTGCTCAAGGCAAACATTATACCTCTATGGAAACGCCTGCAGGAACACCTGCAGAGATGGGATGCCCAGGAATTGTCCTGGTTCGCTAGAATAGCGGCGATAAAAATGACCTTGCTACCCAAAGTACTGTATGTAGTAAGCTCAACCCAGTGGAAATCCCCCCAAAACAGATGCTAGAACTCCAAAAGGCGGTGTTTAAATTCATCTGGGGAAATAAGAAGCCGAGGATCCAAAAAAGGATTCTGATGCAGCCGACACTACTTGGGGGGCTGGGAGTCCCGGATATGGGGAGATGCGTGTTAGCAGCTCAATTAGCACCAGCATTGAAATGGGCGGGTAAAGACCCTCTTCTAGGTTGGGGGAAAATAGAACAGACTGCGACAGATATCCCTTTGAGTAAGCTACCATTCCTAAAAACAAAAGCAAGAGATACGGGAGGTATCCTATTAGCAGCCACTAAAACGACCCTACACAGCTCGGATAAGGCTATCCGTAGAAGGGGGGTCAAACTAGGTCTGGGCCCACTATCCCCTATCACGCATAATCCAGATTTCTCACCTGGCCTTCACAAAAGATTCTGGGAAGACTGGAACGAAGCAGACACATTGTCCCTACAAGATATGTATCAGGACGACGCCCCACTCAACTTCGAAGGATGTAAACATAGATTTGGCCTCGTCGAAAACCACAGATTCAAATATATTCAATTGTGTCACTGGATCTCACACCCAGAGGTAAAAAGAGCAGGGTTACGACCCCCGGTAGGCCTAGAACTAACAATACAGGAGGGGACACAGGAAAAAGGGATCACTAGACTGTACAAGCTATTGGATAAGGCGCAAACATACGACTCCCTCCAGTACATGAAAGATTGGGAGCGGGACATAGGAGAGGAGATTACGCAGGAAGAATGGAGTCAAATCTGGAGGAGGGCGCACAAATTATCCAAATCCACGGCAATTAAAGAATCGGCATACAAACTATGTTACCGCTGGTATTTTACCCCAAGTAGAATACACAGAATGATCCCCAAGTACCCCCCAGAATTCTGGCGTCAGTGTGGAGAAAGAGGAGACATGTTCCATATGTGGTGGTCGTGCCCAAGGATAAAAATATACTGGAAAGAAATACTGAGCCTGATCAGGGACATAACGGGCGCAGACCTACCATGGTCCCCGAAAGTCATTCTGCTGGGGGCAGTGGCAGAAGGGAACTATGCAGCCTCAGGAAACAGAGCGGCCCTCATAGCGCACCTTCTGGCTGCAGCAAGGATGACAGTGGCCCAACGATGGAAGACAGTGGCGGGCCCTACAACTCCATTGTGTTGGGTGAAAGTGTGGGGAGATATGGCAATGGAAAACATCTGCGCCACAAAATCATGGTCATATCTGAAATTCTTGGCCATATGGGACCCACTTCAGGACTATGTGAGGAGCGGGAGAATCAATACGTTAAACCCCAGGCTCTTAGAAACATCCATATCAGATAAAGGCAGCAGAGGATATGGCGAGGGGTTGCCTCTTGGAATTGTTCTGGTTACAACCATGGTTTTGATTGGTTCAATTAATAAAAGGAAGGGGGGGTGGGTGGGGGACACAGGGGGGACGGGTGGGGAAAAATATGAAGACACTACTAGACTCTACAAGAAAGTTCAAGGATGTTGAATAAAAGGTTCATGTTGATAACAATGTTCTTAACACATGTTGTGACGAAAGCTCAAGCATTGTCTTAAGTTAAAAATTAAAATAAAGTTGGTTAAAAAAAAACCAGTAAAAGTAGTGACCTGAATGTTATCAATGAGACCCTCAGTACATTGTTGAAGGAAGACAAAGAGACCAAGAAGTTATTAGCACAGATCATACAACATCAGATATTAGACAAAATCAAGGAGCCAGATTTGGGCTCGACAAAGGAAATGCCCTTGTCTACAATAGTTGACATAGCTGCCGACACTCCACTCTCGGAGTCAGTTATGGAGGAGTTTTGTCACCTGGCACAGGTTGCTGATTCCGTAATTGCCCAACCCACAACATCCCCTGAAGAGTGGAAATCACAGACAACTCAACACCTTGGAGAGAAAGTTCACAGTAGTCTTTTAAGAGACAGAGAAGGACAAGATGCAGGAAACAAGGCTCTACCTTGCCGGCATCTAACTCAGTGGGACCACAGGTGAAGAAGTCCAAAAATATGAAGGGACAGAAAGTAAAAAATCAACTTAACAACTTTTGTAAAGGGGCTTGGAGGTCAGCTAAAACTATCTGAAGGAACTGCTGGTGCTCAGACAGAGGAGCAACACGCTGTCCTTTCCAACCACACTGCTCTGGGTGTAGGTGTCTTTAAGAAAAATGGAAAGAAAAAAATGTGTTTGACGCCGGATGAAGATACTGCCCCGAAAGTAACCATAAGTATTCAGACTGATGTTGGATGGGGTTAAGAATCGAATCATGAACCTCTGCATCTACAAAAAGGTTCGAGATCAGCAACAACAGGGAAATTGCTTAAATGGGATCTGATTTTTCTACCTCGGCACAAAACAGTTCCAAAAGCAATTTCGACCCAAAATTTGGGCTTAAAAATAGCTCCTATATTTAACATGTCTAAGAAAAAATTGCCACCAACATTAGGTACACCTATTGTTCATTCGCAATCCCAGAAAGACAGGAATGAGAAATCATCATTGCATGTTGCATCTGAACACCGCAAGCAACTTGTCACAAACCATGAAGAAAGCCCAAGGGCTAGTTCAACAACGATGGAATGTCAGGGAAATTGGTCCTTGGTGGGGGATCGGAGTACAATCAATGGGGGGAGCAGTAAAGAGTCTCTCACTCCCTACGCAGTCCCCAGACATTGGCTCACATGTGATGCCGGTCGGCAAGCTAAAAAACTACTGAACAGAGGGGCTTTACTCTTAATGTTTACAAAGATTCCATATCTTTACCTGTTTTCTACTAAGGATATTGAGTAGGTTTTATTTCGAGAGTCTAGTATGACAAGCCTGGCAGATGCAGGATTTACATCCCAGATGGGCGCTAAAGCTGTACTAAATGCTGCTGACAAACTGCGTCTTCTAGGTTTAGAAGTGCTGGAAACTAGGCCAGCCATTGAAGTTGGTATTGTGGGTATGGGTGGCAAGTTTGGAGTCCCTCTCAAACATGGGCCCAAGCAAAACAAGTGGCATAAGAATTCAGAGGTGGCATGTAAGGGGTCTGCTGATTCATTGCCATGGCCATTGTTACCCGAGATAATCATGCAAGTGTGTCAGAAATTGGGAGAAGGTCAGAGCTCCCTTTAGTTGTGAGACTATAAAAATCATCAGTTGGAATATGCGGGGTTCCAGTTCATTCAGGAATAACGAGATGAGATTGCTGCTATTTGGGGGAGCTGACTTGATATTATTGCAAGAGACCCGGTTAGTGAACATACCTGAAATAGATTCAACCAGCATTGTCGAAAGCCAGAGGTAGACCGAGGGGAAGTCTTTTAATAGCTTTTAGACGGATTCTATTTGATGAGATAACAATTCTTCATTGTATTCAAGAAAGTGTCCTTGTAGTGAAGGCAGTACACCCCCAGGCAGCAATCTCCTCACAGTACTAGTTATACATTTGTACTGGAACCCCACTGGTGAAAAATTGTCGGAATTTCTAAACTCAATCTCATTTATTCTGACTGATATTAAGTTAGTCTACCCTGACGCTCATTTGGTGGTGGGGGGCGGAGGGGGATATCAACTCACAATGTGTCGATCAGCAACTCTAGTCCGAATGAAGGTAAGAAAGAGATAACGGCGAATGGAAGAAGATGGTTGCATTTTTTTGATGATTTGGATCTGAAGATCTTGAACGGATCAATAGAGGGGGATCTTCCACCTGCTACCACATGGTGTCGGGGATCCATAGAATCAACATTAGATTATATCTTCTTATCCAGGAACATATTTGAAAAGTGTGCTTATTTCTCGGTAAAAGAAGGTGGCTCGAGTGACCATAATCGCCTAGAAGCTCTTATAACTTGGAACTTTAACAAGACAGTGGCCTTATGGCAAAACACGGTCATTGTAAATTCTCATAAAAATAGGCTAGTCAAATACCGCAGAGACGGTGATCGTCTTAATGATGGGTTGGGCCAACTTTGGGATACAATGTCATCGTATGATTTGGAAAAGAATTTCAAACCTCCTATTTTCCATAATTTTCTGTGGTCCATTGATCATCCGCAGAATCTGCCACAGGGTAAACAACGTGTACACAAATATGTGTTTGACGAGGCCACTTGGTCCAAAAAAAAAGAAACACGCAGTATATTAAGAGGGAGGAATCAAATAAATTTATTTTGGCAGCTGAGACAAAAATTATCCAAAATTGGTCCAGAAATCAATAAGCCTCCCGTCTGCAAAATGATGGAGAAACCATGTTACACTCCTTGGGTTCTAATTCCACCCATATGTTTTGGTCACTAATTAACATTAATATTGACCAAAAGGCTTTCCAAACAAACATTGTGACAGAGCGTGAGTGGATTAGATATTTTGAAGAGAAATATCTTAAACCGCAAGGTGAGCCTACTTTTATAGTGGAAGGGAAGTGGGCTTTACGTTTCACTAAAGATATTTTAGATCTGATTAGAAAATCCTCACTTTCGAGATCTGCTGGACCGAATGGTCTTACTTGCCAGGTTTTCAAGAGTAATCCCGACTTATGGGCACATATTCTTCGCAAATTCTTTAGAGGAATTATTGAAAACAAATCAATCCCCCATCATGGAAGTCGGCCATTATAGTGCCGATCTTCAAAAAGAGGGATCGGAAAAACCCAGCAAGCTATAGACCTATAGTGCTATTAGGTGCTCAGAGCAAGCTATTTACGGCCCTGTGTTGAGAGAACTTGAAGCCTGGAAAAAGGAAAATAATATACTTCCTAAACAGACAGGCTTCAGACGGGGCCGCCATTCAACATCATTACATGGCATTATACTTGCATCCTTAACAAATACTAAGGACAAAATCAATGTAGGTAAATTATATGCAGCTTTTATAGATCTCTCAAGCACTTTCGATCTTGTTAATCGAGATCGCTTCTGGTGTACGCTTGTTAAGAGAGGTGCCCCAAAGGGACTGGTGAACATCCTTGTAAGTCTCCATGACGTAAATACAATGAGAGTTAGACTCACCCTGGATGGTCACCTGTCAGAATACATCACAGTTAATAGAGGGGTCAGAGAGGGCTCTATGGTGGCTCCCTTTCTCTTTACTTTTTATCTTGCAGAATTTGGACATGAGATAGACTCATCAGCCGTGAATAGTGTTAGGTTGGGTTCTTTAACTATAAAGTGGCTCATGTATGCCGACGACATTGTCTTGCTTGACAGGACACCTGTTGGTCTGCAAAGACTCCTTAGGGCATTAGATTGTACTGGAGGACAAAGCGATCTCTGAACGGGCACATGAGATTCAGAGCTTGCCCCCGGCACCTTTAAACAAGATAGCCGCACCATGAAGAGGATGGGGTGCAGGATTCACTTACTTCATCACCAATCAATGAGGACAAGTCAACGGTTTGGCAAAGGGAAGTCTGTTTAATGACAAGTACAAAAAACGGGGAAACAAATGGTAATCACATTGATGCGATCGCCTGTCTCGCTTCAACTCCCAAATTCTTCATTCAGACAGCAATAGTTATACCCAAAAATCGTCATCATTGACGTGTAACACTCATAAGTTTATCATCCAATTCTATTGGTTGGAAAAGGTAATTTAAGTATAGGTGCTATATCTGTATATGGTAACAAAGCGTAGGGATTGGATAATTCTTATTGGGTGGGTGTCTACGCCCATCCCTCTACATCACTTGTGGTAGACGTCACTACAAGCACGATGTCCAATTGGTTCTCCAGCTATAGGACCCTAGATTATTCGGTCCATTGTGATTGGGTGGGTTACACCGCTAGGCATAAATCTCTACTTTAATTAGCAGCATGCAGAATAGACACTCAGGTGCATTGTGCCCCAAGATTCACCCTGGCGCCCTTCCATCAATCAGTACTTTAGGGCTATGTGTCAATTAGTTGGCTGAGGATGGCCTCGAAACTGTAGCTTCTTATCTGGGAAAGTTATGGCATCCTCGGGTTCTGGGTTACATCAGACGTTGGTACCCCTTCACCCTTGTCTGGTCATGTGTCTGTTCACTGTGAATCTGCTTCATTTTCCTAGTATTTGTGTATTTGATTCTCCCGTAGCCTCACCACCTGCCTGAGGCCTCTTTATCTCGACCTTCACTGGCTGGCTGCTATGATCTGAAGTCTCGATTCTCCGGAACTGCCACTCTCCTCCCTTCCTTAGGTTGACCTCGAGTTCCCAAGCATGAGCTACTTCTCACTAAGTTTCGATTCCGCTCTTCCCTTTGGCTTTGGCTGGAATATGAATCTTGGCCTTGCTACCCCTTTGCAGCCTGGGCTTAATTCTGCTTTTACAAAATGGAGTCGCACTTGTATATAGTGTGCCTTATTGAGGTAGACATATAGTTGGCGCATGCCGCTCTATTGTTCTACTAAGCATTGCAAGCAGTATCGTTCTCTTAGCTTCTTGCGTTCCGAGCCTATTTACAGGCACTTCAGTCAGTTACGTGTGTTTATTTCACTTATTGGTTGCGTTTCTTTATATTAACGTCTTTTCTCTTACACGTCCTTTACAACTTTATCCCTAACGTTTCACCCTTGTGTGTCAACTTTCGTTCGTCAATATGTTCATCTGTATGACTGTCCAGGTTCTTATGTCATCACCATTTGCCTTCCATTAAGGCTCTTTGGGTCTCTTCGGGGACAGTCTGTAAGTAGTCTTCATAGCGTGTTAACTGCTGGTACGGTTGTCTCAGTGGGTACCGGGCTGCCCAAGGTTGTCTGTTATAGGCACTTCAACAGGTATTGCTCCTCTGATGTGCACTGGGCAGAGTCCTAGAGCTGCGTTCTGTTGGCTCATTTGTTCCTCATACGTCACATACTTTGGCGAGTATGTTTCTGGCATCTCACTCTGTGGGGTTGGGATGTTGGCCATATCTGGGACCTCCTCTACACTCCCCCCTTCTGGTCGGTTTATCGACCACTTCTGCAACCTCCTTTGGGTTTGTCTTACTTGGTTCTTCAGCATCTTGATCATCGTCTTCTGGGTTTGTACATGATGGTGTGAACGTGTGTGTCTTCGGAGTCCATATCTTTATCACTCCTTTTAGACTTCCTGCTGTCTTTACATGTTTGTCTTTGTTCCAGCTCATAAACTGACATTGTCCATTTGGGCTGCAATAGATCCATTTTCCTTCGTACCTTCTTCGTTTTCTGGGATACACAAACTTTGTTCCTTCTGGTGCAAATTTGCTGGCCTTCACAAAGTTTCTCATTTCTTCGTCAGTTAAGTCTCTGGGCTTCCATGCTGGTTCAACATCGACTATGACCTTCATCCCAGTGGCCTCCTTCGCAGTTGTCTGGCATTGTGGGATGATTATTTTGAAACCACAGAATCCTAATAGTATCATCAGTAGCAGGGCTCCCAGAAGCTTGAGTATGTCCGCCATCCATTTTGGGACCCAAGAGAATAATGCTCTGAACCAGGTGTTGTCATCTACTCCATCTGTTTCATCAGTCATCTGGTTCTGTAGGTTTGTTAGCATGCTAATGGCTTCTGTTAAGGTTCCATTTTCTTCATCATGTGAAGGTATAAATGTGCAGCATGATTCTCGGATTTTTGCGCAAACACCTCCATCCATCGCTGTGATCATGTCAAGTACATATCTGTTCTGTAGAGTAATCAATCGGATTGCTCTTAGTTCTTCTTTGATTGCGTTGAATCCTTTTATGGAGGTGTTAATGGTCTGCAATAACTCCCATCTGGTTATCTGCAACCATTTTGTATTTACTCCTACTTGGATCTGTGGCAAGAGTAGTGTTGTGAATACTGTTGAGGTGAGGCTAAACAGCCTGTGTTCATATGGGATTGCATAAAATGCTTCTTCCGATTTGGCAGAAAAGTAATTTTCCCTCTTCATTCGGGACATCAGTTCCACAAACCTCCTTTTCCTTAGGTGCGCATCTGCTTACGGGAAACTGTCTATACTCGGGTCGCTTTTCGGATCACTAGTGCTGGAACATGGACGTTCACTAGTGTGCATATGCCTCCCCAGTCTCTCGGCAGTCTTATGTATGCTTTGGATCCGCACGCCCAGTAATGGTCCATTATAACTGCGGTCCCCTGAGTCATACCGGGAGCTTCAAAGATTCGTCCGCAGTTTTGATTCTCTCCCATCTTCCTTGTGCCATTACTTCTGAAGCATAATTTCGGGCTTTCCAGTGGTACTATTTGCAGGGGTCCTCCTCTGTCTTTGACCCATGTCAACAACTTTACCAATTTCAGCCATAGAGGTTTGCATAATCTCTGTGAGTTCTCTATTGCTTCCTTGCAGGCTCCAAGGACCATCCACGCTCGGCATATCACCACTCTTGCTTCTCATCCGCCTGGGGATAGCACTGTTCCCCAAATCTGCATCTGGCCTCTATTCTTCCAATTTTGGGCTTCTTCTGGAGTTTTACATTGGACGTTCAGTCTCGGGTTAATTTCCCATCTTGTGCCTGTTCCTTTCGCTTCTGGCTTTGCATACCTGGTCACGTGATTCCTGGTATGAGCTCTGTTTCTTGTCTTAATGTCCTGGATATAGTCATCTTCATTGGGATATGCTGTTTCTGTTGCCCATATCAGTGAGTCATCTTTTCCCATGAACTGTCCTCTGGTGTTGCACATTGCTACGTGTGACAAGCAGTGTGCTGTCGGGACATCAATTTCTACAGCTATGAAGATCTTGGATTTTCCCATGCTGCACGGTAGGAGTGCGCAGACGCTGCATTCTCCTTCAGCTTTTCTTCTTCCGACCTCTTTCATGTGTTGGTACGAAATGTTATTTCCTAGATGTGCTGTTCTATCCAGATAATCGTTCAATTCATTGTTGTCTTCATGTGGGCTTCTCTTTATTCTTAGTGGCTTTCTGTGGTCTGCCATAACTACACCTCTAAACGTGTCGGTGTGGGTTTTCCTTGCTGGAGGACTCTTGGGCATGCTTGTCAGTGAAGCAGGTTTCATTGGCTGTGTTGCTGTGATAAGAGGCAGTTTTGCAATTTTCTTCCTCTCCTCTTGTGTCCTTTCGTGGGGCTCCTTCAACCACCTGTGTATCATCTGTCCGACGTATGACTACGTCTTGGGCCTGGTGCTTGTTTCCTGTGTTGGAATTGGCGTACTTGTCACTATAGTCTCTGCAGTTTTATTTTCCAGCTTCTCGTGTATTTTCTTTGCTTTAGCTATAAATGAGAATAAATGATCTATCAGAATTTGTGTCTCTGCAGTGAATTTTCTCGTAGCCGCTTCTGTCTTCTCGAGGGTTTTTGCTATATCTTCTTTAGTTGGTCTTTTATTTTCTTCTTTTCAGTCGCCCTTATTATTTTCAGGGACTGGTTGTCTGGTGGGCAGTCTCGTAATTTCTGTTGCCATTGTTCGAGGTTCTGCAGCCATTGACCCTTGCCCTTGTTTGTGTGCATTCAGTGAATGTGCTTGTGTAGTGGTCAGCGCTACATTTTCATTCATTCCGTTCTGACTCTGTCTCCAGCTTTTCTCTTAACTCGTTACCTCAAGTGTGTATGATTCGCTGCTAATTACATTCAATTTTAGTTCATTTACCTTACCATCAGATTTTCTTGGAACTGCAATGACTATATAGGGTCTGGGTGACTTCGGGGGATTCATGCGTACATTATCTGGTGGGTGCACTGAAATTGGAACGCTTCGTGCACCAATAAAGAATGCAGTACTGATAGTTAGATACAGAAAAACAATAATAATCGCTATGCATATACACATAACTGTGTGATATGACAATTTGCAGCACTTTCTTTCAGGAAAGTGGGGTCGCCCCTCGGTTTGTGGGAGGACCAGGTTACTGTTTTGGGCCCCCATCTCAATCATGTTACTGTCAGTGTTTAATTCCTTTCACTTTACTCCATTATTGTCTCTCAGAAAGTTTGCAACATAAAGTATCTTGTGCTTCGTGAGTGTGCCCCCTCTCGAGGGGGGTGATTGTCTCTGCTTACGGGATACAGTTCCCTTGCTAGACTATGGAAAAAGATTAGACTATCCCCTTTGGTGAGTCGCATTCATTATGCATATTCAAAATAGGTAAGTTCCCAATGCACTCCCCGAATCTGCTTCACTCCTGAGGACATGCTGGAACCTGTTCAATGCGGAAAAGATGGACAAGGTGGTATCACTCGAAATTAAACAAAAATAAAAATAAAATAAGAATAAAAATAGAAAATAAAACACAACGGTGAAGTTATCTTCTCTGCTCTTCTTGATCTGTCCCTCGGTGGAAAGATGAAGTACTGTGTCTCTGCCCCCTCGATCTGTCCCTCAGCAAAAGATGAAGAACTGTGTCTCTGTCTCTTGGATCTGTCCCTCGGCAAAAGGTTTCACTGGAATCTCCGTAAATATTCTCGCTGAAAGTTGGACAGCTCCACCTGGAGCATGATCCCATGGAGGAGTGTTCCCAAGTGTGCAACATTAGCTGGATCTCTGATGAAGGTGATGACGTCAACCTCGGCAGGTCTCCCCACCATTTCTGGATAGTCAGTGAATAGACGGAATAGGACATTGTGGGCCAGCCTGCTGTCTTCGGGTGACAGAGACATTGTCCTGCTTTGCTGGTTCCGAGATCACAGGGCTTTCTTTTGACGTGAACAGTCTTTACATTTTCCTGCTTCGTGGATTGCCACTACGTAGTTGAGCTTGATCCACAGTTGATTCAGATGTTAAGTGTTTCTTTGGTCTCTAATGTAGGTTAGTGTGTCTGTGGTTCTCCCGACTAGTCCTGGGCACTCTTCTATGATACGAAAGAAAAGCGTATAAGTGAGTTCATCAATGATTACCTGTGGCGGAGGCATTCGTGTCCTTATCACTGTGCTTGGGTAATTCCATGAAGGCTTCCGCGATGACAGTCAGTAGTTGCCAGATTTTCTTTTCTTGGCAGGATCTTGAATAAAGTCTGTGACACTGGGGACTCTCCCTACGAGTGACAGAGCCACAGTTTTTAAACGGAGTTCATTTTGTCTTGGCTTTGCTGCTCATGCGTCCTCCTTCCTCGTCATGGTTCTCGTCTGCATGTGCTGCTGAGGTCCTTCCCCGTTGTCTGTAGGTTCTTCGCGGTGGGCTGCAGCTAGAGGGATCTTGCCAATATAGGGTTTAATGTCATTGAGGAAGATCCATGCTCTCCTGCCCTGCAGTTTGACGGCTGAGGGAGTGCAGTCCTCTACGATGAATGGGCCGTTGAATCATGGCTCGTCCCACCTTTTCCTTGTGTGGTTTCTTACCAGCACTGCATCACCAGGGAAGATGATTCGCGCACATAGAGCTTTAACTGTGTCTGTTTCAGCACTTCCTGCTGGGTCTTATGTTGTGCTGCACCCTTTTCGTTGTCCCTGTACTTGGTCTGTAATGATAAGAAGGCTTGATGTCATGCAGTTCAGATACTTCGATAATTCGGTCCCCAGGAACTCTCTGGTCGGCTGGGCATCACATCTAGCTCGAGAGGTAAGAGGAGGTGTCCTCATTCTCCTTCCCGTGACTATCTTGTGCGGTGTAAGATGGTCAGATCCTGGTTGGTTCCGAAGAGCATACAATGCCAGTGGTAGACAGTGCAGCCATCCCTTTTTTAGAGTAAGCTTCAACTTGGCTATCCTCTCTTTTAACAAGCCGTTGAGCCTCTCACAAACACCGTTGCCTTCCGGATGATACGCTGATGAGAACTTGTGCTTCATACCAAGCAACAGGCTGATCTGTTCGAAGACTGTGTTAACAAAATGAGCTCCATTAACTGACCTCATCACCTCACACACCCCCATCTAGGGAACACTTTCCTCACCAGACATTTGGCAGCACAGGTTGAGTCTGGGTGTGTACAGTTACCTGCTTCTAATCCATCTAGAGAATGGACACACCACTACAATTAAGTACCTGTACCCGTTACATACTTGAATCATGTCAACATAATCGACATGCAGGTGCTGAAAAGGCCTATTTGGCCGGGGGATGACTCCTCTCACTACTTTTAATGTGTGCCCAGCGGTGAATTGCTAGCAGACTATGCAGTTCACCATGAAGAATGCAATATGCTCCGTTAAATTCAGTACAAACCAGTCTTCTGCGAGCGTTGCAGCAAGATTTCTTTTTGTCATATGAAATGGGTAGTGTAGCTGTTCCAATGCTATCTTCAATAGGGCTACCAGCATGACTGGTTTACCAGTGCTGACTTGCCGCCACAACCCATCTGAGGGGTTTAAAGAATACCCTCATACCCTCGACGCTTCCACAGGTTCTTTTCATCCTGCGGTGCCTCCCCTTGAAGCTCCATCAGTTGAGTCTGCCCCATATTACTATAGGCCTCTGATGTGGCTCGAGCTACCATCATCCGCTCATGGTTGTGTGCCACTTCCACTTCCATGATCGTCTCATTTTTGGATGCCATACTCTTGGCTTCCGTGTCTGCTGCGTGATTTCCGTGCGACACAAAATCTGCCCCGTGAGTATGGGCGGTGCATTTCACGACCGCTATGCCCACAGGGAGCTGTAGTGCCTTGATCAGCCTGTCTAACAAGGCTGCATGCTGCACTGGAGTGCCGTCTGCTCGGAGGTAGCCCCTCCTTTTCTAGCGTGCTAAACCTGCGTGCACTGTTGACGTCACATAGGTGGAGTCACTATACACCGTTACTTCTTGGTCTGCATGATTCTCAATGGCGAGTATCAATGCCAACAGCTCTGCAGCATGTGCTGAATAATGAGATGGTATTCGTGCACTGACGAGTATTTGAAATTCTCCGTTTGCTATGTGTTTCATTACGGCAACACCTGTATATCTTTGTCCGTCTTCTTGGTTGATTCTCGAAAAACTGTCAGTGAAGACAATCTCACCACCCGCCAGGGGATTCTCTCTCACCCTGGAGATTTCATTCATCAATGTGCAGTCATGTATCGGCTCACCATCAGTGACTGGTTCAGCTATGAACGTGGCTGGGTTTACTGTTTTACATCAAACTATTTTGATCGACGGATTTGATATGATCACCTCATAGGCAGAGGCCCTTTGAGATGTCAATGTACCCTTTGGTTTCTCCAAGATGGCGAACAATAAGTGATCGACGTATAACATCATAGAATAGCCCATTACAATGGTTGTCACCTTCTCTATGGCAAATGCTGCTAAACTGTGTTCGCATGTGAACTAGCTTCTCATTACTGGGTCCAGATTCCCACTGTAATACGCCAGGGGCTTGTACCCCAACAAGGTTTTTTGAGGAAGTACTGCCCTCATAACATTGCCATTCGTGTGCGAGAACAGGTAGAATTCCTCTGCATAATTAGGAATCCAGAGAACTGGGGCTGCGCAAATTGCTCTTTTGAGTTCTGCGAACCGCTTTTCCATTGCTTCAGTCCATTCATTTCTTTCCTTTGTTGCCTGGGCCTTCTTTAGGGCCTGGAGCAAGGGCTTGGTATACGAGCTGTAGTCGAAAACCCACGCTCTAACATAATTGCACAGGCCTAGGAAGCTCTTCATTTGCTTTATCATGAGCGGCTTAGCCGTGTTCATGATAGCTTTGGCCCTTTCTGGGGTAACCTTTTTCCCCTCATGTGAGATTAACTGGCCTATGTATAATACCTCTTGTTGACAGTATTGTAGCTTTTCCTTGTCAACCTTGTATCTTTTCTCAGCCAGTATGGTCAGTAGCTGGATAGAATTGCGCCTGCATTGCTCTTGAGTGGTGCTGCAGATAAGTATGTCATCCACATATTGCAAGAAAACACTGTCTACTGCAATATTGCTTAGGTCCATTTGCAGGACTCTGTTGAAAATGGACGGGGACTCACAATACCCCTGTGGCAATCTCTTGCTCTTCAGACGCATTTGTCAGATCTTGCGAGTCACGGTGTAATGGGATTGAGAAAAAAGCATTTTTCAAATCAATCACTGTGAAGTATTTCGCCTCGATCGGTATGTTACACAAGATTGTAGATGGATTAGGGACTATAGGGAACTCGGCTTCAACAATATCGTTTAATGCTTTTAAATCTTGGATTAAATGCCACAACTGTCCCTTTGATTTCTTGATGGGGTAAATCACTGTATTACAGGGTGATTCTGACGTCACTAGGACGCCCTGATCCATCATGGCGGATATTGTCTTTGCGATCCCTTCATCTGATTCTCTGGATATGGGATATTGCCGTGCTCTTGGTAGAATCGCTCCTGGTTTCAGTTTAATTTTCACTTCTGCTACCCCTTTCAGGAGGCCTACATCATAGGGTCCTGTAGTGCATACTGAGACAGGCACCTGGGCCATATCGTTGTCAAAGTATGCGGGGCGGATCAGCGCCAACATCATTCTTTGAGGCACTTCTCGTTTGATCATTTTGACCCAGAATATGAGACTTACTTCCACCCTGGTCTCTTCGAAGTCAGGGTGCTCTTCGAACAGAGCGTCATCTGTGACGTCAGTCACTCGGTACCCTTCTTCAATGGCGATAATTGCACACCATTGTCTGCCTTCGTCCTTCGACCACTACTACTTTCCCTCGTACTGCTGCAATATGTATCGATAAGGGAAATACTTGTCCCTCTTCTTCATGCATAGGTATTCTTGGCCTGAACAGGAACTCATCAGGGGTTCTCATAGTTCTATCTGCGAGGCCTGGTAATCCCGCCATAAGCACACGCACGCCATATGCGAAAACTTCTGGTTCTAATGGTATAGCTCTCATGGCTATGCGTCCCGAGTATGCTCCGATCATTTCGCACACGTTAGAATAATGCATTCCTGGAGTGGAGCATACTATGCCCTCCTCTGTGAACGATATAGTCATATTCAACTTTGTCATTAAGTCTCGACCCAAAATGTTTACTGGGGTCTGACGTGAATATAGTAAGGGCACATTCATCTCAAAAGGAAAACTTGACTTCTCGTATGCATGAGCGTGTTGCACCGGTGTCAACTAAGAAAGAATATTCTTTCCCCCCCATGATGACATTTACCCTTGGTTCCCTGTTAGGATCTGGTGTCACCGATAGGATAGAACACATCAGGGTTCCCAGCGAGCTGTCCTATTTCATGTATAAGTTAGGTCCACTGTATGCTTGTGTATTTTCTCCATTCCCAGGGTTGCCTCCCCTTCCGGGGTTAGTGCCCTGAGACATTTGCGGTGGTCCCTGTTGGGATTGCCCTTGCGGCAGGTTCCCCATGTTCGAGGGTTGAACGCTTTGCTGCGCACCTTGCTGCAAGCCCGGCGCTTGCTGCTGCATTGTGTGCCCTGTTGTGGGGATTGGCTGACTCACTGTGCCTGCTCCCATTCCTTGTCCATTTTGCCATGTGCCTTGGCTTCTGCACGCGCGTGCCACATGCCCTGTCATACCACATAGCCAACATACTGGCGGTGGTCGGGCTATCTGTCCATAAAACATATCTGGATTGCCCATCTGTACGTTTTGAAAGCCTCCTTGATTATTCTGCCATCCTCTTCCTATTAATCCCCTTCCCCTCGGGTAAAATCCTGCGTGACCCTAGTTATTCTGCGATGGGTTAGTCGCCTGTTGTACGTTCGATTCAGCTGGGCTGGTCAGCATAGCTCCTTCAAGAGCATACTTCTTTTGCACCAGCTTCGCTTCCTCACCCTTACGAGTTGCCTCCTTTTTCCGATTCTTTTCTTGCAACAATCTCCAGTAATGTGCAATTGTCAACTGTATTTCGTCCCAAGGCTTAGCTTCTACTCCCACCAATTTCTTGAGCTGTTTTAATACCGGTTCCGGCAACCCTTGGCACAATATATGGTAAAATACAGGGATAGATTTCATCCAAGATTCAAGCGTTTTGAGCACCCACGCGTCTTGAAAATTCTGGATGTAAATCAACGGATCCTCTAACTTTCATTTTTCGAATCATTATGGCTCCCATATCGGAAGTGTCTAGGTACAATACTTGTAGCGCTTTCCACACTGCTGCTCTACAATTATTAAATGGCGCTCTGTCATGGATAGTGCTAATTATGGTTACACCAGGGTACCCAGCTCGTTTCCATACATAGTCTGCTCTTTGCCAAAGTATTGAGTCTTCTCGTTCACTCACCGCTCGCATGGTTCCTCTCTGGATCTTTGGAATCACCAGCCCCTCCGTCGTTACTGCCTCTCCGGTCTTTTCGTCCGATCGGCTGCCCGTAGGAATGAGAAGGGTTATGCTTTGTAAGGCAGGTTCCTTCAGACCCACTGCAGATTTTATGGACTTATACTATCATTGTCCACGGGAAGCTTCTCAGTCTACTCAGCCGAATGGCGAAGGACTTGTGATATTGCCGAAGACCTAGAGTTACTTCATGTTGACGGGTCAATAAGTGTCTTAGTAATAATTAATCAATAGTTGATGGTCAAACCATTCTCACCATTCTCGTCGCTATCAAATGTACTGGAGGACAAAGCGATCTCTGAACGGGCCCTTGAGATTCAGAGCTTTCCCCCCGGCACCTTTAAACAAGATAGCCGCACCAGGAAGAGGATGGGGTGTGGGATTCACTTACTCCATCACCAATCAATGAGGACAAGTCAGTGATTTGGCAAAGGAAAGTCCGTTTAATGACGAGTACAAATAACGGGGAAACAAATAGTAATCAACATTGATGTGATCGCCTGTCTCACTTCAACTTCCAGATTCTTCATTCAGACAGCAATAGTTATACCCAAAAATCGTCATCATTGACGTGTAACGCTCATAAGTTTATGTTGCAATTCTATTGGTTGGAAAAGGTAACTTAAGCATAGGTGCTATATCTGTATATGGTAAAAAAGCATAGGGATTAGATAACTCTTATTGGGTGGGCGCCCATCCCTCTACATCACTCGTGATAGACGTCACTACAAGCACAACGTCTAATTGGTTCTACAGCTATAGGACCCTAGATTATTCGGTCCATTGTGATTGGGTGGGTTACACCCCTAGGCATAAATCTCTACTTTAATTAGCAGCATGCAGAATAGAAACCCAGGTGCCTTGTGCCCCGAGATTCAACCTGCCTCCCTTTCATCAATCAGTACTTTGGGGCTATGTGTCAATAAGTTGGCTGAGGATGGCCTCGAAACTGTAGCTTCTTATCTGGGAAAGTTATGGCATCCTCTGGTTCTGGGTGACATCAGATGTTGGTACCTCTTCCTTGGCTAGCCCTTGGCTGGTCATGTGTCTGTTCACCGTGAATCTGCTTCATTTTCCTTGTATCGTGTATTTGGTTCTTCCGTAGCCTCGCCACCTGCCTGAGGCCTCTTTATCTCAACCTTCACTGGCTGGCTGTTATGCTCTGAAGTCTCGATTCTCCTGAGCTGCCGCTCTCCTCCCTTCCTTAGGTTGACCTCAAATTCCCAAGCATGAGCTACTTCTCACTAAGTTTCGATTCTGCTCTTCCCTTTGGCTTTGGCTGGAATATGAATCTTGGCCTTGCTAGCCCTTTGCAGCCTGGGCTTAATTCTGCTTTTACAAAATGGAGTTGCACTTGTATAGTGTGCCTTATCGAGGTAGACATATAGTTGGCGCATGCCGCTCTATTCTTCTACTAAGCATTGCAAGCAGTATCGTTCTCTTAGCTTCTTGCGCTCCGAGCCTATTTACAGGCACGTCAGTCAGTTACGTGTGTTTATTTCACTTATTGGTTACGTTTCCTTATATTAACGTCTTTTCTCTTACACGTCCTTCACTACTTTATTCCTAACGTTTCACCTTTGTGTGTCAACTTTCGTTCGTCGTTTATGTTCATCTGTACGACTGTCCAGGTTCTTATGTCGTCACCATTTGCCTTCCATTAAGGCTCTTTGGGGACAGTCTGTAAGTAGTCTTCATAGCGTGTTAACTGCTGGTATGGTTGTCTCAGTGGGTACCGGGCTGCCCAAGGTTGTCTGGTTTTAGGCACTTCAACAGGTATTGCTCTTCTGATGTGCACTGGGCAGAGTCCTAGAGCTGCTCTCTGTTGGCTCATTTGTTCCTCATACGTCACATACTTTGGCGAGTATGTTTCTGGCACCTCACTCTGTGGGGTTGGGATGTAGGCCATGTCTGGGACCTCCTCTACAAGATCACTATATGAAAATTAACGACCTTGTTGTCAACCCAGAGAAATATAGGATCTTAATTTTTGGGAACATGGGAGCTCGAGGAATCAGATTTCCCTGGTCAATAGGTGGTAAACTTATCCCTGTGGTAAGTGAAATAACTTACCTGGGATATATTTTACATGCTGTACCAACTATTGGGTTGAGGTTAGCCGAAATACTGGCTAAGAGTACACAATTAACAGCACAGATGAAAAAGATTCTGGGTCTATACTGTAAATTCTCAATCTTTCCGTTAATTAGATTCTATGGGGCAAAGGTGATACCTATTCTACTCTACGGTATAGAGGCCAAACCTTTATTATGGTCAATTGATTGGCAGAAAATTGAAGCCGTGATTTGGAAGCAGGTGTTGGGTCTGCCTAAAAATCTACTTATGGCAGGACTGAGGTACAAGTTGGGTTTAAGATCTCTAAAGATGAACTTGTATGAACAAATATGGGGTAGATTTTTAGAGATGTGATATGATTGTCTCTTTGGATTTTCCTGAAAGATGCCCACTTGGAGGGAGGAGGTGGAAGGACGAGATACCAAATGTGATGAATTTGATTATCTTACTGTTAATATCTTTGTTTTACTTTTGTTATGTACTTAAACTTAATAAACATGCTAATTTAAACAAAAAAAAAGTTCTCTAAAGATGCAAATGGATTGAAAATTACTGTCATTTTATAAGTCAATTATTGACCCAATTGAAAATACGCCTTATGAAGATCTTTTTTGATCCATTTGAATCTGGAATCCTCTCATATCCTAGGTGAATTTAGGAAAATGGTGAAGGAGACCTTACTTTACTGTGAGCTCGATGAATACACATTGCTCACTAATCCCATGTAGGTTAAAAAAAGCTCTTTCATTAAGGGATTGGATCACGACAGGTGATAATGTGAGGGCTTCTTCTATTCCTAGTTCATTTTCTAAATATGGCAAAAAACAAGGGTATTTGGCTAGATATCTTATGAAGATCCCTGATGATAAAACTAGGTAGAACTTTCTCAGACTGAGTCTCAACCTGATAAGGACGGGTTCGGTCCTGACTAAATGGGGCTTAGCAGTCGATAGACATAATTCTTGCCCTGAATGCATCGATCCTCGTGATCAGACTATTGAACACATATTGAGGTTTTGTAGGAGAAGTTGGGACAGTAGAGTACAATATTTGACCCCCTTTGTCAAGTCCACTGACAGGGTTTAATCTAACTCATTTTGCGAAAGGATGATATCGGGACATGAGACAAAATTAACATTAAATCTGGTACAATTTCTACAGCTAACAGGGTTTATTCCACATGAGTTTTGGTAAACTACCTCTTGTGAGGCATATGAATTTCATCATTCTTTCCGTTTAGTGTGGGTGTTCTTTTTTTGAATGTAATTGTTCTTATGTTTTGTATAGTTTTTTTTCTCATTATTATTTTTATTTGTTTTTTTATTTTGATTTTTTTTCTCTTTGGTGTCTCATTTACTTGATATTGAATGAATTGTGGAAAAGTCTTCTTATGGTTTCTTTTTAAGGTTATATTGTGTTTTAGTATGATGACACAGTCTTAATGGAAATTGTAGTTTGTTGAGATATGACAATATTGTGTTTTCTTTTTAAATCTTTGTTATGTGGAGATTTGTAAAAAACCTAATTGGTTATATCACAATAAAAAAAATATTTCTTAAATGCACTCAAAGAGGAAGAATTAAAGTTCACTTGAAAAGAGTGAGGCAGTTTGTTTAAGCCAATATTTCTAGGTTTCATTTCACTGTACCCTTTGGGAGTAAAGGGGATTTCTGATCTTCAAAATCTCAAAATGTTTTCTTTTTTGTGGGGTATGTAAAGAGGTCATACCATCTTAACCCACATCCAGAGGTTTAGTAGGTGGTTCAGATACACCATAATGACAATAAGCCATTGCATGTTGTGGCACCTTTAAAATATTCTTTCCTTTCAAGGATGAATACAGTGTCTCATCCCGCAGACTCTCCTCACTTCACTGGGCTTCGTCTCCTCCCAGGTGACCCTCCCACAGTACACCACCCCCAAGGTCAGGATCAGGAAGCGTCTGCCTTTCCCTGGCCACCTGGACTTTAGGCATGGTTTTAGTGAGGGAGCCCTAGGATGCATCACAATCCTTAGTTCCTTATTTGAGTCAGGGAAACCCCTCTTAAAGTTAGAGAGAGGTTTCCTCTTTATTTTGATTTAAATACAAGTTTATGCCAACAATAATTGCCATCTGTTGTCAGTCTCCTCCTGCATCCTTACAGTATCATCAATTTACCTTCTGAATAATAAAGCCCTCTTTCGAATGGATTGTGTCCTCCCACGTATTCCTCATCTTGTGATATTCGTTATTTTCTGAAGCAGCGAAGCTGGCGATGACGAATATCACAAGATGAGGAATACGTGGGAGGAACATCCAGTTGAAAGAACTTTACAGTTGGTAAGTAACTTATTCTTCGAATGGATTGTGTCCTCCCACGTATTCCTCATCTTGTGATATTCGTTATCGCCAGCTTTGCTGCTTTGGAAAATAACAAATATCACAAGATGAGAAATACGTGTGAGGAACATCCAGTCGAAAGAATGTTACAGTTGGTAAGTTACTTGTTCTTCTATTTGCTCTCTAAGGAAAGGTATAAGACTTCTAATGCTCTTAAACCATTATTTCTCAAACAAGCCAAGATGCATAATTCAATCAAATCAATCTGTGGATCTAAATTATTTGAAGCAAAACAACACACAATGGCACAGGTCAAGAAACGCACAGTATTCAGTCAAGCAAACTCAACATCGACTTTAAAAATGCATTTCAAATAATAATTGTAATCCTGACATTGTGGGTTGTGAAGGCATCATGACGTACAACGCAGACAACAGATTCAATATTAACAAAAATACATTTATTAACTTGTCAGGATGGAGTAAGGCCCAACTTGCCCTTATGCTAAGGTGGGATTTCACTACTTAAAGAAACTAAGGATAGTCTGTCAGTAAGTTCAACATAAAAGTCTGCCTGTGTTCAAAACCTATGCTTGTGCTCACACCTACAGTAAAACAATATGCAGGGATGTCAACCATAAACTGAACAGTGTTCCAAAAGTAAAGTTCTGAACTATTTTCAGCTCCCCTTCCCCAAGTACAAACAAATTCACAACAGTTTTCAAGTTACCTTGTCTTGGACTCAAGGTAAACAGTTCTACACCTTTCTCAGAGTTCCCTTCCCCAAATTCAATACAGTCTCTTCACAGAAGGTTTTGGGGTTCCGTTTCCCAAGTTCAATGTAACAGTGATCACAAAAGAAATGGTCTTGAGTCTCCGTCCTCAAGGTAATTTCCAACAATTCTTCACATCTTTGTAGTTTGACTTCTTGACAGTTTGCATATTTAGCTTGACCTTTTCCAACATGTTGGTGTTCTCTGGTCTGGGCTCAGTTGTCAGACCACACAGTCCATCCATCACAGGTTGTGCAACCAGAAACCCTTAGTTTTCCTTCTCACACATAGGTTCCTCAGTATCTTGCCTCTGTGTTTGAGTTTCCTTATTTTGCCTTCCTTGTGTCAGCCTTTTAGATTTTCCATAGAGTACCACATATCTCTAAGCCGGTCCTTGGCATCCTTGGTAGACGTCCAATGTCTCATTATATTTCAGGGTCTTATTCACACATCAATTTTGGTGACCCTTTTTATCCCTTTGTGCTTAGTTTACTTCAAGTATGTAGGTTACTGTCCTTTAAGCACGGCTTTAGGGTTGATTGACTTTAACTCAGTAGTCAGAGTTGTTAATTGGACTTGATTTGCTACCTTCTTTCAGTTCGTTATTCAATATTAAGGGAGATGACTTGTAGGAACCCATAAAGGCTCGGGGGAGGTTGGGATGACTGTCTAAAGTGAAAGGGGGATACCATGTCTCTTCCTGGCACTCGCCTAAAGGCACCCCCTTTCCTCCCCCTTCTTGTACCTCTTGTACCTCTGGGCTGATAATATCTCCTGTCATTTTCTTTGTCAATGGAACATGAGGAACAATATCCCATAACCCCCTATGGGATAGGGATTCCTCCCTGAAAGGAAAATGTGGACTGCTGCAGCTCACCTGAGTGCACCCCACTCCCAATCCCCAAGGACCTCCACCCAGGTGATCCTCCCTCACTTTTCCGGGATCCAAGAGCGATGTGCTTTGCCTGGCCAACTGATCAGAGGACCCAGGGGGAGTAAATATGAGGATGTGCGTATTTCTCACAGGGGTTATAGGCTTCCCCTCCCTCTTACCAAGAGCTCCCACTGTCGGACGGATCCCCCAGCTTCTGGCATCTGGATAAAAAGTACCTTCCATTCTCCTCAGGATAATGGTAAACAATATTGGTTGGTACCATCCCATTTCTTTTGGCTTATTCATCAGTATAATCCCCAAGCCGAATTATCAGTAACTGCCCCGAGAGGATTTATCTATCTAAATGCCCTGAAAGTTCCTGCTCAAGGACTCTGTCACAAGGTGCTTCTTCTTTGCTCCCAAGCGAGTTGCTGTATATCTTACTAAATAGAAAATGAGTGGACCTGGTTCTATGGCCAACTCATAATGGCTGTAGGTTTGCATAGGGATGAATTAACTGGACTGTTCAATCCAGTTACACAACATATGTAAGCATGCAATGCATGCATGATATAATATGGTCAAGCTGCTTAGCGCCTTGCTATGCTAAATGATCACATACATGAATGCTAACTCAAAAGTAAACTTGGAATGGACTGTGTCCTCCCACGTATTCCTCATCTTTGATCTCCTTCCAGCGCCCGCTGCTTCAGAAATTTAATACTCGGTAAAGGGCGCCATGCATCGTCGACTCAATGTCCCTCCATCCGCTCAAGCATGACATCACTGACAGTACATATAGCACACACCACATCCGTTACTCCATTTCCGTTTTCCGCTGCACGGTTCACTTTGGATATGGTGCAAATTTGTCGTTCAACAGTTTCTTTGATAAGATGTCGACTCCTAAAACAGGATTAAAAAAAAATGCGCGAATCGTGGGGCCAAGATGTTCATTACAGACACGTTTCGCATTTGCCTCTGGTGTCTCTGGCTCAAACACAAGATGGCAGATTGCGGTTACTGTCAGTCGATGATCGGACAAGCACTGAAGCAGAGAAAGGGGAAACTCACTGCCAGTATGCCCCTCCATAAGTCACCATAGACGACTCTGTCGAAGAGAAGATCTTCTGGCGAGCAGATTTCGAGGGGAGAGTCTCCTCTGAGAAGGCGCTCGAAAAAGGGCTTGTGTTCTCACAGGCTCCCATCACTCGTCTTCAAGATCCAGGAAGTAGCGTCACAGGTCCAGCGCAACATCCTCGGATTCCTCTCCCGAGTGCAAGGTGTCCTGTCCTGGAAGGTCAGCCTCTAAAGCTGAGTGGGAGACATTTTGTCTTCGGATGCTAAAGATTTTTGAGAAGGGGGTTCCAGCCCCTTCAAGAGAACCGAAAAAAGACCACAACCCCATTGCGCCTCCAAAGGCCGATAAGGTGTCTAAGAAGGTTTTAGTTTGCGGGCCCTCGAGCCCGGGCCATAAACTGCCGCCCCCTCAAGAGCCTTCAGAGCCTCGAGTCGAGGAAAGGCCTACATCTCTTTCCTCTGCAACTCCGTTGAGTCATTGATCGAGTCTGTTAAAGGTTAAGACTTCAATGTTGAAGTCATGGAAGCTGTCGACGACTTAAAAGGATTTTGATAAGAGTTATAAGTCTTTACCTAAAAAAAAGACTTCTTTATGTTGCTGTCTTCTATTTTTGAAGAAACAGATACTTCTGACCAGGATACAACACCATTTGGTCTTGTTCATGGGACACCAAATGTTCCAGAGGCTCTGGTTTCTGAAGAATTCAGAATGAAAAACTTCTTTGATACTTTGAAAAATGCAAATGGCCTTGCTACCTCTCCTGTAGTAGATTTTGCAACAGCTGACCCTTCTGAACATGCTGTGGCTTCTTATAGGCAGCTGATGAATAGGGTCAGAGAATACCTGGTATGGGGAGGTCTGCTACGGTTTACCAGCAGATGCCCACACTAACATATTGGGTAAGGATCCACAGAAGGCTCCAATCTTACCTTTCCACTCTGTCTTGCAGAGGAGGGTTATGGCAAGCTGGGAGACCCCCGGATACACATTTGGCTGTCAATAAGAGCCTCAGTAGGAAGTAAAAGCCCTCTAGTGTGTATCCAGACTTTCTTTCAAAACACCTGACTCGTGAGAGTTTGGAAGTACAAGCTGCTAGGTCTACATTTAGGGTAGCCGCTTATCCAACTATTGCTCCTGATAAGGATGATAAGTGTTTTGATACTCTAGCCGAGAGGGTCTTTTCGGCCAGCAGCATGGCCCTTAAATCTATAAATACAACAAATGCACTGGCCAAATGTATCCATACATTGAGGGATGTTATAGCAATGTCGTTTGACCATGTTGCAGAAGGGGCGGAAAGAGATGGCTTCCTTAATATAATTAAAAATGGCAAGGGCGCAATGTGAGAGTCCTTAGAATCAGGACTTGATTCCGCTGATAGTGTCAGCAGAGCCATGGCGGCTAGTACAGTGACAAGCAAGTTTGCCTGGTTGCAGGAATCTGGTTTTGAACCGGACTTTCAATCCAGGCTGCTAAACATACCCTTTGATGGGTCACATCTTTTTGGGAATAAGGCAGACGAACATCTAGAAAAACGGCAGACTTCTAAAGCGGCAGCCAAATCATTGAGTGCAGCAATATGACAGCTGCAGCCGACACATCAGACTTCTCAATGATGGCGGGATCGGCCCTTTTGCTATTATACTTCCTTGGAAGGGCAAAGGGTCAAGCCAGCCAAAGGGGCAAGAGGAAACTGGCTTGAGATGGACGAGGTCGAGGTGCAAAGTCTGCCCAAGCAGTATCTGCCTTACCATCAGCCACTGCCACAGCTGCCCCGAAACCTCTGTGTGGCCTTCGTCCACAGGACTGTGGTGGGGGCAGGCTCAGTCAGCATTTGGAAGAATGGCGGGACATTACTTCCAATGCTTGGGCCTTGCAGATGGTACCCCAGGGTTACAGCCTCCCTTTCTTAAAAAGGCCTCCAAATCATTCACCAGGCATCCACTCTGTCATGGTTCCAGATACGTTCCTTCGGCAGGAGGTCTCCATCCTGCTGGAGAAATGTGTCATTTTGGACTTGAGATAATTGAATAATTCCCTCACAAAGGACAAATTCAATATGGATACTCTTTCTCAAATCCTTCAGGCCCTCCAGCTCCAGGATTGGATAGTTTCATTGGATGCTTACTTTCATGTCCCTATTCATCTCAAGCACAGGAAGTACCGAAGGTTTGCCATTGGCAGATTTTACTATCAATTTCGGGTTCTGCCGTTCATGCTCACCTCCGCTCTGAGGGTTTTCACCAAGGTGATGGCTGTAGTGACAGCAATTCTAAGGGGGGGGGTTCACATCTACCCCTACCTGGACGATTGGCTGATAGGGCCCACAACAGGTCCTGGAACATGTCAGTATCACCGGCCACTCCCTCCACAAACTGGGCTCCTCCCTCAATTTCAAGAAGTCCCACATGATACCGTATCAGAAGCTTCAATTCATTGAAGCGACCCTGGATGCTTCCTCTGGAAAAGCCTTGCCACCCAAAGTGATGGCTCCTCACATTCAGCTGATGGTTGTCACGTTCCAGCTTGCCCAACGTCTTCCGGTCTTTTAATTATTGAGGTTGCTCGTCCCCATGGCATCCTGAATTTTCCTGGTGCCAAGAGGCCTGTCTGAAGATGATGTCTCTTCAATGGACCCTCACGTCCCAGTGGTCTCAGTTCTCCAGCCGAATGACAGACCTACTTCAGGCCCTGAGCAAGGTCGCACAAGATCTCCTGTGGTGGGCCTGTGAGGAGAAATGCTGGAATGGGAACCTTTCTAGCAACCATGGCGGAGATGAGCAGTGACCGACTCCTCCCTCGGGCTGGGGAGCCAACATCAATGATCTGACCATCAGCGGTCGTTGGTCTGCATCGAAGTCCAAACTACACATCAACCTTTTGGATCTGAGGGCAATCAGACTAGCGCTGATGGCCTTCCTGCCCTCTGTACCGTTAAAGAATGTCCTGATGACGGACAATTATGGGACAAACAATAGAGATTGTGGAATGTTACAAATACTTGGGTGTAACACTAGATCAAAAGCTGAGCTGGAAGAAACATTGGGAGGACACAAAAATGAAATGTCTAAAAATAGTATTTATTTTTTTTATTTATTTTTATTGGTTTAGATAAACCTTTAAAGAAAAATGGCATCACATTTAACTGTTCATATAAAAGATATCACAATTAGCAAAGAGCAAAAGGAAGCAAAAAATATCACAAAGTAAAATATAAACAGTTTAAAATAGTAAAATGCAATGAGAAGTAATGAACACTGAATTGGGCAAAGTACAACACCAGTCGCAAGCCAGTTTCTAGTTCCATTTTTCATGCGATTTGGCTAATTCTTCTTCAATGTTTTTAAATAGGAATGTCAGGGCATATGTTAGTTTATTATTTACCTCTGTAAAACATTCCACCCACCATTCCTCCATGGTATGGAAAGGTTTATTTGTATTGAACAGTGTCATTCTTCTCGTGGAGAAAGCTTCACAGGTTAAACCAAATGTTTGATATTCTCTTCGAAATGGTCACAGAATCTACATTTAGGGTTCAGCTTCTCATATTTGCTCCATCGCATAATTACTTCTTTTGTCTTAAATTGATTTAGCCTGAATTTCATAAGCAGGGTTCTATTTTGTTTGTATGGACATTTTTCAAGATATTTATAGGTTGAGTTGTAGGCTTTCCCTTCTTGAGGAACATTCTTAAAGAGTGAATATTTGGCTCTATTCGTGCAAGTGCTGATCCAATCAGTTTCCCACAATTGTTTCTTTACAGCATCTGGATTTTCCTTCAAAGTGATTACATCACTATTTATATCCATTAGAATTTGATGACATTGATTTATCCAGGCCGAAAAAACTGTATTTGATTGTTTGTCAACTAAATCGTGTAGAATTTTCATTTGCGGTGCACCATTTGGTAAGATTATCTTGCGAAAGATTGACAAGCCCCAATTCGTATCTTACTACTACTGCCGGTATTCCTCTGCCAACTTTCTAGATTCTGCCCTAAAAGATGTTTTCAAGATTATCCCACAAACTCGCGGGGCAACCGAAGGCAGTTTCGGCACCATAAATTATTGCAGGCACCGCTTTTTGTTTGTAAAACTTTAAAGTTGGAACCAGTGAAAACCTGCCATATTTTATATCTAAGACCATGGCTTGGGTACTTAGTTGACGACATTTGGATTTCGTTTTCTCTACCCAAGTATGATCATTTATATTGGAATTTTACTACATGCCCAGGTATTTTACCTGTTTTACCTGTTGTAGTGATTCGCCGTCAAGGCGCCAATTAAATTTCTTGGATGTACCTTTAGTCAAATTTTGCAGTGTTAAGATGACAGACTTACTTGGATTTATCTGTAGACAATTAGCTTGGACATATTGTTCTAGCACGTGCAGTTTCCGTTGTAGTGCAATGGGTGTAAGGTCCATTAGTACTAAGTCATCTTCATATAGGGTCCCATTTAAGGCAGAGTCCATTATTTTCGGGTCAAATCCCTTTGCTTTCTCAAGTGCTTCACCGATATCAGAGATTAAGGCATTGAATATTATAGCCGCTAGAGGGCACCCTTGTTTGACTCCACAGTGGGTAAGAATGGGTTCCGATAAGGTGCCACTTGCATCCAACCGAATATACATTTTAGTGTCGATATGCAAATCCCTGATGGCATGTAACAAGCTATTTGGACAATTCCAGCTTTTTAATTTTGTCCAATGTATTTCTCTGTCTATGCGATCAAAAGCATGAGACAGGTCAACAAATGCAAGGTACACTTTAGATTTTTTCCTAATCGTGTCCATTTTCATTAAATTGATGAGGATTAGGTTTAGGCAGCAGCCAACACCCTTCACAAATCCACTTTGTCTGGCATCAATATGATTAGTTAAGACTAACCATTCCATCAATTTGTGCTGAAGTTGTGTTACATACATCTTACCTATTACATCTAACAAAGCAATAGGTCTATAGTCCATTGGGTTTCATTGATTGCCCTTTTTAAATATTGGGACAACAATGGCTTTTTTCCATGACTTAGGGGTGGTACCTTCTATGGCGATTTCTATCAAACAGAATCTTACAAAACTCAGCCCAGGCTTCCGGATCAGATTTTAACATGGCATTTGTTATGCCATCCGGACCGGGTGCACGATAGTTAGAAAGTTTTTTAATGTCTGACAAAATTTCAACTTGATCAAAATGAATATCCCAAAAAGAGAGTGCAGGTAGCGAAGGGTCGGGAGTATTACCCTTTTTTGAAAACAGGGTTGAAAAATGCCCAATCAATTATTTTTCCGTGACCATGTTCTTGTTTGATGCTATCTGTATTCCAGATACATTGTTGATAATTAACCAAAAATCTGCAGAATTTTTCTCTTTAAAGGACTTCATTATTTGTTCAGCATCATGTTGTTCAGTTAGAGCACAATGTGCTGTCAGCCAATTGTTGTAGTTTTGTTTGATCTTTTTCCTCATCTTCAACTCAATCAATTTGGCTGTCAGGTCATTTTTTAATTGTCCCAGGGCCATGCGCATTTCTCTTTTTCTTGCGGCAATTTCAGGATTATAAATATGTGAGTATTTTTGAGGCAGAATACCATTTGGATTTCTCGACATCTTATATTGTTCTAACAAGGGGGTATAATCTGTACCCAATAAGTCAATTTGTTTCTCATATGTGTTTTTCAATATATTCACTTGCTGTGAGTTAAGTTTTAATCTATTACCACTACAATTAGGAGTTATATTCCAAGTCCATGTTGTTGATGGCGAAAGTTGTGGCATTTCGAGATGTGCTATGATCATATTATGGTCACTGACTTGTGTGTTAAGGACTTCCAAATTTAGAATCCGTAATGATACATTTTCAGATACAAAAATGTAATCCAAAATTGTGTTTTGTTAATTTCTTTGCCAGGTCGATTTGGCAGGTATGTCTCCCTCGACATTACCGTTCAACCTGGAGATTCAGCATAGGGTTAATTCTTTGGACCATTTTTGTATCAAGTTCTGTTTCCTTGAGAGGTCATTCTTGCTTTTTTCTATAAAATCCAAATTAAAATCTCCACATATAATCAGACCGGCACTGGTATCTTTGATCATCAATTCATCAATTATATCCATATTATATCCATACTTTGTTCAACAAAGGACGATGTTCCAGCTTTACTATGATGCCAATACAAATTTATGACAAAAAGTATCAGATGTTTATCGTCTTCATTAAAGTTACTTTTGATGGTGACGACTTGAATATAAGATGATATGTTGTCATATTCTATCAGTCTACAACCAGAAGCTTTTTTTACAAGAGTAAGAATGCCTGCACTTGGACATCCTTTAATCCCTTTAATAGCAGGGTTGAATGCTATTTCTTAATCCTCTGCAATAGGACAAATATCTAACCAAGATTCTTGCAAACATATTATGTCTATCTCATTGACCCAATATCTAACCAAGTTTCTTGCAAACATATTATGTCTATCTCATTGACCCACTTTTCTTTGAAGTCATACAAATGAGTAAAACCTCTTGTATTCCACGAGCCAATGGCTAGACCAACATTTTTTGGTTTTAATAAACATTAACTTTGGTTGTTATTCGCTAAGGTTGCTGCTAACTAGTTCCACTCGTTATGAGGTACTTGGATCTGTTCACTTCCTTTTTTTTGAGGGGTTTGATGAGTGTTTTTTACTGTAATTCGAATTAGCTCGGATTGTTTTGCTTTCTGATTATCGGATTGTTCATTTCAGAGCAGATGAAATTGTTTATAGTCTGCTTTCCAACTTTCATCTACCGTTGTTTGCGAATTTGACTGATTTTCATTCAGAAGTTCATTTCGCTGACATTCAGTCAAAGGGACCCCATTATTAGATTCTTTAGTGGAGATGGTTCTATCTACTTCGACATTGTCAAAGCCACAAGGTAGTAGGGCCGCAGCACCTTGTAATAGAGTTTCACACACTAGTCTGGAGTTTACATATAAAAACACTCTATTCAAAGCAATATCGTCCTTGAATTCCACAGTCGGAATATCACTGGACTCGATAGTACGTAACACAGGAACATGATGGAACAGACTTAAAACATTTTTCCTGTTCATTGTGAGTCCACCCTGAATATTGAGAATTCTTTCAAGACTTAGGCAATATTTTGCCTTTATTTTATTGACATTGTTTTTCTCACCATTAGTGTTGCCACAGTTTTCGTGGGCTTTGGAAAAATCTACTTTTCCTTTACTGAAATTACGATCTACAGGCGCATTATTGGTCGCTAATTTTTTTGTAGGAAATAGATTGTCCTCTTCCAGTATGTTTTCTGTAGCAGCTGGTTCATAATTCGCAGCCACATTCATTTTGTTACCTTGGTTTAACAACATAGATGTACATTTTTCCCTTTTTTCATCTAAGGTTTTAAAGGGGCTCGCTGTTTCTTCAGATGAGTTAGAAATAGGCTTTTTTGGTTCAATCGCCCATTCACAGAGACGCCCAAACGATAATTCATCTTCTTTCCTTGTTGGTTCGATAGGCTGGCTCGAAATCTCAGATGGAGCCAGGTCAATCTCCGCATTTTCCTTATCACATCCTAATTTTTTTTAGCTTCCATTGGGTCTTCGTATGTTGAGAGGTTCATTAATGTCTCAATGTCAGCTGCTTCAGACTCCATTATAGTTTCATGATCTGGAATGGAGGATATAGATATTTCATTTTGTGTTTCAAGATCTTGTAGGGGTATTTTGTTTTGTTTTTCTTTACTGGCATGTCCATCCAAAATATTTTTTGAAGTATCGCAGTTGTTAGCTGACACATTTACAGTAACTGATTTCAAATTTCTTAAGAAAGCTCTCGCCCCATTTGTTATTTTCCCTCTTTTTTGATTTTTTGATTTTTTTTTTGCAACGCTCCTTTTAGAACTTGTTTAGAACAATTTTTTCCAAATATCTCGAAAAGCACCTTAGGTGCTCCTACATTTTTTTCTTGCAGGTCTTTAATCTCGCTTGAGGCATCTTTATTCATCTGTTTTGCTTTATCATTTCTTTTTTTTGTACCAAGATCTTCCTTTATGCAGTCTTTAGCGCATGTTTTGGACTGCTCTTCGATGACATTTCGTACATCATTTATTTCTAATATTTCGATTATATCTTCTACCTGAGGCTTTTCCAAGCTTTTAGTATTTCTGTTTTCACTCTGTTTGACTTTTGGGGTACAAACACGCTCTTTTGCTGTATCATTCTTGTCCTTTTTAGAACTATCTAGCCTTTTCTCTTGCAAACCATCCACTAAAATCTCACGCTCAGCCCTGGGTGCTGTAAACAATTCTTCTGACAAAGAAAGGCACCCTTGCCAGGCTTTTCCTTTGTCTTTATCTACAAGCACTGTTAAGCCTTCTTTATCTTTTTCCAGAAGCGAGAAGTCTTTCTTTTTGCATACCATTTTAATATCTCTGCACTCAAAATTAGGATCAACTGTTGGCAGATGGTATTTTTCCATAGTAGGAGCATTGCCGCAGTTGTCTAGATTAGGACTGGTGTTTGCACCATCCTTTGAAGCAGGTAAGTGAGGTTTATTAAAGAGCTTCAGTGCTACTCGAGCAACTTCAGCTATTCGTTTTTCGTCCTCAAGTGAATTGTAATTGGCATCTAAGATTAATTTCAAAAAGCTGGCATTTTGAATCTTTTCTTGTTTCAGGTTAGCCTGACTTCTTTGTTGTTCCACTTCCATGTTGGCAACTTTGGTGTTGAGCACAGCTATTAGTGTAGATAGGTCTTTAATATTTCCATCCATTTGTTCATATAATTTGAGATACGGAGAAAGCACAATGTTCATAGAAGACATAACCATTGTTTGTTTGTCCGGTATATTTGTTCCAGATGCGCCTTTTTCTTGTTGTGAATAGGACGTTTTCTTTTTTCTATACCCACGTCTTATTTTGGGAAAAGGTCTTTCCATTATAGACGAGCCATCAGTATCAGAAGTAGAAGAGGGCGATGATGAAGATGAAATATTTCTTTTCTAATTTGCGGAAGTTGAAATTTCGCTTAGTCCTTTGTTGTGCGATTGAATTTTGTTTTCAGTCACTGGAAATCTTATTGGTGAATGAAGCATATATGACTGTTTTGGAGTTCTTGTTTGTGAACAGGCTATTTCGCCTGAAAGTCTGTTTCTGCTTATTCTTTTTGCATGCGGGACTGCGAGATATTGTAGGTGGGTCAAGATCAGCCGAGAAGTTGTTTTTTGTTGCAAAATTTTCCGTATATGCATTCCCATGAGGTTACAACCGAGTCATCCTTTGTTTGATGTGGATATGCTCTTTAGTTTATTGTTAAACCGGTTGTTGAAATCCAAATTTAATAGATCTTTCAAAAGTTTATCTGCCACACTAATTGAGTCCCTTCTTTCATAGTTTGATATATCTTGATTTTTGGTAAGCAGTTGTGAATCCAATATTTTGCAATTAGCAAATTGGGGTTGTTCATCATCACTTATTTGCAATGAGATTTTTTCAGTCATTTGATCTGTTCTGTTCAGTTTATTTTCTCCATCTATACGTTGCACAATTTTTGCAGCCAAAACGCGTAATTGAGGAAAGATCTCTACTGGTACTAATTTTTTGGCATCTATATTACTGTCAATTGAAAACTCGGAACATGAATAATATTTACAATCTTGAACTCCATCTTTAGTCGCAGCGCTAGATGCAAACACAACGTCAGTGGTATATGGAGATTTGTGTGTTTTAATTATTTTGAAGGTTTCACTTTCGGTTTCCGTTTCCATAATAAAGCAATCGTTATCATCTTCGTTGATAAAAATTCTCATTGTCATTCTCATTTTCAAATTGCTCATGCTCACCATAGGCGCAATACTCATCAATCTCACCAAGCTCGCCAAACTCACCATTCTCACCATTCTTACAGCGCTCTTGCATACCCTCTTGCATACCCTCTTGCATACAAATCACGGCGCTATCGCCCACTAATGAATGCATTTTAGAAACATTTGATGAATCAACAGTAATTCTGTCAATTGAGGCTGTTGTTATGTAATGTGTGTCATTTTTATCAGCACCTATTATATGTGCCGAAATGTTCCTTTTTACCACGGGTTTAGTAGAACCACCTCCTCCTCGGCGTAGGCCTGACCGGGTCTGCGGCGGGTCCAAGGCTTCATTGTTTTCCATCAAGATAGTTAAAGAACCCGCACTTGCTTAAAAGCAGGCGGGAGACGAAAAAGGAAAGCACGCCCACGCGGTCAGCGGATCCAAAGGACCAAAGACACTGAAGACTCAGTGCCGACTCTGCGCCGCTCCGCGGGTGCACTGAGGTTTTGAAAGGTTTGGAAAGTAAAGCTCTGCCTCCTGGCTGCCAGTGAACTAAACAAAGGACTCCAAACAGCAAACAGAACGAAAAGCACAGTGCCTCCAAGACACTCAAGACTCAGTGGCGACTGTATTTGCACCAAGTCACTTTATTGGGAAGCAAGGGGGATTCTCAGTCCACACTATTATGCTGTTATACACATCAAAGGTGCTATTGTGTCTCTTGTATGCTACGGAAATATGGGGAATGAGATATAGTAACAAAATAAATTGTTTTGAAGCAAAACTTTTAAAGATTTTATTCAGAATGCCAAAATCATTAGCTAGAGAATATTTGTTATTAGAATGTAATTTAATGAGTGCCTCAGACATTTTAGAATATAAAAAGGCGATGTTGTATGTGAAATTATGCACCCTAACTAATCATGCTTTCATAGTGGAAATAATTAATGGTTTTGCATCAAATGCAATCACGATGGACACTGGTACATTGGCATTGTTAACAAAGGTGTATTTTACATGGGCTAAAGATAATCCATATACATGGCTACAAAACACCCATGCAAAAAGTAAACGGTTACATAAATTAACTATATTTAACTTTGCCCAAGGACTTGATACAATAAATCTGGCAACGAAAGCTAATAGCGGCCTATTTTCTGAGTATCGGTCACCTGACTTGACTAAACCAGTGTATCAATTTGCCTATCCAAATTGCATAACTGTAAGACAATATTTATTATTTAAATTCAATATGCGAGAAACATTGGAAGTGTTAGGTGCGAAATTGAGCATCCTGAAGGCGGAGAGATACTGCAGATTGTGTGTAACCCTAATAATAGAAACTGTGCAACACTTAATATGCCACTTTGAAAGTTTGTATCTCCTAAGAGCGAAATATCTGAAGGCATACCATAATAGCTACGACGTTGCTAATATGCATATCATATGGAACACTTTATTGTTATGTAATGAGCTTAATGTGATGTATCACATGATGGAATTTTATGAATGTGTTTTATCTATATTAACGGAACTGTCTGATGGCACGTTGTTTTAAATTTTATTAGATTGAATATTTGAATTCCCTTTGTTAAGATTCTGGCATTTAAAATTTGGACTAATTGTATACCTTTTATATGTAAATTGTGTTTATATGTAAAGCACGACAGCTGGATGCATATTAAATAAATAATGGTAAAGAATGTCCTCATAATGACGGACAACACAGTGGCCACGTACTACCTCAACAAGAGAGGAGGTGTAGGGTCATTACCACTGTGCAGTGAGGTAATACAGCTCTGGTTCTGAGCACTGCAGGAAGGAATCTCACGCAGCCATTCATTTGGCTAGAGAAGAGAACACAGCGGCAGACACTCTGAAAAAAGAGCACAGTCTGAAAAAAGAGCACAGTCTCCCACGAGTGCTAACTAGCTCAAAGTCCACTAAGTGATCTTAACCTTTTGAGGAACCTCTCAAATGGATTTGTTTGTGTTCAGTGTCAACAGGAAGTGCAACCTGTTCTGCTCCAGTGAATTTCCTCCAAGAGGATCTCTGGGAGACGTGTTCATAGTGGGTGTGTACGCGTTTCCTCCAGTCCCTGTCATTTCTCACATCATGAGGAGGTTGAGGAAGTTCAGGAAATACATGATCACGATTGCTCCGGATTGGGCCAGGAGGATGTGGTAACCAGACCTTCGGGACATGTCCATATGCCCTCCAATAGGTCTTCTGCAAACCAAAGACCTTCTCTTGGAAGAGGCAGGTCGGGTTCTCGATCCAGAAGTCGGGACTCTTAACCTTCACGTCTGGTTTCTGAGATGTTGAGATATAAGGATTTGCTCCTCCCGGTAGATGTAATGGAGGTGTTGCTTTCGGCCAGAAGACCGGCACCGTAGTCTCTGTACTGTTGCCGTTGGAATACGTTTTGCAGCTGGTGCATAGATAAGAATGCAGATCATTTTCTTTGTGATACTCCTCTGGCGTTATCCTTTTTGCTTCATTTGGCCAGCCAGGGGCTCTAGGTCGGTACTGTGAAAGGACACCTGGTGGCGTTATCCATTTTTAAGAGCGCACCAGAGCAGGATCCTATTTTAAAATACCTATTGTTGCACAATTCCTGAAAAGGCTCACTGTGTTCCCTCCAGTCTCTTTTATTGTACGCGTGGGAGTTGAATTTGGTACTAAAATATCTGATGTGTGCTCCTTTCAAGCTGCTACATTCACATCCTCTAAGGATGTTAACTCTCAACACAGTGTTCCTCACGGCCATTACATCGGCACGTAGGGTCAGTGAACTTCAGGCACTTTCATGTAAACCGCTGTTTACCACCTTCTTTAAGGAAAAGGTTTATTTATTTATTTATTTATATAGCGCGCAAGCAGCCTAGGGGCATTGAGACGCTGTTACTTGCAATAACTTAGTTACATGGTACAGGCATGATAGCGATTGTTGACACATTATGAATACTACAAGACATCATACTGTTGTTACAGATATTGCAGGTTGTTTGATAGTCCGTCCCACCTTTCTCCCGAAGGTAATATAGGAATTTCATCTTGCTCAAAAGATAGTCCTGCCTACATTTTATCCTCCACCTCAGGAGGAGGAAAAGCTTCATCATCTTGACCCTAAGAGGGCGTTGAATTTTTACATCTCTAGGATGCAAATCCTAGGCAAGACGACCAATTGTTCATTGGTTATACTGGACCTAAGTTAGGACTAGCTGTGACCAAAAAACTTTATCCCCTGGATCATTATTTTCATTACAGAATGCTATATTATCCAGCCGACGAATAAGCAGAAAGCTTGTGCTCCCTGCAGCCCCCACCTTTCTCCCCCATCTGTAGCTGCATTTCAGGAAGGTAAGCCGAATGGGGCTTTGAAAATTGCCGGGGACTTTCCTTGCATCCTTATCAAATCGATCTTCATTTTATTTACATTATTTGCTGTTGATCGGGTGAAACGCTCAGAAATTGAGTAAGTGTTGCTAATTCAAATTCCAGCAAAGCGTTTACTTTTTACTGAGATATCCGGTTGTTAGTCCATCTAAGGGGCACATTGCATTATTCTTGCACTTACTTGGCTACCTGTGTGCACCTTCCTAGATGGCTGCCCCTGCCTAGGGCAGAGGAGCCGTCCATTGTCTGAAACCTGCCCTCTCCTCGATTGGCTGTCTCACATCAACTTAAACCAATCAGGGGCACCGGCAGGCAGAAGCCAGCCCCTAAACCAAAAGGCCCACATCTAAGGCCCTGTCTGAGCTTGTCCGGGCTGAGGAGTGCTTATAGGGCCCTCCACAACCTATGTCTCGGCCTCCAGACTTGATCCGTGGACATCTACGATTGCTGTATCAGAGTGTATGATGGATGTACTCTTTCATTGCCGCCTCCACCAATCCTACTGAACTTTCATCACTTCATTGCACTTTGCCTTCTTTGCCACCACTAATCCTCCTCTCCTATCACTGCATCTATGCTGTGTGTACTTTTTTACATCTGTGCACCTCTTATCTCTTGATACTCTATTCCTTTCTGGATTGCATTTATGCCTTTGTGACTACTTCCACTAGGCCACCTGGTGAGTTTAGCTAGAACTGTGTGGTGCAGCCACTCTTCTTGCATTCCTCAACTATCCTCTGCCGACCCTATCGCTCTCTGCATACCTTCTATTTTCTCTAACTGCTTCACTATCACCTATCTCACCAAGTCCAGTAGAAAAAAAGCACAAACGAGACATCTCGGGTGCAAACCCTGGACTTTGCATCACAGACACCTATGTGAGTGCTTCCTCCACAGAGGTTTTCACTGATATCCTCTTCTTTGTCCCCTCTCCAGATCTACGGACCCCCATCTCATCTCCACTCTCTCTCCTCTCACATCCTCTACCATTAATGGTGGCACAAATTGGGTATTCCTCTTGGCCGCTTTCTCATCCTCACGTTGCTTCGGTAAGGTCCATCAGGCCAGCACTAACCTGGTTCAGGGCCCACAATTGAACCTCCTTCTCTTTGACTGGATTCTGCCCCCTCTCATTAACTTCCTTCCTTCTCCTGCATATCCTCCTACCACGCTCCCTCCCTCTCTCAGTCCTCTGACTGCGCCCCTGTACACCACCTCAGAAAACTTTCAAAGACAGAGACCTTATCCATTGGGCAACTCTTAATGCCCGCTCAGCCAACAAACACTATGCTGACATCTGCCTCCTTCTTGAAGACATTGACCTTGACATTCTTGCGCTTACTGAGACATGGTTCAATGCCAGCTCAGTCACTGCTTTTGACTCCCTACTCCCTGACAGCGTCAAAATAATCTTCAAGCCTCGATTTCACCGCACTGGCGGGGGCAGGGGGTTGCCTTAATCTTCGCCGAGTACTTTCATCCACCTCCAACCTCCTCCTCCTGAGTGATTTCAACATCCAAATTGCCTTCCCTGGCTCTGCACCCACTCTGTTCACTGACCTCTGCTCCGCTCTTTCTCTATCCATTCTCCCTTTTGAGCCACCCCACTCAGCTGGACACACTCTGGACACCCTCATACACTCTGATCTCTCTCTCCCCTCCACCAATCACCCCCCTCTCCTGGTCAGACCATTGTCTCCTCTCTTCCCATCTGAGTCCCTTTGAGCCTCTGAGAGCCCCTCCAAAAAGTCCTGCCAACCTCGCTTACCAACATCTGCCAGATGAAACGAGTGTCCGATTCTGCCCTCGCTTCCACCTTTATTCCCCCTCACCCCTCTACCTCTGATACTACCACTAACTCTGCTCTCAGCAACCTCCACCTTTCCATCACCAATACTCTTGACATTCCTGCCCCATTCATGAGGATCAATGAGACCTGCCGCTAAGTCTAACACCCGATACAACTCTGACCTTGCAGCCCTGAAATTAAAGTGCAGGGCGGTGGGACGGAAGTAGCAAACTTTGGGTTTACCCTCTGCCAAACTGGCTGCCGTCTGCTCCAAAGGCAAACAGACGCTCCATCCGTGCCAAGAAAAGAGCCCACATACAGGCACAGGTTTCCGGTACATCCAACAACACGGCTGAACCTTTCAAGATCTGCAGGGATCTAGCCAACCCTTCTGCAGTCTCCTCCTCCCCTTCTCCTTCCCAGGCTCTCAGCAACGCATTAGACACTCACTTCGCCACCAAAACTCAGGACATCATGAACACCCTTGCTAGCCACCCTCCCAACCCATCCCTCACCACCTTGCCTCCCTTGACCCCTCATCCTCTTCCTTCCTCCTTCTCCCCTATCACACCTGAAGAATTTACCAGATTTGTCTGCTCCATGAAGGTCTCTTCAAAACCGGTTTCCCCGTGCTCATCCAGAACCATCAAGGATAACATTGGCTCTCTTGCCCCCGCACTCGCTGAATACTGCAATAACAATTGACACTGGATATTTCCCCTCCTCCCTTAAGCACTCACTTGTGCACCCATTCCTGAAGAAACCTTCAGCAGACCCTACTTGCCCTGCTAACTACCACCCTATTTCCATCACCCTTTTCCTGGGAAAGCTGTTGGAGAAGTTGGTATTGCCCCAACTCAACTTACACACTGATCTTGTTGATGGTCTCCATGACCATCAATCTGGATTCCGAGCATCCAAAGGCACAGAAACTGCTCTTCTGAACACCTGTGAAGAACTGCTTGCATCTCTGGACTCAACTCCCCTGCTGTCCTCATCCTTCTCAATCTCTCCTCCGCCTTTGACACAGTCAACAATTCCTTCCTCATACAGACGTTCCATGATACCCTTGGTATCTCGGAACGTGTAGTGGACTGGCTAACATCCTTCCTTTCTGTCCGCTCTTCACAAATCATCTTGGGCACCTTCTCCTCTCCTAGTTCCTTCTCCACCCGTGGTGTCCCACAGGGTTCTATCCTCTCCCCTTCGCTCTTTAACATCTACCTTGCCCTCCTTGCACGCCTCATCACCTCTTTCTCTTCCAACTTCCAGTGTTACGCAGATGACACACAGCTCTTTTTCTAACTTCCTGCTGACCCTCTTGCACCCTCCATCATCCCTGACTGCCTATCTGCCATCCAGTCCTGGTGCACCTCCAAGGGTCTCTGCTCAAAAGCTTGTAACATTGAGATCTTTCCAATTGGGACCTCTTGTCACGGCTCGCTCCCTTTGTTCCCGTCCCCGCCACTTGGGGGCATGTTCTGGGGTTTATTCCTTACTGGACATTTCCTTCGAACCCTATGCTACAGTGCTCTGATGAATTGGGAGCCTTAAAACCTTATTTTCCCAGTTACTTCCCTTCCGGATCCATTCCTGGTTTTTGGCAGCCAGCATGCTATTTAAATCAAATGACTATGTTTCCCAGAATGCCTTGGCTCACTGTTTCACCTCCTGCTTCCCAGAATGCCTTGGCTCACTGCTTCACCTCCTGCTTCCCAGAATGCCTGGCTCACTGCTTCATCTCCTCTCTGGCAGCCAGCATGTTACTTAAATCAAATGACTATGCTTCCCAGAATGCCTTGGCTCACTGCTTCACCTCCTGCTTCCCAGAATGCCTGGCTGACTGCTTCATCTCCTCCCTTGCAGCACAAGGCTGGGTGGAGGATAGGCAACACCTGTGGCTGCAGGTGCAGCAGGCAGCAAGCCTGAGGGGTGTGCTCGTTTAGCAGCTTTAAAAGCCTCAGTTTGCTTCAGTCCGGCGCTGGTCATTGTAGCAGTGTTCCTGTTGTGACTAGTCCCTGTTTCCTGTACTTAGTTTCTGTGCCTTGTACCTAGTTCCAGTACCCTGTTCATAGATATTGAGCCAAGTATCTATTTCCTGTTCCTTGTTCCTAGTTCCATGCCTTGTACCTAGTTCCTGTTCCTAGCTTTGTGCCCAGTTACTAGTTCCTGTATCTTGTTCCTCTGTCCTGGATTTCGGATTTATGCGCTTATTTGATTTATGCTTTCTGAATTTCCCTTTCTGTCTTTCTCTGTCTGCAGACAGCCTTTCTCTGTACTTTACTATTTGATGCAGCCCAGTTTGCCGGTGTTTTCTGTCCCTTTATGCTGCCTTGGTTACTGAAAAGCATGATGTATTATTATTTACTTTCGTAGAATTAGTTACTGCCTTTTCTCCTTGGATTGGGTGGGAAAGGTTTCCTTTTGTGATATCATATTCCCTGCTCCTGATCCAACTTATTGAGATTCCACTCCATGTTTTCCATTGCACTTCTGCATTCATTTTCCATTGATTATTAGGTGTGGGTTTGTTGTTACAAGTTCCAGAGTGTTCCCCTTTTAGTTTTCCTCACGATTTATCCATTGCACTTCTGCATTCATTTTCCATTGATTATTAGGTGTGGGTTTGTTGTTACAAGTTCCAGAGTGTTCCCCTTTTAGTTTTCCTCACGATTTATCCATTGCACTTCTGCATTCATTTTCCATTGATTATTAGGTGTGGGTTTGTTGTTACAAGTTCCAGAGTGTTCCCCTTTAGTTTTCCTCACGATTTATTATCACAATTCAGACTTGCCTTTTACTAGGGTTTATGTATTTTGTTATCTTTAACCCTTTGCTTTTACAGCCTTCTGGGTCCCTGTTTGATCTACAGGGTTCGTGAAATCACTGACATTCAAGTGGTCTTTCCGGTCCTCGTGAGTACTGTTTATAATTGCCTTATTCAGTATTCTACAGATTGTCAGTTCACAGAATCTGTCCTTGCTTGCCCGCTACGTGGGTTAGCGCTGTCAGTATCTGTAAGAGCATAGTGGGTAAAGAGTTTGGCGACTTTTCCTTTCAGCCATAAGGAGGTCCAAAGTGTTTACCCCACATCCCTTTTCCTAGATTGGTAATACTGTTTTACCTTATTGACGTTCCTGGGTTTTACATATATACACAAGACTTGGGTATTATATACACGTTGGTAGATTCAGAGTTGTTCACAGTGCAACTGTGTGCATTTTCCCTTTTGCCATAGTATGCCTTCTTCCTTTCTTAACAGAATGACCAGCCCTTCTTCCCGTTTGTATACGGTCAGATCAAGAAAGAAGGGTAGCAAGGCTACTAAAAAATGTGTACAGAAAGTTTTGACTACGTTTGCCTGTGATAATCAAAACACTGATTCAGACTTAAATGAACTCCTTGACACGAATGGGTATTTACGTGCAAAATATTATACCCATCGCCTGGCCCATCATACATTGCCTGATCCTAATTCTGTTTTTAACTTTGACCCAGATATGTCCGCACAAGCCTTAGCAGCGGAAAATAAAACACTGTTAGATTTACTAAATATGAGTACATCTGTTGTTGAACCCCATGATTCCGGTTGTGTTTTACCTCAGATTGAACAGTTTCATGATTCAAACATAAAGAATGAAGGGGTTCATTACATAACTTCTGTTTTCAGCCCTCAGCCAACTGCTTACTCCTCCGCACAAGTACTTACTGTAGTCCCTAATGTCAAGAGGTCTGATGTCAGTAGTTTACTTAAGGGTAACACAGACCAAGTCGGTAAGCGAGAGTGTAGATCACAAGACCTGCAAGCAGTAAATGACGATGTACAATCAGTACACGTCCAGATGACTAGGGCAGGTTCCAGCCCCGATGCCACCATGCCTTCCCTTGTGACTACTGATAGGGATGTACAGTTAAGCCTGGGCATGTTAAGAGTTGAACTTGAGGAATTAAGACGAGAATACATCAGTTTACTAGAGGAGAATAAAACTTTACGATTGTTTCTGACTACACCTCAAACTTTATCCGTTGATGAAGTGAATACTGTTCAATCTCTGAGTGAGGAGGTTTTAGTAGGTCATGATACTTGTCAATATGAAAAACCTATTGGGAGTGAAAGTCCTCTTTCTTGCACAGCACTTATTCAGAGCACAGATTCTGACAATTGTTCTACCGTTTGTCAGGAATTGCTGTTAGTAGAAGATTTACAAGTCACTCCTTTGCCTAAGAATTCCTCTGTAGCAGTCAGTCATAATTCAGAGTTTGAACACATACATGCTTCTGTATTCCGAACACAATCCACAATGGATGCGTACACAGAATCAGTCATTACTGTAGGCTTAGGTTCAGCCCTTGATCCAGCTGCTGAGACTGAAGTAAACATTCAAGCTGATGTGGAAAACGATGCTACCTCTGTGTTCACTCCTCCTTCTGCCAAATTTTGTCACAATGAACAATCAAAGACAGTACATATTTCTTGTTTTGATGGACTCATTCCACAGTATACTAAAACAAGGACCAGGCAAGCGATTCCTGAACTGTTGATAGATAATCTGCCACCTTCAGAAGTTAAGACAAAGGAATGGACACTTGACGGAATCCTGATTAACAGAGACTTTGGAAATGACTCTATGTCATCCACTAAGGAAAGGTGCGGCATGGGTCCAGCTCAGTCTTTGGTTAATGGTGTCATGGAGTCAACCGCCCTAAAAGTGCTTTCCATTCCTGATTCACAAATATGTCTGTCGACTTCTGAGACTTCAGTCTGTTCTTCTACAACTATTGACTCTTCGACTACCCAGTCCACGGCTCTGCAGTCATCATTGTCAAACGTGTTTTCAATCAATGAACAATTGCTATATCTGCCAGTCACTCAAGAGCCTTCACCATGTACGTGGTCAGAGCCAAAGACCTTGACAAGCTTGTCTTCAGCTAACGAGACGGCTCCAGCTTGCATGCCCTCAGCCTCTGAATTTCCTCTGGCATGCCTGTTTTCAGATACAGTGACTCATCCAGCAGTTTATCCTTCAGCCATGAAGCCTCTGGTAGCACATCCTGAGTGCCTGTCTCCGGTCCCAGAGCCTACTGCTAGTTTGGCTTCAGTTCATGAAAGACCTGTATCCTGCTCAGCCTCCCTGCCAATATCGGAGGTGAACCTGTCTGCTCTGTTTGATCATGTTGCAGATTCATCTACTTCAGAGCTACCTCCTAAATCCCAGCCATTTATTACGGATGAACATCCAATCTGCCCATCCTATGCTTCAGGAGGATCACCAGAAGGCCTGCCTTTTACACAAGCTAATTTCCCCAACTGCTTGTCTGTAGAATTAGCACCTCCCGCATATGCTACATCTGAGTCGAGACTCCTGCCAAAAACATCAAGCTGGTTCATGACTTGGGAGAGCCTTACATGCAAGGCCGTTGGACTTGCCTGGAGTGTTACAAGAGGGTGACCGATACCATTAGCCATGGCCTAGACATCGAACAAGCAGCCAACCAGGATAACGGGCCGGACGGTTCACATTTGGGGGCCGGTTTGGATAAACCGCTTGACAGCCCTTTTGTTGCCGGATCTCACATGAGCCTGAAGGAAGGGACGGGCACGGTTCCCCTACTGCTGCACCATTCGGGTGCTAGTAGCCAAAGGGAGGATATGACTGCTGCAGTTCAAGATGTGTCTGTTATTGCTCCAGCTTCGAGTGTGCCTGATGTACCAAGTACTGCGTCTATCACTCCTATCGGTATGCCAAACGTTCCTGCGGTTGTATCCCACGTGCAACAAGGTGGCTACTTGACTGGCTACATGACTGTCAACCGGAGTGGCAGCCTCGTACAACCCATTGGATCTCCAGACCTCCAAGGCATGGAACTTATGCAGGCGAATCTTTGTCACTTTCAACCACAAACCTTTACCCAGATGGATGACAGAGTATCCGAACCTCTACCTCAGCCGCCAGCTTCCTCTTCCGAACATAAACATTTCCTGAAACCTGCTGTTTCCTCACCTCCTGTGTGTCCACTCTCGGCAGTGAGGCTAACAGAACTTCTACCGTTGTCTAAGGCATGTAGCACCAGCCTGCCTCTCTCCCCAAAGATGTATGCATATCCTCTTCCAGTGACTAAGCTTCCCGGACCTTCCGACTCTGCTTCGGGTCCTGCAAGTCCTTCATGCCTTTCTTCAACCCATGAGTCCTTTCCTTACCGAAAACCTGCCTATGACTCTTATAGACTGCAGCCTGATTCTATTCATTCCAGTCCTTCTGCTTCTGCCCGTGGATCATTGTTTTCGTCTGTGCCACCTCCGAAGACGAAGCGCTCCAGTCATGGAAAGAAGATGTTTTGTGCGAGTAACGGCCGCCTGGAGTCGGCCGTGGAAGGGGGTATAGTGTCACGGCTCGCTCCCTTCGTTCCCGTCCCCGCCACTTGGGGGCATGTTCTGGGGTTTATTCCTTACTGGACATTTCCTTCGAACCCTATGCTACAGTGCTCTGATGAATTGGGAGCGTTAAAACCTTATTTTCCCAGTTACTTCCCTTCCGGATCCATTCCTGGTTTTTGGCAGCCAGCATGCTATTTAAATCAAATGACTATGTTTCCCAGAATGCCTTGGCTCACTGTTTCACCTCCTGCTTCCCAGAATGCCTTGGCTCACTGCTTCACCTCCTGCTTCCCAGAATGCCTGGCTCACTGCTTCATCTCCTCTCTGGCAGCCAGCATGTTACTTAAATCAAATGACTATGCTTCCCAGAATGCCTTGGCTCACTGCTTCACCTCCTGCTTCCCAGAATGCCTGGCTCACTGCTTCATCTCCTCCCTTGCAGCACAAGGCTGGGTGGAGGATAGGCAACACCTGTGGCTGCAGGTGCAGCAGGCAGCAAGCCTGAGGGGTGTGCTCGTTTAGCAGCTTTAAAAGCCTCAGTTTGCTTCAGTCCGGCGCTGGTCATTGTAGCAGTGTTCCTGTTGTGACTAGTCCCTGTTTCCTGTACTTAGTTTCTGTGCCTTGTACCTAGTTCCAGTACCCTGTTCATAGATATTGAGCCAAGTATCTATTTCCTGTTCCTTGTTCCTAGTTCCATGCCTTGTACCTAGTTCCTGTTCCTAGCTTTGTGCCCAGTTACTAGTTCCTGTATCTTGTTCCTCTGTCCTGGATTTCGGATTTATGCGCTTATTTGATTTATGCTTTCTGAATTTCCCTTTCTGTCTTTCTCTGTCTGCAGACAGCCTTTCTCTGTACTTTACTATTTGATGCAGCCCAGTTTGCCGGTGTTTTCTGTCCCTTTATGCTGCCTTGGTTACTGAAAAGCATGATGTATTATTATTTACTTTCGTAGAATTAGTTACTGCCTTTTCTCCTTGGATTGGGTGGGAAAGGTTTCCTTTTGTGATATCATATTCCCTGCTCCTGATCCAACTTATTGAGATTCCACTCCATGTTTTCCATTGCACTTCTGCATTCATTTTCCATTGATTATTAGGTGTGGGTTTGTTGTTACAAGTTCCAGAGTGTTCCCCTTTTAGTTTTCCTCACGATTTATCCATTGCACTTCTGCATTCATTTTCCATTGATTATTAGGTGTGGGTTTGTTGTTACAAGTTCCAGAGTGTTCCCCTTTTAGTTTTCCTCACGATTTATCCATTGCACTTCTGCATTCATTTTCCATTGATTATTAGGTGTGGGTTTGTTGTTACAAGTTCCAGAGTGTTCCCCTTTAGTTTTCCTCACGATTTATTATCACAATTCAGACTTGCCTTTTACTAGGGTTTATGTATTTTGTTATCTTTAACCCTTTGCTTTTACAGCCTTCTGGGTCCCTGTTTGATCTACAGGGTTCGTGAAATCACTGACATTCAAGTGGTCTTTCCGGTCCTCGTGAGTACTGTTTATAATTGCCTTATTCAGTATTCTACAGATTGTCAGTTCACAGAATCTGTCCTTGCTTGCCCGCTACGTGGGTTAGCGCTGTCAGTATCTGTAAGAGCATAGTAGGTAAAGAGTTTGCCGACTTTTCCTTTCAGCCATAAGGAGGTCCAAAGTGTTTACCCCACATCCCTTTTCCTAGATTGGTAATACTGTTTTACCTTATTGACGTTCCTGGGTTTTACATATATACACAAGACTTGGGTATTATATACACGTTGGTAGATTCAGAGTTGTTCACAGTGCAACTGTGTGCATTTTCCCTTTTGCCATAGTATGCCTTCTTCCTTTCTTAACACCTCTGCTCCCTCCTGCTTCACCTCACTCTCGTCTTCATCCTTGGGCTCTTCCCCCTGCGCCTTCAACTGAGGCCAGAAACCTTGAAGTCATCTTCGACTCCTCTCTTCCCTTCCTCCCTCACTCAGGACGTTGGCAGGAAGTCCAACTATCAGCTCTTTCTTCTCAAAGGAATGTTACCTTTTCTCACTTTCCCTCAGAGGCTCAATGTGACTCAAGCCCTGGTTCTCTCTAGACTTGACTACTGTAACAGCCTCCTCCTGAATCTTCTTTCTTCCACTCTGCGACCCCTCCAGCTTATCCTGAATAGGGCAGTGAGACTTATCCTTGGCCTTAAGCCCAGGCACTGCTTCTCTCCTGAACAAAAAAGTCTTCACTGCCTCCCGGTTGCTGCACAGATTAAATTCAAATCCCTCTGCATCATCCACAAGGCTCTGTGGGCCCGGGGACCACACTATCTGCAACTTTATCTCACTAAATACTCTCCCGCTAGACCACTTTGTTCCTCTGGCACCAACTCTTTGTGTGTAAAGCGTTTTGCTAAACAGAGGGCAAAGGGTCTCTCACTTTCCTCTGCGGGCTCCCTCCTTTGGAATAGCCTCCACCTGCGCCTTGAGCAGGATCTTCTCAAATTCTGGAAGCTCCTTAAGACTTTCCTCTTTTCCTCCTTCACTCCTCTGTTAATCCCACAGTTGCTGAATCAGTGTCCTTGGCCTTATGCATCCTCAGTGCCTTGACCTCCCACACCAATTCTTCCCAGCTCCTGTCTATCCACAGCACTTGAATTTCACACCCTCCACTCTGGAGGCTCGCACTTACACCTCCCGCGGCTCAGGCCGTGTAGCATTCAACATTCCTAGCACTTTGTCTATGGCTCACCCACAAGCTCATACTCCCCAGCACGTACCCCCTCTTCCCTCTTCCTTTCTGCACTTGCACATTCTGAATACTCACAAGGCATAGTAGGTTCGTCACTTCCCCGCTTTGAGCTTAAATATTTGTGTTGTAATGTATTTCCCACCCTCGCTCCCTCCCTGCCCTTTGGGCGCTTTGAAAACAGTATTTTCTTATTGTATAAGCGCCTAACAAGAAAACAATAAATAAATATAACTTATCAGAAAGGGACACTCCTGTAGCCCTATGGGTGCATTCTACAAGTGCTGTGACTACTTCATCGGCTTTGCAGAGACGGGTGCCAGTTCATGATATTTGTGCTGCTGCCATTTGGTTCTTTCTGCATACTTTTCTGACACATTACTGCCTGGACTCTGCGTCTGGGACAGGAAGTAGGATTTGGGAAGGCTGTACTTCACAGCATTAGTACAATTCTTACTCCCACCTCCTACACATACTGCTTTGGGAGTGTATCAATGATGGGGAATACGTGGGAGGACACAATCCATGCTTTGGGAGTGTATCAAAGATGAGGAATACGTGGGAGGACACAATCCATTCGAAAAACAAATCACTTACCCTAGTTCGAAGATCCAGTCGAAAGAACATTACCAGGGGTAACAAATTTGTTCTTCTCTCTGTGTCTGAGGCATTACTTCAAAAATGAATTTGCTATAACTAGCTGATTTTCACTACAAGCAAAGCTAATATAGGCTTCTAGGAGCCCCGTTTGAGCACTAAAACACTTTGAGCACACTGTTGCAGTGCTATGCACTACAGTTGCTAGGTCAAGTATTGCAGTTTGTTCTGCCCTTAAGCATGTATCACAATACTATCTTTGCTACCTATACTTAAACATAATAAAATATATCCTCACTGGGTATAATACAGCAAGCAATGTCCTTATCTCATTCAAGGTACTATAGTCTATCTGGTCTTTTAACGCCAGTTTTAAAATAGTTCTTCTATAATGAGGTGACATTCTGAAATGACATGGTGTCTCCACTATTCGGTGAAGCCCCATGACTAAATGCTTTTGGCATTTTTAAAACAATTTCTGAGGCTTCAAAACTGGAAGTCTTATTGTAAACACAATACCTTTTATAGATGCCTTTGACTTATTGGCTCCTATTTTATGGCTTTATTTTCTTTTGCAAAAAATGAAAAAAGCCTAAAGATGATGTTGCAGAAGCAAGCACTATTTCATTGTTCTTAGTCTTTATGTAGAATGCTGCAAAAGATACACTATCCGCAGGAAGCTAAAAAGTATGCAGAATCGCAAATTATTACTTTGGGAGAAATAGTGAGAAAAGTTACAACTGAATAAAAAAGTAATGTTGTGCCTAACAACCACCTAAAGCAATCAAGTAACTGTTTGCGGCTGATACAGACAACTACTAATGCATAACCTGTTGAGCAAAGGAAATGTCTTTTATTAGAAATTACTATTTGGGTCACACATTTATATTTTTGTTTTTAAGAATGGTAGTGCCGCAGAAGCAACTCGTTGTCTTCAAACACATGAGAATTGGCTGCATTACCTCACTGCTGGGACCCAGCAAAGTCCCATAAGGCCCTAACACAGCTCGACACGATAAATTGCACTGTAATTTGAACACTTAATTTGCTGTTTCCCAGGCTATTTAAAAGCAGCTTCATTTCAGTGGGTTGGAGAGGTTTAGGTGCAGTTAACTGCTTTTTACCAGCTATTCATGCTGTCCCTGTTGGCTGTGTTTTTCCCTCCTCCTCTTCAAAGTTCTACTCATACAGCAATAGCAACCCACTGTATAATTAGTAATGCAGACACCAAGGTCCCCTTATTTCCAGTGGTCTGTGGAAGCTGCACTGCTTACAACCTCCTAGTTACACCGCACCAGTTACACCCCTGACTTGCTTGTGCTACTGAGTATCGCATATATCCACTGGTGGAACAAGGCTGGAATGCGAGTAATGAAATGGGATTCTGAGCAGTTTCACCTTCTTCATAAGTACTCAAAAAGGACAAGTGGTTGAGTCACAGGACGCATACCCACCATATTGAATGTCCAGAATCCAGACATTTATAAAACGCTTCATGCATATCCTGTTTGGAAGAACTCTAAATATTTTCTTGTATGAAAATAGAGACACGTTAAGAATCATTGATTCGCCTTGGAAAGTCCTACATCCACTGGCAACACATTTTCCACTAGGCCCACTTATTCCCTTTCCTTGTACAGGTTTGTTTCCTTTGTCATGCTTCCTGCATTAAAGAATGGTCTTTGATAGGTAATAAAAGATAAAATATCTTCTTTTATGTCTGTGCTGGCTATTCTCCTCATCCAACGTAGACTGAGCACAACACTGCTGAAGATTTAATTAATCTGTCACATCAATTCTCTGAAATTAGCAGTGTTCGTGTCATGCACAAGTGAGTAAAGGACATGCATTACCAAAAGGTGCCTGAAGCACACACTAGCCACTGTGATGTAAAAAGGCTGGTGAAATTGAGGACAGTCCCAGCAAAGAGAAAACGTGTATTTTAATAAAATAGTCAGCTCAAAAACAATTTAAAAATGAGTAGGGCATATGAGGAGGAACTTCAAGGAATCCCTCAAGGCAAAGTGAGGATTTTTATAAGAATACTTTACTTTCTGCATTTTTAAAGCACTTTCTATCCACATTTATGGTACTTCACAGAATCCGCTGAAATGAGTGGTGGGTCGGAACTGGGGTTCTCTCAAAAGCAGTCTTGCATAATTTCATGTTTTTAAAGCATGCCGTTATCCCAAATGATCCTCTTTATTCCCCTGTCATACCACATTCTGGCACATTACGTGCTGCAAGGGATGCACAGCAGAGCCCATACGTTTTGCATCTTAATTGTGTCATAATACGTTTAGCATAAAGGTCTAATGATATTGCTGTTATATAGGTCATGCCATTATGTTATGATTCTTAGCGTTTCAGTGGCTTTTACTTTAGCATAATTGGGATCATATCCCTGTTTCCTTACAGATTTGATATGTTTGAATTAGTTCCATGACATTTTTAAATTGAAATGTGAGATATCAAATCCGCTGCTTTATCAGAATACATTCCCCTGGTCAGACCACTTGTCATTTAAAATCTTTGCATAAGTATGGAGGAATTGAGGCTCTGTCCAAGTAATTGTAGGGTAATCGCCTTAGTTACTGTTGCCCTGAGAGTCCTTGGCCCACCTTCCTCCAAACAAAGCAACCCACAATTCCTTTGCTTCCTGCATGCTAAGTGTGTGATGGGCATCCCAAAGAATAATGCAAGAATGCAAACAGTAAAGTTCTAAAGATTTATTAAAGTATTCGATTGGGAACGTATGGATGGCGAAGGTATTTGGTTGTGGAAGTCTTCATGATCCTTGGGAGAATCCCTCATCACCATTTCTCTGAAGGTTTCCTTCAGTATTTGCCTTAGTCAGGCTTTTATTGTCCACTCTGGTTCAAAGTACATCTCGTAAGTTTTAACTTTTGTTCCAGAATGCGGCATCTGCTTTCTCCTCAGGTCACTTTCCATTAACCAGAGTACATGACTTTGGGGTTCGTTCTGAGTTTGAAGGTGCCGTAAAAAAGTGGAAGTAACAGAATTACTGCACCTTCTAACACACTGCCAAATTCCGACTTTGGATGTAAAGATGAGGAAAAACCTCCAGCACTTGGCTTGAATATTTTCACCAGTTTACCTCCAGAAAATGTCAGAATTACTGCTGGCGGAATTACCACTGGCAGTAATTCTGTCAAACCCCAAGTGAGTCCTATGCCCCTACAAAATAGGAAAAAACACCACGAGGAATATGGAGTATTTACCTCCAGGTCTGAGGTGATAATGTGGCGGTAATGCTAATTCTGTTTGGAGGATTTACCACTGGTAAATTCACCAAACTCTGAATGAAGCCCTTTGATTCTTTGGCCAAGTCTGGTTCTTGGCACCTGATTATCTTTTATTTCTCCATTGGACTCTTTCCTTCACCAAAGTGCAGGGCTTTATTTGTTTCATTTGGATGCACTGGGTTTTGCCGCTTACTCCCAGAATGTAGTGTCTGATACACTTTATTTCTGCACTGAACTCTGTTACAGCAGAGCACACAATGTTTTACTTACTTTTCTTTTTCCCTTGGATGGGGCTCTTTGTTATTCCTCTGTCTTGCAATATCCAGCAGCAGCCTTGTTTTGTCTTAGGAACGAGACCTTCCTTCCCCAAAATACATCGAATTCGCTTTCCTTTTCCTTTTCTTCACGGCACTCTGGGTTTCCCTTTCCCAAAAAACATTATTAGCGTTGTTTTAGTTTGTTACTCATGGAGTAATGTGGTCCTTGGATTCACAGTATGCATGGTTTCCCATATGTCTCTCTCTCTAACGGGCGTTTTCCTTTTCATAGCTCAATTTCCTTCTGTATAATGGGCCATGCTCCAGGACTGAACTTGCTTCCCTCCCACTTCAGCCCTTGGAGTGAAAGGATTTAACCTTTCCTTTTGGTTTCTCATCTGCCTTCCATTCCGTCTGAGTTTGTGATCCTTCTTTTAGACTTGTCTGGGTTCCACTGCTCAGATGTACAAGGTGTCATGCCCTCATCATGATGGATTCTGTAGATTGGGTTTGCAAGCACGTACCTCTGTTACTGTTCCCCTCACTCATCTGGCCTTACTGTGTCTTGTGACCTTGTCATGCTATACACCTTACGCCCTCCTGGGACTTCTGCCTTTCTCTTTGTGCGTTTGCAACATCTGGTACTGCTAAGGATTCGCTTGTCACTCGTCAACATTAATTGTCTCATGGTCTAAGCACTTCAGTCTTTTGATGACATTGAGCCTCAGTGCAGGCTCTGTTGTCCTCACTCTCACTCTTTTTTTATATTCACATATTTATTAACAGAAAAACACACTTTACATTAAAATCGGACATTTTACTAAACTATGCGCAGAACTGGTCACCTCCTCCTCTCACAGTTACATTGAACTAAAGAGCTAACTATATATTATCATAGGTTTCACATACAAGAACATGGAATATATGTATAGAAAGCAATTAGTTTAAAATAAGTCCAAAAACCGTCCCCAGATTCCTTCATACAGTTTCTTTTATTATTTCTGTACAGAATCACTCTATTGATGCCATTCGTTGCATATCAATAACCCATTTATTGACTGAGGGTCGTTGCTCATTTTTCCAATTTCTCAAAATATTTTTTACCGATAGATAAGTTCTGAAGAACCAGCACCTATATGGGTATGACAAGGCAGCTATTACATCCTCTTTTCCTATTATAATGTTCTATAGTCGTAATCGATAACCAAACTCAAAACCTTGTTCATATTCATTGCAATTTTTGGCCAGAATTCCTTTAAAACGTTGCACTCCCACATCATATGCTCAAATGTGCCCTCCATATGCTTGCACCTCCAACATGCCTCTGACTTTCCCCAAGGTTTAACGATGTCATGCCCACATTCCTGCATAAATTGTTCCATCTCTATACATTCATTTCTGAGCCAATAGCCCATGACCATTTCACGAGTAGGTCTCTGTTAACCTCCTTGTATTTAGCTAGGTGTTTGTAAACCTTTGAAGCATTATGACCAGACAGACTGAATTCTTTCAGCCAGTCCGCATAGTCTTTGTTTTCATCAGGAATACAGATTTTCCATAATAACTTACTAGAAAGTCTTAATTCTATTAAAGACACGGAGACAAGCATTATGCTTCTCTTTCTTTAATTCAACAATAAATAAAAAGCTCAGCAGCAAGGTATTTGTGCACCCAAATGTGCCATGAGTAATGTGCATAAAACAGGTGCACTAAATATATAATAAACATAGTAATATAGTAATATAAAAGTAACATAATAACATAAAACTAGAGTCTCTGAAGGAGCTGCATTTCCCAGGGAGCCTTGCTCCAGTTCATTTAGAGGCCACCAACATGTGACCTAGTCCACCAATAGTAGTCCAGATCCCCTCCATAAACAGTCCTAAACATGTTGTCACTTCCTCTTTGGAGGCTGCGAACTTGGCTGTCCATAGTAGAAGATAACTGTATCCAACTTGTAGAAGAACCTGTGTTGGGCCGTGATCAGGCGGACTTGTCTGCAGGCGCTGTCAAAGAAAAAGAGAAGATTAGTTTCCTGTATATGACAACCCTAGATCCCTTATCAGGGTGGGAGAGAAATTCGTGGAGTTATTCTGATAGAATACATATAAGTTCCAAAACATTCATATTTACATTAAGCCTTTAATTAACATCAAGTAATATGCAGTTATTTTCTCGCCGGGTGGGATAGTGCTCGCCTCCGTGTCTTTAATAGAATTAAGACTTTCTAGTAAATTATTATGGAAAATCTTTATTCTATGTCAAGACCGGAGGCTCCCTTTATGCTTGTTTAAAGCTTACTTACCACAATAGATGCCGGCTGATCTACCGGTTTCAGGTAGAATTGTTTGAATACTGATTCGCTTGCCCAGTCTGCTATCCTCATGATGTCTTCTAGGCGAACTCCTGCCTGAAAGGCTTTGGAGGCCATGGCTCCTCTAACGGAGTGGGCTCCGAAGTGCTGGGTGTCGAGCCCTGCTTGAGCTAGAGTCCAGCGCACCCAGCGTGCTAAGGTCGGCGCTGATACCGCTTTGTGCGGTTTACGCAGAGCTATCAGTAGCTGCCCATTAGGGGAGGTCCTGAGTGAAGCTGTCATTTCTTCGTAGACTTTCAAGCATTTAACCAAGCAAAGCTTAGGTTGATCTCTAAAGGCGGAATAAGAAATCACCCTGGAATTGCACTTCGTTCTTCTATGAATATGGAATACGATGCCATCAGGTGAAAAGGCCCTGCCTGCTAAATCTAGAGCTCTGACGTCAGAGACTCTCCTGCAGGATACCAAGCAGAGTAGAGTAGTGAGTTTGCCGTACGTGATAGTTCTTCATTACGAGGCCATGACAAAAAGAGGTTCAGTACTTTATTAACGTTCCAAAGCTTGTCATAGCGAGCTGGAGGTGGGATGGTAAGCCTCACACCCTTGAGCAACCTGCAGACGAGGTGGTGTTCCCCTGCTGGTACTCCTTGGATAAGGTCATGAACTGCAGAAATTGCTGAATGGTAGGCGTTCACGGTCCTGTAGGCAAGCCCTCTTTCTGCTAGGGATGCTAGAAAATTAAAAATCTCTTCTACAGGTGCTGAAATTGGATGTAATCCTTTTTCTCGACACCAGGAGCTCCAGATGCTCCAAGAGTTCGAATATCTCTTAAGGGTAGTAGGAGTCCAGCTCTCCTCGATTAGATCGATCGCTTTGTGAGACACGCCTGGGACTCTCCATCTTGACCTGAAATCCTCCAGGCCGCTAGGGTCAGACATCTGCTGAGGAGAAGAGGATGACGCTGACCTGATGGATCTAGTAGGAGATACGGAAACTGGGGGAGTAGGATTGGAGAATCCGAAGAAAGTTCCAGAAGAACTGGATACCAGGTCTGAGATGTCCAGACCGGCGCTATGAGGATCAGATCTGCATGCTCCTGACTGGCCTTCGCCAGGGTCCTCGCTATCATAGTGAAAGGGGGGAAGGCATACAGTAATCCCTGGGACCATGACTGCAGGAATGCATTGGGAGTTGAGTCTGGAAGCGAAGAGGTCTATGGACATCGGACCCCAGATATCCTGGAGGCGGAGGAAAACCTCTCTGTTGATCCTCCATTCGCTGTAATCTGTCGAGTGACGGGAGTACCAGTCCGCTACTACATTTGAGAGACCGGGAAGGTATTCCGCTGTAACTGAAATCCGATGATCCAGACAGAAATGCCAAAAACCGTTGGCTAATTCTGCTAGGGGTCTCGACTTGGTGCCGCCCAGATGGTTGATGTATCTTACCGCTGAGATGTTGTCCATCTTTAGTAAGATACAGCAACTCGCTCTGTCTCTGGCAAAAGAGCATACTGCAAAGGAACCTGCAAAAATGCTCTAGACAGTTGATATGCAGATCCAGCTCCTAAGGGGACCAAGTCCCTTCTGTGGCTACGGAACCGCATCTCGCCCCCCAGCCAGAGCGACTGGCATCGGATTAGATGATAATATCTGGAGCGGAGCCGAAGATGGCTCTGCCGTTCCAGGCTTCCATGTGAGTGAGCCACCAGTTGAGCTCTGTCCTCGCTTGAGTGCCAGGAGTTGAGAATAAGAAAGGCTTTGCCTTAAGTGTTGGCCCTTTAGTCTTTGCAGTTCCCGATAGTGAAGAGGGCCGGGAAATATTGCTTGAATGGAAGATGAAAGTAGCCCTATCACTCTTGCTAGTTCTCGAAGAAGAGAGAACATGTTCTTCTGTAAGAGCCTGCGTATCTCTCCTTTGGTAGAGTGAATCTTGGCTGATGGGAGTCGAAGTTGAGAATTCTGTGTGTCCACTATGAATCCCAAAAATTCCATATTTTTGAATGAAGGTAGAACTGACTTTTCCAAGTTTATGAGAAAACCGAGGCTGTGTAGCAAGTTTATTGCCAGTTTGGTTTGTTTCTGAACTAGTTCTTGCGAGTGGGCCATGAAAATAATGTTGTCTAGGTAAATTATGAGACAGACACCTTGTTCTCTTAATTGAGCTACTATAGGTCTTTAGAGTTTGGTGCTACCCCAAGGCGCCGAAGAGAGTCTGAAGGGTAGACTTGTGAACTCCCAATCTCGATTTCTCCAAGACAATCTGAGGTAACTTATGTGTGCTTGATGAATCGGCACTGCGAGGTAAGCGTCTTTTAAGTCTAAGCGCATAAGCCAGTCATTCGGTCTCAGAAGGTCTCTGAGCATGTGTATACCTTCATTTTTTAAATGGCGGTAAATGATGAATTCGTTGAGAGCTCTGAGATTTATGACTGCGCGTACCTTTTGCTTCCTGCGTACCAGAAATATGGGACTGAAGAAGCCTCCCTGACTTGAGCAGGGGCGAATCGCTTGCTTCTGATGAAGACTGCATATTTCGCTGTCTAAGGCGGTTTGAGCTGTCTCAGACATTACTATGGGAGTGGGGTGACATGTCTGAATGGGCTGAGCGAAAAACTCTAGGCGCAGACCCCGAGCTGTGTCCCTTACCCAGGCGTCTCCCGATAAGGTATCCCAAGCATTTGCAAACATCATTAACCTCCCTCCTATAGGTGTTAGTGGCGCTGGCGCTGCTATTAGTACACTGACCTGTAGATTGTTGTTGGGCTGGGTATCTAGCAGCTCTCCTCCAGGGACGCCCTCTTCCACAACCTCTCGAGGGGAAGAATGTGTCGGAGCGTTCTTGCCAGGAATTATGCTGGTCTCTGGATTGTTGAGGTCTCTTGTCGAAGAAGTAATGGCCGGAAATGCGACCTCTTCCTCGTCCGGCCCTGGAGAAAACCTTGGTTGCAAATACTCTTTTTATTGAAGCCTGTGCTTTGTCCAATGCTGTTAATGTCCCAACAAATTTTGTCATCTCCTTCATGAAAAGGATCTCCGAAAAGCAGGCCTTGCGCAGTTGGACCGCATTCTGTGTCTGCCAGTTCGGTCAATTTGGCGTCTATCTTGTATAGGATGCCCTTCCGTCGCTCTGTTGAAATAGCACAACTGGCGTTTCTCAAGAGGCAAATAGCTCTCTGAACCCAACCGGACAGTATTACTGGGTCGATGGGGTCTGAGGAGCTGATGGCTGCTTCCGCAAGCTCTGAGATTTTTGCCAGTGGACCTGCTGCGTCCAGTACTTTGTCCTGGCAGGACTTTCAGGCGCGATCAATACCCTTCCTAGGGTCTTTGACGTTTTTACCTAGAAAGGTGATCATTTTAGAATCAAGCTCTGGAGTCAGAGCTACTTTGTCCGCAATGTCTGGTTGTGGACATTCAGCACGAAGTCTGGCCCTGACTTCCTTGTCAAGTGGCTTGCGCAGCCCGAGGTGGATGTAATTTGATGTTTTGGAAGATGGTTCCCAGTCGGTGGACCTGGGGTGTATTAAGTCTTCCGGGGTAAACATCCCTCCTGTAGGAGGTTTGTTCCCGGTTGTGTCTTTAGGGATGGGGTCTGCCACAATTCCTGACCCTGAGGGTTTTGAATCCTCTAGTTGAAATTCCTCTTCTGAAGAAGAGTGGGAAAGATCAACGTCGCAGGCGCCCCTATTATGATCTTCTTCTTCCGTGCCCTGTCCATACCCCTCTGGGCTTGAGGGTCTATCTCCCCTGATTTCTTCCTTGGGGTAAGAGGGTTCATGGGAAGGGGTTACCTTCCTGTTCATGAAGGCTTGTTTCAGCCTTGAGAAGGCGTCTGTTACGACAGCTGTGGCATTAGTTGGCTGGCTCGGGGGGGTCGTAGAACTCTTGCTCTTGCGAGCCGGTGTACATCCCCCTTCAGTAAGGTGCTTCCTTTTCTGTGTTCGCTTCCTCCCAGGAGTGGAGGTCCCTCTTAAATGCTCCTCCATAGTGTCTACACGATTTTGTATGGGAATTAGCATATCTGTTACAGCTTTCTTAATACTGGTCTCCACTGAGGATCCCAGAACCTTCTGTAAGCTATTAGCCATTGCCACCTCATCTATATAGCAGTGATCTCCCTCAGCCTCAGACCAAGCCTGATCTGATTGAGGTGAGTACTGCGCTGCCATGATAAAATAAATGCACCGTACTCACTTTTTTTTTTCTTTTCTGGGCTTCTGAACGCCTTCTCTCACTGCCCAGTAATCTCAGTTCAGTTCAGCTTTGTTATTGTTCATAGTATACTGAACAGTATATTTCTTTCTCCTCCTTTTTTTAATGCAAATTCAGAATGTAAATATATATATTCACTCACGTGGGTTTTTCTGTCAATCTGCGGTGAAATTCGCAATGAAAATCTCGTCACCGCCTGAAGAGGAATTCCGGCGCTCAAGCTCGCAACAACCGTTATACTATTAACGGTCTTGCGCACTCGAGTGCCGGAATGTTGAGGAAAGGACCAGGGAGAGCAGGAGCTCCCCTGGTGGTCTGCGGGTGGCGCAGCGTGTTCAAAGACAGCTGATCAGCTGTGACCGCGCGAAGCAGAGCTTCGTATCACGCAGTCTCCGAGGCCAGTAGTAGGCAACTGGCGTTGGAGCGCACAACAAGTAATAATAATACGAAAATCAATACATATCGAAAGTAAATCCGTATAAACAGAGTGCACTCTTAATAACAATGAAATAAGTATAATATTATGAAAAAAATTAACGTTGTCTTTAAATTATGAAATCATGTCATAAACAGTGCTAAACATGAAGTACTTATCTCTTGCTGTGAGCAGCAAAGAAAGAGGAAGTGACATCATGTTTAGGACTGTTTATGGAGGGGGTCTGGACTACTATTGGTGGACTAGGTCACATGTTGGTGGCCTCTAAATGAACTGGAGCAAGGCTCCCTGGGAAATGATGTTACTTTTATATTATTATGTTTGTTATATATTTAGTGCACCTGTTTTATGCACATTACTCATGGCACATTTGGGTGCACAAATATCTTGCTGCTGAGCTTTTACTTTATTGTTGAATTAAAGAAAGAGAAGCATAATGGGAGCCTCCGGTCTTGACATAGAATTCTCCCCTCCATTGTCTGCTTTTATCTCCGATATTCTGCATACGTGCACCCTTCCATCCCTCTTCCCATGATCAAACTGTTAAAAGTGATCCATTTCTTATCTTTAAATAGGTCGCCAATCCATCGGATGATACAGAGGAAGCAATTTAACCAGAACATTGATTTTCCGTCCATCTCAATCTCTGGGTTAAGCCATAATGAGGAATATTTGGAACAGAATACATTCCCTTTGGTGAACCTTACCAACATTCTCAAAAATGTTGTTGGATCAGATTTACAACCATTTCCATCCGCTGATGTCAGAAGTGCCCTTGGTGACAGCAGCGTGCATTTACTCATCTCCGCCAGCGTCCAAACATCTGTTGAATCCTAAATGAACGGTAGTAAGTGTCTTGCCATAATGATATTTTTTAAAGTCTGGCACTCCCAAACATCATCTTTCTGGTGGCAGCTGCAGTTTCCACATCTTCCAGCGCAGTTGTTTTACTTCCCATAAGAAAGATTGTACCATACTTTCTATTCCCCCCCCCCCCATTTCCTTTTTTGTTTGTGGGTAACAGCATCATACTCCGGATATAATTTATACATGGGGCCGTGGTCTTCTTGATGGGGTTAACGCTCCCCCACAGGCTTAGTTCAGACCATCTCTCTATATCTTTCTTCAGACCCTCTATCATTCTTTTCAGATTCACTTCCATCATGCAGTCCACGTCTCTGGTTAACCAGATGCCCAAATACTTCATTCTTTCTTGACACCAATGGAAACCATAGTTACTTATTCAACCACCTGTACATCCCACTGAAGCTGCCATGGCTTCTGATTTTGGCCAGTTTATCTTGTATCCTGAGAAGTCATGAAGAGTGTCGATTTGTCTCATTACCGATGGAACCGATGTTTCCACATCCCATGTCACTAACAACTTGTCGTCTGCATGTGACCACAGTTTTTGTGATGCTTCACCGAACTGGACTTCTGGTTAAAGTGTCCCTTCTTATTCTCTCCGCCAAAGGTTCCATTGAGAGCACGAACAGTAATGATGATGGCGGACATCCCGGTCTCGTACCTCTTCCCCAGTTCGAAACTCCTAGGTGATAGACCATTTGTATTCACACTGGCTGTGTGGTTTTGAAAATAGCAGCTGTATCCACTGAAGTAGGTTTTTACTGAGGCTGAAACCATTCATTCTCTTGCAAGAAGTTCCATTCTATACGATTAAATGCCTTCTCTGCATCTAGGGACATGACCACTACATGTGTTGACACTTTCCTACTTGCATATAAGGTCAGAATCGGTCTGCGCTTCTTTTCGGATGCATGTCTCCCCTTGACAAAGCCTGCTTGTTCTGGGTTAACCACTTTGGATAATATGTCCTCAAGTTGTATAGCCAGTGCTTTTGCTAATATTTTATTGTCTGTTTTAATTAGGCTTATTGGTCTATGGCTACTCATTACTAACTGTTGACTGTCTTTTTTCAGAGATAGAGAAATAGAGGCATGCCTAGTAGTGGATGGGAGTGACCCTTTATTCTTTGAAGAATGCATTGCAAGCATTAGTTCATACACCACATTTGGCATGATTTTATACATTTCCACTGTCAGGCCATCTGGCCCTGGACAATTCCCAACATTTAGACTGCAAGCCGCTCTCTTAAATTCCTCCACCCTATGAGCCGCCTCCAGGCTTGTTCTTTTCAGTCATTTATTCTCGTCAAATGACACCCTTGGATGTAATCCTCCAAAATCTTCTTAATTCATTCTCGTTTCAGAAGTGTATGGTCTTGAGTAAATCTCTAAACTGGAAATGGGCCAAAATATCGCCCTCGCAATTGCGAAGGCCGAAATGCCCGACTTGTTCTTTTTAAACAGCCCCTTTACACCACATAGATATGTGGGGGGAGTGGGGTATGGGATATTATAGTAATATGGGGGGGCTGCAGGGGTCTCCTCCCGCATATCTATGTGGTGTAAAGGGGGTTTAATTAAAAAATAGCATTTTCGGCCATCGCAATTGTGTGTGGTCGCAGTGATCACATAGATCCTCTAAACTCATTGTTTATTTCCACTGAATCAAATGTGGTTACTCCTGATGATCCCTTAATTGCACCGATTGTTCTCTCACTCTCAATTATCCTTAGTCAATGTGCTAGTAGCCATTCACACTTCTCACCCCTTTGTAGTAACTGCATCTGGTTCTGAACAGCAGTCGCTCTGCATCTTCCAAAAGTATTTTTCAAGTTTATTTTTCTTGATTTTTAATTCTGAACATAATTCTGTATTTGGATTTACCATAGACTGTGCTTCAACTTTACCTATGTCTTCTTTCAACAACCTCTCTTCCTTTTCCCTTACTTTCCATTTTTTACTCACGAGGCCAATCAACATATCCCTCATGTAGCATTTAAATGCCTCACAAACAGATTTCACCGACACTTCATTCATCCAGTTTATTTCAACAAAAAACGTAGCCTCTTTCACAATTTTCTCTACAGTCTCTACATCGAGCAATTTAGTGTTCATTTTCCAGAAGCTAGTTTTGGGCATTGGGAAGGTTATTGACAACTCAATAAAACTTTTGCATGGTCAGATATTAAGATAGTGCTATTTTGTGTGCATATACCTGAAGTTAAAAACAGATCAATACAGGAGTATGCATTATGTCAACCAGAATGAAACGCGTAGCGCCTGTTTAATGGATGACACTATCTCCATATATCTAGTAAATTGAACTCTACCGTAAGATCTTCAAAGGCTCTTTGTTTGACCCCCTCCTGACAACCCGGTGAGTTAAAACTTCTGTCTCATTGTGGATCCCTTGCCACATTAAGATCAACCCCCAAAATGAGGTTATTTTGCTCTAAATTCTGTATAAAATGCGCCATCGAGACAAAGAATGATCCACCCCCACATCCCCATTTGGAGCCATAAACATTGCAAATACTGTAGGTTGAATTCTGTACATTCATGGTGATACTGTTCTTGTATTGTCTTTTCTGCATGAAATTCCAGATATAGGAAAATTCCTCTGCACTAATGTACAGACCCCTCTGGAACTGGAAGTAAAAGGAGAGTAAAAAACCTTTTCTACCCATCTATTAACATTCCAGGAGAGACCACTTTAATATAATCCTTGCTTCTGTTAATCACTGACAATTTGTCTGTACTCAAACCTGTGAGACACGCACCCTGATCATATACAGACACAAACAACCAATAAACACACACACTAATTCGGTCTTGTCTAACTCAACCCTGAAGTGCCTCACTGCCATTTTATATTATATATGATTTGTTATTCATAACACGCTTAATACCCAGAGGTTTCTAAGCGCGGACCCGGGGATCGAACCTGTGTTGCTTCGTGTCGTCTTGCTTCCAAGGCGAACATGTTGCCCCTGAGCTATCCTCCCGAGATAGCTCAGAGATATTCAATGAGAACCCCATTCCACCCCCATTAATTCTCCATCCTAAAGCATTAAACACTCATTGAGTTTAATCCTTTAGGTCTTTGCACCTCTTTGCACCTTTCCTTACATTCCGATCTGTACAATTCCATTTAAAACAATTAATCTTTCTAATCAATAAACCAAAGTTATCATAGACCGCTCTTTTTTATCCGTTTCTAACATCGAAATGGCTCAGATCGTACCACATGCAAGCACTCAAAGCCCCAACTTTCTTTCCCTCCACTGAATAGTATAACGATAATAATAGGAGTGTAGTGATCATTCCACCTTTTCCTGCTTGAACTATGAATATTGGACCCTGTATATTCTCCTATTATTGTTTAGTACCTATCCCATTATTCGTTCCTTACCTTTACTATCTTCTGGTGCCACCCCCTATATGTACAAGTAACCTTGCAGTAGTGAAAGGCAGGCATTACAGTCTGGGACTCCATGACAATATATATCTAAATGGTTGCAACAGTTTACATTCCATGTATCGGGGATATCTTGACAGTACTAACAAAAGGCACCCCATATTGATCCATTAAGGCAAAGTGTGCATACAACTCCAATTCCATTAGGGCATTTACTTAAACCTGATACTCCCTGTTTGTCCAACAGATTCCCCCCCCCCCATCCTGGTCATAAAGACCTCTGCTCTTAGGGCCAATGTGGTATCACTTTGATAGTGGTCTGTCCAATGTGAACACTTGCTCATTGTTAGGCAAGATTATATGCATTACCCTTGGGGAGACTACATCAACCTTATGCTCCTGGCAATAGGTAACCCAACCTTTGGTAAAAGTCTGTACTACACGGGCAGGCAGTGTGGCGGCTGAGCAGCCAGGCTTATCTCAAGAGGAGTCAATGTGAGCTGTAGGGTTTTTACACAGAGATCGACAGTGACAAGTATCCAAATAAACACTAATACTCAAGGTTTCTTGATTAAACAATTATTTTATTAGTTTAACAGTCAGTTAAATACACTCTCTCAGTTTCAATAAATCAGTAGATACCCATTTGGGATGGCACACAGGCACTTCCTACACCCTGGGGTGACTTAAATAACTAGGACACTGTGGACATTGATATATCACTGGCACATTTAGAGCAATACTGAGTTTGGTGTTGAGGAAAAGGTTTTAGGAAATAAAACAAAGGTTAACTAATATTCTTAAGCAGGTAAGTACTTTTAAACCCTCCAATGCAAAGTAAATTAACCCTTTCCTGGGGGAAAGGTAAAGCACAAACTCAGAGGTAAGAAGAGTCTTTCAGAGAGTCAAGACAGCCAATTTTCATTAAGCAAAAGTCTATGTGAGCTGAATCACTTCTGGCATGTAAGTAAAAAGTCATGCACAAAGTTTTAGAAGACTGTAGAAAATATAATCACTGTAGGGCCACAAGCTGGGAGGCCTGTGAGGGGCAAAGCTGCAAGCAACTCTGCAAAAGCAACAAAGACAAGTCTCAACTGAGAGCTAGCAAGGCTACCCAACAAGAGGTAAGGAACCCCTTAGTTTTACAGTAGCTTTGGTTAGAATAAATTGGTTCCAGCTTGCTTCTGTTCCTGTTTTGGTCTGCAGATCATGTTGTTCCGGGGCCTCAGCCGTGGGGACAATAGAGAGGACGTCTGGGGACTACTGCACTACGAATGGAAGGTCGGCGGCAGCAATAGGCAAACTTCAGATCAGCAGCACTTTGCGGTTTCAGCTTCTCGCAAGTAGAACCACTGTGGTTCTCGGATACCTTAATGGACTTTCTTTGCATCTGGGGTCCAGCACTCTGTTGAGGTGGCTCAGGCTTGGTCAGTCCTGCTTCATGGAAGTCCAGAGGACCTCCCTGGAGCTCGGTCTGACTTAAAGACACTCACTCGATTCTGGTGTTCATCTCCCTGGCAATAGGTTCCTGCAACAGCAATGGAAGTACAGCCAACTCCGAGAGGATTTCCAGATGAGCTTGTCTTGGGGTCAATTCGTCGTACCAACCCAAGGAGAGAAGTCGTCCTTTGCTAATCGAGGCAAATTTGGAGCTTCAGCACTGCAGCAGGGCTTCACTGTGCAAACCAATGGTCCAGGAGTTGCAGCAGGCGTCTCTTACACAAGTTCTTCTTCGTATTCCTTTGTCCTGTGGTCGACTGTACCTTCCAAGCAAAAAGCCTCACCTTTTGTGCAGGTTTCTCCCATTCATTCGCAACATAGCTGTCGATCACACAGGGACAGCCAGCCAGCCAATCACCTTTGGGTGCATTCCTGTAACCAAGGGGATTAAGCACAGGGAGTTTTGGCACCTACCTCACTTCTGCCAGACATACCGGAGCCAGAGGCGGGCTTCACCAGTCAATCCCACCAAAGACAAAACGAACAAAGGGACCAAACCTGGTTTGGCACGCAAAGTAAATCTCAAAGACCTTTCGAACAAGAAATGGCGAAAAAAGAAGACAGGTGCCTTTTCGACAAAATGGACCCCATAAGTGCCTTAAAGTAGCTATGAACGCAGCCCGCAGTAAAAACACACAATGGAAGGAAAAAGTAACCACTGCCACCAGCCATTAATTGTAGAAAGGGTAACAAAGATGTTTTTTTCAAAAACAATTGTTATTTAAATTTTCAACATATCCAAACAACACATTTCCCTCATTCTGTTGAGTATCAGTATCTCCCTGTACGGGGGTCCCCTCCTGTTCCTGAATGTTGCTTTCAGAGGCTGACAATTCTGCAATAAGCTGTCTCCACACAACAATCCCACCCTCCCCTTGTTCCTCAGCTCTGCTGGCTGCCTCTTGCCATAATGTAGTTTCTGCATTAGCTCACTTTAACAAGTCCTTCCACCACACCTGCGCTACAGGTCGTGCTTGCGCTTTCCACCCCATTGCTATTCTTCATTTCGCCAATATGTACGCTAAGTCTTTCAATTTGCTCACGTGTTTAATTAGTTTAGTTCTCGAGGAACACCCCCAACAGGCAAGCCCCTGGGGATGCCACATCCAACTTGATGTCCGTTTTCACCAATAGTTTTGCCACTTCACTCCATTACCTTCCAATTACCACACATACCCAAAACATGTGCACCAGTCCTGCATCCACCCCCTCACATTTTGGGCACACCTACACCCGGTTTTGCTGAACGTGGCTATCCTGTTCGGGGTTAGGTATGCTCTGTGCGTCACATACAATTGGATCTGTTGCAGTCTAGCGTTTCTCAACACTTTTTTTGTGATATTTCACTCTGTTCCATCTCTCATCTGACAAAGGTTCTCCTAGATCTGCTTCCCATTCCTGTTTTAGCTGGTCTACATACCCTCCCACCTTTGACATCAACAATTCATATATACGCAATACTTCATGTCCTCCTTCTGACACATCATAAAATACTTCGATTACCTCGTCTGGCTGCAATGCGACATCTGGCTCTGGCCATCTACGTTTTAGATTTCTCAGCAGTCTGGCATGTGTAATGTATTGACCTTTGTGCAGTCCGGCGTCTGCTACCACTTCATCAAATAATTGGGGTTTTCCTTCCTTAAGTATATCTCCCAATGTAGCTACTCCCAATGGCTCCCAGTTTTTCCAAACATTCCTCCTAGTCTGATAGTCTAGCCCTTGTAGCGCCACCAATGGTATCTGTGGGGAATATGGTGCTGTATTTCCCATCCACTTTCCGGCTCTACCCCACATGTTACCTCCGAGGGGCAACAATAAGTGCTCACTGTGTTTATACAAGTCTGGTAGCCATATCACCTCTTTCAGGAGAAACAGAGCGCCAGCCGTCTTCAGCAACCGTAGCTCTGGAGTCTGTTCATCCGACAGCCATTTGGCCACGAATTGTAATTGGCTCACCATAAAATATGCTTCAAAATTAGGTACCTTAATGCCCCCCTGTTCGTACGTGTTCTGGAGTTTCCACAATGCCACTCTATTTCTTGTGTTATTCCATATGAAGCCCCTGCATATACCATGTAATTTACTAAAGAAAACCTTCGGGATTGCAAACGGGACATTAGCAAAGTAATGTAGGAGTCTTGGCAGTACCACCATCTTCAGCAAGGCCATCCTCCCCATCATGGACAGCGGTAGCTTCACCCAGAAGGACATGCTTTTCTCGATATGGCCCACTGCTTCCACCGTATTTTGCTTATGCTCTTCCTTGGGTTTGTGGTATATATTTATTTGCAGGTATCTAATTGTTACTAACTCCCACTTTATTGGGAGCACCTGTAATATTTGTATGGGTCTCCCCCTGTACCCCTGAAGGGATACAGGCTTGATTTCTGGGAATTCACTGTAATCCCGGACACTAAGGAATATCGCTCCAGCACTTCCAGGACATACTGTACGTTTTCTTCTGGGTATTTCACTCTTTCGCGACCTCTGTGATTCACTCTCTCTCTCCATCCTTCCCTCCGGCCCGACTCACTTGGCTGGCCACACTCTTGATGTCCTGATCTCATCCGGCCTCCCCCTCTATGCCCTCCTTACCACTCCTCTCTCCTGGACTGATCACTGCCTCCTCTCCTCTCATCTCTCCATCTCCTCCCCCCAAGCCAAGTCCACTCCTAGATTGCCACCCACCTTCTCAGATATCCGGCCCATGAAGCGTGTGTCAGTCAAGGCTTTCGCTGCAACCTTCTCCCCCCTCCTCCACCCCAGGCTGACTCACATCCTGACACAGCCCTCTCTTCTCTGCTCCTCTATTTCTGCTATTCTTGATACTCTTGCCCCAGTCATAAGGATCTGTTTGAAGTCCAAAGCCAAGTGCAATTCTTGGTATGACTCTGACTTAAACGGAAGTGTAGGGCGGCAGAGAGGAAATGGAGGGCTTCTTCCTCATCCTCTGACAAACTGGCCTGCCGCCTGCTCCAAAGGCATTACCGACTTGCTGTCCGCACTAAGAAGAGAGCCCACATACAAGCCCGCGTCTCTGCAGCATCCAACAACTTGGCCGAACTTTCAAAATCTGCAAGAAGCTTGCCAACCCTGCTTCAGTCTCTACCCCTCCTCTCTCCTCCCAGGATCTTTGCAATGCCCTTGCCTCTCACTTTATCTCCAAAACCCAGGACATCCTGTCCACCCAATCCTCCCCTCCCCTTCCTCCTCCCTCTACTTCTCGGCCTGCTGACCCTCAGCTACCCCTCATCCCCCCTCATCCCCCTTTCTCCTCCTTTCCTCTTTTCTTCCCTGATGAGATATCTAGACAGGTCCGATCTATGAAAACCTCATCAAAACAGGCCCATTCCTGTTCCTCTAAAACCATTAAGGACCACATTGACACCCTTGCGCCGGCCCTTGCTGATTTCTGCAACCTCTTTGCCTCTGGCTCTTTCCCCACCCCTCTTAAACACTCCCTTGTGCACCCTCTCCTCAAGAAATCCACTGCTGATCCGTCATGTCCAGCAAACTACCGCCCAATTTCCATTACTCCCTTTTTGGGCAAGCTCCTGGAAAAGCTGGCCATCTCTCAGCTTAATCTCCATTCCGACTCTGTTGGCTCCCTCCATAACCACCAATCTGGCTTCAGAGCTGCCAGAAGTACGGAAACTACTCTCCTGAACATCAGTGAAAACCTGCTCTCAAACCTCTATTCTAACATTCCCTCTGTCGTCATCCTCCTTGATCTCTCCTCTGCGTTCGACACGGTCAACCATACCACCCTGCTCAATCGTCTTCGTGACAACCTCAGTATCACTGATCAGGCTCTGACCTGGCTGACCTCATTTCTCTCTGATCGACCCTCCCTGGTACAGCTTGGGTCCTTCCTATCTTCTATCTCCCTCTCCACATGTGGTGTCCCCCAGGGGTCTATTCTCTCGCCCTGGCTTTTCAACCAATACCTGGCAACTCTCGCTTACTGCATCTCAATGTTCTGCTCAACTTTCCAGTGCTATGCTGCCGACACCCAACTCATTTTCAGGCTTCCTTCAGCCTCCTCCTCTCATCTCCGATTGTCTAATCGCCATTCAAAATTGGTGTGCCGCCAATGATCTATGTCTAAATTCCAACAAAACTGAGATCCTCCTTATTGGTACACCATCTCCATCCTTTCCTCTCACACTCTGGCCGGCCTCCCTTGGCCCTCCTCCCACACCCATCTGAACGGCTAAGAACCTTGGGGTTATCTTTGACTCTACACTTTCCTTCTCCGCACACATCTCTGATGTCTCCAAAAAATATAACTTTTTACTTCACCTCCTTAGAGGTACTCTGCCTTTCCTCTCCTTCCCTCAAAAGCTCACTGTCTCCCAAGCTATGGTTCTTTCCAGACTGGATAACTATAACAGCCTCTTTCTAAATCTACCTGGCTCCACTCTCCGCCCTCTACAACTAATCCAGAACAGGACTTGTCCTTGGCCTCAAGCCCTGGGATCGTATCTCTCCAGCCTTGAAATCCCTCCAATGGCTCCCGGTGGATGCAAGGATTAAATTTAAAACCCTCTGCATTGTCCACAAGGCTTTCTGGGGCCTGGATCCAAAATACCTTCAACTATTCCTCCGTAAATACCTCCCCTCTCGAGCCCTTCCCTCCTCTACTTCTAACTCCCTCAGGGTTAGTTGTTTTGCAAAAAAACAAGCTGGGGGTAGATCCCTGTCTTTGGCTGGTGCCTCCCTTTGGAACAGCCTCCCGGCTACCTTGAAACTTGAGGAAAAACGTCTTTGGTTCCGGAAACTTGTCAAGACCTTCCTCTTTGCCTCTGCCTTTGCCCCCCCTTCTCCCTAGTTGATCTGTTTCTTCTCGTGGCATTGTGCACCTGGCCACTCTGTTATTTCAGGCCCAGGTACCTGCCCACCCTGCCACCCTCCTGCGCTGCCTCCAGGCCACCATCTGCACTAGGGTTCTGTATCTGTAAAGATACAGGCCCCCTCCCACGTTTCTTCTCCACTTATCAGATATACCTTTCTGACTAACTTTCACCTGCCACTTGCTGGCTGCACTACCATGATGTAAAGCCCTTATTTATTATTTATTCTGTTTAATATTTATTGATGTTTTCTCTCCTCTGCTTCACACTTTCTACTCCCCCCTTTTCCTTGCACGTTTTCCCCCAATTTCTTTTCCCATGCACTTGCGCTTTCTTAAATGTCACTGGGCCTAGTAAGATTGCTGTTTTTCTGTTTTTTTTTCTTCACCCTTGTTCCCCTCCCTTTTTGCCTGGACGCGCTCTGAATGAAACACTTGTGTACGAGCGTGATATAAATAAAATATCATTTCATTTCACTCGGAAGGAGGACAATCGGGTCCCCCTTTGACTCTGAAGCCAATTTGAACAAAAGGTAAGCACTATTGCAGCCTGCGACCTGCATATTATTCAATGCAGAACAACTCTTTAAAAATCTTAGGTAGAATTTAAGGGATTACTGTTATATCCTTTCCTACTCAAGCCAGCTACCTTTAAATATTAGAAACTGGATATATCTCGAATTTCAAAATTTAACACAAAGAGTTAGCTAAAGAACTAATATTATACACTGAAATTTTGACAAGAAATTGGTGAGTAGCCTCCCACAAATTAACAACTTTTAACAATGAGCAATACGTTTGAAATGTTTAAATAGCTAAAACTCAGTTGAATTCCATTTAAACATGTTACATTGAATTTTGAAATATCTGCATGTATTTGCTTTTTTATTGACTTCATGATATACCACTTAACAATTCAGTTGTAATTTGAAACACTGTGGTGAAAAAATACCTTTGTTTTACTAGATACTCTCCTGAAGATCCCTATGATTTAAATAGGATGAAACATGTGTATAGAGTTCTGAAATATCACTTTGTAATCTATTAAAGACAAAACACTTGAACAAATCACTAAACTGGAATTAAGACTCATTTGGCTCAACAACTTATTTCACTTGTTTGGTTTGTCTAACAGGGGAGATAAATATTTGTGGAACGTTTAACTTTTTATCTCATGCAATCAAGATAACAGTAAAAACCCACTGCAGATAACTCTGTTTCATTTACATCACCAAATACTACAAAGATTGGATTCGCCCAAAGTTACAAGTCCTTCTACTGATTGCTATTTCTGTATAAAACAACAATGAACTATTCAATTATATTGGTATTAACTTCAAAAATAATATCAGCAACATGTAAATAATAAATGCTATGTCCTCACAACAAGAAGAAAGAAAAATTAAAAAGAATCCTTTCTTTAAATATGTGCCCCATGTGAAATAGTTAATCCTGAAGAATCCTTCTTGGCTGTTTTCCTCTGAGCCCAAGTTCAGCATCTGCAAGGTCTTCTGTACTCTTCAAGCCACTGTCAAAAAATAACTTCAAAAATCGCTGGCTTCACCAAAATGACTTTCATGTTTTTCTCTGCAGCCAGAGCCTTTGCTTCCTTAAATGCTTTCCTCTTCTCCACTATTTCCTTGGGATAATCTTGGTATATAGCCAGGGCTCCCCCATCCAAAGATAGTTTACCTTCATCCCTCGCTGTCTTCAGGATGTTTTCCTTTGTGCTTGCGTTTGTGAGCACCAGAATGATCTGTCGCGATTTGCCAGATACCAATTTGCTGGCTCTATATGAATAATCCAAGTCTTCAGAAAAGACAATCTTCTTTCCAAGCACTTCAGCTAGTATCCCAAAGACATGCGTATCCAAGTCCTTGTCCAATTCAGCATTTTCTTGCACACCCAACAACCGAAGGTTAAGGTTTCTACTTGTCATTTCCAAGTTCAGGTTCTGTTTCTTTAAATTGGATATTTCACCCTGCAGATCATTGTAGGCTCTAAAACTCCCTGCCGCCTCTTAAGCCAAGACTGAGTTGCCAGTTTCCATTTTTGTAACCTGGGTCTCCAGGAGGTTGACTTTTCATTCGGAGAAAACTTCATTTCACCCACATCTTGGAAACCCTTCAGTAAAAGTGTGTAGATGTCATTGATACCAGGGGTGTCCTCCAGCTCATTGCCTTGTTTGGATTTTTTGGGGATGCGGTTTTCAGGTCCCTCAATCGTCTTTTTGTTCAAAGTACCCATTCATGGCTTAGTGACTTCAAATCCACAGACAGGGGAGAGAGCAGGAGCTGCTGTACTAAACTGCTGCCAGGTCGGCTGACATTCCAGAATATTTGACCTCACTCTCAAGCAGTCACACTGTGTCTGACATAGGCTAGTCACTGCATTGTTCTGTCTTCAAAGGCCTCCTGGGTTAGTCTCTTCTCCACCTCTTCTTCATCTGCATCCCTGACTTCAGCGACACTCCTTCGAACCATGCACACCTTGTCTCCTCTAGTCTACTCTTACCTGTCGCTTTGTGGGATGCCTGGTATGAAAAGAGAAAAACACCTTTCGAAATTGGATCTGTCTTCTTTGACTCTGGTCATCCACAACTGTTCTTTCTGAGGTACTTTTCCAAAAGAGAAGAGGACGGCGTAGGCAGTGAGATGGCGGGCACATTGTTTTTCCGAGCCTATAGATGTGAATGGGTGCAGGGCTTACCTTTTTTCCATCTCTTGTTTTTTGGCTGTACAAAGACTGTTTTACTACTATGTCCCACAACCGGAACATCACATCATTATGCATTGACAGGGACTAAGGAATGGCAATGCACAAGTCACTACAATGAGTGAGTAACTTGTACTAAATCTGCTCTTCCAAAATGCTCAAGATAGATTACAGGGCCTCTTCTTGAAAAGTAAATAGTGTATGACTGTACCCCGGCATCAGTAAGAAAATATTTTATTTGAGAGATTATCATGCGATTGTGAAATGCCTCCCAACTAACTTCAAACTCTTCCTGCTAGACATGTGGAAAATTAAAATGGGCACGTTTAAAAACTTTAAAAACAAGACTATTAAGGAGGGGGGCGGTATGCTGTAATGGAATAACCCATTTGATCCATCAGTAGGAGGTCCACTTTGAGTGGAAGCTTGACATGTTTGCGCAATGGAAAGGTGTGGAAAATCAGTAAATCCTACTTGCCAGGCCCACAACGTAGCAATTAAGATCTTGATGAACGTCGTCTCCTTGAATCTGTCACCTGTCTGTGATCAGAGGGGTTAGAGAAAAAGGGTATAGAAATAGATAGTTTTCAAATGTTTCTTTTGTTAATCCTGGTTGTGTTTTTTCTAGTATTTTTAACAAGTCTTTGTTTACCATGTTAATACGATGTTTGCAAAAAATATTTGTATTGCTGCATGTAAAAGGTGTATTTTTTCCCCCTCAAACTAGTCTATTGCATTTTCCATGGTAGAGAGCAGTGATACATTAAGCAAAACAATTAAACAATTTAGGCCTAAGTCTCTTTTATGATATCATATGATATGATACTTTATTTATATAGCGCCTGTACACAATGTGTTTTAAAGCGCTTCAAGGAAAGGGAGAGAACAAGGTAAAATACATTGACATTCTTACAGGCCATGAACAGTAAGGATGTGAAATTAACTGTCGTACGCGGCCTGACGACATTTCAGATAGTGCAAGAGCTAAGACATAGATAAGGAAGGGAGGGGGAGAGTGGGAAGGAAATGGAAACAGACAGGCGACTACCGTACTAGGCCTGACGACATTTCTGGTAGAGCCGGAGAAAACATAAGGTGTGGGAGAGTGGTGCAGAAAGGGAGCGGAGGAACAAAACAAGAAACTATCGTACTAGGCCTGACAACATTTCGGTAGTGCTGCGGGGGATGGGGAGGTGGAAAAAAAATAAGTAAGGGGCGGTGTAGGAGACAGACGAGCTTGCTATCATACTAGGTCCAGGGAAAATTCTGATAGAGTAAGTGCATAGAAGAAAGTAAGGGAAGGAGATAGGAAAAGGGAGAGAACAGCGAGTAACCAGTCAAAACGAGTGGAGAAGCAAGAGGGGAGAGCGAATACAATTGCAGAAGTCAGTAGTAACACATAATGTTGCAAGCCAGGATACAAGATGAAGATGGGAACAGCAGGATTCAGGGCCGCAGTGAGTACAAGATGCAAAGGAAGTCCAGCATGAGATTTGAGAAAAGGTGAGGCACTGTGAATCAATGAAGTCCATAAAAGTCAAATCCACCATTGGCCACAAGACGGTGATGGTGAAATCAGAATGTATCAGGACAGACTCCTGCAGAAGTAGGCTGGAAAGGGGACGGAGGAGCGAGCAGGGTAGAAGAATCAAGCAAAACAGGCAACACCTGTGTGCGAGAAGAGTGGGGGGCACAAGGGAACATCATGGGGGGACCAGAGAGGGTGGGATGGCCTGTGGGGACATAGGGAGTAAACACATCTTGGTGCATGCTTACCTGCTGTCTGAGCAGGGGCTCGGGCCCCTGGGTCCTCTTGGTCCAAACAGGTATTGCCGTTTTCTTAATCTGCCCTTCGCTTCGGACTCCTGAATGAGAGATGCTCTTGATGAAGATTTTGAAAGATGGTTTTCTGTCATGGAGATATTGCAACAATTGCTCACCTAACATGGAAGCACTTACTTGAAGCTGTATTTCTGTGAAGTTCCAATACATCTGAACTTCAAAACTGCAATGTTCAGCCGGTAGGTCTGCATCACTGTTCTCACCGGAGGCTGTTCCTGCTATAGCTTTGTCCCCTTCCCCCTATCTGACCCTCCGAGACCCCTTCCCTATCCTATCCTATCCTCCCACATCCCATACCCGGTATAAGTAGTGTGTCCAGAACAGATATAAATTAAATATACAGTACAAAGCCTCAATATATGAGCATGTATATCGTCCGTATTTGTTTTTTTTTAAAAGATCCGCCAGATCAAGCAGATATTTAAGGTATGCCATAGAAAATATATATCTCACTTCCCTTTTAATTGGCACTGTGGATCCCTTCCATTCCTGCCCCACGATACGTCTGGCCGCTATCAAAATGGTACAAGACATATGGTTCAGACTGTGGTCTTCATCACCCTTGTTGCCAACTCCCAGAAGTATCAACAGTGGGGAATAAGCCCTGGATATCCCACCCAACTCCCTTTTCCAAGACATACTATACACCCCAATATTTCTGTATCCCCTTGCACACATTTTGAGCAACTCTGACCTCTGGGTAATGCCACCTATGTTCTAACTTTGTCACCTGCCATCTGTATTGTAAAGAAGCGTGCAATATCCCATGGCACATTTGAACCCAAATTGCCTCTGAGATTTCTATACCTAGGTCTCTCGCCCAGCTAGCCCTCACCTTACTCTCCTAAGGTGGTTCAACAAGCAGCAATTCCCTGTACAGCCTAGCAATCAGGCCTCTGTGCTCCCTCTTCTGAATCAGAACACTTTTAAAGGGTGTAAGCTCTCCATGTAGATTGTCCCCACATCTTGGAGCAGTGAGTGCACCCATCAACTGATGTAGCACAATACTGAGATGTTCTGATGGCATGCCTGCAGCTGTTTGAGGGACAAGGATTGCCCCTCCTCCCACATTTGCCCTGCCTTTCCCAAGTCAGTCTCCTACCATGTCTGAATGTCCAAGGGCTAATTAATAACTTTGCACAGTGGCAGGGCCCATATGCCGCTCAGTGGAGAAGGCAACGCTGTGAGCCATTGCATATTCTCTTCCTTCCACATGCTTCACAGAACCTCCAAAATGGGATGGTCCAGAAAGCATCTGGGAATTCACGTCTGCTGAACACATAGCCACTCCTTTAAAGGAATAGTGCGCTAAAAAATGTTATGGTCTTAAAAGATGGGCAATAATACAAAATATATTATAAACATCTTTTTAGTGAAAGTTCCTATGTAAAATGTTACACAAATAATGTTTAAACCCCTTTAAAATCAAGCACTAGGTGGCATCCATTTTGTGAAATGGACAAGCCTCCTGTGCTTGAGTTAATCTCTGCCCTCGCAGCACTAATGAAGCAAAAGCCATCTGCTGGTAGCTTTTATTACAGCAGCGGCTTTTGCTTCATTAGTGAGAGGCGGAGAGCAGAGAATGCAGGCAGGAAGGCAGCTGCCTGGTAAGTGCTTATTTTTTTTACTTTTTAGATTCAAAACACAGCAATTATAAATACAACCGCATTGTATTTATGATTGCCGTGGTTTTCCTTCTAAGTTTCCCGGGCTCCCCCGGGCAGGAGGAGCGCGGGAAACTTAGAAAGAAAACCACAGCAATTATAAATACAATTGCGTTGTACTTATGACTGCAGCAGCTTTCGTTTTGAGTCTCCCGGGCTCCTCCGAGCCGGGGGAGCACGAGAGACTGAAAACGAAAGTACCTGCATTTATAAATACAACTTTGTTGTATTTATAAATGCTGCAGTTTTCTTTTTATTTTTTCCGAGCTCCGGAGCCCGGGAAACTTAGAAAGAAAACCACTGCAATCATAAATACGACCGCGTTGTATTTATAACTGCAGCCGCTTTCGTTTTGAGTCTTCCGGGCTCCTCCGATCGGGAGGAGCCCGGGAGACTCAAAACGAAAGCTACTGCAATTATAAATACAACATTGTTGTATTTATGATTCTCATGGTTTTCTAACCCCGGCAATCATATATACAACAAAGTTGTATTAATGAAAGTACTTCTCTGTGTTTCACTAATGAAGCAAAAGCCGCTGCTGTAATAAAAGCTACCAGCAGGTGTTTTTGCTTCATTAGTGCCGCGAGGGCAGAGATTAACTCAAGCGCAGGAGGCTCGTCCATTATAATTGCAGTGGCATTCGATTTGAGTCTCCCGGGCTCCCCTGGCGCAGGGGGCGCCTGTGAGACTCAAAGCAAAAGCCAGCATAATCATAAATACACAACATTGTATTTATAATTGCAGTGGCTTTCGTTTTGAGTCTCCCGGGCTCCTCCCGATCGGAGGAGCCCGGAAGATTCAAAACGAAAGCCGCTGCAGTCATAAATATGATATGAACGATCTTACTAGGCCCAGTGACATTGAGATCGTGCAAGTGCATGGGAAAGGGAAAGGGAAAGGGGGAGAGTGGAAAGTGCAGAGCAGAGGATAAACAGAGAAATAATAATACATACAAATAAAATATATAATGGAGCAATAAACAGGGGTAATACAGCCAGCAAGTGGCAAGTGCTGTGTTTATGCCAGCAGAACTAAGTAAGTCTGATAAGTGCATAAAAAGAAGAAAATGGGGGCATGAGGGACTGTATGTGTACAGATACAGTCCCCAGTGCAAGGGGTGGCCGGGAGGCAGTACAGAAGGGTGGCAGGGTGAGCAGGAAACTGGGCCAAGGGGACGGAGGGTGGCCAGATGCACAGTGCCAAGACAGAACAGATCAGCAAGAGAGAGTGGGAGCAAAGGCAGATGCAAAGAGGAAGGTCTTGAGGTGCTTCCGGAACCGGAGATGGTTCTCCTTAAGTTTTAGAGTGGCAGGGAGGCTGTTCCAGAGGAAGGCCCCGGCCGAAGACCGAGATCTACCCCTGGCTCGTTTCTTTGGGAAACGACTGACCCAGAGGGAGTTGGAGGGAGAGGAGCGAAGAGCTCGAGAGGGGAGGTATTTGCAGAGGGATAGCTGAAGGTATTTTGGACCCAGGCCCCAGAAAGCCTTGTAGACAATGCAGAGAGTTTTAAATGTAATCCTTGCATCCACTTGGAGCCACAGCAATCATAAATACAAGGCGGTTGTATTTATGATTGCAATGGTTTTCTTTCTAAGTTTCCCGGGCTCCCCCGGCTTGGGGGAGCTCGGGAAACTAAAAAGAAAACCACTGAATTTATAAATACAACACTGTTGTATTTATAAATGCAGGTACCTTTGTTTTCAGTCTCTCGGGCTCCCCCGCTCTGAGGAGCCCGGGAGACTCAAAACAAAAGCTGCTGCAGTCATAAATACAATGCAATTGTATTTATAATTTTTTTAATAACTTTTATTGTTTTATAAACAACACACCAACTTTGCCAACATGTAGGACATTCACCACATGTATGCATCACATCATTATTTCCACATGTTTTACATCACAGTCCTCCCCCCTGCCACCCCCTTAACTCGAGCCCTTACTTCAATATCTCAGAATTCGTTCCTTAGGGTTTGTCCTCCTCTTTGTTCTCAAGCGTGTTGTCTTCACTAAGTTCAGCCTGAGGGAGTCCCACCATCGTTGCCACTAGTTATCTCCACTCTATCAGGGGCCCCACCTCCTCCCTTCCCCTGGTGACAGCTTCCCACCATGCCGCCGTCGCCGTCTCCGCCTCTGCCCATTTCAGCAGGTCGGCCCACCATACCTCTATTTTGGGTCTTTGGGCTGCTTTACAACCCATTGCAATTCTCTGTTTGGCCAAGATGTAAGCTAGGACTTTCATCTTGCTGATGTGCTTCAGGTTGCCTGGTCTGACGAAACCCCCCCGCATGCATGCCCATACTGACTCCAACTGAATCCCCTTGGCGTTGTTTGACCTCCATCCAGAATCTGCCCACTTCCGGGCATGCCCAGAACATGAGTCATCCCGGCATCCACCTCCCCACACCTTGGGCACTCCTGTATCGCTGAGCTTCCAAACCTGGCAATTCTACTAGGGATCATATATGCCCTGTGGGTGACATATGCTGAATCTGCTGTAGCCTTGCGTTCCGGGACACCTTTTTATGATACCTCTGGGCCCTCTCCCATTGTCTGTCTAGCAAAGGTTCTCCCGCCTCCTCCTCCCAGTCCCGCCTCAATTGGAGCAACTCCTTGCCCACCCTGGTCATCAATAATTCATAAATTCGGGATATTTCGTGCCCGCCCTCCGAAATATCGTAGATCGTCTCAATGGCTGTATCGGGCTGTTCCGCTAGTCCTATCCCAAGCCACCTTTCTCTCAGTTGCTTAATAATTCTTGTATATGTAATGTATTGTCCTCTGTGTAACCCGGTGTCCTCCATTATCTTCTGGAAGTCTAGCACCTCCCCCTCCTGCCATATGTCCCCGAGGGTTGCAAGGCTCATTGGTTCCCAGTATTTGTGGATAATTTTGATCATTTGTGTGTCCTCGCCGCATAGCGCCACAAGCGGCACCTGCGGGGAGCTTGGGGTCGGATTCCCCGCTATTTTCCACGCTCTGTGCCACATTTTCTGACCCAGTTCCAGCAATCTCGCACCACCTTGCATCTCCGATTGAGGCAGCAACACCAGTTCTCAGAAAGAATGGAGTGGAATCCTTGCTCAACAGCCTAGCCTCGGCCGTCTCTTCATCAGAAAGCCACCTTACCACATACTGACGCTGTCCCGCCAGGTAGTATATCTCGAAATTCGGTAGGTTTATGCCCCCTCTTCTCACATGGGTTCTGCAGCTTCCAAAGGGCCACCCTGTTCCTGGATTTATGCCACAGGAATCCCCTGCATAAGCTATGGAGCTTTGTGAAAAAACATTTGGGGAGCATGTATGGGATGTTCGTGGAAAAAATGTAATAGCCTGGGCAGAACCACCATCTTGATCAGGGCCACCCTTCCCATCATGACCAGGGGGAGCTTTGCCCAGAACCCCATACTATTCCTGATGCCTTCCACTGCCCTTTCCGTATTGTATTTGTGTTCGTCCGCAGCCATATGATATATGTTAATCCCCAAGTATCGAAATGTCCTGGTCTGCCAGGGTATCGGCAAAACAGGTAGGCTCCTGTGCGGGGCCCCTCTATATCTCCCCAGGGGGAACATGCTTGACTTCTTGGGATTTAGCGCTATGCCCGAAAGGGTCGCATAGCGGTCCATCACTTCCAGGACATACTGTAAGTTTTCCTCTGGGAAGGGCAAGTACAGCAATACATCATCGGCGTACAATGATATCAGGTGCGGTCCCCCCTCTTATGGATACCTATATCCCCGTACTGTTGTCTAAGACAGATCGCTAGTGGTTCGAATGCCAGAATATAAAGCATGGGTGACCAGGGGCAGCCCTGTCTAGTGCCCCATACTAAGCTGCCATTTATTTGAGATTATCGTGCCCGTTTTAACCCTGGCCATTGGGGAGCTGTATATCATCTTGACCCACCTCAGGTACCCTGATCCATCCCGTATTCTTTTAGGGCCGCCAACAACCACGGCCACCTCACAGAGTCAAAAGCTTTTATTGCGTCTAGCGAGACTATAGCCATTCACCTGGGTCCTTCTCTGTCCTATAATGTGATGCAGTCTCCTGTGGTTGTCCGTTATGTTCCTGCCAGGAACATAGCCTGTTTGATCGGGGTGTATAAGTTTACCAATTACCCTTTTGAGTCGGTTTGTCAGCACTGCCGTTAGAATTTTACTGTCTTGGTTCAGCATAGATAGGGGTCTATATGATCCACAATCTGTGCTTGGCTTGCCTGTTTTTAGTAGAGGTATAATCACCGCCTCTCTCAGGGACTCCGGCAGCCTGCCTTTCTCGAACGCTTCATTGAGCATGGCCAGCAGCGGGGGAGTACTTCCTGCTTATATGTTTTATAGAATTCACTAGAGAGCCCGTCTGACCTCTGGGCTCTGCATGTGGGTAGGTGCTGGACCACTGTCTCTAATTCCTCTATTGTGATTGGGTGTCCAGGTTCTCCTGTTCTTCATCGTTTAATTTGGGTAACCCTATATCTTCCAGTGTTTCCTGAATCTCTCGTCCCGTCTTCTCCCCCGGGTTCTCATAGAGGCGTTTATATAAACTAAGGAACCCCTCGTTTACTCCCTCTTTGGTGTCCCAGATCTGACCTTCCTCTCCCTTTATCTCTCTGACAATTGGTCTCGGTGTCTCATTTTTATATAGCCATGCTAGCAGCCTACCTGGTTTATCTCCCCCGCGTGTTGCCTCTCAATATATTTTTTATAATTCAATTTACATAATCTATCCCAGTGCTCCCTACTAGTTTGTTGTAGTAAGTTCACCAGTTCGGCGTCCTCCTGTGAGGTGCCCTCCTTCTGCATCATTTCTTCCAGTTTCTTCTCTGTCTCTTGTAGCTCACTCTCCATGCCCCCTTGGAGCCCTCTGGATTTGGAGATGGCTGCACCTCTTACCACCACTTTAAAGGCCTCCCATAAGGTTCCCTCTGACTGCACACTCTCTGTATTAATGTCAAAGTACTCAATAATCTCCTCCCTTAAGTCCTCTCGGAATACCGAGTCCTGCAGGGATTCGGCCCTGAGCCTCCATGTCAGGATTCTCACTCTGGGAGGCTGGTGTCTCCACTCCAAGACCAAGGGGAAGTGGTCCGATAATACTCTTGCCTTGTATTCTGAGTCTATCATTTCCCCTGTGAGTTGCGAAGCAACAAAAATATAATCCAATCTCGTGTACAGGCCACGCGGGGCAGCGTAGTGTGAGTAATACCTATCCTTCGGGTGTTGCTGTCTCCAGATATCCTCTAGTCCAAAATCTCTCAACAGGGCCTGTAGTGCTTTCGCGGTGGGGGTGGACCTATTTAGTTTATCATCCAACCTATCCATTTTAGGGTATAGCGTGCAGTTTAAAGTCCCCTCCCCATATAATCGCTCTCCCCAGGTGGGGACTCATTTTGCCATTTAGAGCCCTGAAATAAGCCGCCGTGTCTTGGTTGGGGGCATAGGTATTGATAATGCTCACTTCTCTATTTTCCAGCAACCCCCGCATCAGTACCATCCTCCTATCTGGCTCTTCTGTGGCCTGCAGCAACTGGAATGGCACATGAGGTTCTACCCAGGTAACCACCCCCCTAGCATAAGCAGAGTATGTCGCTCCTATGGTGGTCCCTTTCCACTTTTTCCTGACCACCTCCAGTTTCTCTCTAGTGAGGTGGGTTTCCTGTAGCAGCGCTATGTCCACTTTCATCCTTCTCAGGTACATCATTACTTTGTTCCTCTTCAGATAACTATTTAGGCCCCTGCGTGGTTTGTCCCCTATCCCTCCCTCTTTGTTCCTCCCTCCTGTCTCGTTTGGCATGAATATGGGCTTGTACCCCTCCCAAATACAACAATAACTCCCCAACAAGCCCTCCTCCCCTTGCCCCCAACTACGTTTACAGCACACCTTCCCACCCCTCCCTCCTCCCTACACGTCCCCAACTGATGCCCAGCTCCATCCCTGGATCTCAGGCTCCCCCGCATTTGGTCCTCACTTGGAATGCCGAGATCAGGTTCCCAGCAGGGTGTCACCGGTCTTCCGGTCACCTACCTAGTCTATTTACGGGGCGTGAGAGCAGGTTCCCTTAGGCTCCTATGTTTAGCACTATGGTCACGTGCCCCAAGGCTCATATTCATATGGCCTTTATTGCGCCTATCCCAGCAACTATAGCCATATCTTATATTCAAGTCCCAATGTCTGAGTCTGCTGCACCGTTAGTGCCGCAGACTTCCATCTACTTATCTACGCCGTCTTCCTTCTGGATACCCGGTTTCGGCAGACAGCTCTGTTTATCTAACCACTCCGACGCATCCTCCGGGATGTTGAAGAACAGTGCCATGTTTTTGTGGTACACCTTCAGTTTTGCCGGGTATATCAACATGTATTTATAGCCTGCTTCCTGCAGTCTTCTTTTCTCCGAGCCATAGTTCATGCATCGTCTTTGTACAAGCAGTGTGTAATCCGGGTATGCAGTTATGTTTGCTGATGCCCTCTGTATCGTTCCTCCCTTCCGGAAGTGCTCTAGGACTTTCTCCCTGTCTCGATAATTCAGGATCTTGGCTATTATCGGCCTTGGGGGAATGGTGGCTCCTGCTGGTGGTCTCCTTGTCAGGGCTCTGTGTGCCCGTTCCACAGCGAATCCTTGGGTCAGCACCAACCCCCGGTTATTTCCTGCAACAGCATTGTTTCGATGTATTCCGTGGGGTTTGGTCCCTCTGCTCCTCCCGGCAGACCCACGATGCGGACATTATTCCTCTGGGCCCGTCCCTCCGCTTCCTCCTCTCTGATTTCTAAGTTGCTCACGCGCTGTTCAAGGATGTGGATCTCTGCTTTGTGGGACGCACTTGCGGCGGTGTTCGGGGCTACTTCCTTTTCCAATTCGCCTGTACATTCTGCTAGCGTTCTGACATCTTGTCTGAGGAGGTTCACCTCTTCCTGCACCGCACCTACTTTAGGTTCTAATGCCGCCTTCAATTCTACCATGGCTGATTCCAGTTTGGTCTCCCATGCCAGTTTCAGGTCCGCTATTGCTTCCAGGATTTGCTGATCTTTGCTCGTGGCATCAGGACCCGTAGTGGGGGTCCTCTCCTTGCTCCTGGCTCCTTCAGCTGTGACCGGCGTTCTGGCATACTCGTCCAGCGTGGGTTGTTTGCCCTTTGTTTTAGCCTGTTTGGTGGCCATCTTGATGTTGTCATGCGTTTCGCCGCGGGCACCCTGGTTTATAGCCCTCAGCTCTTCAGGGCCACCTCGTAGTCAGCAGTGGCCCCCGGGGGAGCCCGCAGTTTGGGTCCCCACACCCTGTTAGTCCGCGTCTGGAGTGGTTTATATCCTCCCACGTACTTGAGCGTTATCACTTCTCGTTGTGACAGCCGATATTTCAGGTCACTGTCTGTGCCCCCGGGGCCGTGGTCCTATTTGGGTGTTGTAGCAGCCCTGGCTGCCCTCAGCAGAAGGTGTTACTTGCTCCAGCGGGTTCCCCGCTTCGAGTTGTGCCCCGGGTTATGCCCTCAGTGCCTCTTATGTGCACAGGGTGGCTCGGCTGGTATGCCAGCTTCCTATAGTGCAGTGTATAGGGGTTCCAGCTCCGTGTGATGGACTTCCCTGTGTCCCTCTGCTAGATGCTGAGCCAAAGGCCTGGTTCTGGTGTCAGGCGCCCAGTGTTACTGGTCCTGGGGCTATACTACCCACATCAATGGGCTGTGGCCGTTTAATGTCCCCAGCGCTTATCTCCCATCACAGTATACCATGTCTCTATCAATACAGTCCTCTCAGAGACCATTCCTCTGCCGTGGATGCTACAGTGCTTCGCATACACTGCTTACAATCCATTGCCCACCGCTGCTCTTGGGCCACGTATCTTCCAGCACGTAGTGTATTTGTGCAGCACTTCCCTCGGAAAGCGCTTCCTTTCATAGGTTCTGGGCATCACTGTCCCTGCTTGCAGTATGCCAAGGTTCACAGCGACACCAAGGTGCTGCCTTGTGCCGCCGCCAGGCCCCGCGCTCAATGTTTGTATTCGCCGGCTCCACAATGTATCCCTGCAGTCGCTTCTCAGCTGACAGCTGCAACCTCTGCGGCTCCAGGCAATCAGCTGTTGAGTCGGGTTCCTCCATCTGCCATCTCCAGCTATGGGGTGCCTGGGGCACTACGCCGCTCGGGCCGCAGGATCCAGCAGCTCATGCCACGGCTCATGTGCGGTCCTAGTGCCGGCCGTCCCTTAGCCTTGCCTCGCTTTCGGCACCTTAACTCTGTGCAATCGGGGCCACCATAAGTCCAGTGTGCTCCTCAGTGTCGCAGCCGTGGTTCGCCCTTTTCCTGCTCAGCCTACGCTCCGGCTGCTCATTCCGTGGACGCTGCTTTGGGTCTGCCGTCTTAATTCCTTTGTCCTGGATCGTCCGCCATTTTGTGTTTTCGTGCCTCGGTCCTCGGAGTCTTCGCTTGCTCACAACTTATGGTCCCATGCTTTATGTGGGCTTCAAGCCGTCTGCATCTACGCTCAGTATATTCATGTGCTGGCACTTGTATTTTCGTCCTCCAAGGGCACATACATGTGCACTTTTATCCCGGATTCTTTCAGGATCAACAGGAGCTCTTCCGGGATCACGTCCTCTTACATGGCCCTGTAGCCACGCCTTTTTTTTTTTTGCAACTGTATTTATAATTGCCATGGTTTTCTTTCTAAGTTTCCCGGGCTCCTCCGGCGCGGGGGAGCCCGGGAAACTGAAAACCACATCAATCATAAATACAATGCGGTTGTATTTAGAATTGCTGTGGTTTGAATCTAAAAAGTAAAAAAATAAGCACTTGCCAGGCAGCAGCCTTCCTGCCTGCATTCTCTGCTCTCCGCACCCCACGAATGAAGCAAAAGCAGAGGCTGTAATAAAAGCTACCAGCAGATGGCTTTTGCTTCATTAGTGCCACGAGAGCAGAGATTAACTCAAGCACAGGAGGCTTGTCTATTTCACAAAATGGAAACCTCCTAGTGCTAGATTTTAAAGGAGTTTAAACATTATTTGTGTAACATTTTACATAGAAACTTTCATTAAAAAGATGTTTATTGTACATTTTGTATTATTGCCCATCTTTTAAGACCATAGAAGTCTCCAAATCCACCCATTATTTAGAAATTAGAGGATTAACATGGTCCACCAATATCCTGAGTTGGGATGCCCTGTAAAACCTTGAAAGATCAGGGAACCTCACCTCATGTCCCTGGGAAGTATGAGTGAGCCATAAGCAATTCTAAGCCTTGACTTCATTCAGAGGAACTTCATCAGGGCTCTCAAACTTCTGGAGAAAGGCATGGGGCACCACAACAGGCAACCTCATAAATGGGAATAGAAATTTGGGCAGCAGCCTCCTCGTTATGCAATTTAATCTGGCTATCCACGATGGCAACATTTTCTCCCAGCTGTTCAGATCACAACTTAGCCTATGCCATATGGTAGATAATTCACCTCAAACGGGCTGTACAAGTCTTATGAAATGTGGACCCATAGGTATCTAAATCCTCTCTCTGCCACTACGAAAGGCAGGATCTCGAGGAAATCCAAGTCTGCCCTCTGCAGTGGTCCCACCAGGAAAACCACTGGTTTATCCAGATTTAGCTTGAACCCTGATACTTTACCATAAGTCTTTAACCCTAAAAGATTGAACGGGAGCAAATCCCTCAGGTCAGTTACATAAATCAAGGCGTCATTAGCAAACAAACACATTTTATACATCGTCCACTGGATCCTGATGCCTCTGTTTTGCCCCCCCTTGCACACTTGCAGCCCATGTCTCCCTCACCAATGCATATAGCAGCAGCGACGAGGGACATCCCTGTCTGGCACCTCTATGCAGGGGGAAAGGACCAGATTCTATGCCATTGACTATGGCCTCAGCAATATATCTCCTGCCACGCGTACTTGAGACGATATTTTACTGATACACAGACAGTAATAGGTGTATGCAGAAGTGTTATTAAGTAACAATATTTCTGAGGCTTGTGGACCTGCTTAGATCACATGCTATGCATAGGCCGACATCTAGTGGTAGCCGCAGAGTATTACATTTTTTGGTCTCGAAAATTGAAAAGGGATGCTGACAGGGCGTGCCAGTAGTACATCAAGGTCCTTTTTTTCTGCCATCATAGTCGGACCCAAGTTGCGGAGTTCCTTATTCTGGTTAATGTCATTACTTATACAAAGTTTAAAGTTGGACTCTTTCTGTCCTTTCGACGACCATGCATCGCAAGATCTCCGGTGACGGCTTTCAAGGGCAAGACCATTTGTCAACGACAACGACCTGTCTCGACAAACTTTGTCTGCAGCCTACCTAGGCCCCAACGGGCATTGGCCCTGTACATTAGGGAGTGTGGGGAGAGGTCCTAATTCATCTCATTTAGAGAATTCCTACTCCTCTATACTTCCTTTTCTTCTGCCAGCCTGCCATCTTTCCATACTATGGAAAACACACCATTTAAATTCTATCCTTCATGTAACAGGAAGTTTCCCTGGTAGGATTCACACAGTGTGTGTGACCTTTGCCTGCCTAGGGATCAATCCGAAAAACAGTGCAAGTCCTGCAGACTGTTTCGGCCCAAATTTTGAAAGGACCGGAAAACTAAATGCTGGGCCCACCATGCCATGCATGCCGAGGCTGCCTTGGACGTCAAGGGAGTCGCCAGCGATGTCTGCATCACCATCCTAAGTGATGCAGAGGGTGATCGGAACCCGATGGAATCCCACGTGCGAACCCCCCCCCCCAGGTACCTGCTCACCCTGCCTCCCTCCTGCACTGCCTCCCGGCCACACCTGGCTCTGGGATCTGTATCTGCACCCATACACTTCCCCCACCCTTCTTCTGCACTTATCAGATATACCCCATCTTACTAATCATGCACTTGCCACTTGCTTGCTGCAATACCCTTTTCACTGCATTTATTTATTTACTTACTTCACTGATTATTCTTGTCCCTCCTCTGTCTGCACTTTCCACTTCTCTCCCTTCCACGCACTTTCCCCCTTTCCCATGCACTTGCGCTTTCTTAATGTCACTGGGCCTAGTAAGATGGCTATTTTTGTTCTCCCCTGTTCCCCTCCATTTGCTTGGTTGCGCTCTGAAACACTGGTGTATGAGCGCAATATAAATAAAATAAATAATATCAAAATATCATATGCAAGAGTGGTTTGCGAAACAGTTCACTGGCAAGCGGTCAGTGGGACGATCTAGTGGTTGTCTCCGCTAACCCTAGTTCAAGCGCTACGCTGGTGGACAAGGGAAAATCTGTTAAAGGGAAAACCATTTCACAACCCTATAGTGCAATTAATTGTTACAACTGATGCATCACTCTCCGGGTGGGGAGACCATTACCATCACCACACACCGCATGGCCTGTGGACACAGAACCCATCCCAAAATCAAATAAACCTTTTGGAGCTGCTAGCGGTGCTCAAAGCCCTACAAACCTTTCAAGTGCATCTAACAGGTCAAACTGTGCAAGTACTCGCAGACAGCACCACTGCCATGTTTTAGATAAACAAGCAGGGAGGCACACACTCTCCAAGTCTGGCCAGGCTAGCCCAAAACATTTGGAAGTGGGCACTCAAGCAGAACATGTTCCTAGTGTCCCAACACTTTCCAGGGAAACTAAATTCTCTAGCAGACTCTCTAAGCAGAGATCCCCTACCCCACGAGTGGCAGCTCAGCAGAGACATTTTAAACCATACATTTCCCCTCTGGGGCTATCCTCCTTCGGACTTGTTTGCCACAAGCCTAAACACACAATGTCCAGACTTCGCATCCAGGTTTCCCCAACCCAGATCCAAGGGGAACGCCCCCGGATATGAGCTGGTCAGGGAAATGTGTTTATGCTTTATGCCCAACACCGCTCCTGAGCAGGATAGTGCATAAGATGCTACAGGAACAAGTAACTCTAATCTTGGTTGCTCCTATGTGGGCGTGATAACCTTGGTTTCTGCATCTGCGCAAACTGGCGATGTACGTGCCAATCAAGCTCCCGTGCCCCTTCAACATGCTCATCGAACACAGGGGGACAACGTTACACCCTCATGCTCAATCTATGAACTTGGCAGCTTGGCTCCTGTAGTCAGAGTTAGGTCATTTAAAACTACCTCAAAGGTGTGCGTAAATCCTCAGAGGCATGTATACCAAACACTAGACACTGTTACTTTAACAAATGGAAAGGATTTGTAATATGGTGCCAGTCAAAATTTGTAAACCCTATCGAATGTACTCCATTAGACATTCTCCATTACATGCTCCACTAACTAGACTCTGGCCTAGTATTCAACTCCATCAAAGTTCACCTAGCGGCTCTATCCGCATACACCACTTCTCAAAACAAGGTGTACTGGTGGAAAGTCCCTGTTAAGGCGTTCTTGGAGGGAGTAAAAAAGGCTTTATCCCCCCCCCCCCGCCCATTTGAAACCCGCCTCCAGGGTGGCATCGCAATGTGATACCCGCAAAGCTCATAAATCCTCCCTTTGAGCCCATGCACAAATCCAGCCTTAAACACCTAACATACAAAACAGCTTTTATGGTGGCCATCACCTCCATAAGAAGAGTCGGTGAACTACAAGCTTTGTCATTGCAAGACCCTTTCTTTGTTATCCACAAAGACAAGTTGGTACGAAGAACACACCCTAGGTTTTCAGCCAAGTTCATATCCAAGTCCCATGTTAACCAGTCCATTGAACTACCCGCTTTCTTTCAAAACCCTTCAAAGTCAGCTGAAAAAAACGTACATACACTAGATGTAAGAAGAGCGGTTCTTTACTATGTAAACAAGACAAAACAAGTAAGAAAAACTGACCAACTGTTTGTCTCCATAGCATCTGGCAGGGAAGGTGATCCTGTTTCAAAAATGCCATCTCCCGATGGATAGTGAAATGCATACAGCTCTGCTACTCCCTATCAACCAAAACTCTGCCTTTCACACCAAGAGCTCACTCTACCTGGGATACAGGAGCTACTTTGGCCTTTATTGCAAACGTCCCGCTGGACGCCATTTGCAAAGCAGCTACATGGAGTTCCATTCATACTTTTTCTCAGCATTACTGCATTGACACACATTCTAAAGCAAATTCATAGGTGCGACAAGCGGTGCTAAAACATCTATTTGCTGCAGTACCTTCTCACAACCCACCACCTTTTCCAGACCCTGCTCGCTAATGTATGCATAGCATGTGATCTAAGCTGATCAACAAGCCTCAGAAGGGATAGATTACGCACCGTAATCGTATTTCAAATGGATTGTGTCCTCCCACGTATCCCTCATCTTAGATATATCCTTACCTTCAGCTTGCTTCGAAAATTGTTTTTCTTCTCTCCACCAGAGGGCGCTCCTCTCGAGGCCGCGGCGTCGATGTCCCTTGGCGGCATCCGTCGAGCACCAACGTCATCCACTGTATAAGAGCCACGAGCGTGCCTGTTGGCTTCAGTTCCAGTTTTCTGTTAGCTTAGCTTCGGATCATTTCAAACGGCGCTTCAGTCTTTCGTGAAAAGAAAAGCTATGTCGTCTTCGTCGAACCCTTCCACACCGAAGACGGGATTTAAAAAATGTCTAAAATGTGGAAAGAAAATGTCTTTGGTGCCTCGGTTTCCGACCACCGAATTGAAGACTGTGGTTCATGCCAGTCGATGACCCATAGGGCCTTAAAAGAAGATAGAGGTAAATTGGCGATGGGGGAGGGTTCATCGCAGTCTACTTCGAAGTTGAAAGACTCAGTTGAGTCTTCGAAAAAAATCATAAAAAACATAGGTCTAGGGGTAGATCGAGAAAGTCTTCTTCGTCATCCAAGAAGACAAAGAAAAGACTGCATCGATCTCCCTCTTCTTCGGAGGCGTCTTCGGAGGAGGTGGTAGCATGCCCATCAAAGCATGACTCTCTGAGTAAATGGGAAGCCTTTCGAGTTTCAATGCTAAAGATTTTTGAGAACGCGGCTCAGACCCCCTCAAAAAAGGCTAAAGAAGATCATGCCCCTGCTCACGAAAAACGTGACAGAGGAAGGTCCAAAACAAGAAAAGCTGACAAAAAGTCGTCAAAGGTGTCATCTAGGGACTCTTCCCGATCACCTTGTGAAAAAGACCTTACGGGGCATAAATCAAAGGTAGAAGGAAACAAAATGGCGTCGAAACATCATACGCCATCGAAGTCGACATCGACGCCATTGAAGGCTCTCGAGTCGACAACTCTTTAGAAGGAAGTTACGTTGAGTACATGATCGATAACTTCGAAAGCTCCTTTGACAGTTTCCACAACTCCCTCGACGATTACATCGAGGTCATCGAAGGTTCCCTCAACGACATCGAAGGCTGTGGTTACGGCATCAGCGCCATCGACGTTTTCGTCGACGCCCAAGACTTTAATAAGGGAAAAACCTTCATTACCAGAAAAGGTTTTTCAACCTGAGAGTAGACATGATTTTTTTAGGACCATGTCATCTATCTATGAGGGAGAATCATCAGAAGAAGAAGAAGTCGCCTCTGCTGGTGTTAAATTTGGCACACGATCTGTTCCAGAGGAATCAATTAATCCTCAGTGAAGGATTCAAGATTTACAAGAATGTCTGCAAACAGCAAGTGGTCTGGACACTTCTCCAGAGTACGAATTTGATAAGCCAGACCCATCAGAGCAGGCTGATGCGGGTTACAGAAAACATATGAATAGAGTTACTGAATTTATGGGGTGGGGTAGAAGTTCACCAGTCTGTCAGGGTGATGACATGACTGATATTCTATCAGGAACACCTCAGCAAGACCCCATTCTTCTATTTCACATCGCCTTGCAGAGAAGGGTTAATTCTCCATGGGAACACCCTGAAGCCATCCCGGCAGTAAATAAAAAATGTGTCTCTAAATATAGACCCTGCAATTCTGATCCAGAATACCTGAACAAACACCCAACTCCAGAAAGTCTGATAGTTCAAGCAGCCACTTCCACAAGAAATGCTGCATACCCTACAATCCCTCAGATAAGGACGATAAAAAGGTGGATGCATGGTCTTGGAAGATTTTTACATCAGGGAATATGGCTTTGAAGTCTACTAATTTAACCTGTACCTTGGCATGGTTCACATATACCCTGTGGGACTACATGTCAGTGGCAGCTGAACACATCCCAGAAGGTGAAGAGCGTGATGGCTTTATAGCCATAATAAGGTATGGAAAGGAGGCTTCGGGAGAATGCCTTCAATCAGGTTTGGACACAGCTGACAGTATCAGTATGTCAATGGCAACTAGCACGAAGCTACGTAGATTTGTGTGGCTAAGAAAGTCTGGTTTTGCACCAGATGTGTGTGATGCTGGAAATGCATCGGAGGGACAGGGCCTCCGTATCCTTGTCCTTCACTGCTTTTTATGGTGTGTTCTGTCGTGTTTTCCGAGCAGGAGTTCATGAGGGACTCCGGGTGGTGCAGCTCTCTCTCTTTTGGTTTGGTGAACAGACCCATGGGATACCCTTATAGCACCGGGATGGAGACAAAATGGCCCCCATGGCCTCTTGCCTTCCATTGCCTGTTATCTTGATCTTCCCGAAGTCCCGGGAAGCCCTGACTCTGTCCCTTCCCCCCTGACTGGCTGTTGGGTGGAAGTTCCATATATGGTAGTGTGGGGAAGTGCCGACCAGACTGGCTTGAGCCTTCTCAACGACCATATGTTGTGGGTACGCCTGTGGGTGGGACCTGGGTGAATGGAGTGTGTGACGAATACACATTCTATGTTGTGGATGTCTAGTATCTGGTGGTTGACACAATGACTGAGACAGCCCTGCCCGAAACCGGTATGAATGCAGTATGAAGTGTTGAATGGCTCGGTACTTGTCCCAATACACATAACTTGTTTTGAGTGTCTGGGGAGAAGTGAATGGCCTGAATGCACCGTGTTCCTGATTGGCTGCCTGCCTTCATGAATTCCCTTAGTCGTGATTGGATGCTTGAGTGTGACCCAGCGGACTGAATGGGAGATCAACAGTATATCTGGGGACCTCTCACTGCTAGGAATCGTGTTAAGAAGCTGAAGTCCACTATGACGAGTAACTGGAGTAATTGAAGCTTGACCTGGAAGCCTTGCTGGATGAGAAGAATTGCTGTTGCTCTCCTTCATAATCTGAAAGCTTCTGTGCCTCCAAGGACTGACCCAGAGAGGACCTGGTAAGGTGCCCTCTTCCCGAGCTACGAGGGACCATCATGCATCAGCCGATCTTTGCCTCAGCGCCCTGGTGGACAGACCTTTGACAGGCTGCCGACCCAATATGGGGATTGCTGCGGAACTCCAAGGAGAAGCGCCCGGACTGTTGCCCGCCACTGTCGACGAGCACAGTCGCCGACCGGAGCCGCCGTGCTCCCGTTTGCCTAAGAACTTAATTGATCCAAGGACGCTCTCGTCCGCATCGTCGCAGCTGTATCCGGCCGGAGAAGGCCTGACCGCCGACATGCCGAGGAGCATCCACCGGTGGGTTTCTTGCCACCCAAAGACCACAGAGACGCTGACGACTCGACGCCCTTGCTGGGCCACAGTTCTTCCAACTCTTTGCGGTCCAGAACAATCGACAACGAGGTGCCCCGCACGCCTCTTCCTTGCAGGACGTTTACGCTTCCCCATCAACGAGCACCGCTAGGAACGACGCGGCCACTTCACCGTCGTAGCTCGACCTGTTCTCCGTCGGACGTTCGACGACCCGTGACTCCCGCCTGAAAGGGAGGACACTCAAGAATGGTCGTCGATTCCCCAACGAGGAACGCTACAACACCAGGTACTTTGGGGTTGCAGAACTATTGGAAAGTAGTGGGAACAATATATGGACTGGGCTTGTATCTTTCTTCTACAGATTGCCTATGTGGGGGGATATCCACACAGAAGTGTGTTTAACGGTAGTTACCAGTATTCTGCCAGTTGTTCAACCATCTTCTTTTCCTTCTTCTCTCTACTACTGGTTTCCTCTTTATTTTGATCTGTGTGTCATTCTGACTGTATGCAATTTATTCACATCTGATAACGTTAGCGGTACCACTTTAGAAACTGTATATATTTACCATTGCTGATTTTCGGAGTACAAAGTGAGTTATCGTGATATTGTATATACCTTTAAACATTAATTATATAAAGACTGTGTTGTAACCGATACAGTGTGTGGACATTCCTTTGTGGGTGCTTGGGGACTACACTGTACTTAAGAACCAGCTCGCATCACCTCCTGAGGAGTTAGGCCTTGATTGCTCGACCACAACTACCAATATTAGAGAATCTTGGCAGGGGTCTCTGTGCCTCCCCTCTACCATATAGAGAGCTGAAGTGCAGACCCCGCCTCCGGTCTTTACAATGTGCAATCCAGGCTTCTTAATATGCCTTTTGACGTCTCGAGTTTGTTTGGCAGCAAGGTGGATGAAAGTTTGGAGAAGCTGCAGACCTCCAAAGCGGTGGCTAAATTTCTCAGTGCCGCTATAAGACAACCTCAGCAACGCCCCTACACAGGCTCATCTTCCTGGAGGGGTCGTCCTTTTCGTTACTATTCCTCAATTGGAAAAGGAAGAGGACAGGCCAGTCAGAGAGGTCAAAGAAAATTTCCTCGGGGGCGAGGAAAAGGTGCTAGATCTGCCCCAGCAGAGGCATCTGTCCCTTCAACCGCTGCTGCAGCTGCCGCAAAACCACTCTGAGGTTTTGACCCACAAGACCCCAGTGGGAGGCAGGATCTCACAGCATCTAGAGGAATGGCGGTGCATTACTTCAGATGCTTGGGCACTGGAAACAGTATCCCAAGGTTGCTGCCTTTCTTTTCTAAAGAAACCTCAGAATCACCCCGCGGGATACAACTCTGTCAAACATCCGGAAATGCTCCCGTTGCAGGCAGTCTTAACCCTGCTACAGAAAGGTGCAATGGAACATGTACCTGTAGCGGAGAGAATCAAGGGTTGGTATTCCCCATATTTCCTCATCCCAAAGAAAGACGGAGGACTGAGACCCATTTTGGACTTGAGAAACTTGAACAAGTTCCTAAGGAAGGACAAGTCGAAGATGGTCACACTTTCTCAGATCCTTCAGGCTCTCCAACACCAGGATTGGTTGGTATCATTGGACCTTCAGGATGCTTACTTTCATGTGCCAATCCATCTGAAGCACAGAAAGTACCTAAGGTTTGCGATTGGCAATTCTCACTATCAGTTTCGAGTTCTGCCATTCGGCTTAACCTCCGCCCCAAGAGTTTTCACCAAGTTGATGGCGGTGGTGGCACCGAGTCTCAGGAGAGGGGGAATTCATGTCTACCCCTATCTGGACGATTGGATGATCAGAGCACGTTCTCCAGAACAAGCCCAGGATCATCTGTGCAAGACTTGTCACTTCCTTCACAAACTAGGTTTTTCTCTGAATTTAAAAAAGTCAAACATGATACCATCACAGAAACTCCAGTTTATCGGAGCAGTCCTGGATACTTGCTCGGGCAAAGCCTCACCTCCCGAAGAAAGAGCTCACCACATTTTGCAGATAGTAACAGAATTCCAGAATGCCCAGTATCTTCCTGCCTTCGATTTTCTCAGATTGTTCGGCCTAATGGCATCGTGCATTTTTCTAGTGCCAGAAGCCAGATTGAGAATGAGATCCATTCAATGGGTTCTCAGGACTCCATGATCCCAATTCTCAGGGGAAATGTCAGATCTGTTGCAGGTTCCAGCCAAAGTAGCACAGGGTCTACAATGGTGGGCTTGCAGACATCATATCCTCAGAGGAGAATCTTTTTGGCAACCATGGCCGGAGATAACAGTAGTGACGGACGCCTCACTCACGGGGTGGGGAGCCCATACCAACGATCTGACAATCAGCATTCGTTGGTCTCCATCGGAGTCCAAACTACACATCAACCTTTTGTAGTTGAGGGCAATCAGACTAGCGCTGAAGGCCTTCCTGCCCTCTGTACGGGGAAAGAATGTTCTGATAATGACGGACAACACAGTGGCCATGTACTACCTCAACAAGAGAGGAGGAGTTGGGTCACTGCTGCTGTGCAGAGAGGCGATGCAACACTGGTTCTGGGAAATGCAAGAAGGGATCTCTCTGTCGGCAATTCATCTAGCCGGAGAGCAAAACACAGCAGCGGACTCTCTGAGCAGGCACAGCACAGTCTCCCACGAGTGGGAGACAGCTCAGGAAGTCATTCAAGAGATCTTTGTCCTTTGGGGAACCCCTCAAGTGGATCTGTTCGCGACCGGTACCAACCGGAAGTGCGAACGGTACTGCTCAAGGGAATTTCCCCCGAGAGGAGCTCTAGGGGACGCATTTGTGGTGGACTGGGAGTTTCCACTCCTGTATGCATTCCCTCCAGTCCCTGTGATCCCTCAAGTAATCAGGAGGTTGAGAAAGTTCAGGAAAACCATGATCCTAATTACCCCGGTTTGGGCCAGGAGAACGTGGTACCCAGACTTTCTGGATATGTCCACCTGCTCTCCAATATGTCTTCCAAGAAGAGAGTATCTTCTCTCGCGAGAGGAAGGTCATGTTCTCCATCCACAGGTCAACACACTCAACATTCACAAATGGCTTCTGAGAGGGTGGGATATAAGGATTGGGATCTTCCGGATGACATGATGGAAATTTTGCTTTCTGCCAGAAGGCCAGCAACCAAATCTCTGTATCAGTGTCATTGGAACAAGTTCAGTAACTGGTGCAGAGAAAAGAATGTGGATCCATTTCAATGTAATATACCCACAATTGTATCTTTTCTATTACATTTAGCTAATCTGGAGCCCCAGATTAAGATATCTAGATGGATCATTTTGGCTATAACAGAATGTTATAGATTGGCTTGGAAAGAACCACCTGATGGACTGAGAGCTCATTCAACCCGGGGCATGGCAACTTCAACAGCACTAAAAAGGGGTGTCCCTGTACAAGATATTTGTGCAGCAGCCACATGGTCATCCATGCATACCTTTATAAAACATTATGCTCTGAACTCGACTTCTTCTCAAGGAAGTCTCTTTGCTAAATCTGTACTCCACTCGGTACATGATTAGAAACATTCTATGCTCATACCTCTGAGACAAAACTGCTTTGGGTGTCTTATCTAAGATGAGAAATACGTGGGAGGACACAATCCATTCGAAGAACAAGTTACTTACCAACTGTAACGTTCTTTCGATTGGATGTTCCTCCCACGCATTCCTCATCGACCCTCGCACCCAACCCCACACTACAGTTTACGTGAATTACACTCTAAATTCTTTTAAGGCTTGGGTCAAAAGAGGCACGCCATTAATTAAAATCCCTGGGCTACAATATACAAAAAACCAGAACTGAAGCCAACGGGCGCGCTCGAGGCTCTTATACAGTGGATGACGTTGGTGCTCGACGGATGCCGCCGAGGGACATCGATGCCGCGGCCTCGAGAGGAGCGCCCTCTGGTGGAGAGAAGAAAAAACATTTCTGAAGAAAGCTGAAGGTAAGGATATATCTAAGTTGAGGAATACATGGGAGGAACATCCAATCGAAAGAACGTTACAGTTGGTAAGTAACTTGTTCTTCTAATACTTGTATCTGCTTAGATTCACATGCGCCCGCCCTTGCTCCCCCATGGAGTAAAAGGTGCATGGATGTTTTCTGGCAGTAGGTACCCTTATCTGCTTTATTATATCTGTACTCACGCTACACTTCATGCTACCTCATGTCAGAAACAAAACAATCTGAGGGACCTAAACGCATGAAGGACCATGGGTACAGTGGAAATCACACTAGGGAAAGTATTACTGGCATGCCCTGTTGACGTCCCTTTGAGTTTAGAAAACAAAACATGTAATACTCTGCAGCTACCGGCCTATGCATAGCATGTGAATTTAAGCAGATAAAAGCATCAGAAATACGTTTACGATGAGTAATGTATCCCATACTGGCTAAGCCCAGGAGAAATTGTGTTTTATAGTAAAATTGACTATTACCTTATCAGAAGAACCTGAATAGAGCGCACCCGCCCAGCTCATCCACACTCTGCCTGTGCCCATTTTTCTCAGTGCTGCCTTCATGAATGCCCAATTGACCCGACCAAATGCCTTCTCGTCCTCAAGGGATAGACTAAGGCTCCTCCGGAACCAACCTCCGGGAAGCGATAAGTCTGTCTTCCTGAGGTTGTCTGACCCCTGCCTATTCCTAACAAATCCCGCCTGGTCCAGGTGGACCAGTTGCGGCACGACCAACTCCAATCAGGTGGCCAATACCAGAGTAAGTATTTCAGCATCAATATTCAGAAGTGATATCGGCCTTAATGATGGGCATTGTCAGGTCTTTACCTTCTTTAGGGATCACTGTGATAAAGGCATCAAGAAAGTAGTGGGGGGTTTCCCCCTTATATCTGATATTGGTCAAACCCCTGTTAGGGCTGGGGCCAGAGGGTCCATATACATTTCATATTGTAGAGGGCTGATGTGAAGCCATCCCCACCAGGTGCCTTTTCAGGTTTCATGCGTAAAATGGCTTTCTTAACCTCCTTTACTGAGATCTCGGCCTCTAAATCCTCACTATCCTTAGGGGTCATGGATGGAAATGTCAGACCCTCTAGGGACTGGTCTCTGGCGCCGACTCCCCTTGGCCGTACAAGTTTGCATAAAACTCTGAAAATCATTGGAGAATGCTCTCTGCAGACCAGAAACTATCCCCCCTTTATCCTGTGAGAAACCTGACAGTGTCTCACCCGCTAGTTCCTGGGGATCTGTCATCCAGGTGGCCAGGGCACAGACATCGCTTTTGGATCCAGTTCCTGGAGGTGGACAAGTGTGGGAGGATCATCTGGATGAGGGGGTCTTTGGGGAGTGTAGTTTGGGCACCAGATGGCGAGACGCGGTATCCCCTTCCCTGTATCACCATTACCCCATCCTACCAGGTAGGATACTAGGGATTCAACCCCGTTCCCCTTTTCCGACACAAACACTTTCCCACGGACAACTCCCTGTGAGCGAAAAAATGGACTAACACCTGAGCCGTATACCATGTCCCAATACATGGAATGGATGGAATGGATGGAGTGGATGGAATTGGATGGAAGGAATGGAAGAGATGGAAGTAGTATTGGGCGGCTTAATAATGAACCCTCATAATCACATCACCTACTCTCTCTACTATACATCATCACACAATTAGAACACAGCTATACCCCTGATAAATTCTGCCTAGCTGTTCACATACGAACACTACCCCATGAGCACCTCATCACCCTAATAATACGCAGCTATCCCATGACATTCTGGCCTAGTTGCTCACATAAGTGTCCTTCAGGCCTAACGCAGCCAAACCCAGTCTGGATGTCCACCCACCAGACTGAACACATCCAACTGATATCTTGAACACCACAGCTAACGCTAAGATGCAGCTACCATCTGTCAATTACATCAGCTGCACACATAATCGGTGCACCCACGCACCCTATAACACTATCTCTTTCTAATGACCAGAACTGCGGTTCCCGAGGGCATTCAACCTACCAGCACTTTGAGATCATACCAATGATATATAGAGCGCTATATAAATGGCAAGTAACATAACAACAATGGTCAGGCAGAGTCGGTTAATTACTGATCATTACACAAACCTGACTTCCATCACCCTTCCCCACACAGATAAAAAGGGGAGCACAAAAGCACATTCTGAGCAAGGCAAAACACACGAAGAAGCAGCCGTTCCGAGATGGCAGTTTAATACGAGGAGCAGGACAGTGAGACCAGAGAGGATTGCAAGGAGGGGATTGCCTTTGGCCTTTTCAGAGGAAAGAAACCACCACTTTCATGGGTAATGGGCCAAAATGTCGCCCTCATAGTTTCAAGGGGCGAAATTCCGACTTTATTTTATTTTTTTAGCCCCCCCTTACACCACATATATATGTGTGGGGGTATATGATAGTAATATGGGGGTCTGCGTGGGGTCTCCCCTCGCATATTTATCTGGTGTAAAGTGGTTTTTAAAAAAGTCTGCATTTTCAGCCATCGCAATTATGGGGGGGTCGCAGTCATCACATAGATCCCTTTCATGAACCCTCGAGGATAAGAAACAGACCCAGAGATAAAGCTGAAGAAAGATGCATTGTGTGTCGAAGGTACCCGGTGCTTTCCCGCATCGACAGCCGGAGCGGGGAGGAACGATTGCTGCGGTGGTACTGTCCTTGTCTCGGACAAGAAAGCCGCTCCAGTAAAGTCAGCAGAGCCGGTGAGTCGGGTAGACTGATAGCAGACGGGTCTGTGTTAGAACCAAGGTTGCAAGCGGCAACACTGTATGAAGAAATGTACAAAGAACAAACTACAAGGAGTGTGTGGGGAGTGACACAAATGTAATTGAATATCCAAGGGAAACCTGAACTTGTGCAAACCAAGGCAGATACCGTATACAGAGTGGTGCGGCGCCATGTGGGTGCCCATTCAAAACTCTCTGTACGATATCCAACAAAGAGCATAAAAATTGTGAAGAGGGAAATTTAAGTGGTCCTGCAATGGGTCAAGCCAAACCCTGTGCACATTCGAAAGTCTTTTGATAGCTTAAGCAAACTGCAATTGGTCCGAGCCCGTCTGAGGGAGACTAATTGGGGAAAGGGGATCTGAGCTCAAATGAGGGGCATCCGGGGTGAATCGTGAGTCACCCGAAGAAAAAGTATACAAATTGTAATTGGTCCGAGCCCAGCTGAGGAAGACTAATTGTGAGAAGGGGATCTGAGCCCAGCTGAGGGAGATCCAGGGTGAACCGTGAGTCCCCAACCTATGTGAATATTTGGGAAGGAACTTTTTGTTTTGTTTGACACCTCAGGCCCTCTGAATCAAGAGACATGGATGACGTAAGAGATTTGAGCATAACAAGGCCCTGATGCTTTATTCCCTAGAAAATAGAAACAACATGCCTACGGGCTCAAGTATCCCCAAACTAATGAGACGTCAAGTCATTACCGGGCCAGTTAGGATAACTGGTTGCTATTCCCCTATCCCCCTATGCTCCTATTCATAGAAACACTGGGCCCCTTGTAGTTCAGGCAAAAGTTGGTCAGCAAAGACCCCAACCTTTATACTGTATTATTCTCCCCGAATGTTGAAAGACAGTGCAAAGGGGTATCTCCATCGGTACCTCATCCCCTCTGACCTGCATTTCCATCTTTGATCCAAGGTGTGCCAATAGGTCCCGTTATATCTTGATCAAGACTCCTTCCCACTCCGCTCCACGGTGTCCAGCTCTTGTGCCTTTCTCAAAATGTCCTCCATGAAGTAATGGATTTAACCATCACCGATCTAGGCCCGCTCCCTGGTATACTCTATCAAATATACATGTTCGTCTGCCTCAGGGTTCAGCAACGCTTTGAACATGTCCCCCACTCGCCTCTCAAGATCTCTGGATATTTTTCCTTCTCCCTGACGTAGGCCCCAGATTCATATGTTATTTCTATGTTCTCTGTTTTCTATGTCATCGATTTAGCTTCCCAAATCTCTCTCCCCGCGTTCCAGCTCTTTAATCTGTGCTTCCATCTTCGCCTACAGGACCTCTGCATGGAGAACTGGTTGTTCTCCATGGCCTCAACTCAATTTTCTACCTTCTCAATTTGTTCCCTTATCGGCGACATGGCCGACTGCACTTCTGCTCTGAAGGCCTTTATTTCCGACAAGACACTGTGGACAACCGATGTGCTGTATTCCCACCATGTCAACACTAGTCTATCTCAATTTCTCCCTCAAAGAGGCTACATCTACCCAGGGTTGTCAATTTTTGGTGCCAAGACGTCTCCTCTAATCCGCATTAGGATCCTCCCACCTTTCCAGATGGCAAGCCACTGGTGATCTGCCAAAACTTCACTAAAGTAGGGAATTGGGTAGCCCACGACTCTTCTCTGGACCAGCACTGACCTAGTCTCATTGGGGTCTCCACTCATGGACAGATGTGCGTATCTGTAGTCCCATTGCTGTTTCTTGACCACCACAGGTGTCTTGCTGCAGAAATACGCTTTGGGATGGAAATGCTGAGGGGTGAGGGGCGAGTGCGCCCTGGCCGATCTACTTCATTATGATCTACTGCATGGAGTCTAATGCGGTGAAGGACTGTCCACAAAAAAATCCACTCCTCCACTCTCCAGTCCACAGGTGCGTCCCGCACTCGACCATGACTCCACTTATTGCACCTATACCAGTCAGTAAAGGCATGTGCTTCCGATCCCAACCTCTGCAGTCCAGCCCCTTCTGTAATCACCTCATCTTGAGGATCTTGAGGAATTCTTCTGATAGCCGTCCTTCCGGCCTGGACAGTGCGGGCCTAGGATTTCTGGGCCATCTCTAGCCAGATGACATCCACCAACACTCCGGGCCTAGGGGGGAGGACTGCGCCACCGCTATGTGTTTCTGCAACCTCCTTGGCCGTCGGGTGCGTTCCACTTTCTGGTTCCTCCCTCCGGCCGCTCCGTGCACACCAGCCTCAGCAGGTCTATTGACACTGTGCCCAAGTCATCAAGCGGGTAAGGGGACCAGAATATCGCAGCTTGCTACATCCGTGGTTGTGGTTGAGCCCTTATTTCAGATTCAGAGCAGGGAGCTCACTTTTCATGCAGCCATCTTCCTCAGTGCCTCCTAGTGGTCTCCATGTTTTTTTTTAAACACCACAGCACCTTCACCTTTGGTAGAAAAATGACCTAGGCCATCACATCGTCCCCCGCACCACCTGATTCATTAGATGACGTCTGCCCCTCTCCTCTCCGCCCCCCTGCACAGTTTTATCCCTCCTCTGTGCCCCTCTGTATCCTACCTCTGCTGTATATCTGCTCTGTTGTACACCACTGTAAAGCGCTCTGTTGTGTATCTGTATTGTTGTATACCTCTGTAAAGCGCTCCGTTGCTTCTCAAAGCTAGATCGGCGCTCAATAAATACCATCATAATAATAATCATACATTTTTTAAGCCCATTCCTAATAGCAATATTTCTGAAATTGAGAGCCGAATTCCCATGACCGGGACAGACTAAGCCCCCCCTGAATTTGTGTGAAATTGGAAGTCCAAGGTGAGGGTAACCCTTGAGTATCCCTCGACACTGAAAATTGTGAGGGGTCAGCAATGCGTGGTGGGAACTGTTTGAAGATGGTTCATAATGTGCCATTTTTTATTAAAGAATACATTATATTAAATACTTCACTAGCCCTACTCTGCAGAGGATTTCCCCTGCCTAACAAAACTAAAGGGAAACGCTTTAACACAGGATGTCTGGCCCTCACACTAAATATCAAATACACAAAAGAAAATGCATATGGCAATTCAAATAACATAAACAATGATATTCACAGTTTTTTGATGACCTTTTAGAAACCTGGGTGGACTCCCTTCCACAGGCTTCAAGATATACTCAGTTTCAATGTTCATCAAAAGAAACAAGGAAATCCATGCATGGTGAAATAAAGATTTTCCACTTCCTCAGAATAGCATCAATGTTATTCTAGCCACAATGCTTTTCCACCACTTTGTTTCCCAAGAAGACTTGACACAGTTTAAAGAAACCCATCTTCTATAAATGTTAAGAAAACACCAGTGTTGGTTAACAATTTGTGTATCTCTATTCAAGGTTAAGATTCACAATATCTATATTTGTCAGCATGACTTCACAGTGCTACTGCTTCTACTTCTTCTACTTGGACATTCTCCTTTGTTCATAGCATTCTGCTTCACTTGTACCACTGAAGTCTTGCATCCACTGACAATCGGATATACCACCAAAGCTTCAACATTGTGTGCTGCTACCATAGCTTCAGTCTCAAGACCGATTTTGACAAGATTTACTTTAAGGTACATCAACCCCTTCAAATAGGCAAGACACTCTTCCTCTGAATATCTCTCTTCAAAAAAGTTCACTCTTCACTTAGAAAATGAAATTAGGCACACACGACCACCTCTTCTTAAGTTTTACAAAGTTTAAATGTTCAACAATTAATCTTCGCAACATTTGTTCTGTTTAATGAGAGCCATGCGACTACTTCTTAGTTTAAGGGGTTGGCAATGGCTTTAAGCACCATTTGCTTTCACAGGAGTAAAAGAGATATTTCTGATGACACGCAAGTGCTACTTTCCATTGTCCTCTTGTTAGGAACTCAACGAATAACTTCAGCTCGGTTATGCTTCTACGTGAGTGAACATTAAGCTGGATACTGTTGCCGGCAGTGCTTGTGCAAGGAATCAATGTTTGACTCACCGGCTTCTGTGATCCTCTGTTCGCGTGTTGCACAATGTCTGCTGCTTCTGGCTCACTTGGGACCCACACTCTTCCTCGCTGAAGGCATCTCTGGCCTGGGCACTTGATTAAGGAGCCCCTCTAATATCTGAGACCCACGGCTTGATAACAGCTCCTCGCCTCGGTCTCCGACACGTGTCCTGCACGGCAACCACTGCAATCAGGCTCACATGGGGAAAGGCAGCCTTCCTGCGCAGCAACTTCTGCTGCGCAGCCTCTGCACCTCAGAGTTTAGGGAAACAGGACCCTCTCAGAACAAGCAGGTGAAATCTGCAGCATCCAAGTTCTGGCGTCCCTCTGGTTCTCACACTTCTGTTTGGAGTGTCAACACTATGTGCCCTGTCTGCCTCTGCTACTACTGCACCCGCTCCAGTCACAGTTTCAGCTCTTTCTAATTGCCTGCACCTGAGGGGGTCTTTATGCCGCCCAGGTTCCATCAGGTTTGGGCTGTTATGCTGAAGAGGTAGTCAGGCAATTAAGCCTAACTCTTCAGTCCTCTTCCTCGTCCCAGTACTCATGGGATTATGGGACTTGGGAGTCCCCAACAACAAAGTTAGTTCTTTTAAGTAACGTCTTGATTTTAAGGGTAGATTTATTTCTCTTCAAATTATTTAAAGGGTAACCATTAGAATTTGTTGTTACAGAGGGAGGCAATTTACATAAGTTGATATTTTTAGATTCCTTTACATTCTGCCTTTGGGAGTAAGGAGGATTCTTACCCTGAAATACCTTGAACGATCTGTTATTAAGGCTTGTTCAGGTTTTGTGGTATTTGTGCCCAGAGCCACAGATTGTATATGTGGTTCAGATACCTCATAATGGCAATAGGCCATTACCTGCTTTGGCAATCTTGAGAGGTTTTTCCTTTCAAAGGACAAATACTGCGTCTCATCCCACAGGATCTCCTGGGCCCTGTCTCCTGCCAGGTGATCCTCCCGCAGTACACCACCCCCATGGTCAGGATCAGGAAGTGTTTCACTGTAGGATTATTCACAAAATGTTTATCCTTTACAGGATAGTGTGCACATTGGCGTTCACTGCACATGGCTACGAAACGTGGTTAGTGCCCTAAAATCAAAGCGGTCAAGCAGTGTGTCAACCCGCTACCCAACCCTGCCATACCATACTCCATCAACACCTTCAATGAGAAAATCAGCAAGATTCGCCAGCACATAGATGCCAGCTCTGCATCCACAGACCGAACTTGCGTCCGTCCTTGCAATAGCTCCACACCCTAGATAACATTCAAGACACTCTCGACAGAGTACCTGGTAGAAATCATGGCTGCCCTCAAAGCCACATTGTATACAGATGACATCCTCCCAACATCCATCCTCAAAACCCTCCCCGCAGAAGCTCTCCTTCCAGGACTAATCATCCCTCAATTAAAGAAACCCACTGTGGATCCCGACCACCTAGGTAACTATCGCCCCATCTTCCCTTCCCAGGTAAGATTATCGCGAAAGCGGTAGCCGCACAACTGCAGCAACAGAACAACGCCAACTATCTCCTCCAAACCTACCAATCTGCATTCAGATGCAGCACGGAGACAGCAACCATACATGTGGTTGACGACGCCCACAAAAAACTTGACGGCTAGCCCTGCCTCCTGGTTCTACTCAACCACACGGCCGCTTTTGACACAGTAGACCACCAGGCGCTTACTGAAACCCTACAATGGCGTATGGGGATCAGCAACTCTGTCCTATGCTGGTTCAAGTCGTACCTCGCCAACCGCAAGCAGTTTGTTCAGAAGGACTCCTCTAGATCACCATTGCTACATGTCACCTCTGGAGTCCGGCAGGGTTCCATCCTCTCCTCAGTGACCTTCAATCTATACATGCAGCTGCTGGGTGCCCTCCTAGCCACACTTGACATCCACATCCACCAATACGCCGACGTCAAGATCTCAAGATCGACTGCATCAAGGACATCCATAGGCTCATAACTTACCTCTCGCTGATCCAGTCTTGTATGTCCAGTGCATACTTGAAGATCAACCCCTCCAAGACCGAATTCCTACTCCTCACCAACAACACTGAACACCCAGACATACAGACGTGGCTATAAACCATGAACTCTGAGGGCTTCACACCTGAGCTCCCCTCCTGCACAAAGTCCCTTGGGTTCCACATCGACAAACACCTCTCCTTCAAGACACACATAGTTAAGAAAACTCAGACAGCTTGGTATCAGCACTCCCTCCTGCGAAATGTCAAGCCCTTCCTCCCTCCAGACAGCTTTAGATCCACTGTTCAAGCACTGGTCCTATCCCTTCTGGATAGGGGCAATGCACTCCTCCCGTCATCCTCTCTTCTTCCCCAGAGAAGTGTCCTACTCGTGGCTGCATGACTCATCCAGGGACTATGCAGATACAACCACATCACCCCAGCCCTCATCGCCCTTCACTGGCTCCCACTGCACCCATAAATCACCTTCAAGTCTTGCTGCATCATCTATAAGGCAGTTGCCCACAAGTCACCCAGCCACCTTGCGGAGAAACTCTGCATCTCCGGCAGACAGCACACCACCAGAAGCCAGTACATGTGCAGACTTGAAATCAACTGCTGCAAAAAGGAAAAGACCAGAAAACAAGCCTTCTCTCCCTATGCCCCAAGACTATGGAACCTCCTCCCAGTCTGCATCAGACTCGCCCCCACAATTCAGAATAGAACTCAAGATCCACCTTTTCAAGGAGTCTCTCCTCCTGGACACCTGCACCAACACACCCCCCCCCCCCCCCCCCACCTGACTCGCAAGACGCAGCCGGCCCCTCTACTCGCCGCCACCCGGTTCAGCTGTGCCCCTCCTCTTTCCCCCTCTGTACCCTAACCCCCGGTGTAAATCTGCTCTGTTACCTCTGAAAAGCGCCCCACTATGCATCTGTAATGTTGTACACCTCTGTAAAGCGCTCAGTTATGTATCTGTATTGGTGTATACCTCTGTAAAGCATTGTGTTGCTTCTCGAAGCTAGGTCCGCGCTCAATAAAACCATAATAATAATTATTATAATATTAAAATGGCTGAGCCACAAGATTTTCACTTGTTCTTTTGCCATATTGTAGTTTGGCCTTCTTCCTGCCTTGCCAGTTCAGGAAATCACGTATTAGGTTATGCACTAACTTGGGAAAGCTGCTGCTTTCGTGGGCTAGTGATGCCTTTGTGTATGTATGGCCCAGGAAGGGTGTTGGACTGTTTAGTCCCATTCCACATCCATAGTACCAGAGAGTCTAGGTGTGGAGCATGAGTAAAACCAATAGTTGTCCCTGATTGGACAACTACTGGCTGTTTGAATGGTGCAGATCCTTACCATGGGTTGGCCTGGACTTTATTCCAGCCAGAACTTTGGATAATAAGCGTCCTTCAGCTGTTTCCTGAGATCAGCATTGGAGCCGCAAATCCCTCAGACTAACAGCTGACTGAAGATTTGGAGAAGACTCTTGAAGAGGCCTGGCATCCCTTCCTGCCTCTGAACCGGTCAAGCCCTGTTGGGACTACCTGATCTCTGAAGACTGTGAGCCCTTGCCTAGTGTGACCAACTAGTCTTGATGCTTGAACGAGGATTCAGCCGTCCTGAGCCTTTGGAAGTTTCCCTGGACTAACCAGCTCTCTCATGGGCTACCTCGCCAGAACCGTTGCCGTTCCACAGTTGCACCCGGAACTTTGGTGGTTGCCAGCTTGTGGTACAAGTCACATCAAGGGATCCTGTCCTAGAGAAGCTTCTACAACCGCGACTGGAAGGACGCCTGACGTTGCTGGTGTGCAGAGACCGTTACTGGAACTCACCTTCCCCCATCTTTCGAAGTGTCCTGAAGAGGCCTGCATCATTGAGTCTTGCATATCCTCATCGCTAGGGGGTGCAGCTTGCTGCTGTACCTGACCAGATGAATCCTTGAACCCGCAGCTCCTTGGCACCTCTCACTGGAACCAACGGCAGGAAATCTACCTCCAGTGACCCCCAGTCGACCCATCAAGTTATGTGGGAAAATCTGTGTCAGGAGGAGCAGTGGGGGCCTGGGTGTGTAAGTAAATACAGTATATCTGTTAGCTGTCTTCCCTCCATAGGATAACATTGGGAACAAGGTTTTTGTCTTCTAACCTTCCATTCCACTGCCTTTTGGTTGTCAAACCTGGATAGTATTTTCTGAAGATAAAAGCACAATTACTTAGTAACATTATTGAATATCTTCTTTGAACTATCACCAGAACAAGAACATTCTAACTCATCTGCAAAGATTAATTCTTTGGAGAAGCATTGTGGTTCCTGTGACTTTCTGGGCACAAGGCCTCATGTTTCTTAGGGATTGGACTGATTAAGTTGGTGAAATCACTTGTGAACTAGTTCCATCATCTACTGCATTAATTTACTTACCACCTGTGTTGACTAAGTCATTTGAATGCATTTATAAACCTATAGTGAATGTATACACCACCTGCTAGTTTTATTTTTGAGTGTGTGTAGAAGGCCTAGAATTAATAACTGTATTTCTATACATACCTGTCTAAATTGAATTATTGTGCATTATATTGTGTGGACCCAATGGGGGCCCCTGACCCCACTCATACGCTCCGGAGAATAGTCTTGAATGCTCTCACGTTTACCTTGAATGGGTTTTGGCTAACTGCAAAGTTCCCTGTTTACTATAACAAAGGTGGCCTCCTAAAATCTTTCCACCATGCCTGATTCTAGAAATCCATCTTTACAGGTTTCATTGGCAGATAGCCCCTCAGTGGCACTCTTGTTTTAGAAATTGTGTTCCATACCTAAACTTGGTTTACTTGAATAAAAGGATACATGTGTGACCATATATGATCTTGTCTGCTATGTGCTCAGGAAGCCGGGGCAGGGGGAACGAAGACCAGATTTAGCCACAATGCCGATAGGGAGTATGGAATCGGGGGTGAATTCTCATCCTGTGCATTTACCCTGCAAGAAGCCCAAGAGTCTTTGAATGTGGGGACACCCAATGATAGGCTGACCTTCAAATATTTGAAAGGATGTATAATTGTGATTAGGAGTGGAGTCGGCATTCAGCTGCCAGTATCCCTTTAAGATTGGACGCCTTATTTATATTTTACTTCATCAATTTCTGGGGGGAGTCCCAAAGCTGCTGAAGTAGCTAGTCATACAAATAATTGTTCCCAATATATCCTTCCCTAGAGTTCAGGCAATTATCTCATTTGTTCTCCCACTTTCAGCTGGTGCAGAACTCTGCAGCCTACCTCCTGCTTCATCTGAGGACATATTCCCAGATTTTCAATAAACTGCTCCCTGTATAGAGTTGGCTTGAGCATTCAAACTGATTCTTTAAATCCCTCTACATGGTCCACCAGGCACTGCATGATCAGGGATAGCACCTCCTCTTTGACACATTTCAGTCCTCTATGCCTGGACATAACATATAATCCTTGGCAACTCAGAGCCTTAAGATCCCTGGAACATGGAAAAGTAGAATGGGAGATAGTGCCTTGTCAGTGCTAGCAACTCAGATCTGGAATTAACTCCCACTTGATGTTAGGACAATATCAGAGCATGGTAGTTTAAGAAACTTCTAAAAACACCATGTTTGAAGATAAGAATGTGTGATGCTGAGTTGGGGGTAAGAGATGCTCCTTAAAAATCTTAGAGTGCAACAAAGAGCATTTCATAGAGCCTCTGTGAAGCTTGCTTCTTTTTCTTTTTTTTTAAAGTTTTGTTTTTGTTTTTCAGGACTTTCAGCTTGTGAAAAAACTGAAGGAAAAAGGAAAGGACGGCCAAACGCGAATAATCCGCATCTGCAAGCCATCCCGGTAATGAGGGTTCATTCTATTTCTTTCTCCCTCTTTTTCTGTGAACTTAATCTCTTTCTCTAATCCTCTGCATGCTGGTCGATTTATCTAACAGTGTGTAGCCTCTGTCCCTCTTGCCCCGCATCGCCTTAGTTTTATTCTCTTCTCCTTCCCACCTGATTGCTTCCTTCTCTTGCTGCTGTTCTATTCTCTAACCGTCTTCATAACCCTTCTTTCCCTTACTTATTTCTAATTCCTCCCAAGTACAAGCAATGTCCTTCTTTCTAACACACATTCCCTGAAAGTAGATCATTGGAGTAAAATCTCTAATGCATATGTTGGGCATTTAGATAAGATATTTAAAGGTTGACTTCATACAGACCTAAAATGTGTGGGCAGCAATGCCATGGCAAGGCGTCAACCATATTACAGAAGTTATGGAGTGAAAGCACAATGTTTAAAAAGCAGCTAATAGTGCACAGGAAGGAATTTCTATGTAATAGCACTTCTGTTTTAATCCTTTCGAAATGAGGGGCTGCAAAGTAAGTAGAACAGCACCTGTGGGGTGGAGGGTGGAGGGTCATCGGCCAAAGTAATTATGTTTAAAGGAAGCCTTTGGTGCATTAACGGTTTACTTGTGGTACAATGTGCTGGGCATCACATCCTCATCAGCACCTTTTGATACATGTGTAGCATGTTAAATCACAATAAAGTGGCAATTTCTGGGTGTAATATTTTTACAATACAAGAGAAGACCTCCCTCCCTTCCCCCAGAACTGTTCTGTGCCAGTTCAACCTTTTAAAATCTCTTTGAAATAAAACTCTAGTCTAAACACATTGATGCAACTCCTGCTTGGCTCTATATTGGCAGTTGCCGCTTCTCTGAAGGGGATCCGGGGTATCTGCCAATGCTATATAACCCTGGGGTTTCTCTTTGAAGCATCCGGGTCATTGACGTATTCTGACATGCCATTGGTGCCTAGACGAGCCCATGTGCTTCCTTCTGCAGTGGTTCACTTTACTCTTCCATAGGTGACCTTAAGGTTCAATGTACACGGGCTAACACTAGCAATCTGTGTCGAGATTCCACACGGATTATGTACCAGGGTCATCAGAGGGTTTTAAGGAGATTTTTACGCAATTCTCTGGTGAGGGTTGTGCGGCCATCTAACCCTAATAATGAAATAACAGTTTCAGTCAAAAGGGAACTCTCTAAAGGTAGTGGGGTTGCACATGTTTTTAATGAGGTCACTGTGGCGTTGGCCCTTTAAGGGTACGCACGCGACGGGGTGACGTTCACTCCGTCGCGTGCGCTGTTAAATAAACAGGGCGTTCCCGGTGACATCACATTCACCGGGGAGCCCACACTGGTAACAACGCTGTCTCCGTGTCTCTGTGTCACGGGGGGGTGAGGGGCTCACGGACGGCGGCATCCGGAGACCGCCAACAGTGGCGACGAGTGCCGGGATCACTCCCTGGAACAGGCGGAGCAATCAGCTGGGAGCGTAGATGATCCGATGTGAGCGCTCCAGCGATTTCTGACCGCGGAGAAGGGAGAGATACACGCGGCCGGCGGCCATTTTGATGAATAGGCCTCGGAGACTCACGGCTTCATAACGGAGCGCCGGTGAGCCATCCGGACATAATTTTTGGATACTTCAGCGGCGGATAGTCGCTGGAGACAACACGTGTCAATTTCGGAATGATTCATCGACATTTACACTGTTTTTCACCGAGTAGATGGGCAAGACTCTATGGTAAGCCTGCTGAAGGAGCCTTTCCCCCTGCTCAATTTTTGGACACCTCAGTGTCTGCATGCTGGCTGGAGCAATACATCTGCGAGGAGTGCGCCTGGTGAGAGGCAGAAGTCAACCATCTATAGAGGCTGACTGCTGGTGGTGAGTTGCGGCCCCATCACTTAGATCTTCTGGGGTGCCTGTGCGCTTTCCACCATGAGTCAAGCTGCTGCTGCTGCTGCTGCTGCGCCTCCGCCTGCTCCCCTGCTGAAACCACCTGGGTCCCTACAGCCAATGCCTGAGTTTGATACCTCGGGTTCTCCATCAAGCCTGGGACAGAGGTGGAAGATGTGGATGGATAGGCTGGAGATGTACTTCAGGGCCACTATGGAGACAAGCGACGACAGCAAGCTGGCCACTCTTCTGTACTCTGCTGGCCCAGCAGTGCACGAGATATTTCTGTCCCTTCAGCCGGCAGATGGGTCGTTTGCGGCGGCAAAGGATGCACTCCATAATCATTTTCTGCCAATGGCCAATGCAGATTATGAACGTTTTCTCATGGGAACGGCCCGACAGAAGGATGACGAGACTCTGGATGTGTTCTATGGACGGCTGCGGAGACTGGCGGCGCCATGTGCGTGGAATGACCCTGAAGTTATGATTCGCAACCAACTCATTCAGGGGTGTGTCTCTGGGAAACTGAGGTGCCAGATTTTGCGCGAGCCTGGCATCACCCTTCCTCGCATCCTAGAACTGGGAAGGTGCCACGAAGTGTCGGAGTTGCGGGCGACCAGAATGGAAGCTTGTGCCCGCCCAGGCAAGGTGGAGGAAATCTGCGCGGTCGGAAGAGGCCGTGGAGCGAGGCGCCCCATGAACATTCAGATCCCGCGCCCGCCTGGGACGACTTCCTCGTGCCCAAAGTGTGGGTACGATCTCCCACACCCAGCTGAGTGCCCCGCGACTGGGGTTAAGTGCGGTAGGTGTGGAGGCGCGGACCATTTTGCCAGAATGTGCAGATCTGCAGCTCCCAAGGTAGTGCCAAGAGGACCTGTCCGAGCCGGTTTCTTCCGACCCCAAAGGGCGTCCAACGTGGACCAGGGTGATGAAGAGGCCCCTCAGGAAGGGGAGGAGGAAGAAGAGGATGAGGAAAACGTCTTCTTCGTGTCCAGTGTGAGCATGCTGAAATCCCGCTCTAAGAGACAGCCCAGGTGCAACGTGTTGGTCAATGGAGACTCTGTACCGATGCTAGTGGACACCGGTGCGTCCATGAATGTGATGGCCAGACAGCACTATAATACCATGCAGGCCCGGCCCACGCTGACCGCACCGAGAGCACGCATATTCGCTTTCGGCGGCGATCAGCCCCTTCCTCTGGATGGCGTGTTCGTGGCTGATGTCCAATATGGTGACTCACACATCCGGGCCAGATTCTATGTCACACCGGTGAGCGACAACACCCTGCTTTGCTGTGCTGAGGCGCTGGGCATCGTCACATTCGCATACTCAGTGTACTTAGACGACATTCAGGTGCTCTTGGCCAAACACAGCTCCCTGTTTGAAGGCATTGGACAGTTGGTGGGTGAGCCAGTCCGGCTCCACATCGATGAGTCGATCCAACCAGTGGCGCTGAAGCACCGGCGAGTTCCTTTTCATCTCAGGGATCTGGTAGATCGAGAACTGGACAATCTGGTGGGGCTGGACATCATTGAAAAGGTTGAGGGCCCCACCCCGTGGGTGTCGCCCATTGTCATTGCGCGCAAGCCGAAACAGCCGGACGCGGTGAGGATCTGCGTGGACATGCGACTCCCCAACAAGGCCATAAAGAGGGAGCGACATTTGACCCCTACCATCGATGACATCATAGCCGAACTGCAAGGGGCGAGGTTCTTTTCCAAACTGGACCTGAGAGCAGGCTATCATCAGGTGGTCCTGCACCCCGGGTCCCGCTACATCACAACCTTTACCACTCATCGAGGCCTTTACCGCTACAAGAGGTTGAGTTTTGGGGTGTCTTCTGCGGCGGAGGTTTTCCAAAACATCATAAGAGGGGCACTAGCGGACCTGGATGGAGTCCTCAATATTAGCGACGACATCTTGGTGTATGCCAGGTCTGAGACGGAGCATCTGGCACGCCTGGCCAAGACCTTTGAGCGCCTGTGTTCCCTGGGACTCACCCTGCACAAGGACAAGTGTGAATTTCTGAAAACAAGATAGAATTCTTTGGGTTCGTGTTTAAGGCGGATGGGGTGTCGCCGGACCCCCGCAAAGTGAGGGACATAAAGGAGGCGCGTCCGCCTGAGAATGTTGCAGAGGTGAGGAGCTTCTTGGGCATGGTCACTTACTGTGGCCGTTTCATCAGGAACCTGGCGTCCCGCTCAGAGCCGTTGAGATCGCTCACAAAGAAGGACACCACCTGGCACTGGGGGCCCCTTGAGCAGGCGGCATTCAACGACATCAGAGGCGCCTTGGCGGCGGACGACACCATGGCGTTCTTCGATCCGAGTCTGCGGACAGAGATCGTGGTGGACGCCAGCCCATATGGACTGGGGGCAGTGCTTACACAAGTGGGGAATGACCAAGAAGTCCGACCCATAGCATACGCCAGTAAGGCGCTCTCCGACACCGAGCAAAGGTACTCCCAGATCGAGAGGGAAGCCCTGGCGGTGCTGTGGGGTTGCAGACATTTTCGCCTCTACATTCTGGGGCGCCCCGTGACTGTGGTCACGGACCACAAGCCGTTGCTGCCGATCATGGCGGGCTCATCATCCCGTCCACCAGTGAGAATAGAGCGCTGGATGCTCGCCCTGCTCGAGTATGGAGTGTCGTTAACATATCGTCCAGGGGCTAACAACGCGGCAGATTACCTATCTCGTCACCCAAGAAGGGACTCGCAGGAGTCTGCATCAGCGGAAGAGGCCGATGAACATGTCCGTCTGGTAGTGGAGACGGCCACCCCAAACTCCATGCAGGTGGAAGAACTCGAGGTTGCGTCCAAAGGCGACGAATGTTTCGCCATCCTGAAGGAAGCCATGTAGAAGGGTACCTGGAAGACGGTACTGGAGGCCGTGGAACGCAGGACATGTGAAGCCAGAGTGGCCCTTGAGCAGTTATGGAGAGTGAGAGAAGAACTGACATTCTCAGAGTCGGGGCTGCTACTGAGGGGTGAGAGGATCGTGGTGCCCCAGGCCAAAGTGTCACAGGTCATCGCGTTGGCGCACCAGGGTCACCAAGGGGCGCCCAAAACCAAAGCTCGCCTCCGCCAGAAGGTGTGGTTCCCGGAACTCGAGCGGAAGGTGGAAACATTTGTGGCGTCGTGCGTGTGGTGCCAGGCTGCGGCACCGGCCCAGCGGGAACCATCTATTGAAGCGATGCCCAGAGGGACCCGGCCATGGGAAGTGGTGCACGCAGACTCCGGGTCCACGTCGAGAGGCACTCACTTCCTAGTTGTGGTGGACGAGTGGTCTCGATACCCGGAGGTCGAGTTCATAGAGTCTGTCGCATTTGAGAACGTGGTGGTGGCGCTGGAGAAGATTTTCGCCACCCATGGCCTGCCCTCTGTGCTATGCTCCGACAACGGGGCACCGTTCCAAGGCGAGAGTTTTGCCGAGCTCATGAAGGAGTATGGCATTCAACACCGGCGGGTAACCCCACTGTGGCCCCGGGCCAACGGGGAGGCAGAGCGCATGATGCGCACCCTCAACAAAGTGTTTCGGATTGCCCATGGAAAGGGCGAGTGTTTGCAGAGGGCCCTGTACGTCTTCCTGCGGGGTTATCGGACCACACCTCACTCATCAACGGGTGTGGCCCCGGCGGAGGCTCTCTTTCAGAGATGTCCGAGAGACGTGATACCGGAGGTTGGGGACAGGGACCCTGCCGTCATTGACAATGAACAGGTCGAGGAGGACAGACGAGTCACGACGCAGATGGAAAACATCCGGAGGGGCCTAAGGCCCCCACACATCGCGCTGGGAGACGAGGTGTTGGTGAGGAATCGTCACCCACATGGAAAGTTGTCCCTCACGTATGAACCCGCTCCTTTAGATGTTGTGGCGGTCAAGGGTTCTATGGTAACAGCTTCTGATGGGACGTCGTCTGTAACAAGGAATGCTTCATTCTTCAGGAGAATCGGCGACCAGAGAGTGGACAGCCCCGACAACCGAGAGGGTGAGGGTGCCTTGGATGAAGGTGGGGGTGACAGCCCTGCCGCGGACTCTCCGGCTCGAGGCAGACCCGGCCAAGAGACACCGGCCAGGGACGGTGGCAGGAGGTACCCCCTGAGAACAGGGCGTGGGAAACCTGCCCGTCTTACAGACTATGTGACGGACTGAGCTCAGGAGGCTGACCGGGGGCTAATGGTCAGGCCGTGACAGGTACCCGCGGGGGATCCAGGGTGGCTGTGAATAAATGGGGGTTTTGGAATTGACCGAGTTGTGTGCTTTATAAACGTGTGATAGTTAGTCCCTCCTGTTTCCAATTTGTTGTTATGGAAAAGGAGGAGTGTGGCGTTGGCCCTTTAAGGGTACGCACGCGACGGGGTGACGTTCACTCCGTCGCGTGCGCTGTTAAATAAACAGGGCGTTCCCGGTGACATCACATTCACCGGGGAGCCCACACTGGTAACAACGCTGTCTCCGTGTCTCTGTGTCACGGGGGGTGGGGGGCTCACGGACGGCGGCATCCGGAGACCGCCAACAGTCACTTTCCTTGTTTGCACATTACTTGTGCATTATTCCCCGCAGTTGTTTCAGTCATTCTAAAAAAAGAAAAAAAAAATGTATGAGTATTTATTTTAGGGAGGGACACGCGGGTGTCCCTCCCAGACCCTCCATCTAACCTACCCTCCACTACCTCACTCTGCCACCCACCACCTCTTTCCCCAAACATACAACATATAAAAAAAATCGAACTCGGCCTGGGGAAAAATGCACGAGTAATGTGCCAACGAGGAAACTGCCTCATTAAAAACATGGCTTACTGATAGTAGAAATGGCAGCGCAGTTAGGGTGAACTCAAGAGATGAAGGAAAGCTAGGAGTCAAGTAAGTTAGTCCATACCGTTAACCAATGAACCCCCCCTCCCCAACAATGGTATGCTGAAAAAATACACCCTATTAAAGCCACATACATAGATTGTATCAGGGTAAAATAAGTACTTTAGTTACACATAGCACATGATAGAATCAGTGTATGTATTAAAAACAGCAGAGGTCAGTTTAAAGACCTAATTCACTCCTATCACTAACATGCGACTCCACTTTCTAGTGGTAGGAACTGCACATATAGACACAAAAAAAGGGGGGGCAGATCCACATGGATTATTCGAGAGAGGACCTGAATAAGTGGGATCACAACAAGAGCAGAAAAGGAGGCGGTCCTGCAAATATATGCACGTAATGCAACAAGACAAATAAACGCCATTCAACACAAAAATAATACAAGCATTTGTTCAAGCATTCAATTTAAAAATCATTCATAACTAATGAATAAAACAAAAAACAAAAGCTAAATGACCAAACATAGGTTCAACGAAACTTCAACATAGGGCAACTTACCATGGGAAGATCAGTGGCAACACAAACGTGCACTGCCCAGGAGTGTTGATCACCACCACCACCACCACCACAGGGAAAGTGATAAAAACAGTGAAGAGAGTGCAAAGAACAATGTAAAAGGGATACTACAAGAATATACACCTCAAGCCGCACTTGTGTGTTGGCTCGGAGCACAATGGTGTTTCAATTTAATGAACCGACGCTATAGTCAAAACGATGAAAGGAGCTGCTTATCCTGTATGCATCCTAGGCAAAGCATCAGCATAAGCATTAAACTGCCAACTCGAGTTTTGGCTACATAAGGCTTGGGTGAGTTCAGGGGCCACGCCTTCGTCAGGGCAAGCATGGATACGGGCAAAATATGGACAGGCTTATTTCTGATACGGTTCTATGTTCCTTCATTGACAGTCTTTTTTTTGATGATTTTTTTTCTGAATTTGTTTTCCAAAAAGGCTCATCGAGATGGATTTATTTTTGTGGGTGCCCCCCAACCTTCTCGCGTATTAACTGTACACTATTTCCTACCCCCAAACCCCATTTACGCTTGCCCACACCCCCATATACCCTTCCCCACCCCCCCCCTAGACTTTTTGATGATTTTAAAAAAATTACGGGAAAACAATCGAGAAAATTACGGTCGGTGAATACATTTTATACCTTGCATACACGTGCATTAGAACCATATTAGCTAGATGTTAAATGGTTTAAAGAACCATACTCAATGCCTCACTGCAAAGAATGAAACAGTAACCTGAATACAAAAGTCAGGTGCGTTGTGCGTCAAGGGGTAAGGAATGAATTTTGATATCACACGGGCCAAGGCTGCCCGTCCGCCTTACGCAACTGAAAAAAAGGAGAATGAGCGGTCACGCGCATTCACAGTAATGTGGCAACTGTACATGCGAACGCACGCAGGCCTCACGGCTTGTAACCGTGCATTCTTAAAAGTGTTGACTTGCGTTGTTCAAGAGAAAAGAGTCAATCCCATTGTTCAAACATCAGCAAGGAAGAAACACACCTCCCCAATGACCTGCATGTAAAGCAAGTGTAGTGTTGCGAGCCTCACGTTGTCACATGGCACGCACATTGTCACGTTGTACTCAACCTTATGCTTTATACACGGGTCAGTGGGGAGGGATTTTTCTTCCTTGCCGATGTTTTAACCATGGGGTTGACTCTTTTCTCTTGGAAATACGTAATTCAGCACTTGTGTTCATTCATCGTGTTTCATTAAGTGTATATATTTGCAGGACCTGCCTCCTTTTCTAGTTTCCCATATATACTTTAGGAAGCAAGGTAAAGACCAGGGATCCTTAGACGCAGTAAAACATTGCTTTCACTTGCTCATTATCATAACCCAAGGTGCCACACAAACAATTGCAATAATCCTAACCCTGTAGCACATACTAACATGATTGGTAGAAATGCACAGTATACAATAGGTACTGTAAGGAACTCATGGTGGCAAAAATAAAGACAGGCACAAGTGATCACAGTTCAAGGGTGTTTATTAAACTGTAAATGCAGGGTGGAAAAAATGCATAAGCTAAACCTAAATCTAAGATGGGAGCAAGTGTCGACAATCAAAAGAAAATAAGGCAGTTCTAGTGGCATTGTGTCAAAATAGAAGGGCCTATACTAAGACAAACCTATTGCCAATTCTTACGCTAAATACAAAAGAAGTGTGGGATAGGGTTTCAAATAAAGAAAGAAGGTGTTAGGTAAGAAATGGTGCTGTCAAGCTGTGTGAGACTACACAACACTTATCTGCTTGGTATTAGGTAACCCACCTTTTGGTATAGATCTGCACTAGACAAGTTGGTAGTGTGACTGAGCAGCTAGGCCTATCTCAAGAGAGGTCAGTGTGAGCTGTACAAATGAAATCCGTCAATACAAGTAACTCTTACACTCAAGGTTTTAGTTATAAATAGTTATTCATTCATTTAATATCAGTTTTAGTAAAGCATTCTTTAAAAAGGCAAATGTTTGTAACAGTCAAACTTTGCAATTACTTTTTCAAAATCAATAAAGCTGGTGAATACTCTTTAGCGATGCCAATACTTTTCTCCTACACCCTGAAGTGACTTCAATAACAAGGATAGAATTGCATTAATATATCACACCAATATACTTTTTAGATTCAGAGTTTCAGGTAGGAAGGGTTAAAGGGAAATAGAAAGGTTAGAACGTTTACTTATAATGTCTGGACAATTGGAATCCTCCAATGAAATCTAGGTAAGCCTTTACCAGCAGAAAAAGTTTTCAACACATTTCAACATATGAGGGACAAGCAATGCCAACGTCAATGGATTCAGAAAGGTGTCTTTAAGGAGCCAGGACAGCCAAAGTCATTTGGAGAAAGTCAATAGTTCAGATGCACTTCTTGAACGAAAATTCTTTCACAAAGTCAGATAATTCAGAAAATCACTGTAGGAACACAGCTGATAAGTCTGTGCAAAGGGGAGTTGAAATCAACTCAGAAAGTTGAGCAAGTGCAAATCTTAACACGGCAAATGGCAAGAAGGTAAGTACCCCAAGCCCAAACAGTACCTTTGGTTAGAAGAGAAGTGGTCCAGCTGGATTCCGTCTTGCTACAGCCAAGCAGACCCTGGTTCCTTAGCCTCAGTCATGGGGACAAGAGGGAGGACGTCTGGAGGGGTCCTGCGGCGGTACTCAGGGAAGGTCGTCGGCAGCTACGGGCTCTCTTCGATTCAGTGGTACTTTGTGTTTTCAGCACTTCGCAAACAGCACTGAAGCAGAACAAATCTCTGGTTGGACTTTCCTTGCTCGCTTGGTCCAGGACTCTGGTGAGGGACTCTGATGAGGGATGTCCTGCTTCTGGGGTGTCCTTAGGAGGCTCCTGGAGCTTTTAGCCAGATTTGTTCCACAGCAGAGGTTGCACTCTGTTATGGACACTTGACCCCTGGCATTGAGCTTCTGCAACAACGGAGAGGCACAGCAAGTCAGGAATTGTGCCAAAGTGGAGTTCATCTCAGGGTTAGTTGGTCCAACTAACCCAAAGGAAGAAGTTGTCCCTTCCGGAGCTTCTCTGTCGATTCGAAAAAAGGAGGTCAGCACAGCAGTAGGGCTTCATCGGTTCTTCAAAGTCCAGGAGTTTGCAGCAAGCTTTTGCTCACGGTTTCTTCGACGGATGTTTCTTCCAGTGGTCGACTCTGCCTCTAGTCCCAAATGGCCAATCAGGACTGTTTTTGTTCAAGCACACCTAGAGACAAAGGACAGGGGAGTTTCTGGACCCTCCCTCACTTCTTGCCCTTCCAGACACACTGGAGCCAGGGTCAGGCTTCAGGGCTCAATCCCACCAAAGGCAAAACACACAAAGGGCTCAAATCCATCTCAAGGCACAGAGTAAAAGCCAAGAAAGACCTCACAAACAGAAAATGGCAGGGCCCATTTTGACAAAATGCCCACCCATGGGTGCTGCACAGCAGCTGAGGGTTCAGCCTGCGGTAGAAAAGCACACTGATAGTAAAACGTAAACCACTGCCACCAGCCATTTAAAGTAGTGAGGGTGACAAAAAATGTTACATGAGAAAGTAGGAAAATGGGCTACTAAGTAACCCCCAGCATTCCATATAAGATGGTGTGTGCTGGACTTACAAAGAGAAAAGGTAAGTAAGATCAATTTCACCTTACTATTCTTGGGAACAGTAGCTCACCCAAGAAAAGGTATTTAAACCGTAAGAGAAATCCGTTTACCTGACATGTCCCAATACAAGGGTCCGGTATAGTCAGGCAATTGATCAGAATCACACACAACTGACAGCCCTTTCCCTTCCCCACATGGATAAAAGGTGCAGCAAGAGAGCACAGAACGAGCAAGGCAGACGGCACAAAATCACTTATGTCTGTCTTTACTTTTGCCACCATGAGTTCCTTACACCCCACGGGTACAGAGAAGACAGCAACCTACTCTAAGTAATTTAAGAGAAGGCCCACTTGGAGGGATCCAGTTTCAGGTTTGAAACCCAGGAGCCTCAGTGAGAAGAGATCCAGAATAGGGTTCCAGTCAATGTAAACCAGTGGAAGACCTGCTAGAACCATCTACCTTGGACAATGCCGACTGCTGGGTCATAGCCCACCAGCCCATGACCCAAGGTGCTCACTGTGACAGTTTCTGAAAAATTGGCCCAGGAAAGGCTGAAAAACCCAGTGTGTAAAGATTCTTCCTTTGCAGGATTAAAAGCTGTGGCACTTCAGATATTTCACACTATGACTCTCATTAGTCCTATCTTGCACCGTCAAGGATGAGGGATCATGCAAGTCGTGGTTCAAAATATTTGGAGTGCCATAAGGTGCAGACCCCTGAACTATGTCCTGAAATTCGCTTTGGAACTGTGATATTATTTTGTGATGAATATAGAAGTGTTGTGGCAAGCCAGACGAATGACTCTGACCAAAGGACATGTTTCTATATGGTTTTTATTTAAATTAAAAGAAAAGGCCTCACTAACCCTACTGCTGACAGGGAGCTCCCTTCCTAACCAAAACTAAACTAAGATGCTCGTCCACAGTCCAAAATCAAAAGCAGTCCTCAACCCAAATCTATCCACAAAACTGGCATTAACACTTAGCAAAATATAAAAGAAAATAGGTGTAGTGCCCTGTGCGCTTGCTTATCCCCAAAGGTGTGTCTGGTTATCCCAAGAATCCATGCTAGGACAGGATCCAATGGTTAGAAATACGTGACAGTTCTTCTCAAAGAAAACAGTTCTAGTCAGTGTTACAAAAGTACCTTAACATTTCCCAAAGTTCAACAATAAATAGTCTGAAGTTCCAGAAAAAGTAAAATGTCCATATCCCCCTAGGTTGAGGGATATTTCCCTCTTGAACACTTGTGTGGGGCTCTACCCACTTGGTTCAGATATTGGGTGCCTCTGTACTCCCCTTGTATCTATTTTTTGCTTTGTTTATTGGGCCCTTCTGCCTCCTTTGGGTTTCTCAGTTCCAATGACTCATAGTTTGCTGGGGTATCAGTAACTCCTCTCTTCTTGTGGCTGTTTTAGCTCTTGTGACTTCCTATGCCCCTTGTGGAGGCTTATCTTATTAAGGTTTTTCAGGCTCCAATAACCCTTCTCTTTCATTCAGTGTTCCTCTCCGGGCCTCTGTGACGCTGGTACAGGGTTAGGACAATCTTTCCTTTTTTCCAACTCGCTCTTTCCTCTCTCCAACTCCCTCTGATCTGCACAACCCGCTTACCTTCAGCGTTGCAGGGTCTGCTCCAGTAAGGGTGTGTCTCGTTGGCAGCGGTGGCCATCTCCATGACTTGCTGCTCTTCCTGTATCAGGTTCCAATGCTGATTCCTTCAGGAGCAGACCAGAGTCCTCCAGACCCCTTAGTCCGGTCCACCCAGCAGTCTTTTACTTACAGCTACTGAGCTGACCAGGTTCGGGGGAAAGGGGAAGTGGATACAATAACAAAAGATTTGGTCTCCCTCGAAAGCCTCCAGAACCTCCCAGTTTTCAGGAAACCTGCAATAGATACATCTAATGGTTAGACATTTTCAAACTCTCTGATAACTCGCTTAAATTAAACTCCCTTCTTCCCTAGATTACCCGATTACCTCCGCCCCAAGCTTGGAGGTAACTCTCAGTTGAAGAATGTTTATTGTTTAGACTCTGCTTGCTTGCTGAAGTTCTTTTATTTTAAGAAGCTTTACTAGAGTTTCCTTTTCTGTAGGCTTCAGCTTGTCTTTCACATTTCCTTTGTCACTTTACTTTAAACATGTGTTCCTACTTAGCTGACTATCTCCCTCACTGGTCACCTTAGAGTTGGTAGAGATCTTTCAATAATCTTATACACATCAGTGTCTGATCCATTTATCCCTTTCTACAAATTGACCTCCACTTACTTTCTCCTTCACACGAGAGAAATGAAATCCCCAGTTGTGCTGCGCATTTAGTTTTGTTTGCTTTTAACACTGTGCGTTTTCAAAACAAGCGCAATCTTTTTTTCAGTCTTGAAAATACGCAGACGCCGGAGATTCGACGCCTCTGCATCGCCCTTTCTTATCACATGCTACACAGCTTGTTAGGAATTTTCACCTGCTTCACTGCGGTCTTTCTTCAACTTAAGCAATGACGCTGAGAGGCTTCTTTAGGTCCGTTCCTCTATAGTGCCAGCAAACGAAAAGCTCAGCGCACTCGCAATTCAATTTGTAAACTATTTACAATAAGCATCCCGTCGCCCGCACATGGCTTCCTCTTCACAAAGGCCTCCATCAACCGCAGATGCTCACGCGCTCAATCTGCCTCGTGTTTCCTTTTGCTATTAACTTTTACAATTCAAGCTTGTCAAGAAAACATGAACTTCTCCATTTAACAGTCTTAGGATTCTTGTATACACTTCCGAATTAAGCAGTTCCTTATGAGCACACAGTGCAATTCCTATTCCATAACCTGCCATTCTAAACATTTCTTTTCTTTTTATAATTTCAAAATTCACTAATCTGAGTTTTCATTCACTGAATCTCACGGACAGTAGATTCCTTGTACCTGACTTCTACTAAACTTCAGTTGCTCCATACGTTCTCAGGAGCCTCAGGTAGCTGTGACCTTCCATGGGCTTGACTTGAACCTTTCCAGGGATTCCAAACTACCTCACAATGATCACTGGACCAATCATTGCTGTTCACCTAGGCCACCATCTTGTATTGGGCCATTTCCCGATGCCTGAACAGTATAGTTAAGGAAAAGAACAGACTACAGCCCACAGAAACCCAGAAGGCAAAAGATGAGGAACTTAGATTGTCCTTGTGCTACAACATTTGTCCCATGCCCTGAGCCCTCTTTAACTGAGATACTCAACGGGAACCTGATATCCTGACTGGACACAAGTGGACTTTGTAGTCCGCTCTTCTCTGCGTTCTCTCGCCTTTCTGCTCTCACATTGGGAGCGGAGGACTCACTCATGCCTCAGTTCTTGGATTCGGCGTCAGTTCATGGGCAACGGGCCCACCTTGTCCTCTGTGTGGACACGCCTCCAGGGAATCTTTGCTTTGGGTGGCCTTGGCTTCTAAGGCCCGTATAACTCTGTATCAGAACGTCGGCGTCTGCCTTCGGCGTTGGCCTCTCTTCGTGCCACAGCCGGCACTGCTGTTCAATGCAGCTCCGTCCCTTGCCGACGTCTTCACGTCAGAGGTTCACCTGTGTGTATCGTTTCTCTCATTGGTTCTCAGTCTGAAAGCGGAGGACCTAGTCCTCCCTTCGTCCCTAGATCCGGGCGACTGTTTGAGGGCTCTGGGTCCACCGTGTACTTTGTGTGGTCGCACCTCCAGGTACGGTTCACTTTGCACTGCCTCTGCTTCTCAGATCTTGCGCGTTGCTGTGCGAGGCGGACAGCGTTTCCTTCGGGTGTCCATTTCCTTCCAGCCTACAGCTGACTCTACGGTTCTGCGCAGCTCTGCCCCTCACCAATGTTCTCACATCAGAGTCATGCCTCAGCGTTGTTTCTCATACTCCACTCAATGTTCGTTAGCCCTTTATTCTTGCTCCTGTAACAAGAGGGGGCATATTGTTTACAACAGGTTGTCAACCATGTGGAAAGCTAAGCATTCATTTAATTAAGTCACACATAGATGGTCACTCCCATTGCGTTCCCGCTTTCCCAAGCCCTTAAGGAGGGTTTTGCTGAGTGGGGTTCCCTCCCTAGCTTCAAATGGGATGGCTCCCACTTTGCGAGAAGGGACAAATAACCTGGATTCGTCACACCTACTGTTGAATCCTGGCTCCTCTTTACTGTGGTGGCTACCACTCGGGGCATGACACTTCTCTGCCAGTCACACAGGTTATTTAAGGGTTTCTCTGGAATTCCCCCGCCCACTTGATAACAATAGGGAGAAGGTTTCCATGGTTTGTCCCACCACTGGAACCGGACCATGGTCTTGGTGTCTCCCGAGAAAGCCCCTGAGTAATCTGAAACATTCACTGATGGAACTGTGGACTGTCACTGCCCAGGATAAAATCTTCACGTAGGTTAGGGATGTACTACCTCCATACAAAAATCTTTATCTAACATAGTCACGGGTACCAGAGTTAGGGGATAACTCCTGGTATTACCACGTATACACTGGACTCAGGCCTCCAGATAAGGTGGGTACTATGCCTTTTTACACATGAAAATCTTGCAAATATGACAGCTTTATTATATTCCTGGGTACATTTACACACAGGTTTAGAGCAGAGGGCAGTGCAAAGGTCAGGTTACTTGATAGAAACTAGGAGGCTTCTTTTGATTTCATTCAAATGGATGTAATTGCAAGCCACCTCTGAAACAGAAAGTATTTCTCTGAAGCCTTTCAAAAAAAGAAACTGCACACTGATAAAAGGAATGGTTTCTTTACATTCAGCTTTAGAAGCGCTGCGCATAATTTCAGGATTGTATAATAAGATGGAAAACTAACTTGCAATTGAGAATTAATATTTTGTAACAAATTATGCAAGCTTCTGAAGCCTAATTACACCCAACGCCGTCTTACCAAGGAGCAACATACGGACACACTTGAAGGTAAAGGGTGTGGCAATATATTGTCTGACTGTTGGCCCCTAGGGCAATTATCGCAGGAAACAGGATCAACGGCGAGGCGAGACCTTTGAGGCCAGAGAGCGGCAGGAGGCTAGGTCTGGCCAAAATCAACAAAAGAAGCACCCTGAGCTGCACCGCAAGAAACTTATCAGAGCGAAGGTGGGTCGCGAAGGCAGCGTCAGACCTGGGCTGCTGGGCATCGACCTTTTAGGGGATCTCACCTAGTAGATCACACCTGGCGATACACGTACTATACCACAAGCCAGGGACCGAAGGAGAGGCCGACATACCCTGCGGAACCAGACCGGACACACAAGGCTGTGGGACTGGAAACAGGGGATGTCTCCCCCCAAAGGCAAACCAAAACTGGTTACGATGGACTCCTTCACAAAAGTCAGACCCCAAAGACAAACAAAACCAGATCTGGAGACATCGGAAGAGCCACCCCACCAAGAAGATGATCTCAAACACACACAAGTCCTACAAGCAATAGCGGCCCTCTGCACGTCAGTCGAAGGAAAGATCGAAGAAGTGAAATCGGACATACAGCTTATGCGTCAGGATGCCCGAAACCTAACGGAAAGGGTCACGACGGCAGAAACTACCCTACAAGACAACGTGGAGAACACCCAAGACCTAAAAATAAAAGTCCAAGATCTAGAACAGAAGGTGGCCAGGCTGGAGGCGCGCTCCGAGGATGCCGAGGGTCGAGCCCGCCGGAATAACATTCGCATACTGGGGGTCCCTGAGGACATGGAGGGCTCGGACCCGACGGAATTTATCGAAACACTGCTGCTACAGGAAATTGGACCAGGAAACCTCTCCCAAGGGTTCTCCGTAGAAAGAGCCCACAGATCCCTCCAGAAGCGCCCCCCCACCCGGCTCACATCCACGCCCAATCATTGCTAAAATTCTGAACTTCCGAGACCGGGAAATCATACTGCGGTATTCTAGAGAGGGTGGAGAGATCAAGAGAAATGATGCAGCAATAGTCATGTACCCGGACTACACCCCCACAGTGCAACGAGCAAGGAACTCTTTTATCCCAAAAAAAGCACGATTGCGAAAGCTCAACCTAAAATACATGTTGCTATACCCATCGCGCCTCAAAATTTTATATAAAGGAAGAGCGATATTCGTGGAGACGCCAGCCGCAGCAAATATGTGGCTCGAACACAATAACCTGGCTGAGGGCAAAGATGAACCACTACAGCCTGATCTGGGCTGACCACGCACCTGACATAGCAAGAAGAGAGCAGAGACCACCCCACATGAATGTATAAAGCAGACAATCGCACTACAGTTTGAGTCCTACTGAGATCTAAGCTAGATCGGACAGGAGCTCGGAGGAACATACGAAAGAAAGAAAAGCGACCCACCCCACCGAAAACTGTGCAGGCAATCCGCCTACACACTACCTGATCCGGAAGGCCAGGAGTGGCCTGGAAGGCTCGGGGCCCCCTGAGCGCTGCACGTTGAAGCAACTGCTAGGGACAGTTTGAGTTGTTTGGTTTGTTTTCCCCATGCACACAATGGGAGTTATCCAAGTTAAAAAGTCTCCAAGAGTAGCAACAGAAGATGCCGGAGAGGATGGGCAGGGAGGGGGAAAGCCGAAACTGGGCGAGCAAACGGAAGAAGTAGGTGATTGCATGACTGAAGCAGCGGATATCCTATTAACTCACCATGACGACTAGAATAAAAATATCTTGGAATGTAAGGGGCCTAGGAACTTATCCACGCCGGAACAGAATTAAGTCCTACTTGAACAGAAAAGGAGTGCAAATAGCACTGTTGCAAGAGACACATTGCACGGCGGACTCGCTGGCCAAATTATGCGAGCATTGGGGAGGACAAGGAATTGGAACCACTTACTCCAAATTTGCTAGAGGAGTATACACCTGGATCCACCCTCAACTCCCATTCCATTTAATTAAGTCGGAAGTTGACCCGGAGGGCAGGTTTGTGATAACGTGGGGCCGAATAGAACAGGAAGAGGTATGTATAGTGAACTCCTACCTTCCCAACACTAATATTCCGGCATATCTGAACTCAATGTATCCTCAACTTGCACCATTCATACACAGCATTTTTTTCTGGGGGGGGGACTTCAACTGTGTACGGGACCCCAAACTCGATAGGTCCCAGCCCCACCCGAAAGGTCCCTCAATAGCAACAGTGGCCCTGTCCTTATTAATAGACAGATTGGATCTGGCCGACACGTGGAGGGAAACAGCACCTGGACAGCCGGGGATACTCGTTCTTCTCCTCCCCACATGATCTCCATACGAGATTAGATTATCTCTTCGTAAGCAAAGAGCACCTATCACAAATAGACGGTGCAAAATTCCTAGAGAGAACCATCTCGGACCACTCACCACTCTTAATAGAGTGGAATCACGCTGGCCCTAGACCCCCTATCCGCATGTGGAGGATGCCGACAGACGCCCTGGGAGACCTAGCGTTCAGAGAAGAGCTGCATGATTTTATAGATAACTTTATAGAGGTGAACACCGGAAGTGTCAACCACTTGAGCACAGTGTGGGACGCCCTAAAGGTAACAACCAGGGGGGAAATCACAGCAAAAGCGGGAGGCATCAGAAAACAGCTCCAAGCCGAATTAGACCAGTGGGAACGAGAGATTGAGCAATCGGAGGCCGCCCCGGTGAACGCACACCAAAGAGAGGACACCCTCAAAACACTTAGAGCTAAATGCACATTGGCATGGGACAAACTAGCCACATTTGATTATACCACTAAGACTAACGGGGCACACACAGAAGCTGACAGGCCGAGCAGGTTGCTGGCCTGGCTGTGCAAGAAAGAACACCCACGGCACAATATTACCATGATACAGGATGAAGAGGGCAACAAATTCCAAACACAACAGGGTATAAATGACGCCTTCAGGCGCTATTATGAACACCTATACTCCCACACAGACCAAGTTCCCCGAGAACAGATCATAGATACCTTAGAGGAAATAGGTCTCCCCAGATTAACCCCGGAACAAATTGAGGCCCTAGAGGCAGACATCACAACCGACGATATAACAGAAGCGATCAAATCGCTGGCCACCTGCAAAACCCCTGGGAACGATGGGCTACCCGCCGAGTTTTATAAAGCATTTGAAATGTCCCTTACACCCTTATTACATGAGGTTTTTCGAGAAGCATATGAGAGAGGGAGGTTGCCTGACAGTATGAGAGAGACCCTTTTGATCCCGATCATCAAACCCAACAAACCCGCCGGCGATTGTGGCTCTTACCGCCCAATAGCCATGCTTAACTACAATGTGAAAATTCTGACGACGATACTAGCAAAGAGGCTGGCTAGAATCATAGAGGAGATCGTGCACATGGATCAGTGCGGCTTTATACCGAGCCGGAACACGGCCATGAACTTACGCAGACTGCAACAGGTTATAAACCAAACGCAGGCTATCGCGGAGCCATGTGCACTACTATCCATTGATGCCATTAAGGCATTTGATTCTATATATTGGGAGTGGCTCGTGGCGGTTCTGGAAGCTTTCGGCTTTGGCCCAGGGTTTATTAGGTGGGTCAGGATTCTTTATACGGAACCCAAGGCTAGAGTGAAAACCGGAAAATACATATCTGACGCCTGGGACATACGCAGGGGCACTAGGCAGGGATGCCCACTATCCCCCATGCTCGATGTACTAGGACTAGATGTAACGCTCACCTGATTCCCGCAGAGGCGCCGGTCTTGACTGGGTGAATGCCGTATCTTCAAAGGTGATGTGTAACACACGGTTGGCTCTTTGGGCTGGACCTCTGTGCACTGTATGTCTGACTCGAAGAGTAAGATGTCTTAGGTAAGTGAACGCCGAGCTCTCCATCTGCCTCGGGGCAGGGTGCCGTAACCAGTTTCTTCACTGGATAAGGGTGCAGGCCTCTTGACCTCAGAGGACTGCTGTCCGTCGTTAACTGCACGAACGGTAAGTTCTGGGCACTTCAAATGTCTTAAAAGTCTTTTGTAATGATATCTCTTGTTTTGCAGGGTTCCGGCGATGGCGGATGGCGGGCTGATGAGAGTTGAGGATCGAACCCGCGTGAGGAATAGAAGCGCCTGGAAGCACGTAAGTAAGCGCTTGTAGCCTGCTTCACGATGCGCACTAACTGTCCCTTTTATCTTGCAGGTACAAGTTCGGAGCTTTAGAGAAGCTGAAGGGTGCTGGAATACCCACTGGATTCGGCGTGGGAAGGAGTAGTGGAACGTGAGTAATAAAGTTGCCCAATGTCTTTAAACGCACCTTCTTTTGTCATTCAGATGCGGGATGCAGCGCCGAAGGCCTCCGGAGCGTGCGAAGAGCTGGTAAGCTTTTGTCTTTCAGATGCCGGAATGCAGTGCGAAGACCTCCGGAGCATGCGAAGAGTAGGTAAGCCTTTGTCTTTCAGATGCCGGAATGCAGCGCGAGGCGTTGGTGACAGCCGATGGACCAGGTAAGTGATGCGCTGCCACTTAAGACCGTAGTGCTAACCTGTTCTTTCTTTGTCTTTACAGGTGCTGCTGAAGACTGGATTCCAGGATGGTAAGCCTTTGTTCCCTTAGGCCCAGGATCAGAAGCAGAAGACACGATGAGCGTTCTGCTGCAGAGAATGCAGAATAACACAAAGCAAGATTCATCCATCGGGTGTGGTTTAAATAGCCTCCTGTAGTGCTTAGGTGTCTCCTTCCACAGCCACGCCTAGGTAAGAAAAGAGTTCCTGCTTTCCAGAAGAGTTCCAGTGTTCTGAACCTAGGGAGTGGCTCCTGCCCCACCCAACAGGAAAAGTAGTCCCAAACAGAAGAGGATCAGGGGTTCAACTGACAGGTAAGTAAGCAGCATGGTCTGCTGCAGGTAAGTCCACCCAAGCATTATGAGCCCGGCGCTTCCGCGCTGGGACTGGGCATCTTTATGAGCCTGGTGCCACTGGCGCCAGGACAGGGTCCAAAAGGTCCCAATTGGGACTGGCTGGCACTCGGAACCGGGGTTATGGGTCTGCTTCCAAGGGAGTCGGGCAAGTCCTGATCTTTTGGAAGCAGAGATCATGACACTAGAACCTATTGCCATCTATTTTCGGAAACAATTCTTTGATGCCGGGATACGCTTGGGGGGAGTGGATCACACCATCTCACTTTATGCAGACGACGTACTGCTGTATGTTAGGGACCCGCACAACAACGTGCCCATAATGCTGGACGTTTTAGACAACTTTGCAAAGTTCTCAGGCATACAATTTAACAGGGCAAAGTCCTGCCTCTTCCCTCTAGCGGGCCTCAGGAATAAGGACATATCAGAACTCCCTTCCCTATGGGTACAATGGGAGGTCACCTCATTCAAATACCTGGGAATACACGTAATGCACACCCCGGCATTAATGCACGAACACAATACGAAGGCAGCAATCCCTGCCTTGAGAAAATCCATGAACTTCTGGGCAAAACTCCCCCTGTCTATGATGGGTAGAGCCTCAATAATTAAAATGATTGTCCTTCTCAGATTTCTGTACAAGTTCCAAAACATACACTACTACATCAATGCTTCCTTCTTTTGCCTCCTAGAAGGGATACTCCGAGATTTCCTATGGGGGAAGGAAGGCGCAAGATAGCACTCACCACCTTGGTCCTGCCGTACAGCCAGGGGGGAATCCAACTTCCAAACTTAGAAAAATATTATTTGGCAGCACAACTTAGTTTTATGTCCAAGTGGTTGGCAGATGACGCCACATCTGAGACACCCCTGCTTCAGTTCTTGACCTCCCCGATCCATTTGAGGGAACTTATCTGGGCCCCCAGTTACCTGATGCAAAATGCCCCCTTCATGGCAGCCCTAGGGCGAAAAGTTTGGCACAGAGCAGAGACACTGGCCCACGCAAGGCACCAATACTCCCCGGACATACCATTGATATCGGACCTATGCAGATCCGACTCTGACCTACAACATCTCAGATACTGGGAAGGGAAAGGGATATATTCATGGGGAGACCTATATGCTGATTGCACCTTCCAGGAATTTGAAAGACTACGCGAAGAAGCTGGAGTGCCCACGGGCCAATTTCTCTGATATCACAGGATACGAACTACAGCACGAAACAAGTGGACAATATGGCCGGAGGAACCGGAATCAAACCCCCTGATTACACTATTGTATAACCTGGGAGAAGGGGGGAAACCAGTGTCCCAGATCTACGCCCAGCTGAGTGACATCCCTAACCCACGTAGTGCCGATCTGAAAAGCAGATGGGAAACGGATATGGGCCGGGAGATAACAAGTGGAGAATGGGAGAGGGCCCTAGCGTATCCTAAAACAGTCTCCAGGAATCACAGATTCAGACAAATTCAACTGAACCTCCTACATCGAACATACTTAACCCCATCCAGGTTGGCGAAGTTCGACAAATCACCGCACTTTGACTGCACTTGGTGCGGGGCGAATAATGCAGACCTGATCCACATGTTTTGGTCGTGCACCACAGCACAAGCCCTGTGGACCACTGTACAGCAGACAAGCGAGAAAGCAGGGTCGACTGGGTACAAATGGACCCCAGACGAATGCCTTCTGGGAATGTACCCCAGGCCAGCTAAATGTAAGCACCTAGCCAAATTAATGGATATCATGTGCATACTGGCAAAAAGGACCATCGCAATGTCCTGGAAAAAACCTACAGGACCCCAACAAAAAATATGGCACAGGGAATTGGAACGCTGGGTACAAGCTGAAACAAAGGCATGTGAAGACAGCGTAGCCAGATCGACAGATGCCTCGAGCATGACCCTAGCAGCCTGGAAAGAACTCACAGGATCCCTGCCTCACCCCTCGGACGACAAGCCCCCATGAAAGGAACAAACCTACGGAAAACAGACCTACGACCAATATCACTGGACCCCAAGAGCAACTAACTTCTACCCTACTTGGTTCCTACAAGCTCAAGCCCCCTCTCCCCCCCCTATCACCGGCTTACCTGACCCCTCCTGAACTGACAATCCATTCTATCGTAACGGAAGGAACATTTGGAGACAGTTAATGTTGAATTGTTAATTTGTTAATGTTCTAGCCCGAAATACACATCCTTTAACTATGCACATTTCTATGCCAAGCTACTGTAATAACAATGATAAATGCCAATAAACAAATTTAAAAATAAATCATCAGGGGAAAGTAGTTCTTCCTTGCCTTCGCCCTCCACAGAAAATGTTTTGGATGGGAAGACAGAGGTGCAGGTCCGGATTCTCAGGGTGCCTTTCCTCCTCTAGGGAGGAGGGTTCACAGGGCATTTAGAGATCAAAGGACTCTATGTTCTCGAAGGAGGTGGCAAGTCATATCTAATTTTATTAATCCTAGGTTCAAGCTTGCTCCCCAGCCCAGCCAGAGCTGAAAATATTTCTTGGGGTTTTGCTGCTCTGTACCTCTTTCCGGTCTCCCGGTTTGTCTGGCTTTCCAGGAGGACCTGTATGTTAAATATCCTATCAAGTCTTTCCTCTGGATCTCAATGGGTTCGGAAGAGTAGTTCAGGAGGATACATTTAAACTCTCCAACAAAAGGTAGAATGGGCAACATCATAGACCATTCTTCTGCCAGGGTTTCACAGGCGGGGTCACATATATCACAGAATCGGTTGGAACTGCTACCTGAAAGTCTATATTAATAATAAACTTTTCTCTCCTGGGAATCCATTAGTCACGGGGACTAAAGAGTTGGTAGTTTTTCCCCCTCTATGTTTTTCCCCTACGTTTGCCTGAAAATGAAAGGGGGCGTATTGGCAAGTTCAGCATTACTTTGAGTCCAACACGTAGATGTTTTGTTAGTATTTCTTATTCCCATCTAGACAGATAATACCTTGGAAATAGGTAGTTCCCCACGGGAAGGGGAGAACTTGTCCCATAAGGGGAGTCACTCCCATTGCGGTCCCGCTTTCCCAAACCTCTAAGGAGGGTTCGCTGAGCAGGCTCATCTTGTTAGCCTCAAAGGGGGTGTCTCCCCTTTTGGGAGAAGGGAAGAGTACCCTAAATTCGTCAGTGTGAAAGAAGGAATGACTCATACAGCTGGATCTGTTTTGCTCTATACTTGTATTCTACTTTGTCATTACAATGCTAGCCACTTTAGCCCATTTAATTTCATAAAATGTTTATATTGGGGATTAGCCATCTGCTTTTCATTTCTCCATATAGCCTAATAAAGTCTTCAAATGTACCCAGAGAGTAGCGCACTTCATGCCACTTGCACTTGGTCGTATTCAGCAAGTCCTCTTAGCTTTTTGAAAGGGGTAGAATCAAGTTACATCTAGGTGCCACCAGATTTTTACATGCAAACAGAATACATAACAGGGTTTGTAAGGAAGGCATGGTATCGAAGTAAAGACAGACTCAAGTGATCACAGTTTAAGGGTGTTTATTAAACTGGATAATGGGTGAGATAAATGCCTAATCTAAACCTAAATCTAAGATGGGAGTAAACTACGACCATCAACCAATACAGTCCTAGTGGTCTCTTAGTCAAACAAAAAGGGCCTATACAAAAAAAAACTATTGCCAATCCTACCGCTATGCCACAAAATAGTGTGGGATAATGTTCACAATAAAATAAAGAAGTGCTCTCAAAATGATAAGTCAGGATGGTATAGCTGGGGTCTCCCTTCCCCACATTTTTAGCATGGGACAAGGCGGGACTCTTGAGCACAGCACACTCCTGGGCTTCTCCAGCACGAGCTTACAGTTAGTTTCCAAAATATCAGGGCCTTCTGTGGCCAAGTCTCTTTCACGCAAAGTTTCTTGCCTCAGAGGGCCTGATGTGCCTTAAACGACAACAAAACAAAAGTTCCTTCAGTTAATCTTCATGGAGGGCGATTACTCTACACCCCTGGATCCCCCTTAGCCGGGCTCTGGTCCTTTCTCAACGTTAGCCTCCCTCAGTCGGGTTCACTACGGCCTTTCAAACATCATCTCAGCAACTTGTAACATTCAAGAGTCTCAATGTCTTTTTAAACAACCATTCACTGTGGACATCCCTCGGTCGGGTTCACTCTTGTCGACACATTGTTCACGGGTGTATTATGTTTCACCCCAATTCGCAGGCATCCCTCAGCCGGGTTCAAATTTGTCAAATACACAGTTCCCACTCTTCTACTGGTCAGGAGCTTGGCTTCCACTGCAGTGCTCTGCCGACCATTCCTGGATTTCACTGCCGCTGGCACAGGTTCGAACTTCCTGGTGTGGGCTGGTTTCACGCTGGCTGCCCTCTCAATTTTAGAGTCCTTTCTCGCTCTTTATTTCCTGTACCTGGTTCCTCCCCAGTGTAAGGTCAAAGTCCTTCTTTACTGTTGAGATATTCTGTATGCCTCCTTGGGGCCAACTCTTCTCAGTACTATGGTAAGGCAACCTTGTATTACTCTGCATGTTTATTTGGCTCTTCTTTGTCTGGGTCCTATTACTTCGTGGATCAAAGATGGAAGAAACATTACCATAACAGACAGTAGTGTTATCAGGGATTTGTGACTGGGACTTGGTCCCAAGGGAAAAGGGGTTATGGAGTTCCTTCACGGGACAGGAGTCCTTATACCCATGAGATCCCTGTGAGATCCCGCTTTCCACCACCCCTAGGGGGGCTATTGGGTAGCAGCATCACCTCCCTAGCCTCTCAGGGAAGCGCTCCTCCTGGGCAGAAGTGACGAGATCCTGTGAATTGTCAGTGTCCAACCAGAAGAAATTCAGAATCTACCTGATAGCTCTTTTGAGTGTGTTAATAAACCCCCTCTGGGGTGTCGCCTATTGCCCTACCCATCTGGTAAAAGTTTGATGTTCTACAATCACAAATAAGAGTGTCTACTGCCCAGGTTTCTTGTAACGCAATAACCATGTACTCGTCCATGTTAGTCCAAATCCCTCCCTGCTCCAAATAATGAGGGTGTCTTTTGTATTCCAAGTTAAAATAATGGACTGTGTGTTAGGGTCCCATAATAATTTTCGGTTGCAACACCCCTGCTAACCGTGACCAGTCCTCCCCATCTTTTATTTATTGAAGTGTTAGTGGCCTCTGGTAGGATATATGTTTACCCTGCCTGGTAACTGCTACAGACTTTTGCCCCTTGTATTGATGTAGTTCTGTGGACCATGCAATGTCTAGATTTGAAAGGGTCAGGCCAGAGGCAGTGCTCATATTGGGAAAAAAAACTTTGCCGATTTCATAGCCCATTTTCAAAAAGGCTTGTTGGTGAAACAACCCCATAGGAGCTATTGACGCAGAGTAAAAATGCAAAATGACAATAGCTCGATATGTCGTCCTGGCTTTTCCACAATCTTAATATTATTTGTCTCTATCAGATGAAGCGTCACAATCAAATATAGCAACTTCAGAATTAAGCGCTGGTTTAGCGTTGTAAGGAAGGCATGGTATCAAACAGTAAGACTGACCCAAGTGATCACAATTCAAGGGTGTTTATTGAACTTCAATTGGGTTTGTAAAACGCATATTTAATCATAAAGCTAAAGATGTAAGCAAGCTACAACCATTAAATAATAATAACGCAGTCCTAGGTCGAGTCTGTCAAAATAAAAGGTCCTATACTAAAAAAAAAACTATTGCCAATCCTTACTTCTAAATACAAATAGTGTGGCAAACAATGTTATGTAAAAGAAAAGTGTTCAAGAAGTGTCATGTCAGGATATTTAAGCTTCCTTTCCCCGTGTTTTCAGCACGGGACAAGGCAGCACATTCGAGCTTAGCACAGTCTCTGGCTTCTCTAGCACGAGGATGCAGTTCAAAACTTCAACATCATGGCCTTTTGTGCCAAAGTCTCTTTGCCATTAAAATTCTCTCTTTCAGTGGGCCTGATGCAACATGACAAACGGCAATGTTCCTTTCTTCTTAGGATTTCACATGTACAAATTATTGGGTGATTTCCTATTCATCCCCGGGTCCCCCTCCACCGGGCTCAGACCCACTTTAACACAAAGCTTTCAATTGATCTCCCTCTGCCGGGCTTGGACCAACTTTATCCACTTTGCCAAGCTTTCTGTCAAAACTTGCAACCCTGGTTCCCCTTTCCAACTCCTCCTCACCTGAATCTCCGGTGGAATCTTCTCGGAGTTCCGTCTTCTCTTTCCTTCGTGTCCTTCTGATTTCTTTACTCCTTCTTTGATGCAAGTACGGGCGTGACTCCCTGGAGGCCACCGTGACCGGATAGGAACCAAATTCCAGAAGCCTCCCAGGAGCCAACCCGCTGTTCCAGGGAAAAAGCCGTAAACTGAAAAAACCCTCTGTGAATGGTCTTCTTCAGGTTGGATAAATGAGTAGAAGCGAGTCCAGTTCCTTCTTTGGTGTAGTATGATCGAGGGAACTGAGAATTTGTGTCCAAAAAGCAGTTTATAGTAGCCGGTGGTGCCGAAGGAACTGAGGCACAATAGGAGCACAGGAAAATGGCCGAAAGGTAGAAGAACGCCAAGGCAGCGAACCAACAAACTGATGATTAGTAGCCTAGAGTAGCCTAGAAGGTTAGACTTTAACTAGAGAGAAGAAACTCCAGGCGGAAGAAACAGAGTAAGTTGAAAAGAAACGGTAGTCAGGAAGAAAGTTAAACAAGGTACGTAGCAGGAAGGATAGATACAGAGACTGAGGAGTTTAAGAACAAAACCTCAAAGTGCGATTAACAGGGATCAAACCGTATAAAGAAAAGCTACCCAAAAATAGTATGTTTACCTCTGTGTAAGATAGTGGAAGAAGAGAGGGGTATAAGCAACAGGAAGCAATAATAGGTAGCAAGATATTCAGCAACACAGCGCTGGTAAGATACAAAAGTACTTAGATACAACGCATCGGAACACTGGTGCATTGTGCGTAAATACGTGCTAGCGGCCATCTTGGATGATGCATAGACCGCAACACGAAGTTTCCAGCATCCATGTTAGGTGTACTTCCATCGGTTCCAAACCTTCCAAGGTCGATGCATTACATATGCCCCCTTCGATGTCGGACACCATCTGGCTTACTCGGGTACAACCTGTGAAATTTCTGAACAACTCTTAGAGCACTTATATGGGTTTTGGGCTCCCAGGTTCTCACTGATCTGGGATATCCCTTCCAGTGTACCGGGTACTGCAAGATACCCTGTCGATAACGTGAATCAACCAATCTGTCCACTTCGTACTCCTTGGTTTCTTTGGGATCTACTACACTCGTCTTCTTAATAATCCTCTGATAGGCATCTTCCACATAAGCCTTTAGTAAGGAAGTATGGAATACCGGGTGTATTTTTCTTGAATCGAGGTGGTAGCTTCAACATGTAAGCGACAGGATTGATCTTAGCCTCGATCTTGTCTGGACCGATATATCTTGGAGAAAATGTGCCCATACGTCTCCAGCGAGGTAAGTACTTGGTGGATAGCCATACCATTGAACCAGGACCCCATTGAGGATTGGGTCTTCTCTTAACATCGGCTAATCTCTTGTAGTTCCTTCTGCTCTCCTCTAGAGTCTGCAAAGCCAATTGATGGGTTTGTTGGATTTTGAACACTGCCTCGTCTACTGCCGGAGCCTTGGCACTTCCGGCTGTATTGGTGGGTAGAAAATGCAGATGATAACCACAGGTACACTGAAAAGGACTCATTCCAATAGCTGTATGTACCGTGTTGTTATATGTGAACTCAGCCATGGGTAATAATGATGCCCAATTGTCTTGTTCCTTGTTACAGAAACACTGCAGATACTCCTCCAGTGTGGCATTTAGTCTCTCCGTCTGTCCATTGGATTGAGGGTGGTATCCTGATGATAATGCTCTATGGATACCCAGTTCCTTAAACAAAATGGACCAGAATTTAGAGGTGAATTGTACTCCTCTGTCCGAGACGATCACTCGAGGAAACCCGTGCAGTCTTATGTCGTCTCGTAGGAATGCAGAAGCTGTCTCAGAAGCGGAAGGCACTCCTGTTAAAGAGGAAAAATGAGCCTGCTTGGAAAAGGAATCAACCATAACCATAATAGCTGTCTTCCCTTGGGAAGGAGGTAGATCTACGATAAAGTCCATAGATAGATTCTCCCAGGGACGAGAAGGTAAATCAGTTTGCTGGAGAAGTCCTAAAGGCCTCTGTCTAGAGACCTTTGCACTAGCAGATACCGAACAGGAGTTAACGTATGAGTTAACATCAGCTCTCATCGAAGGCCACCAAAAACTTCTGGCCAATAGTTCGTAGGTGGCCTTTTGTCCCCTATGACCAGCAAATGGGAGATCATGACAAAAATGTAGCGCCTTGGCTTGAAGTTGCGAAGAAGGGAGAAAGAGAGAATAATTGTAGAACCATAATCCACCTCTTTCTTGAAGACCTTTAGACATTAGCTTCTGTCTAGTCCATGTCTTGTATTCCTTCCTAACCTTCTGAAGAAAGCAGTTGATCACTGCTATAAATCTTGTGGTAGGCAACATCCTTTCCTTCTCAGTAGGTTTGACCTCCATACCTTGTTCTTCCGACCAGCTACTAGAAAGGGCGTCAGCTACTCCATTTTGTGAGCCTGGTATATGTTATCTGGAAATCAAGGTTGGAGAAATAGTATGCCCATCTGGCATGACGGGAATTGCGGCATTCCATCTGCTGGAGAACCCGCAGATTCCTGTGGTCAGTGCGAATCAGAAATGGATGTGTGGCCCCTTGTAGTAAATGTCTCCACTCCTCGCAAGCTCTTCTCATTGCTAGAAGTTCTCGCTCAAGTACAGAATAGTTTCGTTCACTGACTGTAAGGGTACGTGAGTAGTAGGCGATGGGATGTTCTACTCCTTCATTATCTTCTTGTAACAACACAGCTCCGAGGGCTCCGCCTGAAGCATCGGCTTCCACGATAAAGGGTTTTGACTGATCCGGTTGAATAAGTACCGGAGCTGTGGTAAACAGTCTTTTGAGGTCCGAAAAGGCTGATTGTGCGGTAGGATTCCATTCGAAAACACTTCCCTTCTTGAGAAGCAATGTCAGTGGAAGTACCATCTCCGAGAAGTAAGGAATGAAACGATGGTAGAAATTAGCCAGGCCAAGAAATCTTTGAATATCCTTAGGAGAAGATGGTTCAGGCCACCTGAGAAAGGCCTTTACCTTATCTGGAATCATCCTTATTCCATTAGAGGATAAGATGAAGCCGAGGTAAGGTACTTCGGTAGCCTCAAAGATACACTTTTCGACCTTAGCGTACAGACGATTGTCCTTGAGTCTCTGCAGTACTTCCTTAACAAGGGTTCGATGTTCAGTTAGAGTGGAAGAGTAGATCAAAATATCATCTAAGTACACTACTACGGAAGTTCCTAGCATATCAGCGAAAATGTGGTCCATGAACCGCTGGAACACCGATGGGGCGTTGACTAATCCAAACGGCATCACACAATACTGAAACAACACCAACGGTGTTCGGAAAGTGGTCTTCCATTCATCGCCTGCATGGATCCTGAGTAGGTGGTAGGCCCCGCGTAGATCGATCTTAGTGAAAATCTTGGAGTCCTTAACAGCTTCAAGAATGTCCCTTATCAAGGGCATGGGATAACGATCCGGGACAGTAATTCTGTTTAGTTCTCGATAGTCTATACATGGACATAGTTCTTTCGTTCTCTTCTTTGCTACAAAGAAAAGCGATGCACCTCCGGAGGATCTTGAATTCCGGATCAGATCGTTCAGAAGATTGGAGTCCAGATATTCTTTCAAGACAGTCCGTTCCTGCTGGGACAACGGATACATCCTACCGAAAGGTAGTGAGACATCTTCCTTTAAGTCTATCCTGCAATCTTCAGGTCGGTGAGGTGGGAGGAGTTTGGGAACAACATCTTCAAAAACCTCTCTGTACTCTTGATACTGGACGGAAAGGCAGAAATAGAAATTGTAGACTGGTTGATAGGGCAAGCAGAGACTTAAACCCGTTGCTCCTTGATGCAATTCCTTCCACAGAAATCTGAGTTAAAACTCAGTCGATTAGCACTCCAGTCAATAGAAGGGTTGTGAAGTCTCAACCAAGAAATGCCAAGTATTACTGGAAAATGAGCAGCCCTGATAGTGTCAAAGATTATCTCTTCAGTATGATTCTTCATGGTTATCTGTAAGGGTAATGTTTCCATAGTAACAGGTCCTGACAACATTGGACGTCCATCAACACCTTCCACAGGAATGGGCTTCCTCTTCTGCCTGAGTGGAATACCCTTGTCTTGTGCCCATGAGGAGTCTATAAAGTTGCCTGCAGCACCGCAGTCCAACATGACCAATACCGGAATCGAGGTTCCATTAGTAGAGTTCAATGACTTGAAATATCATCAGTCGGTTGTCTTCTCCTGTGTTAGTGGTGTTGCAAGGGTTTGTGCCACCTTCCCCGTAGTCTCCCTTGCGTAGACTGGGGGTTGCGCGTTTCCCAAACGCCGAGATGGAATCGCTGTACAATCTTTCAACTGATGATCTGAAGACCCACAATACATGCACAGATTGTGTTCTCTCCTTCGTGTTCTCTCATTAGAAGACAGGGGTCCTCTGGTTGCACCAATCTGCATTGGTTCCTCTGCAGAAACACGATCCTTAAGTTGTGCACCAGTTTGGTGGTTCCATTGGAGTCCTCGACCTTTCCGTTTCTCTTGGCGTCTCTCATGCAACCTGAAATCTATCCGGAGTACCAAGGAAACCAGATCGGAGAACGTCTTGGTTCCCTTGCTTTATGTCCATAAGGGCCTCATATGTAGAGTACTGAACCTCAGGTCTTTCAAACCTAGTCTTGAAATTGCGAACAAATAAGTAGTAATCATTTACCGAAGGATCATCAGAGGTAACTAGAGGTGTTGCCCATTTTAATGCGCTACCCGTTAGGTTAGCTATCAGGAATCCAACCCGTGATCTACCTGACTCAAAATTCCTCCTTCTGAAAGAGAAATACACAGTACAAGCGTCGAGAAATTCCTTCATTCCCTTAAGGTAACCATCATATTTGTTAATGGAGAGGGGCATCGCTGATAGTTCACCTCTTCCTTCCTCTCGAGTTGCTATTTGCTGACGAAGCACTTGATTTTCAGCCTGTAGATTCTGCATATCGACTCGTAACTCTTGAATGGCGTTACACATTTCTTGAACCTGTTCTGGAGTAGCCATTCTCTTTGTCCTTGGGCGTTGTATACTGTCAAAACTTGCAACCCTGGTTCCCCTTTCCAACTCCTCCTCACCTGAATCTCCGGTGGAATCTTCTCGGAGTTCCGTCTTCTCTTTCCTTCGTGTCTTTCTGATTTCTTTACTCCTTCTTTGATGCAAGTACGGGCGTGACTCCCCGGAGGCCACCGTGACCGGATAGGAACCAAATTCCAGAAGCCTCCCAGGAGCCAACCCGCTGTTCCAGGGAAAAAGCCGTAAGATGAAAAAAGCCTGTGTGAATGGTCTTCTTCAGGTTGGATAGATGAGTAGAAGCGAGTCCAGTTCCTTCTTCGGTGAAGTATGATCGAGGGAACTGAGAATTCATGTCCAAAAAGCAGTTTATAGTAGCTGGTGGTGCCGAAGGAACTGAGGCACAATAGGAGCACAGGAAAATGGCCGAAAGGTAGAAGAACGCCAAGGCAGCGAACCAACGAACTGATGATTAGTAGCCTAGAGTAGCGTAGAAGGTTAGACTTTAACTAGAGAGAAGAAACTCCAGGTGGAAGAAACAGAGTATGTTGAAAAGAAACGGTAGTTAGGCAGAAAGTTAAAGAAGGTACGTAGCAGGAAGGATACAGAGACTGAGGAGTTTAAGAACAAACCTCAAAGTGCGATTAACACGGATCAAACCGTATAAAGAAAAGCTACCCAAAAATAGTACGTTTACCTCTGTGTAAGATAGTGGAAGAAGAGAGAAGTATAAGCAACAGGAAGCAATAATAGGTAGCGAGATATTCAGCAACACAGCGCTGGTAAGATACGGAAGTACTTAGATACAACGCATCGGAACACTGGTGCGTTGTGCGTAAATACGTGCTGGCGGCCATCTTGGATGATGCATAGACCGCAACACGAAGTTTCCAGCATCCATGTTAGGTGTACTTCCATCGGTTCCAAACCTTCCAAGGTCGATGCATTACACTTTATTTACTGTAGCAACATTGAAGACTTTCGACTGTGTGCAGTATTTTGCTTGACCCGTTGCAGGACCACTTCAATTCACAATTCTTTACAACTCTTGCACTTTTGACACTTCTCAGCTGGATACATTACAGAGACCTTCGATTGAGCACACACGCGGCGCGGGGCCGGACCACTCTGTCAAAGGTACCTTATCTTGGTTTCAAAGTTCAATCCCTCATCTTGCGTCTGTTATCACATGCGTTTCAAATGATGTTATCTCCAGCTCTCGCCATACAATGTTGCCACCTTGTCTTCAACACAGACCGGTCTCCTCAACTCACCGGCTGTGTTGATTTCATGTATGCTGATTTGTTCTTAGTGCCAAGGTCGGTACCACAGCGGCTCGTGCTTCTCCCCACCTTGATTATTGACGCGGGAGGGCCCCATGTATCTTCCACACATAATGCATGATTCTTCAGCATGGTTTCCTGGTTTTATGCTTTCTATCTTTGAAGGTTCTGGAAAGTAACAGTTCCTTGTCGAAAAAGTCAAGGGAATTTCCCTCGTTGCGATCCTCTTCTGTTTTGACATCTTTCTTCTCGAGTTCAGCTGCTGTTCCGAAACCGCTATTTCCTCGTGTGTGTTGCCTTGCTCAGTGTGCAATCGTGCTCCGCCTTTTATCTATGCTGGGAAGCTTAATGGAAGTCCGGTGTGTGTGATGGTCAGTAATTGCCTGACCTTGCCTGACCATTGTATTGGGACACGTCAGGTATACGGCTCAGGTGTTGGTCTGTTTTCTCTCATAGCGGGCTGTCTGTGAGAAAGCGTTTGTGTTGTAAAAAGGGGATAGGGGTAGCATTCCTAGATATCCTACCTGGTAGGATAGGGTAAAGTTGTTAGAGGGAAAGGGATTCTGCGTCTCACCATGTCCCACTCCCCAAAGACCCCTCACCTAGGTGATCCTCCTGCACTGGTCCACCCCCAGGAACTGGATCCAAAAGCCACGGCCGTTGACACCTGGATGACATATCCTTGGGGACTAGAGGGTGAGACACCAGAGCCGTTTACCGGATATGTTCCAATACTAGGGTCAGGCAGTGTCAGGCAATTGCTGATCACTCCACACACCGGACTGTCCTTTCCCTTCCCCACAGGGATAAAAGGCGGAGCACGAATGCACACTTTGCCCAAGGCCGAATGCATGAAGAAGCAGCCATTCCGGGATGGCAGTTCAAACTTAGGAGAAAGGCGGTGGGACCTGAGAGGACGACCAGGAGGGAATTGCCCTTGCCCTTTTCTACCCAGACCCTCAAAGCCTCAGAGAAAGGAAACATAAGACCGGGAATTTGAGCTGGAGAATGGATGTCAACGGTACACAGGGCCCTCCCGCACTGATAGCCAGGGCGGGGAGAAGTGCTTGCCACCATGGTACCATCCTTAACTCCAGCAACAAAAGATAAGCCAACGAGTTCAGCACAGCCGGTGGGTCTGAGGAAGCTGATAGACCGGACTGTGTTAGGCTCAAGGTTGCAGTGGCAACATTATATATGAAGAAAGGAAGATAAATAGACAAGAGGTCTTTTGTAAGTAAAATTGGTACCAGAAACAGAGTGGTCCGGTGGCACATGGGTGCTGATTCGAAGGACTCTGACTGGTACCCCTCTCCTAAACTAAGAGAATGAATGGAACTAGGTTTATTTGAAACTACAAGTACCAAGAGACCTTAGGGGAGGCCGGTATGAGGTGTCAAAGTGGTCATACGAGGGTCATGCCAAATCCCTTTTACAGTCTAAAGTCTTTGACATGTTGTGGAAACAAAGTGAACTGTGATAAAGTGGCAAACGTGAACCTGACTGAGGGATGCCTACGAATTGGGGGTGAATTGTAGCACACCCCTGAGCATTGTGAAGACATGCGTGAACCCTACTGAGGGATGTCGACAGTGAAGTTGTTGGTCTGAGCCTGACCATGGGAGGCTACAGTTGAGAGAAGGATCAGAGCCCTGCTGAGGGCGATCCAGGGTGAAGAGTAATCTCACGACCTGAAGATAATTGAAGGGGCTTCTGTTTTGTTGTTTATGGCACATCAGCCCCTCTGAAGCAAGAGACTTTGCATGAAAGACTTGGGCACAGAAGGCCCTGATATTGAGAAAAGTAACTGTAAGCTTGTGCCGGAGAAGCCCAGGAGTGTGCTGTGCTCAAGAGTCTTGCCTTGTACCGTGTGAAAAACGTGGGGAAGGGAGACCCCAGACATAACATCCTGACTTATCATTTTGTGAGCACCTCTTTCTTTTCTTGTGAACATTATCCCACACTATTTTGTAGCATAGCAGTAAGGATTGGCAATAGGTTTTTTAGTATAGGCCCTTTTTATTTGACTAGACTCCACTAGGACTGGATTATTATTTGATGGTCGTAGCTTGCTCCCATCTTAGATTTCGGCTTAGATTAGGCGTTTATCTAACCCATTTTACAGTTTAATAAACACCCTTGACTTGTGTCTGTCTTACTTCGATACCATGCCTTACTTACAATACCCTCAAGCACGGAGGAGTCTTTAAGTGAAGTTGCACTTGCTTTCTTGGTGTTCGCGATAGTTGGAAGCTTGGTATTTATAAGGAATTTTCGAATAAGGGAGCATTTCAGAGAGACCTCTGTCACATGAACAGTAGTCAACTTGTTGGTTTCTTTATCTCCCAGCTTCTTTTTATTTTTTGGTTTTTGAAGATTTTATTTTGATGTTGATTTAAGGCCTACTGCATTCCATTACTAGTATATTAATTTTGTTTGTCTTCATCTGTTCATGAATTGCTGTCACTTCTCTGCTTCTCCCACGTTATTTTCTTGGCTAGGGAATAGGTACCCACCGAAGACATTTCTAGTGAAACATATTTATGTCCCAAATCTGTCAAATGTAGTGCGGGGACCTTTATTGGACTAGAATCGTTCCTTTCTCTAGCATTGGATCTTTCATGGATTCACATGCTGTGAATATTTCCCGTCGTCAGGCTGGGAAACCACACTAACTTTAACTTAGCGTTTTCCTATGGAAAACTTCGACACTTTAGTGTGCTATCGATGTTCTTTTTGGGTGCTTTAGGCCACCCCAATAGGACATCTGATATAAATAGCCCCGCCCCCGAGGCTTCCCTCCAGATTTCAACCGTCTCCAAACTGTTGGGATCACCTTGTGTTTCTTTGTGTTTGCATGTGCTTTTGTTATGGGCCAGTATGTCATCTGTGGCCCAGAAAAAATCTCTTTCGGCCTTGTGCTTCCTGCGGCCTTAAGAAGGTTTTTGAAGGGGATGGCCATACGGACTGTCTCTACCCCCATCACTCGGCGGATGCCTGCGAGATATGCCAGGGGTTTTCGCAGAAGACTTTGAAAGACTGTAATCGACGGCTCATATGTTGGCTAAACGAGGGCCCTTAACTGGCTTCTGAGGTGGGTTCGGCCCGGGAGAGCCAGTCTTCAGGGAGAGTGGAGAAGGCCTCTTAGCACCCCGAGCAGCGTCGGTGGAACCCCCCGCTAAGAAGCAAACAACGAGTTGCCTGTGTAGGAGGTGGGGAGAGTTAGCAAGTCATGTACGTCCAGGTCGCATCATTCAAAGGGGGCAAGTGACTCCTCGCTTTACAAGTCAGATCGACCTGACAAGTTCAAGGGGTCTGGTGGTAGGACTTAGAAGTCAATGGTGTCGGACAAAGGACAGGCGAAGTCGAAGAAGTCTTCCTCAAAGCACTCGTCATCCAGAGATCATCATAAGTCTTCATCCAGCCAGAGTCTTCGAAGCACTGTTCCAGTTCATCTTCCCAAAAGTCCAGGTTTCCGGTGAAGGCTAAGACCGTGGAGGCAGAGGTTCTGATGACAAGATCGTCGACGGATAATCCTGCAGTGGCGGTACAGGCTGAGGTTCCGTTGTCGCCGGTGGTGTCATCGCCGCCGTCCATGACGGACAGTGGTCCACTGCTGTTGTCGTCGACGCAGATGGCATCAGAAGGCTTGTTGTCGATGTGGCAGTCTGCCGGCTTGCTTCCTGTGGACATTTTGCAGCAAGATCCAGCTGTGTATTTTATGTCCTCATGATGGAGGAGGAACAAGAGCCGTTTTGATCCATCGGCTCTGGGTCTGCAGAGTGCAAGGCCGTCGACGTCGAGCGGGGTGGGGGCTGGGCCGCCCTTTTACCCGTTGGTTAATCAGCAATCCCTGCTGTCCTTACAAGTATTAAATACGCTCCCGTCTTTGTTGGGGCAACTGGATGCGAGGCTGCCACCGCCTATGAGTCCGGCGGTGCCGGTGGCCGGCGGTTTGCCTGGTGAGGCCCCTAGAAAGTCGCCCCAGGCACAGTTGCCATTGCAGTTGGGCCGTCCACGTAATCATCCTGAGGAGGGGGGAGTTACCTGATTCGTTCTTTTTGCTCCTTTTGAGCTTTACGTGGAGCCTCTGGTAATGCCCGGTTTGCCGCCTCTAGAGATCAAAGTTACGGGCGCTCCAGCTACTCGTCTCAAGGCGATCAGCAATCAGTCCAGTCTGCTCAGAAGAGCAGGAACTTTCAAGCTCAGCGAAAGAAAGGTTAACAGGCCTCGGCTGCTAAAGGAAGGCAGTCAAAAGCTCAACAATGACTGCCATACGGACAATCTGCTGGGGGGCAGAGTGGCGAACCATGTCGACGAGTGGCAACGGATAACATCAGATTGCTGGGTGCTGGCTACGGTACGCCTTGGCCACTCAGAGTTTCGGCATCCTCCGGTCCCTATTCTGCCATTGAATGTGGTGCAGCCGCATCTTCGAATCTTGCAGCAGGAGGTGGTGCTCATGCTAGAGAAAGGGGGCGATTGAATCATTCTGGTCACAGAGCGGGGCCAGGGGTGTGGTATGACGTTCTTTCATCGTCAGGCATTTCAAAGCCTGCAGTTTAAACGGGTTTGCCAGTTCATCGAATTTTGGGGGAGGGGAGGGGTATGAAAGGACAGATAAGTGGTTGGGGGGTTGGGTATATGCTATGTAAAAATAGGTGCAGGAGGGGGGGGGTTTGGGCAGGGGGAACCCCACCAGCCCCCCCACAAAAAAACAAAAAAAATTAATTGAACTGTCAAACACGTTTAAATTGAAGGCTTTGAAATGCCTGACGATGAAATGACATCACCAGGAGTGTACTCCCAGTACTTTGTTGTGAAAAAACCAGAGGGCAAGTGGAGGCCTATTCTAGATCTTCAGGTGTTGAACAAGAATCTGCAAAGCCTGAAGTTCAAGATGCTCACCCTTCAAGATGTCATCCGTTCGGTGCAACCGGGCGAGTTCCTAGCGTCATTAGACCTGCAGGATGCCTATTTTCACATCCAGATGAGGAAAAAACACTGCAAGTTCCTGCGTTTTGTGGTCAGAGAGAATCACTATCAGTTTCGGGTCCTCCCGTTTGGCCTGAAGTCATCCCCCAGGACGTTTACGAAGTGTCTGGCTCCGGTGGCTGCCTTCCTCCGAAGGGAAGGCCATCATGTGTACCCCTACCTGGATGATTGGTTGGTAAGGGGTTTGTCGCAGGAACAGGCAAGGGAGTCTCTCATGTCGACCATGGGCCGTTGGCAATGGCTGGGATTCGCCGTCAACTTCGACAAATCATATTTGATGCAGTCCAGAGAATTGGCATTTCTCGGGGCACAGTTTCTTACCCAGGACAATCTGCTAAAACCTTCCAGCGAGCGAGTGGAAAAGTTGCGGTCCAAGGCAGGCAAGTGGAGAGGGGGTACGGTGATCTCGGTCCAAGGTTACATATCGCTGTTGGGGGCCATGGCGTTGTGTATCCCTCTCCTTCCCAATTGCCGCCTGTTCATGACATGAAACCGGTGCAGGAGTTCTTCGCAGACAGATGGTCGCAGAGTCGAGGATTATAGTCAGACAAGATGGTGGTCAACGAGGGCTTGGTGGTCGCCCTTCGATGGTAGACTTGCACGACCAATCTCATAAGGGGCATGCCCTTGCTGGAGCCGGAATCCAATTCACGATCATAGCAGACACTTCCCAGATAGGGTGAGGGGCACACCACGACGAGTCACAGGTACAGGGCCTATGGTCTCGGGAGGAGACTTTGTTGCATATCAATGTATGTGAGTTGAGGGCGGTGCACTGGGCCCTGAAGTCATTTCTTCTGCGCATCTGCAGAGCAGTGGTGAGGGGGTTGACGAACAATACCGCAACAATGTTCTGTTTATTGAAGCAGGGCAGCACTCATTCCCAAGTCCTGTCAAAGGAGGCACAGGATGGTTTGGCGTTGGGCCCTAGCTCAAGGGATCACTATTGTTGCTTTACATCTGCTGGGGGTTCTGAATGTTCAATCGGATGCACTCAGCAGAGACACCAGTCAGCTGCACGAGTGGAGGCTGAAGGCGCAGCAGGTAGCAAGAATATTCTGTTGATGGGGGTCTCCCCCGATAGACTTGTTCGCTGCAATGGAAAACAAACAAGTGTCCAGAGTTTGCCAGCACAGTGGCTCATCCGGAGTCAATGGGGGACGCGTTCTTGTTCCCGTGGACGGGCCTCTTCGTGTATGCGTTTCCCCCATTTCCACTGATCCGGAGGACCATCCAGTGGGTGCGGAAGTACCGGTGCAGGGTGATTTTGGTAGTCCCGTTCTGGCCCAGGCAGACGTGGTTTTCAGATCTCCTTCATCTAGCGGTGGAAGAACCGTTTCGTCTAGAAGCGGATCTGGATCTCCTGTCTCAGGACGACAGCAGAGTGTGGCATCATGATCCGGCATCTCTCAGCCTGGCGGCATGGCTCCGGACCACTCAGTTCGGTCATCTAGGGATTTCCCGGGAGTGTCACCGGATCTTGGAGGCGGTAAGGGCACCGTCTACCAATGTCTCGCATGGTCATAAATGGGTGAGATTCTGTGCCTGGTGTGAGGGTCACCCTGAGATAAAGCCTTTGGAGTCTTCCCGGCTCATGTTCTCCCATAGTTGTTACACCTTCCACAAGGGGGCCTGGCGTTATCCTCCATCAAAGTGCATTTGGCGGCAATTTCTAGGTTCACGAGAAGGTGTCATGCTGCTCCTTGGTTTATTGATCGCTTGGTGAAACATTTTCTGAAAGGACTATTTCAGACATTTCCTCCAGAGAAACGGTTTGCACCAGTGTGGAGCCTCAATGTAGTTCTTTTGGCTTTGATAAAACCTCCATTTGAACCAATGTCGACGGGCTTCTTTGAAGTTCCTCTTGTGGAAGGTGGCATTTCTAGTGGCGACTACCTCAGCCAGACGGGTGTCAGAATTGCAGGCACTGGCCATTGACCCACAATATCTGTGGTTTAAGAAGGACAAGGTTCACAGCGTCGTCGGCGGCGCTATGGTGTGGGATACTGCTGGTGGACATTTCCGAGGCGGCTTCCTGGGCGGTGCTGCATACCTTCATTAGGCTTTACTGTCTGGGACAGCAACATGTGGAAGTATGGTATGGTAGGCCTGCAGCTTCGGGGGTTTTCTATTTTTACTCTGTCACTTGCTGGATTTGTTGTCTCTTGTATGTGATAAAATGCTATTGGTTGTTTTGCCTATGATACACCACCACACATTGGTCGTACTGCTATGTAATCTATTCACAGCAGGTGAATCCATGAAAGAACCAATGCTGGAGAAGCAAGTAGTTTCTTACCTGTAACTCCATTTCTCCAGCGTTGGTATCTTTCATGGATTCAAATGCGCCGGCCGGCCACCCCTGCATGCAAACCTGGGTTCAGGTTTCATCTACTTTGGAGGTTCAAATCATAAGGGAAGCTGCGGGGGTTGGGTTATTTATATCAGACATCCTATTGGCGTGGCCTAAAGCACCCAAAAAGAACGTCGATAGGACACTAAAGTGTCGAAGTTGTCCATAGGAAAACGCTAAGTTAAAGTTACTGAGGTTTCCCAGCCTGACAACGGGAAATATTCACAGCATGTGCATCTATGAAAGATACCAATGCTGGAGAAATGGAGTTACAGGTAAGAAACTACTCCCTTATTTAAGATTTGAGGAATTCAAGTTTGAGCCTAGTAACTTTCCATTTTCTTTCGAATCAGTGTCATTTATTCTTTTTTTATTTTGTTCAAAATTGACTTTTGAAATGATTCATTGCTGAGCAACATCAGAGACATGGCAGTTACTGCATTGCGGTTTTCCGTTCTCACATGGGGCTGTCAAACAGCTCCTTAGTCTATTGTGATGATTGTTTTTTTTGGGGCGAGGACTGCTCTTTGCTCATCCACTTCTTTGATTCTTCCTCTAATACCTAATAGGGTTAGAGAGGTCACAAGCTCCAATGTAGTGTACTGGTTTAATTCCAAGATGTTTACTAATCGCCCTTAAAATGTGTGTGTTTCATGAGCACTTTGTATGTTCTTTCACCATGCTTAATCAGGGACGTTAATAAATAATCAAGTACTTGTAGTGTTAGGGTCGAAGAGAGGGCGTTATTCTGCAAAGGGCATTCTCCTAACTGGGAACACAGAGTTAATTCAACATTATTAGTGTTCTCCTCTACCTTATTTGTTGCTTTTCTGTCAGTGCTAAACCCTTGTTAGGCTGCCCAGGCTGATTAATCACTGTAATTGGTATATCGTCCATGATGGTGGAATTTAGCAGCAGAAGTAATGGCGTACTAATGAGTCTCTTAGCCAGCATTTCTAACATATCCATATGAACAGTGAGATTTGCTTTTGTCACAGTGATAATTCCATTAGGTAAATCGTTTGGTTTGCTTAAGAGGTTGATTCTGCTGTTGAAGTGATGATTGCAGGTACCAGCTTAATCTCATTAGATGTTATCTCCCCTGTCCCTATACCTAAAGCAGTAATTATAGATTTGTTCATTTCGGGGCCTAAACATGCAATGCAAGTTTCTAACTGCTCTCTTAAGGAGGTGCCCCGATTGGTGCTAATACTGCTCCGCAAAGAAGTACTTTTTGGCAAGTATTGAGCTTGTCCCTCACTCGCCCTCCTTCCATATTATCACCGACTTTCCCACCACTTTTGTTGTTTCTCAGGCCGTACACGTGTATAGGTTTTCAGCTCCAGGATGACATCGGGGGCAGGCTTACTTACCAAACCTTCTAAAGCCTTTGCTGCCTCATACCCTCCTCAGTATGTTCTAATATTCTTTTCTTCTCCTCCATACTCGTGGCCTCCTGGGCTCCGGGAGACAGCGTGATGGTGATGCGCTTTGCACGCATCACTGCCGCGCCGCTGAAGAACCTCTTCAGTGTCCTGTAGCCATTTTATCTTAGAGATTTAGAGGTTCAAAGGGCACAAACCGGCCAACAGTTGCCGCTTGAGAATAATGCTGGTAATGGTATGTTCTCAGTAGGAGTGCTCTGCTTAACAAAAAACCCAAAATTCAATCAAGCTTAATCCTAAAAAGGTGACTGAAGCATGAGTAGCCTGAGTCACATTTGGCAGAAGAAACACTCCAAGTCTCGGAGGCAGTTCAAGGGTTTTTATTGAAATACTCGTGGGCTATAGGGTGGCATCTCTCACGCTCATCTTGTTTTGAACTTCCTCCTCAATTCAGGCGTCCCTAACTCCGGGTTATTGGATATAAAAGATTGGCCCTTACTGTCGAATGCTGCCTTCGACTAGATGTGAAGACCTAAAGGCAGAATGTCTTTTCTTACTATAATCCCTCCAAGACTTGCTAACTTTCCCTACTCCATCCAGTGGTTAGCGTTCCACTGGATTCAGGAATGTGTGCCTTTCAGACACCTTGTTAGACTCAGTTTCCTGCGATCATGCCTATTCTCACCACTCCCTCCTCTGCTCTTCCTACTACTACTTTACTCACGTCTTCTCACTCCTTCGACCAATCTTCTGTCCCTGAGATATAGCTTCTCTCCCCTTCCTCCACCTACTACCTCTAGATGCTACTCCTTTCTCAACAATATTACTCCATCCTCAACACTACTATTCCCTCCTCCTCACTACTACTCCCTCTTCCACACTACTACTCCCTGCTTCCACCAACCACTACTGTGTCCACCTCATTACTACTAGTCCTGCCCCCCTCCAAAACCTATTCAGCCACCCTCCTTTCACCCAGTACCACACACTTCACAGCAACCCCCCCAACACTGACTCCCCTAACTACACTCCCCACACTATCATGCACTCTTACACTGCAGTATCACTTCCACTCACTGGACAATACCTCACCTTTAGAAATCAGCTCCACACTTTCACTATTCCTTCCTGCTGGTCTTTTGATCATCCACCTCCTCCACCTCTGCCATCACTTAAATAACCCACACCTCCTGCTTCATGTTGCCTCCTTGTATCCCTCTCCTCCCTTGTCATTGGTTATCTGTATCTGGCCCTATCTTCTCCACTGGGGGTGTGTTGAAGAAACCAAAATTCACAAGGACTGAGTTGGTCTTTTCCCAACTAATCCACCACACTGAATCTGTTGGTTGTCTCCACGACCACCAGTCTGGCTTCAGAGCAGCCTGAGGCCAGGAAATAGCTCTCCTGAATAACTGTGAAATCTTCCTCTCAAATCTGGATTCCATCTCTCCCTCCGTTCTCTTCCTTCTCGATCTTTCCTCTGCCTTTATTACAGTCAATCATGCTGCCCTGATGAATTGGCTCTGTCCTACCCTTGGGATCACGGACCTGGCACTGAACTGGTTGACCTCCTTCCTATCTCACCGACCTTCCCAGGTTCAACTGGGCCCTTTCCTCTCCTCCACCAAACTCTCTACCTGCAGCGTCCCTCCGGGCTCTATCCTCTCGCTGTGGCTCTTAAACATATACCTTGCCCCTATCTGATCTCCACCTTCGAATGGATTGCCCTTCCACGTATTCCTCATCTGTTGATATGTCCTTTCCAGCTTCAGCTGCTTTGGAATTTTTTATTCCCTCGGCTGATGGTGATATAGCACACTCAGCGCCCATACGCTTCAGTTCTGTTTTTCCGATGCATCTTTTGCTTTGAGAGAATTACGGTGCTCTTCGGTTCTTATTCCAATTTGAATTTATTATGTGTTCATAGTCTGCTCCATCGATGCATGAGACGGGTTTAAAATAATTTCAAGACTGTGGGGCAAAAATGTTGTTCACCGATCCCCACCGCGTATGTCTTTTGTGCCTATGGCTATGACCAACAAGGCTCTAAGGGAGTGTAAGGGGAAATTAGCAGTGGGTAGGATCCAAAAAAATCATCCAATGAGTTGAGAGATTCTCCTCGACGGAAGAGATCCAAGAAAATAACTTGATCGAGGAGTCTATCACGTCACTCTTCATCTTCGTTTAAGAAGGCAAAGAAAAGACGTCATAGATCTCCTTCGACATCGAGCGATTCCTCACCTGAGTGAATTACATGCCTGTCTAAATCGGACTCCCCGGCTAAGTGGGAAGCATTTTGGAGAGAAACTATTAACATTTTCGAGAAGGAGGCCCGACCCCATCGGAAGAAAAGCCATGCCCCTGTCAGTCGGCATAAAGACGACAAAGGGAAGTCGAAAGCTAAACACTGAAAACCCTTGAGTCAGGGACACAGATTCTCAACGGGATCCGTCAAGGCCTCGAACCGGCGAGAAATCGTCGAGGATTTCGACAAGTCGAGAATCCAGCCCTTTCAAAGTTTCATTGAAGAAAAAGAAGTAAAAAACTTTGACAATAACAGGGTCAATTCCTTCGACACCTTCTGCATCAGAGCCATCGACGCCTGTGTCAAAAACATCGACGCTGGGGTCAAAAACCTCGATGTCATTGGCTTCGAAGCCATTATTGACGACTTCTTTAAGACATTAACCTCAAATTATGAGGACCATGAGCCTTCTGAAGACAATACTCTGCCCTTTGGCCTACAATATCGTACTCCAAATGTAACAGACAAATTAATATTAGAGGGGTCTAGAATTAAAGATTTATATGAAAATCTTCAGACGGCCAGTGGTGTGGATACATCACCTGAGTTGGCGTTTGGGAAACCAGACCCTTTTGAACATGCTGATGCCTCATATAGGCAATTAATGAGCAAAGTAGTTGAGTTTTTAGGATGGAGCAAGCCTACCCCTCCTTTTGAGCAAGATGATTTAACAGACATACTGGGCCAAGGTCTACAGAAAGATCCCATCTTGCCTTTTCATATTGCTCTCCAAAAAAGGATCAAAACTAATTGGGAAACTCCAGAAACTATTTCTGCAGTTAACAGAAACTTCTCCAAGAAGTATAGACGGTCCAGCAGTGACCATGATTTATTGACTAAACATTCTACGCCGGAAAGTTTAGTAGTACATAAAGCGGTGACATCCACTAAAAAGTCGGCATACCCCAGTATTCCGTTAGATAGGGACGACAAGCATGTAGACGCTGGTGCGTGGAAGATCTTCACAGCAGGGAGCATGTCACTAAAGCTTGCAAACGGTCTCTTGTGCCTTGTCAAAATTCACGTTCACACTGTGGGATTTTGCAGCAATGGCGCTTGACCATATTCCCGAAGCGGAGGAAAGAGACAGTTTCCTGGCTGTCATTAAAGATGGAAAAGAGGCAATGTGCAAGTGCCTACAGTCAGGACTGGATACTGCAGATAGCATTAGCAGGTCCATGGCGACAAGTACCGTGCTACGTAGCCTGGAGAAGTTGCAGACCTCTAAAGCGGCAGAAAAGTCTCTGAATGCCGCAATCAGACAGCCTCAACATTCGTACCCTAGTACATCATCTTGGAAGAGTAAGTACTTTCGTTTCTACTTCTCAGTTGGAAGCGGGAGGGGACAGGCTAGTCATAGCGGCCAGAGAAGATTCACTCGGGGTGGATGAGCGAGAGGTACTAAGTCCACTCAAGCAATGACTACTTTGCCCTCAGGTGCCTCAAAACCCACTTTCTCAGCATCTGAACGAATGGCAGGGCATTACTTCAGATGCATGTGAATTGCAAACTGTAGCCCAGGTTTGCTGTCTTCCCTTTCAAAAAAGGCCTCAGGATCATGCACCGGGGAACAACTCATTCAAAATTCCAGATCCGTTCCTTGCAGTGGAAATTTTATCCCTGATAGAGAAAGGTGCTATAGAGCCGGTACCTGTAACTGAGAGGAACAAGGGTTGGTATTCCCCTTACATTCTAATCCCCAAGAAGGACAGAGGATTGAGACCCATCTTGGATTTAAGAAACCTGAACAAATTCCTCAAGAAGGAAAAGTTTGAGATGGTTACCCTTTCTCAGATTCTTCAGGCCCTCCAATTCCAAGACTGGATGGTGTCATTGGACCTTCAGGATGCCTACTTTCATTTGCCTATCCATCACAAGCACATACAGTACTGAGTTCTGCCATTCGGCTGACCTCCACACTGAGGATTTTCACTAAGTTGATGGCGGTTGTGGCAGTGAGTCTCAGGAGAGGGGGGATTCATGTTTACCCCTACCTGGGTGATTGGCTGATCAGAGTTTGTTCTCCCAAACAGACCATGGAACATGTGAGCATAACCTGCCACTCTCTCCACAGACTGGGCTTCTCCCTCAATTACAAGAAGTCCCACATGATACCATCTCAAAGGCTCCAATTCATCAGAGCGGTCCTGGATGCATCCTCAGGAAAAGCCTTGCCCCCGAGGTGAGGGCTCAACACATTCTGCAGATGGTCACCAAATTCCAGAGTGCCCAGCGTCTTCTGGCGTTGGACTTTTTGAGGTTGCTCGGCCTCATGGCATTCTGCATGTTCCTGGTGCCAGAGGCTCAACTGAGAATGTGCTCTCTCCAGTTGGCTCTCAGGACCCAGTGGTTCCAATTCTCAGGCAGCATGTCAGACCTTCAGGTTCCGAGCAGAGTCACACAAGTTCTTCTGTGGTGGACCTGCAAGGACAATATTCTGAATGGGGAACCTTTTGGCAACCATGGCCGGAGATAACAGTAGTTACGGGGGCCTCACTCACAAGTTGGGGAGCACATGCCAACGATTTGACAATCTGCGATCGTTGGTCTCAATCAGAGTCCAAACTACATATCAATCTTTTGGAGCTGAGGGCAATCAGACTAGCGCAGAAGGCCTTTCTAGGGAAAGAATGTCCTAATAATGACTGACAACACAGTGGCCATGTACTACCTCAGCAAGAGAGGAGATGTAGGGTCACTACCACTGTGCAGAGAGACAATGCAGCTCTGGTTCTGAGAAATTCAAGAAGGAATCTCCCTACCGGCTGTTCACCAAGCTGGAGAGGAGACCATGGCGGTGGATGCTCTGAGCAGGCAGAGCAGTCTCCCACGAATGGGAACTAGCTCAGGATGTCCTTCAAGAGATCTTCACCCTTTGGGAACCCCTCAAGTGGATCTATTTGCAACCAGTGTCACCCTAGGAGACTTGTTTGTAGTGAACTATGAATTTCTGCTACCGCACCAACTGCCTCCAGTCCCCATCATTCCTCATGTGATCAGGACGTTGAGAATGTTTGGGAAATCCATGATACTGATTGCTTTGGATTGGGCCAGGAGGCCGTTGTACCCAGACCTTCTGGACATGTTCATCTGCCCCCTAATGCGTTTTCCGCAGAGAGAGGACGTTCTCTCGCGAGAGGAGGGCTGCGTTCTCCATCCAGAGGTCAAGACATTAAACCTTCACGCATTTTTTCTGAGAGGTTGAGATGTAAAGATTGGGGCCTCCCGGATGACATAGTGGAGATTCTGCTTTCGTCCAGAAGGCCAGCAACACAATACTTGTATTTCTGCTGTTGGAGAAAATTCAGCAGCTGGTGCAGGGAAAAGAGTGTGGAACTTTTTCTGTTATCTTTTCTGTTACACTTAGCAATTCTGGGGCTCCAGATTGGAACCATAAAGGGTTATCTGGTAGCGCTTTCTGTTTTCAAGCGCTCCTCAGAGGAAACTTCCTACTTTAAAATCCCATTAATCATACAATTTCTTAAATGGACTCACTAATGTGTTTCCACCTACTCCTTTTCAGGTACCTGTATGGGATTTAAATCTTGTACTAACATTTCTAACATGTATTCGATTTGAACCTCTGCATTCATGTCCATTAAGACTGTTAAAATTAAAAACCATTTTGCTTTTAGCAATAAAATCAGCCCTCAGGGTGTGCGAGTTGCAGGCCCTTTCTTGTAAACCTCCATACACTGTATTCTCTTTGTCTCAAAAAATCGGTTTACCAACTTTTTACCCGCCCCCTCACTCTGGAAAGGAGGAGGAGAGGTTGCATAGACTGGACCCAAGAAGGGCTCTGTTTTTATATCTCACGAATGTCTAAAATTCACCAAGATCAATTACTTATTAGTTATACAGGTCATAAGTTAGTTTTGTCAGTAACAAAACAAACCCTATCCAGATGGATTATTCTGGCTATTGGAGAATGTTATAGATTAGCTGGTAAAAATCCTCCCGAGGATCTGTGGGCCTATTCTACGAGGGGCATGGCAACATCTTCTGCTCTACAGAGAGGGGTGCCAATTAAAGGAATAATGCGCTCAAAAATGTTATGTACTTAAAAGATGGGCAATAATAAAAAATGTATAAGAAACATCTTTTTAATGAAAGTTCCTATGTAAAATGTTAGACAAATAATGTTTAAATCCCTTTAATATCAAGCACTAGGAGATGTCCATTTTTTGAAATAGACGAGCCTCCTGTGCTTGAGTTAATCTCTGCCCTCGCGGCACTAATGAAGCAAAAGCTGCTGTAATAAAAGCTATCAGCAGATGGCTTTTGCTTCGTTAGTGCTGGAGAAGCAGAGAGCAGGGAATGCAGGCCGGAAGGCTGCTGCGGGTAAATTCTTTTTTTTACTTTTTCTATGCAAACGCCGCAATCATAAATACAACACGGTTGTAGTTATGATTGCAGTGCTTTTCTTTCTAAGTTTCCTGGGCTCCCCCAGCTAGGGGGAGCTCGGGAAACTTAAAAAGAAAACCACTGCAATCATAAATACAACTGCAGCGGCTTTCGTTTTGAGTCTCCCGGGCTCCCCCAAGCAGGGAGAGCCCAGGAGACTAAAAAAAAATGTACCTGCATTTATAAATACAACGTTGTTGTAAATATAAATGCTGTGGTTTTCTGTTTAGTTTCTTGGGAAACTAAAAAAGAAAACCACTGCAATCATAAATACGACTGCAGCGGCTTTCGTTTTGAGTCTCCCGGGCTCCCCCAAGCAGGGAGAGCCCAGGAGACTAAAAAAAAATGTACCTGCATTTATAAATACAACGTTGTTGTAATTATAAATGCTGTGGTTTTCTGTTTAGTTTCTTGGGAAACTAAAAAAGAAAACCACCGCAATCAAAAATACAACCGTGTTGTATTTATGATTGCGGTGGTTTTCTTTCTAAGTTTCCCAGGCTCCCCCAAGCCGGAGGAGCCCGGAAAAAAATTAGAAAGAAAACAACTGAAATTATAAATACAACCGCGTGGGAGGACTCAGAGTTCAGCCAAACCCAGTCAAGGTAGGGAGCAGAGCTACACAGGCTTGTCTCAGGAAGGGTGTGAGAGTGGTCTAGGGAAACAATGAGTCCACACAGGGTAACACCAATAATTCTAGTTAGACAGGTAAGTGTATAGATCCTCTCAAGTATTTATCTCTGATATGTCTCCTTGCAGCTTCAGAAACATTTTTCATAGTGCCTCCGTTCTGTCCTCGGCTGTGACGTCTAGATTGGTCTAAGTAGCTTGCGCGGCACCCATTGCCTCAGTTCTGTTTTTCCGCATGCTCAGTACACTTTGGACGGTTCATTGCCTCAGTGATTTCTCATTGTGTATTTTCACATTTTCAAAATCCATCAAAAATGTCTACAACGGAGACCGGTTTCAAACAGTGCTCCGATTGTGGTGCTAAAATGTCCATTACGGACCCACATCGGATCAGCCTGTGGTGTCTGTATGCGGACCACAGTCTAAAACTGCGGTTCCTGTCAGCCAATGACCGTGAAGGCCTTGAGGGAGAGGAATGGGAAACTTGCGGCAGGTAGTTCCCTTTCTAAATCCCCTTCTACTAATCTTTCAAAAATAGAGGTCGTCGGACGACTTCAGGGAGACTTCGACTAGGGAGGTTTCCCTTTTCCATGAACCTCCAGGTTCCCCTGTGAAAAAGCGCTCTAAATATCCGAAGCACTGGAGATCCAGATCTCGTCATTCGTCGTCATCCTCATTGCACCAAAAGACAAAGAAACAACGCCATTGGTCGCCTTCGTCGGTCTACTCTCCTGACAAACGGTTAACTTTCCTAGCAAGTCTTCTGCTGGCTGGGAGAAATGTTGTCTCCGAATGCTGGAAGATTTTCAAAAGGCAGCTCCAAGCTCCCCTTCAAAAGAGCCCAGTAAGTCTTCAGAACCCACCGCGTCTGGTAAGACCGGCAGGGTATCTTCTGAGACCACTACTTGCACACCTAAGAGCCTGGGCAGTTAGTCTCCTTGACGTCTGTCGAAAGGAGTTTTCGTCTCGAGACAAATTGAAACCTAAGCCTTCCCCCTCGACTCCTGTAAAGGAGTGGCTACCTGGCCCATTGATGCAAGTGCTACCATCAAAGCTGTTAATGTTGTCGGTGCTTTTGACACCTCCGACGTTATTGAAGACTTTGAGACATTCTGTCGACTAGTCAAAGTCTTTTAAGCCTTTACCTAAGGCTAATTTCTTTAAGACCATAGGGGTGATTTTTGAGGAGCAGGAAGAAGAGAATGTACCTTTTGGCTTTGAGTATGGTACTCCCAATGTGCCTGAGGAATTAATCTCAGAGGAGTCCAGATTGCAAAATCTTATTGACAGGATGTTAGTGGCTTAGACACCTTACCTGAGACCGATCTTGCCACTCCTGACTCTTCAGGTCATACTGACCCCTCATATAGACTAGAGCAGTGATGGGGAAAGTCACAGATCATCTAGGATGGGGAAACCTGTGGCAATCCTGGAAAAAGATATTCTTACAGACATACCCGATAGCGGACCCACAATGGAGCCTGTTTTAGCCTTCCATAGTGTGTTAAGAACCAGAGTGTTGGAAAACTGGTTAAAACTGGACACCACACCGCCAGTCAACAAAAATTTGACAAAAAAGCACAGAACTGCCTCAATAGACCCAGATTTCCTATCAAAACACCCCACTCCCGAGAGCTTGGTTGTCCAAGCAGCCATGTTAAATTCTAAGGCTGCGGCTTATCCTACTATCCCCCTGAATAGAGATGATAAAAGGTTTGACGCCTTAGGGAAGAGTGTATTTTCCGCAGGCAGCATGGCCATACATGCGACTTGTGCCCTGGCCAAGTATATGTACACCTTGTGGGGAGTGATGGCTTTGGCTGTAGACCATATCCCTGAAGGGGAGGAGAGAAGGGTTTCTTAACCTGGTGCAAGATGGCAAGGATGCCATGTGCTGATCTCTCCAGTATGGTCTAGACTCTGCAGACTCGGTTAGCAGGGCTATAGTGGCGAGTACCGTCTCCATAATATTTGTATGGCTAAGGAAATCAAGTTTTGCACCTGACGTCCAGTGAAGACTCTTGGACATGCCATTTGATGGCTCCCAGCTTTTCGGCTCGAAGGCCGGAGACAGTCTAGAAAAATTACAGGCATCGAAGGCAGCAGCTAAATTGCTGTGAGCAGCGATATGCCAGCCTAAAAATTCTCAAGTGTCTTCCCACGGCTGGAGGGGTCGGCCTTTTTGTTTCCGCTCCTCAATTGCAAGAGGAAGAGGCCAGTTTGCACAGAGGGGCCAAAGAAGAGCTCCCCCTGGTTCACTTCTCTCTCGACCTCTCCTTCTTTACCCTCGACTTCAGCAACAACCCCAAAACCACTATGAGTCTTTGGTTCACAGGACTGTGGTGGGTGCAGGCTGACTCAGCATTTGGAGAGCTGGCGGTGCATAACCTCCAATGCTTGGGCACTGCAAACTGGCCCACGGTTACTGCCGCCCCTTCTAAAGAAGACCCCAGATTGTCCTTCAGGAGGCCACGCCTTGAAAGATCTGGATCCGCTCCTATTACATGAGATCTTTACCCTGTTGGAGAAAGGTGCGATAGAGTCGGGATCTGCAGCAGAGAGGAATCAAGGTTGGTACACTCCCTATTTTCTAATCCCAAGAAGAACGGAGGACTGCAACCCATCTTGGACTTCAGATGCTTGAATAAATTCTTCAGGAAGGACAAGTTCAAAATGGTAACTCTTTTTTTGCAGATCATTCAGGCCCTTTGGCTTCAGGATTGTTTGGTGTCATTGGATCTTCAGGATGCTTACTTTCATGGGCCAATGCATCACAAACACAGAAAGTACCTGAGGTTCACAGTTGGAGGTTCTCACTATCAGTTTCGGGTCCCGCCATTCGGGCTCACCTCTGCCCGAGGGTCTTCGCCAAGCTCATGGTGGTGGTGGCAGGAAGTCTAAGGAGGGATGGGATTCACATCTACCTCTGTCTGGGTGACTGGCTGACCAGAACTTGTTCTCTAAAACAGGCTTTGGATCATTTATCGTCTTTGCCACTTCCTCCACAGGCTGGGCTTTTCCCTGATTTTCAGCAAGTCTACCTTTACACCATTTCGGAAGCTACAGTTTATTGGAGCGGTCCTGGATTCGTCCCCCCCCCCACCTCACACACCCCCCCGAGTTGCGGGCTCAACATCTTTTGCAGATGGTCCAAAGGTTTCAGATGACCCAGTCTCTTCCGGCCTTCAACCTTCTAAGGTTGCTCGGCCTCATGACATCCTGCATTTTCCTGTGCCTGAAGCCCGTTTGAGAATTAGGTCGCTTTAGTGGGCCCTCAGATCCCAGTAGTCACAGTTCTCCGGGAGAATGACTGACCACCTTCAGGTCCCGAACAAGGGTGCACAGGATCTCCTGTCAGGAGAACGTGATGAAAGGCAACCATGGCTGGAGATGACAATTGTGACAGATGCCTCCCTCACAGGGCGGGGAGCTCACATGAACAACCTTTCAATCAGCGGTCATTGGTGTACGTCGGAGTCCAAACTTCACATCACCTTTTAGAGCTGAGAGCTATCGGACTAGCGCTGATGGCTTTTCTGCCTTCTTTGCGGGGGAAGATTGTCCTGAAAATGACTGTCAATACAGTGTCCAGGTACTACCTCAACAAGCAAGGGGCTGTACGGTCACTATCTCTGTGCAGAGAAGCAATGTAGCTCTGGTTTTGGGCACTAAGAGAAGGAATCTGTCTACTAGCATTTCACCTTGCCGGGGAAGAATACATAGTGGTGGACACTGTGAGCAGGCAGAGCACTGTCTCCCACGAGTGGGAGTTAGCTCAGGAACTCCTTCTAGAGATCTTCACCCTTTGGGGAACCCATCAGGTGGATCTGTTCGCATCCAGTGTCAACAGGAAGTGTGACCTATTCTGCTCCAGGGAATTTCCTCCGAGAAGAGCTCTAGGAGACTGGTTCTTAATGGACTGGGAAATCCCACTTCTGTACGCCTTTCCACCCATCTCCATCATTCCTCATGTCATCAGGAGGATGCAGAGGTTCATTATCTGATTGCTACGGATTGGGCCAGGAGAACGTGGTACCCAGAAATTCTAGACATGGCCGTGTGCCCTCCAATTCGTCCTGCCAAAAGAGGGGACTTACTCTTGCAAGAAGGAGGGTCTCCTTCATTCAGAAATCATTACTATGAAACTTCACGCCTGGTTTCGCAGGGGATAAGATACAAAGATTGGGAACTTCAGGAATATGTAATGGATGTGTTGCTTTCGGCCAGGAGGCCAACAACAGAATCTCTGTACTGCTGCCATTGGAATACATTTTGCAGCTGGTGCAGAGATGAGAGTATTGATCCTTTTACATGCAAACCTTCAACTGTGTTATAATTTATGCCACATATGGCCCATCAGGGGTTTCAGGTTTCCATGTTAAAGGGTTATTTGGCGGCGCTTTCCATTTCTAAACGTTCGCCGGATGAGGATTCCTATTTCAAAATCCCTATAGTAATTCAGTACTTAAAGGGATTAATAAACATATTTCCCCTGTTCCATTTATTGTAGTAGTTTGGGACTTGAATTTGGTGTTGAGGTACCTAATGGGGGGCACCTTTTGAACCCTTACATTCTTGTCCACTCAGAATGTTAACCCTTAAGACTATTTTTCAGACAGCGATTACATCAGCCCGCAGAGTGAGTATGGTTCAAGCTCTTTCTTCCAATCCACCCTTAACTACCCTTTTTAAGAATAGGGTGGTTTTGAGGGTACGTCCTTCTTTCTTACTGAAGGTGGTATTGAAGTTCCATTTAGCTGAAAGATTGTGTTGCCTCCTTTTTATCCACCTCCTGATTCCATTAAGGAAGAACGGAAGATTACATTGCTTAGAATCCAAAAGGGCCTTGAGCTTCTATATTTTCAGAATGTCCAAAATCGGGCATGACAAGCTCTTTGTGGGCTAGTCAGGTCAAAAATTGGGATAAGCTGTCACTAAACAAACAATCTCTCGCTGGATAATTTTATGCATTTCAGAATGCTATACATTGGCTGGCAAAGATCTGCCTGATGGTTTAAGAACGCATTCCACCCGAGGAGCGGCTACTTCTTCGGCTCTTCAGAGAGCGGTGCGCATACAAGACATTTGTAGTTCAGCAACTTGGTCCTGGATTGTGTCTGGTCGAGAGGCAAGATTTGGTAAGGCTGTACTTCCCAGCATTAATCAGCAATACATTTTCTGTTCCCACCTCCTACACTGCTTTGGGAGTCTGTCAAAGATGAGAAATACGTGGGAGGACACAATCCATTCGAAGAACAAATTACTTACCGCTGGTAATGTTTTTTCGACTGGAGGTTCCTGATACTATGATAAAGGTTTCCAATGTTGCAATCAGACTTATGAATATATCAAAAATGAGGAATACGTGGTAGGAACATCCAGTCGGCAGAACATTACCAGGGGTAAGTAATATGTTCATTTGTTTATACGCCCTTTAAAATACACACTAAGCAAGTAAAACCTCTAGGCCAATGTTCTCACACTAAAACTATAAAACAGAAATAGAATAGCATTTGATTTAGTGACCAGTGAAACACAGGTAAGTACTCTGATGCAGATGAAATTGAAGGAACACTTCAGAATAATCCGAGAACAGCTTCCCTAACTCAGTCCAACCGTATGATGGGTTGGGACCTTGTGCCCAAAAGTCACCAGTTCCAAAGTGGATACTTCACAGGCAGGTTTATTAAGAGATCAGTGATGCCAGTGGTTATGATTAATAAGAGCCAAAAAGTTAGATAAAGTTTAGCAAAGTAAACGCACGCAATCCCAGTCCTTATATAGCGCCAGGAAGGTATCCTTGAGCAGGTCTCCACCTTATGGATGACAGTGGGGGACAGAAACAGGTATGTTAACTTACCCTCCTGACATCGATTGCTCCAGAGACGAGGCATCTAGGCGCTAGTTACATTGGTAGAGGTCACGTCCAGTAGGTTGCGGATACAGTTAATTACACACAGCACTAGGCCGCCACACTGCTGGTGTTCTGGAATCCAATGGGGACACAATCTTCTGTGCCTGTTCCAGTTGAGAAAGGCCCAGGGTCCACAAGGTCAGAAGTAACTTTGGGACCTGGGATTTCGTTTTGATTGGTGACATTGCTTAGGAATCGGTTCCAGAATGCTTCCAGTAGAACATCCCTAACGAAGAAAGATGAAGACTTTTGGTGCAGACCACCTCCATGTAGCAAATAAGATAGATTGCAACAGGAGTTGCCATGTTCAGGCAGCAACAGGCGATCTTAAATGGACGAAAAAAAGAGCAGACCCAACACACCTTCTGTTCATGGAAGAAGACTGAAAGTGCAGGAGCAAGCTTCTGGTTACACAAGTTAAAGATCTTCTATGTTCCAAGGATGCACTTGGAACAGCGTTGTCTGAAGCAAGGTAGCCCATGAGAGAGCTGGACTGTCCATCAGTTGGTCCAGGGACACTTTCTAAAGGCTCAGAAGGCACAGAACCTCAAGCAGGGGTTGAGACGGGTTGTTCCCACTGGTACAGGTGTCGAAGCACCGACAAGAGCCTTCTTGAAATCAGGACAGAAGAGCAGGGGTTCACGAGGACAGCACTGGAATATATGCTGGTCAACTTCAGGGGTCGTCCTTTGTCGTCAGTGGGCTGCACTTCATTCATAGCGGTCTTGGCTCCAACTATCTCTCCAGTGGCTGCAGGAGCCCTCCTTTTATCCAAGATGTGGACTGGGAATATGCCCAAGACCACCAATGGTAAGGATCTGTACCATTTAAACAGGCATTGGCTATCCAATCATGGCCACTGGCCACCTCATCAGTCTGGTAACAGACATTCAGGCACCCAAATGTGTACTGGGACTAGACCGTCTCCAGCCCCACATCCGGCTTGCACACAAACCATCCTTAACTCGCGAAAACAGCACTTTTTCCCGGGAAAGGTATTCCGTGTCTGGCATTTCCTGACATAAGAAGGCAGGAAGAAGGCTAAAGAACAATATGGCCACAAGACAACAGAAAACCTCATGACACTGCCACCTTACAGTGTTGGTTCTTCTTAGGGTGCCAGCCACCTGTGGTAGCCATCTGCTGTCAATGCGCAAGTGCACAAGTAAAATTACCAAAATACTATAGAAAACTAACTGCTGCCACCAGCTCATCCTAGGCACTTTGTAAAAGTCTTTCTAATGTTGATGGGAAAATCAAAAGGCTGTGGCCTTTTCTATCTATCCCTCTCTCTGGGACATTCTAAGGGAAACCTCCTAGTCTTTTGGGCTTCCTGATGTTACCAGGGTTTTCTCTTCCAGACTTCCCAGACTCTCACTCTTAGTCTCTACCTCTACTGTTCTCCCTCTGTGATCTTCCTAGTCTCCCTCTCTACATTGTGAAACATCAGAGGGTGTTTCACAACCTAGTCCCTGGGAATCCCGTTCTCAGGTGGTCAGGGAAAGGCCATCGCTTTTGGATCCTAACCGTGGGGGTGGACAAGCGAGGGAGGATACCCTGGGTAGGGGGTCCTCGGAGTGGGGGAGAAACACCCAATGGTGAGACATGGTATCCCCCTTTTTTCCACAATCCATCTAACACCTATCCCTGACTTGCATTGGGGCTGTCCCTGTAATGAGGCCAGGCAGAGTCAGGCACTTAACTCTAAAAATCTACACTTGCCACTTATTAGCACTCAATGTGAAGATAAAAGGTGGCGCAAACAAACACACTTTGAGCGAGGCTGGGTACGAGAAGGAATCGCTCTTCCAAAGCTGATACTAACCAGGCTGTGGAAGGTGGAAGGCAAATGGGCTGATCGACAGTTGAGGATCAAGAGAAAGCCAGGCAAGAGTTCCACACTTTCTGGAGGCCATGAGCGTTTAAAGAGCAAAGCCGAGCGAGCAGAGGAAAGAAACCTTTAAGTTGCCAGAAAGCAGCCCACGACCCTCACGGGTGAACGGCGGAGTTGGGGTGGAGCAGAAGCGGCTATGGTAACTGCCTCCAGCTGCAAGAAAGAGATGAAAGCAATCCAGTTAACATAGCCGGGGGCGTGGCTAGCGGCCATGTGAAGAGGACGCACCTTCTGTGAGCTCCGAACGATGTGCCCAAGATATGCTGTAAAAGTACGCTGAACAACTTGAGAACCGCCTGACAAACAGAGACATCATTGCGGAAGACATCGTGAGGCACTGCCTGCAATTATATTGCTCTAGGTGCCTGATTCCGGAACTATCACCAAGTGAAACATCGCCGTGACACCAGGCGAAAATGGCGGCTGCAGCCCAGCTGTACATGGTGGCGCTGGAGTGACTGCCTTGGGACCGCGGAGGCACAAACTAATTAGACCAGATCTGCTGCGGTCTGGATTGCACAACCGACGTGTACTTATATGTCGGAATGATAGCGGTGCGAGCTGCTGCGACTCAGACCTGCGAGTGAGTGCTGGCAGGCTTGCGCGGTACGGAGGACCCCGGAACACCGCGGGGAAGCCGCCGTCGGTAGCAGTCGCATGGGCGAGGGCAGAACGGTAGCCCTGCTGCAGCGAGTGCAGACTGCTACCGCAAGCACGGACTGAGGCGCATCAGCGACTGGCGGAAGCAGGGCTGCGGCCGGGCCCCAGAGGAGAGCTCCAACGACACTGCGCTGGAGGATCCTGAGAAACAAGACACCTGCGGAGGTATGCGGATGGTGAATTGGATCGACACTAGGGGAGCAAACCTGGCCAAGACACACTGATAAGGTAAGGAGCTGGCAGGAGGGGGAGAACCAGCCAAATGGGTATGCTGTAATCTTCCATGGTGAAAGCGGGCTCCCCCCCCCCCAGCTGCTCCTAGCACAGGGTGGCCAATCCGAATTAGTGGGATCTAAAGACACCCACGATGCAACGGCCCCAGCTAACCACCACACCAGCCACTTAAAAGCAGGCAAGGAGGGCGGCGCACACACGGGCGACACTGCCATACTACTGCTGGACCCGAGCAGAGACGAAAAAGGGGATAATATAAGCACCTGGGGACGCCATAGAAACTGGAACTGCTGCCTGCGCAGTACCTCTCACTGTGCAGCACTGCAGAAGCGGCCCACAAGAGCCAGGGTCTCACCTCACAAGGGACACTGCGCATCTCAGCACACATGGCACACCAAGAGAGACGTCCTGACACAGGCAGCCCAACCCAGTCTTGGTGAAGCAGGGAGTCCTCATGCCCAGAGCAACCGCCCACTAAGAGAGTATACTATAAGCTAGGAGCGGCATCAGACCGCTGGGAGCGCATGAGAAACACGTCAGCAGTGATCAGCATCTGGCGCGATAACTATTTGAGGTGGCTCTAGCGGGGGCCTCGGGATTAGAAATGACCAGCGCAAGCTGCAAGGCCTGACACTGTAATCCAACAGCACTGCACACAGAGGGGAAGACTATCCTCCAAAAAAGCCCTGATGAGCCCTTCAGCTCAGCGAAATGTCTTTGAAAGGGGGAGAAGGCTAAACAAAAACAATCCACGCTAGAAACTTTCGCGTCTAGCAGGTTGACGAGACCAGATGCCACCATTACACGCCCTGAAGTCGACCTGCCCCAAACCGTCGGAGCCATGGCAGAGCCAGGAAACAAGCAGATCCTCAAAGCCATCAAGGCGCTCCAGACAACTCTAGAGAACAAGATCGACGCAGTAGCCATTAACTTGGGCCTGCTACGGCAAGACGTCCGCACCATAGCGGAAAGGACAGAAACTCGAGGCCCAGGTCCGTGAAAACACGGAAGCAAAAACACAGACGAAAAAGGACATTGAAGTACTTGCGCAAAAGGTGAAACTCCTCGAAGACAGGGCTGAAGATGCTGAAGGGCGTGCACGCCACAATAACATACGGATCCTAGGCCTGCCCGAGGGGATCGAGGGAATGGATCCTACTAATTATGTTGAGAACCTGCTAATCCAGGAAGTCGGAGCACAGGAACTCACAGGGATTCACAAATCGAGAGAGCCCATCGATCCCTCACCAAGCGGCCGCCGCCTGGGGCCCAGCCAAGACCTGTGATCGCTAAAGTGCTTAACTATAAAGATAGGGAACAAATCTTGGCTTTTTCAAGATCTGGATCCAAAGAGACTCAGTGAAAATTGCCATATATCCTGACTATACCTTCCAAGTCCAAATGAAGAGAGCACAATTTATCTACACGAAAGCCAGGCTGAAAAAAGTAGGTTTTCGGTATATGCTCTTGTACCCGGCAAGACTAAAGGTGCTTCACAATAATCGAGCGCTCTTTTTCGAGTCACCAGCTGAAGCCCGCAAATGGATGGACAAAGAACAGATCCAAGGCCTGGAAGTAACAGAACGCAGAGCAAGACAGGAACGCTCTGGTGACGCCTCAAATACAGTAAACACGAACACTGCAATGGCTAAATCATATAGGTAGAAGCATGAGATGGTACCTATACACTATACATGGCAAGATCGATTGTATAAAAGAGCTACACTTGAGAAGGGCAAATGCGGAGTGGGGGATAGTCAACGGAGGTCGTCTACCAACCCTAGAAACAGTTTGGGTATTCGAAACCCACCCATAGGGCACCGGGAGACTAGTATAGGGTCAAATGGAGCAGAAACGGGAATGTCCTAACGGGGGAAGCCCCATTGGACAAGTTTGGTTAATGGGGAGTTTAAAGTTGGGGGAGGGGAGGGAGGGCAAATGGGAGTTGGTAAACGGGTTTGGGGAAAAGAAGGGAGGGGGGTTAGAACCACCCAAGGCCATGAGAACTGCTAAAATGAGTGAAGGCGCAACCAGATCCGCTATCTATATGAACATTTGGGCTTCCAGACACTATGGCTGACAAGATAAGGGTCACGATGTGGAACGTCAGAGGAATTAAGAATTACGTCAAGCGGCGCAGAATCCATGCGTATATCAAGCGAAATAAGGTTGGAGTGGCCCTACTGCAAGAGACCCACCTAGATGCAAGTAAGCAAGCAACAATAGCCAAAACCTGGGGAGGTATAGTAGTGGGCTCCACATATTCCACCTACGCTAGGGGGGTACTGATCTGGGTTGATCCGAATATACCCTTTAAAATCATCACTACGAAAATGGATGATGAAGGAAGGATGGTCTTGTTACATGGAACAATAGATAACAGAGATGTTTGTCTAATAAATACTTACGCCCCTAACCTTGACGCCACAGTGTTTTTCCGCTCACTATACAAGACTAAGCCCATTTAGAGACAGTACCCTGCTCTGGGGAGGAGATCGCAACTGCACCATAGACCCACGCAAAGACGGGTCGGATAACAAACATAGACGACCATCCCCGCCTGCCATTAGTATTAGCCACACTGACACAACAGTTCAAGCTGAAAGACCTTTGGAGAGAGCAGCATCCTGAGAGCAGAGAATACTATTCACCCCCACATGGAGTCTATACCAGGATAGACTACATGTTCATAAGCGAGGAGGAGCAAGCCATGTTTAGTAATGCACAATACTTGGCAAGAGTTATATCGGATCATGCCCCACTCCTGGTCACCTGGACCGTGTCTGCCAGGCGACCCCCCCATACCAACATGGCGGCTCCAGAGTGAAGCATTGCTTGATGTTGCTTTTTGTGAACAGATTAGAAAAAGCATGCAAGAATTATTGGTAGAGTGTGGGAGGCATATAAAGTAGTTATAAGCTGGAAATGATTGCCGCTGCTGGGGAAGCTCAGTGGTCCATAGAAAACATTTTAGCAAACACAGAAAGAGAACTGAGGGTCCTAGAAGCAAAAGCTGATACAGATCCAGAACACTTGAGAATGGAGGTGGAGCTCAGACAGTCTTGTTTAACACATTGGGAGAATTTAGGGAAGCTTAGCTACACAAAACATTTAGAAAGGAGCCACGCTCAGGGCGACAAACCTGGGAAGCAATTAGCCTGGCTATACAAATGAGAAGCCCCTATAACCTCAATATGTCATGTTCACACCTCCGAGGGCATGATGGCACACACTCAAGCTGACATAAACACAGTTTTATCTGAGTATTACCAAGAACTCTATGCTGACACCCCGTCAGCAACAGAAACTGACATAGAAGATGTCCTCGATATCATCAAGCTGCCCAAATTAGATGCACACATGGCAGAAGCCTTAGACTAATCCATTACCCCAGAAGAGGTCCTGGCCACCATCAGGTATCTCCCTTCGGGTAAAGCCCCGGGAACTGACGGGCTCCCAGGGGAATTTTACAAGGCATACGAAGACATCCTGGCACCGCTCTTTACCACAGTATTTAATGCCGCGTACGAAGAGGGTATCCTCCCTACACTATGAGAGAGGCGGTAATAATTCTGCTACTGAAGACTGGAAGGGATGGGGAGGAATGAGGCTCATATAGGCCTTTGTCTATGTTAAATCAAGACAACAAGATTCTGACAGCGCTTCTGGCGGGTAGGCTAAAGTAGTAAAGAAGGTGATCCCTCTACTGGTCCATCAAGACCAGACTGTGTACATGCCAGGGCGGACCATCTCCGAAAACTTGCATAGGCTGCACCATGTCAACCACTGTACCAATGACAGACAAGAGAAGTACGCAGTGGCGTCCCTGGACGCCACTAAGGCTTTCGATTCAGTCAGGTGGAATTGGCTGTACGCCACAATGGAGAAAATAGGGATCGGACCTGTCTTCTTGAGGTGAACGAAACTCATACACTGGCCCGGTGGCCAGAGTGCGCACAGGTAAAGCGTACTCTGACAAATGGCAACTGCACAAGGGCACGCGGCAGGGCTGCCCACTTTCCCCAATGTTATACATTATCACGACATAACCTGTGGCCGCCTACTTAAGCAGGAATACAGTGATGGTGGCATAATGATAGATGGGGTATCGCACATATCGTATCTATGTACGTAGATGACACAATGTTATATTTGCATAACACCGAACACATCCTGCCATTCATACTAGAAACACTAGACGGGTTCAGCAGACACACGGGGATTCACATTAATAAAAAAAGTCATGCCTCTTCCCCCTGGCCGCCATGGGAGGGACAATGAGCGAGAGCCTTCCCGTTATGCCCCTCCCATGGAAAGCAACCTCATTCAAATACCTGGGGATCTTTATTCACCGGGACCCAAAAATTGAACACACCTTAAACAGATGGAGGGCAAGAGAGGGTCTGGGGGGGGGGCTGGTATGGACTTTTGGAGTAAACTACCATTGTCGGTAGCAGGGAGCTTCTCAAAATGGTAGCGCTACCTCGGCTATTGCAATGCCTTAGCAACGTCCCATTTAACGTCCCCCCGCAATTTTTCAAGGATTTAGAAAAGCTCTGTAGGCGATTCCTCTAGCAGGGTGGGAGCCCAGAGTCGCAGTACAGGTGCTGCAGAGACCCTAGGAAAGGGGAGGCCTGAAAATACCTAACTTTGAACTATACTTTTTGGCAGGACAACTAGGAAATGTAATGAAGTGGATGGCGGACGAGGCCACAACAGACACTAGACTTTTGCAGCCGGTCATCCCACAAATGTACCTTAAAGATCTACTCTGGGCCCCCAGCAAACACTATACTAAAGAGCCCATATTTAGTGAAACTGGGTATCCAAATCTGGAAAAGAGCCTGTAAGATCATGAAAGTAGCGGACCCCACCTCCCCCCAGATCCCCATAGCAGCAACCATGGTGGGTAGGCCCTGGGTTTACACAGCAATACGAGCCATATGGGAGCCCTGCGGTGTGGCCACAACAGGGGATCTGACAAATGATATGGGGATCCTGTTGTTTGCTGAACTGCAGGAGAGCTTGGGATTACCCGCGGGTCAGTTCTTATTACATAGGGCAGTGCTTGAGACGCTCATTGAAAGATGGCCTGACATTAAAGACCTAGAAATAAAACATGAGGCAATAGAGAATATGCTAAATGTCGCTGAGGGAGTCCATGAGATTTCGAGGCTCTATGAGATACTCCTGGACAGTACATCCAAAGAAGAGCTCAGATGCAAAACAAAATGGGAAACGGAACTGAGCATAGAATTTGACGACATGGCATGGAAGACCATAGCCCACTACCACAAAAAAGTCTCCAGAAATGCCAGATTACAGTTAATACAGTTCTATATAACTAACAGGACGTACCTAACACCAGAAGTAATCTCTAAATTGAAGGGGGTAAGCGCACAGGAATGCCCTAAATGCAAAGAAACCGAGGTTGGAATGACTCACATGTTCTGGGGGTGCCGAGAGATACAACATTTTTGGACACAGTTAACTGAAGGTGCGGCTAAGGGAGGCATAGACCTGGACACACGAACCCCAGTGGCATGCATTTTGGGCAGCTATAAGAGAAGTCGCAAAAACAAAGGGCTGAACAAACTGAAAGACTTGATGTACATACTAGCCAAAAGATGCATTGCCATGCGATGGAAAAATGCGAGAGGCCCAAGCATAAGACAATGGTGGGCGGACCTTCAAAAATGGGTAGCGGTAGAGTCTGGGGCCTGGGAAAACGCACTATGGGAACAGAAGCTAGATAATAGCAAGGATCTACAGCAATGGGTGGCGCTGACTGTGCCACTATTAAACTCAAGGTATGAGAACACTGCCACAGAAGATGCAAGAAGCATACAATCGGAACCTTAAATCGACAGGCCCAGCTGCAGAACAGTGGTCCGGGGGTTCCGGGGGTGGTGGGGAAGTTGGAGAATACCAGAGTATGCTGAATGATGCACCAATGATGTAAAATTGATTTGTTGGCATTATATAAAAAAAAAAAATAAAAAAAAAACATAGCCAGTGAGTTATCGAGGGAAACAAATGTCTGGTTGATGTTAAAGGGAAAGTGACTATAATTTGAAAGTTGAAGATTGCGCGTGTACTGATACAACGCAGAGGAGGAGAACAATTGTTGAAAGACAAGGATACAAAGTAGCAAAGTGGTCCTGCAAGATTAAGTCGCACATTCGAAAAGTCTCTGTGAAATGTTATGAATTATTGAAAGATATTACAAGCAGATATCAAAGGGAACTGCGATAAGGAAAGAACGTTGAATAAGGGGAAAGTGACGTTTCTGTACTGTGCAATATGCCAAGAGGGCAAAAGTTAAATATAAGAACTTTGGAAAATATGCCAAGAAGGCAAGTGAAAGAGAATAAGAACTACAAGTAGCAGGAGGCATTGGTGCTGCAAGTGAAAGTTGTGAATTAAAGGATTGTTGAAAGAGAGGCCAAAGTGGTCATGGAGAGGTCTATGTAAATTCCTTACAGTCTCAAAAGTCTTAGCCAGTGAAAAGATATATGGGATAAAACATGGGGAAGGTAACCCCGTCTGCCCCCAAAGGAGAGACATGCTCGAGCCCAGAGAAGCCTGTGCAGAACTGTGAGAAATTGAGAATATGAACTGAGTATTTGATGGCAAGGCAGACAAAGCCTAAAGAAGTGATTGAACTACCAGAAGCTGAAAGCCTAAGATTGAACTGTTAAATTGTACCAGTAAGCCAAAGTGTGCAAGATTGACAGAACTGTGCCATCCACCCATCCATTATTTTTTGAGAGACTCTCTCAACCCCGTGGGGTTGAACCTGGAGAAGGGAGTTCATGCTGAAGTAATTCTGAGATTTCCTTTTGAGGTACTCTTTTCATTTTATATTTCCCTTAACACATTTGTTATTCTAAGAAGGTCGAGATTAATCCAATTTTACAGTTAGGGCCAGTTAGGAATTCTACTGTCCCACTCAAAAGTGTAAATAAAGGATTTTAACACTTGTATCCATTGTGTCTGTGTCTACTGATCGATACCATGCCTTCCTCACAACATGTACATCTTCCCTTCTCTCACCTATCCTCCTTCCCCTCTCCTTCTGTCTGCTTCCCTCTCCTTCTCCTCTCCACTCACTTCTTCCACCCTCGCACTACCTGTATTTCTCCAGCATGGGGTCTGGCATGGATTCACATGCTCATGAATATTCCCCGTCGTCAGGCCGGGAATCCTCGGTAAAGAAAAAAATCAGTATCAGTTTTCTTACTGATCTGTCTTTCTTAGTAGTAACCAATCACTGATCTCTGGGTCATACTGCCCCCAGCCAATGACTGCCCTCTACCCAAGCCCCTCCCCTGGTAGGCATCCTCAGATTTTTACCGCACGTTCAAGTGTTGGGAGTCCTCGTGTTTTAGCTCTCGAGCTTTTACTGTGTTTTCGCGTTTTTCAGGAGATTTTTCTAATTCTTTCGGTTAATCGAGCCTCAAGCTCCACCGTTTCTACTTCCGATAACGGGGACCCGTTTCGGAATTCTTCTAAGCCCCTCAAGGGGCGTAGAAGAATTCGTCGAGTTACGGTTCTTGGAGGATTCCAGAAGATCCGAGGCCTACCTCAATGGACATGGCCCAGGACAAGGGAAGCTCGACGCCCGGATCCAAGCTGTTCAGGAGCTGCCCAGGATGCGGATTGCAAAATGTTTTCAAGGAAGCCGAGCATTCGAGATGTCTCTACTGCCTTCACGAGTACAAAATGCACATGGAGAAGGACTGCGTTCTGCAAGAACCTGTCGGAACGGACCAAGCAAGATCGTCGTTCCCGCCTCGCCGCCTGGCTGGAGAAGGGCAGAGCAGGTGAGAAGGCGAAGAAAAGGTCTGAGCGGTCTTCTAAGTCCTGTGAGGGCGCCCCGGCGACGGGGGCCCAACAGACGGCCAAGCACCGTGAGTCTGCAGGCACCGGGAGTGCTGAAAGGTCGGGCTCCTCGGCTGCCAGGCAGGGCGCGACTTCGCCGGCACGATCAACCACGAGCCAGCGCTCTGGTTTGGGGAAGAGGAAGTCCGAGAACCCGGGTAAGCTTCTGGAGAGGCCCCGGTCGATCTCGAAGGGAACCGAGGGGGAGCAAGGTGATGACCCTCCCCCTAAAGCGAAGGCCCAGGATGCACCTAAGGTGGTGAGGGCCTTGATTCACCCGGCAAAGGCCTCTATCGAGGTTGTCACAGCGGCCCTGGCGAAGCCGGCAGAGGCTACGCCAGTGGAGGTGGCCTCAGGGCCCAGAGTTTCCCTGCCACCACGGAGGGAATCCTCTTTCCAGACCATCGACCGCGGCGGAAAAAGAGGGGGGGGGCAGTGGCCATCACGGACTCGGATTCAGCCGCTGAGGAGGATCCGGTGGAAACCTTGAAGGGCCTCAACGAGAGGTTCATGGGCCTCAACGAGAGGTTCGAGAAGGTTCGATCCCAGGGGAAGGTTGCCGCTGATGTGATCGAAGATAGCGACGATGGCGACGACGAGGGCCAAGTGGAGCAGCCATCCCGTCCGTCGCAGTCATTACCCGAGCCCCAGGATAGCTCGGCTGCCATTTTGTTGGCGATCCAATCCTTAAGTACTGAGATAAGGACGAGGTTACCACGGACCCCGACGGAGGATCCAGAACCAGCCCGTCGGGAAGCCCTCTGAACAAGCGGAGGAGAGTCCACCCCTCTCCTCCCTTCGTGCCCGCGAGGCCTGTGGACCCCTCATCCCCCTCGCCGTACCCTCGGGAGGATATGGCGACGGATACAGCGACGGGAACGGACGACGACGGCGGCGATGACACTATGGACATCCCGTCATCTCCCCCCCCTCGGGCCTCTCCGCCTGCCGAAATTGGCTCTTTTCACGCCATGATAGCCAGGGCATCCGAGCTCTTCCAGCTCTGCCCTGAGGAACAGAAAAAGGAAGGGTTTCTTTACCAACGACGAGAGGCCAAGAGAAAGACGGTCCTCGCGGTGCCGTTGCTCGACAACATTTGGGACGAGGGGCTGGCTATCCTCAAGAACCCTTCCACGACACCCGCCAAGAGGGACAGATACGAGAAGAAGTACCGGGTGCCCAATGCTGCCCCCTTGTGCCTCAGGGCCCAGCCCACGCCAGACTCTGTCGTCTCGGCAGCGGCCAAGAAGAAAGCATCGGGTGCGGCGGCTTCAACTTCCACTTCCCCGCCGGACAGCGAGGGCAAGAAGTTGGACTCCATGGGACGACGAGTCATCTCATCGGCGGCGACGACGATTAAGGCGGCCAATGCCTTAGCGATTGTGTCCCGTTACGACAGGGAGCTTTGGTTCAAGATAGCTTCTCTGCTAGACTTCCTACCGGACGACAAGAGGGCAGAGGCCCTACAGATTCTGCAGGAAGGAGAGGTGGCGTTGGATCACGCCATAACGGTGGCAACGGACATTGCCGATACTAGATTTCGCCAACTGGGCAACAGGGTTTGCCTCCGACGACGAGGATGGCTCAAGGCGACGGACTTTCGCCAGGATGTCGAGACCAGAGTGTTGGACATGCCATTCGACGGCAACAACCTGTTTTGAAAGACGGTGGATGAGTCCCTCGAGGCCATCAAGACAGACACGGAAACAGCCCGAGCCCTAGGAGTCCTTCAGCAACGGCGGCCCTTTCGGAGCTCTGGAGGCAGACAGGGAGCCTCCAAGGGATCCAGCGGCAGCTGTTCTACTTACCGCCAGGCGGTCCGCTCCTCATCCCAGGAGGCCTACAGAGGCCGCGGCAAGCAAGGAGGGTCTCGCTGCCATCGGCAAGGCCTCTTCCAAGCAAGACTGAACCGGCTGTAGCGTCGGGCCCCCACCGGAGCACCCCGGTGGGAGGCCGGCTGACGAAGTTAGTCAGCATGTGGGAGTCCATCTCCACCGACCATTGGGTGCTGGACACCCTGGCCCGCGGACACTCGCTGGAATTTCAAAAGAAGTGTCCTCGCATTCCTCCCGTGGCCAGGAAGGAGAATCACATCCCTCAACTGCTGTTGGAGGTAAGGGCGATGCTCAAGAAGGGTGCCATCGAGCTTGTCGCCCAAGAGTCTCCGGGGCTCCGGAGTATACTCAAGATACTTCCTCGTCAGAAAGAAGACAGGCGGTTGGCGCCCGATCCTGGACCTGCGTCGGTTGAACAAGTACATCAAGGCACAGAAATTCAGGATTGTCACCCTCCAGCACGTGCTCGGACAGCTGGAGGAGGGCGACTCCCTATCGTCACTGGACCTGGAGGATGCTTACTTCCACATCCCCATTCTAAAAGGACACAGAAAGTTCCTCAGATTCGTAGTCCAGGGGCATCACTACCAATTCAGAGCCCTGCTGTTTGGATTGAAGTCGGCACCCAGGGTGTTCACCAAGTGCCTCGCACATGTTGTGGCGCGGCTGTGCCTGCAAGGGATCCACGTCTACCCCTACCTGGACGACTGGCTAATCTGTGCAAGGTCAAGAGAACTCGCCGTCGAACACACAGCGAGGACCCTCCGCCTGCTTCCCGGAACTGGGATTCGCCATCAACTACCCCAAATCCCATCTGGTCCCGTCGCAGGTGGCACTGTTTCTGGGAGCGAAGCTCAATACAGTGAAGCGATTGGCATCTCTGTCGGAAGAAAGGACAAAGGCCATTTTGGGCAAGGTGCAGCGCCTGTTAGCCACGGATGTGGCCAGAGTGAGGTCCATCAAGTCCCTCATCGGGATGATGTCCTCATGCATCTACCTTGTGCCCCTTTGCAGACTTCGGATGCGTCCGCTACAAGAGTTCCCCGACGCCCGCTGGATTCAAGCGGCAGGCAGCTTTGAAGAAAGGATCCCGCTCGACGAGGAGTTCCGTCGGGCGATTCTATGGTGGGGTGCCCGTGCGCACCTCACGGCAGGCATGGACTTTCAGGCCCCAGCGTATCAGGAGACGGTAACGACGGATACCTCCCTGGAGGGATGGGGGGCCCACACCGGAGATCTCTACGCAAGAGGCCTCTGGCTCCCGGAGGAGAGGTCTCTTCACATCAACGTCCTGGAGCTACGAGCCGTGTTCTGGACACTCAAATCGTTCCTTCCGTCCCTCAAGGACAAAGTGTTGAGGGATCTTCACCGACAACACCACCAAGATGTTCTACATCCGGAAGCAGGGAGGCACCAGATCCCCAGCCCTATCCAAGGAGACCCAGGATCTGTGGCACTGGGCCGTCGTTTCTGGTTCCCTTCCACCTGGAAGGAATAAAAAACACAATCGCCGACTCACTCAGCAGGGAGTTGCGCTCGTGCCACGAGTGGGAAATACGCCAGGACCAGGATGATCGGCTCTTTCAACGGTGGGGCAAACCCCAGATCGACCTGTTCGCGACGGCAACGAACTCCAAGTGCCAGAGGTTCGCCAGCAGGTTCACCCAGCCGAGGAGCATGGGTGATGCTTTCTCGTTCCCTTGGGACGGCCTGTTCCTTTACGCGTTCCCTCCGTTGCCGTTGCTGCTCCGTCTCATCAACCAGCTCAAGAGGTCCAGGTGCAGGATGATCCTCGTCGCACCGGCATGGCCCAGACAGATCTGGTTCCCAGACCTTCTGGACTTGTCAGCGTCCCCACCTATCAAGCTGGCGACGGACGTGGATCTTCTCTCCAGAGAAGGAGGCGCCATTCTCCATCACGACCCGGAGTCGCTGAACTTGCAGGCTTGGCTCCTGCAGCACTAGAGTTTGGAGGGTACGATATCCCGGCTGACTGCAGAGAGATTCTTGCAAAAGCCAGGGCGTCCTCAACTCTCAAATGCTATGGACATAAGTGGAAGAGGTTCTCTGTCTGGTGCCATGCACAGAAGATTAACCCTCTGCGGATTACGACCCCTCAAGTATTGCCGTACCTACTGTCGCTGGCCAAAGCTGGACTGGCTCACGCCTCCATCAAGATACATCTGGCTGCCATTTCCCGATACACCAGAACTACAGGACGGGTGTCCTTGTGGTCTCATCGCCTGGTGAAGGAATTTATGAAGGGACTATTCCGATCGTTCCCGCCGTTGAAGGCCCTTGCCCCGGCCTGGGAGCTCAACGTGGTGCTGACCAGGCTCATGGGGGTCCCATTCGAGCCTATGCATTCAGCGCCGTTTGAAGTTCCCGTCGTGGAAGACAGCATTTCTTGTGGCCATCACCTCTGCACGACGAGTGGGAGAGATCCAGGCCCTATCTTGCAAGCCTCCATACTTGACTTTTCACGACACGAGGGTGGTGCTGAGGACGCACCCCTCCTTTATGCCCAAGGTGCCGTTGGACTTCCACCTCAACGAGCCCTTGATGTTGCTAGTTTTCTTCCTGTCGCCTTCGTCTCCGGCCGAGAGGACTTTGCACTCGCTGGATGTGGCTAGAGCGCTGAAGTTCTACGTGGACCGCACAAAGAGTTTTCGGAAGACATCACAGCTGTTTGTGAACTTTGGACCTGTGAATCGGGGGAAGGCTCTCTCGAAGGCTTCCATTTCCAGATGGCTCTCCGGCTGCATCATGCACTGTCACCGGATGGCAAACCGACAGCTGCCCGGCTATCTGAGAGCCCATTCGACCGGATCGATCGCTGCTACCACGGTGTTCATGTCTGGTGTGCCACTGCTGGACATCTGCAGGGCTGCTACATGGAGGTCGACGCACACCTTCACGAGATTCTACTGCGTCGATCGGGACTCCAGGGAGGAGTCCAGGGTCAGCCAAGCAGTGCTGCGCAACCTGTTCGATTAAGGTGAGCCTGGTGAGGAGGTAAGAGATGCTTAATGTTGAGTTTTGTATTGCTTAATGTTGAGCCTGTTGCCACCTCCCGTGGTTGTGCATGTGTATACAGCTATGTATTCACGCTCGCTTCTTTGTTCGAGGTGAGCGGTATTGAGCGGTCGCCCGTAGCCCTGTGAGGCTGCCCCTTCCAGGCCCCTTTGGGCTTACAGTGAGTGTCTCCTAACGTTAATCCAGGCAGTTTGTGTTTTGTTGGCACACCGCGCACGTTTGTGCTGCCCCCTCCCTCCTCCTCACTTCCTGGTCCTCCTCTCCCTATCCCATCCCGCCTCCCTGCCCGCCCACACCCCCTCCCCTTCCTCTCCTCCTGCCTTAAATCTTACCCCCCCTGGGCAGCCCCCCTGCCCGGCAGCCCCCTCGGCTAAGGGCCCCTTAGGCAAAGGGCGGCTCCTACGGCTGCGGCTCCCTGTGTCTGCAGTTGTCCACAGGGGACGCCAGGCGCCGGTCTGCCACTCTTCTGGTTAGCTCCACCTGCTCGCCCAGCCCAACAACCTACACCTTTCCTTTCCTTACTCATTCACATGGTTTCTACACTTCAGTGTGTACCGCTAACTGTGGTAAACTAGGTCTGCTTTTCTCCCCTCGCAGGACTCTCAACCTTAGGTGGCTTCTACACTGTGTACCTAATTCGTATTTACTGTGTTACTGTTGCTCTGTAATTGTGGTAAACTAGGGCTTGCCGCATCATTCCTGTCCGCTTGCTCTCGTCTGTCTTCCCCCCACTCGCTCCTTATTCCATGGTGCTCTCTATCTCTCCTATCTTCTCTAACTGCTTCTCCATTGACTATCCTGCTCTCCTCACTAAATCTGGTAGGAAAAAGTTTAAAAAGGATATCCTGGTCTCCAACCCAGGCCTCCCTATCGCTGACACCTACACTAGTGCCTCCTCCAAGGAAACTCTTACTGACATCCTCTTTTTGTGCCTTCCCCTGACCAATGGACCCTTCATATGGTCTCTGTGCTCTCTCCCTTCTCCTCTTCTTCCATTAATGGTGGCACCCGTTGGGATGTCCTCTTGGCCCCCTTCCGCTCCTCTAAGGCCATCATTAATGTCTACGCTAATGGGACCGTCTTGGTCCAAGGCCCCCAGGCCAACCTCCACCTCTTTGATAGACGCTTCCCACGCCTCATCAACTTCCTTTCCTCTCCTGCTGTCCCCTCTTCTCTGTCCTCGGCTACCTTTCCTCCACCCTCTCACCCTGCCCTCTCTCTGGCTCCTTTTTCCTCACCTCCACAGGGCGTATCTCTGATCTGCACCCCTCCCCGGAAGTCCTTCAAGGATGGCAACCTTCTCCACATTGCCACTCTCAACTCTCGCTCTGCCGTCAAACATTCCTCTGATATCTGCCGCCTTCTTGAGGAATTGGACCTTGACATCCTCGGTCTCACTGAGACATGGTTCACGGCCAGCTCTGTCACCAGCTTTGACACACTCCTACCTGACGGTTACAAGATCCTCTCCTTGCCCAGGCCCAACCGTGCTGGGGGTGTGTGGCCCTTATCTTCCCTGAGTGGATTCCTGCCACTGTCACTCCTACGCAGACCTACTCCTCCTTTGAATGCCTTGTCTGCCGACTCTCTCTCTCTCCTAGCCATCCCCTTACCGTGGCTACTATCTATCGGCCACCTGGTCAAATTTCCTCCTTCCTCTCTGAGTGGGCTGACCTCTCCTCCTCACTCCTGTCCTCAACCACTCAACTCCTCTTTCTTGGAGACTTAATATCCACCTTGATGCCTCCTGTCCTCCCTCTGGATTCTTTTGCGACCTCTGCGACTCTCTCGCACTCTATTCTCCCGTCTGGGCCGACCCATTCTGTGGGGCACACTCTTGATGCTCTGATCTCTTCTGACCTTCCCCTCTCTGCCCCTCTCTCCACTCCTCTCTCCTGGAGTGATCACTTTCTCCTATCCTCCACCTCACCTTCCCTACCCCACAGGCAAAGCCACCCTCATCACTGCCACCCACCTTCGCGGTCATCCGACCCATGAAACGCGTGTCAGTTGAGGCTTTCACTACCACCTTCTCGCCCCCCCTTCGGCTGACTCCAACCCTGACACAGCCCTCTCCACTCTCCACTCTGCTATATCTGATACCCTTGATATCCTTGCCCCTGTCATGAGAATCCGCCTGAAGCCCATAGCCAAATGTAACTCCTGGTATGACTCTGATCTCGTCACCCTTAAACGCAAATGCAGGGTGGCAGAGAGGAAATGGCGTGCTTCATGTTCATCCTCTGACAAACTGGCCTGCCGCCTGCTCCAAAGGCAATACTGGCTCTCTGTTCTCATTAAGAAGGGAGTCCTTATCCAATCCTGCATCTCTGCGGCATCTAACAATTCGGCCAAACTCTTTAAAATCTGCAAGGAGCTGGCCAACCCTGCTGCAGTCTCCACCTCTCCTGTCCCCTCCCAGGCCCTCTGCACGGCACTGGCCTCTCACTTCATTAAAAAAAACTCAGGACATCCTGTCCTCACTCTCCTCCTATCACCTCCCCTCCTCTATTCCCTGCTCTCCCTTTGGCCCTTCTGCAGCCACCCCTCCTCCCTCCTCTCTGCATTTCCCCTTTTTTCTGCTGACAAGGTTTCGAGACAAGGCCTTTCTATGAAAGTCTTGTCAAAATAGGTCCACCCCTTTTCCTCCAAAACTATCAAGGACCACATCGACTCCCTGGCGCCTGCCCTGGCTGACTTCTGCAATCACTCCTTTGCCTCTGGAGTCTTCCCATCCCCCCTCAAGCACTCCCTTGTGCACCCCATTCTTAAGAAACCCTCTTCCGACCCCTCCTGCCCAGCTAACTATCGCCCAATATCTATCACTCCCTTCCTGGGCAAGCTCCTGGAGAAACTGGCCATCTCCCAGCTTAATCTCCATGCTGAATCTGTTGGTAGTCTTCATGACCATCAGTCTGGCTTCAGAGCTGCCAGAAGCACGGAAACTGCTCTCCTGAACATCCGTGAGGACCTGCTCTTAAACCTTGACTCTAACACCCCTTGTGTTCTCATTTTGCTCGACCTCTCTTCTGCCTTTGACACACCATCCTGCTCAACCGTCTCCGTAATAACCTGGGTATCACTGGTCAGGCTCTGGCGTGGCTGACCTCCTTCCTCTCCAGTCGACCCACCCAGGTCCAACTGGGGTCCTTCCTCTCTGACATCTTTTTCTCTACCTGTGGTGTCCCCCAGGGATCTAACCTCTCCCCTGGCTGTTCAACCAGTATCTGGCACTTCTTGCTCACCGCATCGCCGCTCTCTGTCCCAACTTTCAGTGCTACGCGGATGATACCCAGCTCATTTTCAGGCTACCCTTGGCCTCCTCTTCCCCTTCCCTCATCACTGACGGTCTTTCTGCTATCCAGGAATGGTGTGCCGCCAACGACCTCTGCCTTAATGCCAGTAAGACTGAGATTCTACTTATCGGCACACCACTCCCTCCTTCCCTGCAGCTCTCTGGCCGGCCTCCCTTGGCCCTCTTCCTGCCTACCTGCAAGGCAAAAAACCTTGGGGTCTTCTTCGACTCCACACTCTCTTTCTCTCCTCACATATCTGATGTCTCTAAGAAGTCACACTACCAGCTACACCTCCTCAGAGGTATCCTTCCTTTCCTCTCCTTCCCCCAGAAGCTCACTGTTTGCAGAGCCCTGGTTCTCTCGAAGATGGACTACTGTAACAGCCTCTATCTAAATCTTCCTTCCTCTACTCTCCGCCCTTTGCAACTCATCCAGAACAGGACTGCGAGACTTGTCCTTGGCCTCAGGCCCAGGGACCGTATCTCTCCAGGTCTGAAATCACTACACTGGCTCCCAGTGGCTGCGTGGATTAAGTTCAAAACACTCTGCATTGTCCACAAGGCCTTCTGGGGCCGTGGGCCAAAATACCTTCAACTCTCTCTTCCTAAATATCTTCCTTCTCAAGCTCTTCGCTCATCCACCTCCAATGACCTCAGGGTCAGCCGCTTCTCCAAGCAACGAGCTGGGGGTAGATCTCTCTCCGCAGCAGCGGCCTCCCTCTGGAACAGCCTTCCTGCCTCCCTGAAACTTGAGGAGAACCATCTCCGGTTCCGGAAGCACCTCAAAACCTTCCTCTTTGCCTCCGCTTTCTCTCCCTCTCTCCCCTGCTAATATCACTGAACCTGCACTGAATCTGCAACTGGGCCACTCACCGATCTCGGTCCTTGGCCCAGCCACTCTTCCCTGCACTGCCTACCTGCACTACGGGACTGTCTCTGTATCCTACAGCCCCTTCTCCCGGCACTTACCTTGCACTTGCTACCAGCTGGCCCTATTATTTATCTGTTTTCTACTAACCATGTACTGCACTTTCCTTGCACTTGCCACCAGCTGGCCCTATTTTCATCTTGTATTCTACTAACCATGTACTGCACTTTCCCCTCTCCCCTTCCCCTTGCACTTTTCCCAGTCCCCCTACCCTTGCACTTGCACGATCTGAATGACACCTGGCCTAGTAGGATCGTTGTCTGTCTCCCCTTGTTCCCCCCCCTGCCTCCTCGCGCCTTGAAACACTTGTGTATAGGCGCGTTACAAATACCATATCATATCATATCATTCTTATATTCATGAGCATGTGAATCCATGCCAGATCCCATGCTGGAGAAGGAACAAGTTACTTACCTGTAACTGTTGTTCTCCAGCATGGGTCTGGCATGGATTCACATGCGAACCCTCCCTCCTTCCCCTCTGCGGCTCTTCACTTGGTCATACTACCACTTTACGTGCTACCAAATCTGAGGATGGCTGCCAGGGGAGGGGCTTGGGTAGAGTGCAGTCATTGGCTGGGGGCAGTATGACCCAGAGATCAGTGATTGGTTACTACTACGAAAGACCGATCAGAAACGAAACTGATACTGATTTTTTTCTTTACCGAGGATTCCCGGCCTGACGACGGGGAATATTCATGAGCATGTGAATCCATGCCAGACCCATGCTGGAGAACAACAGTTACAAGTAAGTAAATTGTTCCTTCTCTTTCCTCTCTCTACCCGCAACCTATCCTCTCGCCGGCAATAACCCTGGTTTACTCTTGTCTCCTGTTCCTCTAAACGCACTCTGCCTATCTCTCACAACTACCTTCCTCCTCTCTGCCCTCCCCAGTAATACTCCTACTACCACTTCCACTCTCTTTCACTCTTGTCACACACCCCATCACTTACTCTTACATCCACTCCAAATCTCTCCACACTTGCCCACTCTCCCTTAACCCTCACCTTTTGTTCACTTACTATATCAGACACAGAATGCCTTATCTGCACTCTCTCAGAACACTGCCACAGACTCCTCAACACTCCACCCCACAACCGCCCTCCGCCTAGTCGTCCCCTGATCAACCACCCCTCCACCTGATCTCATCTGAATGCCTTTCAATCTCCTCTGCGCTGGCTGGGTTTTATAGCCCAGCCTTCCCCCTCCCCTTCAAACAATTCTCCCAGCTCCTATAGGTGCCCCTGTTCACATGCTCCCCTTAGCCAATCTTTGGCCATGGTGTCCCTGGACGGCTTAAATGCTTTTATCCCTCAACCCCTTTTAAATCTCCATTTGCAGGGTAGCAGCCACGTGCTTAGGCTGCTCATTTTCCTTGAGCTTTCTTTGTTCGCTGATGAGTTTTGCCTACAATAAGTTTGGGGAGGATTTCGGGTTTCTCTCTTGTTCCCCTGCAGTCCCTTCTCACTTTCTGTTGCCCCACCATTCACCCGGGGTCCATCTGGGATTAGTAGCTTGGATGTTTGCTGTCTCATCTCTATTTGACAAGAGAAATCCCAGTCCATCCCATTTCTGTTCTCTATTCCATTCCGCTGTTTCCGTCTGGGTTTTCTTGGTTGTTGCAGGTGGATTCTGGGAGTTGCTGTCCTGAAAAAGACCAGAGAAATCTGACCAGAATAGAGCCCGACAAGTATTGTGGAAGGGACAGTGGTACCAGAAGACATACACAACTCACACTAGGTGGGGGTGGGAATGGACTGCCCCTGCCACCTCACCTCCCCACCTACCCCTCTCCCCTCACCCCACCTCTAGGGTAAAGTCAGCATTGGCATAGACTCACTCGTGTCATGAGGAGTCCCTGTAACGACAGGGTCATGACCCTGGCCCTGTCACAGCAATCAGTGGTCTCGTGTTCTGGAATTGTTTACACATAGTGATCAAATGCTCTATTTGTGGTTCTCTGCCTTTGCAGCTCTCTTACATCTCCGATAATGCTCACTTACCTTATTTTTGGTTGGTTCTCACTTGTACACTAGTGAGAAAGAAGCTTGATGTTGGTCTCCTTTACAAATCATACTCTCAAATGTGTAAGGAAGGCATGGTATCAAATGTGTTTATTGAACTTTATCAGGGGTGTGAAAAACGCCTATCTAAACATAAATCTAAGATGGGAGCATGCTACAACCATCAAATAATAATAATACAGTCGAAGTGGAGTCTAGTCAAATAACAAGGGCCTACACTAAAAAACTTATTTCCAATCCTTACTTCTATGCTGCAGAATAGTGTGGGATAATGTTCACAAAATGATAAATCAGGATGTTTAGGCCATAGGCCTCCCTTCCCCACGTTTTCAGCACAGGCCAAGGCCGGTCACTCGAGCACAGCACACTCATGGGCTTCTTCCGCACGAGGTCACAGTTCCTTTTACCAACATCAGGGCCTTTTGTGCCCAAGTCTCTTATTCAAAGTCTCTTTATTCAGAGGGCTTGATGCACCAAAAACACCACGAAAAGTTCCTTTCCAAAATTCAAGTCTGACGACTTGCTCTTCGCTTGGGATCCCCCTCAGCCGGGGTCACATCCTTCTTTCACAATTAACCTCCCTCGCTGCGTTCAGACCAACTTTAATTCACAGGCATCCCTCAGTCGGGTTCACATTTGCCACAACAATATCTTCACAGGTGATTTTTTCTGTTTACCCCGGATCCCTCCCTTCCAGAATCAGACCAATTTCAGTTTGTAGGCATCCTTCTTCCGAGTTCACAATTGCCACAACAATATCTTAATGGGTGAGTTTTACTGTTCATCCCGGATCCCCCTATTCCAGGCCCAGATCCCCTTTTACCCAATTAGTCCCCCTCTTCCAGGCTCAGACCAGTTTCAGTTAGTAGACAATTGAAGTGTTTCGAATGTGCACAGGATTTAACTTAACCCGCTGCAGGACCACTTCGATTTTCACCATTCAATATTTACACGCTCTTGGGGGTAGAGGGTACTAAACAGAGACCTTCGAGTGAGCACCAATGTAGCGCCGGACCACTCGGTATTTTGCACCTAACTGGGTTTCACGAAGTTCAATCGCACACAGGTTCTTTGTTCATAGAATGTTGCCGCTTGCAACATTGAGCATAACACAGTCCTGTCTGCTATCATTTTCTCCTAACTCACCGGCTGTGCTGAACTCAGTGTTGCTTGGCTGTCGTAGTCAAGGACAGTACCAAAGTGGCAATTGATTCTCCCGCCTTGGCTATCGATGCAGGAGGGCCCAGTGTACCTCTGACACACGCTACACCGTTCATCAGCTGTGTCTCCAGGACTTATGTTTTCCTTGAGGCTTCTTGAAAGTCGTGATCCTTTTGTGAAAAGGACAAGGGTAACTCCCTCTTTGTCGTCCTCTCTGGTCTTACCGCCGCCTTTCTCTTCGGTTTAAACTGCCATCCCGGAATAGCTGCTTTCTCATGCGTTTGGCCTTGTTCAGAGTGTGCTTTCGTGCTCCACCTTTTATCCGTGTGGGGAAGTGTGATGAAAGTCAGGTGTGTGGAATTATCTGTAATTGCCTGACTCTGCCTGACCCTTGTGTTGGGACATGTCAGGTATACAGCTTTGGTGTTAGTCCATTGTCGCTCACGATGAACTGTCCGTGAGAAAGTGTTTGTGTTGGATGCAATGCTTGTGTTGCAAGGAGTCCTCGTCCTCCCACCCACAAGCCCATGTTCATTGTCAGTTTCATCTGGTTCAATGTACCCCCTCTATGGAGCACAGTCTGAATTAAAGTCTGTGATCACTGGGTACTCAAGTGAATATAAACAGGCTTTGTCTCTTTTCCACTAGTATTCGCTGTTACTTCCATCCAAGAGCTGCTAATCATTGACTGAACTCCATTCATTGACAGTCTCTCCAACCTTCTTAAGATAGCTCATGCCATCGACCTTGCTCTTTTCCTTTAGGGTTCACTCTAATCTTCCTCATAGCTTACAAAGGGGAGGTGTGGATTTGGAGTATGGAGGCCTAGGGTTCCAGGGTTGTGCCCGTGGAGAGAGGGGAAGGGGAGGTGGGCTAGGGGTCCGGGAGGGAGAGAGATCCTTCTCAAAACTCCTGGTGAGTAACGTCCTTCATGCAGTATAAGTTTTGAAAAGGATCATTACGCTTTCAAGCCATACCATCCATTAACTAATTTAAATGGATTCTAAGTTCCGCAGTGGAGCTCATAACACCGATGTAAGAACACATTGGACAGGATCTGGGTTTAATTCAAAATAGTCTTTCATTGACTCAAAAAAAAAAAAAAGGAGGAAAATAAAAATCAGGATAACTCTCCTTTAAAGGTAGTCCAAATACAGCTTTGGTCTGCGGCTCCTCTGAGGGTAAGGACGGAACCTGGTGTTAGTCCTCATAAGCCCAGCGCAGTTCTGAAGCTCCTTCTTCGCCCTTCTCTCTGTTCTGAAACAGAAGGGAGAAACACCCGTCAGTCCTTTCTTGTTTTCTGGTTTATGTATGGGTTGTAGACTCATAGACCAATCAGGATGCCCCATACTGTGGAGCTTAGATAAGCCCCCCAAACCCCGCCCCCTTCTTCCCAGAACGAAGGGTGCCATAATGGAGAACGCCTGGTGGCCGCGTGTAAAGTGCTATTGGAAGCTTCATCCCCTGCAGTTCGATGTGAGAAAAACCCAACGTCCTTGATATTTACTGTGTTGTGCAAACATAGTGTCCTATTTGGTGTACAACTGCCCCTACCCATTTCATCTGTGTTCCCCGTCTGTAGGACCCCCTTGCTTCCCCACGTTTCGGTGGTGCTGGGGAGACACGTGTGTATGACTCTGGCGTTCACTTTTGAACCCGGCGGCCCCAGCTTTCCTTTTTGTGCAACGTTAGCCGCCTCAAGTACATTCACGCCTCCGCTCGTCTGCTCCTCATTCCCCACCCCGTCAAACGCTGCTCGCTTGCCATCAACGGCATCCTCTGTTCTCTGCATCGTTGCTTGCGGGGTAGCCTGAGTGTGTCATTTCCCCACCAGACATCATCCGCAGCGATTTCGTCCTCCCGCTTGGTCTCAGGGTCGGAGCCGTTATCTTTGGGCATGAGTCCTTCGGGCTGAAGAAGGGGATTACAACCGATTTAGTTCCTTGGGTTTCATTTTTACCTCTTCTCATCCAGTAGAGTATAAAACCACTTGCTGTGTTCTTGAGGTTGGTTCTAATCACCTTTATTTTTGCAAGTCTTCTGGGGCTTTCTCTTCTGGGGGAAAGAGGGAGTGGGGAACGGCAAACTGTGCTCTGCAAGTTTATTCATATCTGTTGACTCTTTTGGGGGAAGGGAGGGTAATTAAAGTTACTCAGAACAATTTGTGTTCTGTGATCTCCTCAAGTGATTTGAGCTACAGCATTGACTATAGAAATATATATATATTACTGCCTCAGTAGTTCAGAGCAACCTAAATAAAATGTAAAGGTCAACATATTAAAAGTACACAATCTAAATGGCAGTGGAAAACTATTGTAATTGTAAAATATATTAATCAACTAACTTCACTCTTTTTAAGCTGGGGACACTGTATCAAGAACTTTCTTTTTTTACAGGGCTTTGTGCCCATCAGTGACCTTGGGTTTGTTTTGCAGGAGGCCTTCTCGGAGAAGCTGAGCTACTCTTGCTGTTACTGCGAAGCAGCATTTTCCTCTGAAACGCGGCTGGAGAAGCACAAGGCCTGGAATCATGCAGAAAAGCTGTCAGCAGACATCCGAGCTTGGAAACAAGGACAGAAGTTATTTGACCGAGGCAGTGTCATGAAAAGGTAGAATACAACCCACAGTACCCGCCTCTGATGCATACATTCGAATGGATTGTGTCCTCCCATGTATTCCTCATCTTATGATATTCGTATCCCAGCTCTGCTGCTTCGGAAATTATTTTCACCAGAGGGCGCCGTGTTCAAGGCCGCAGAGTTGCAGTCCCTCGAGAGCCGCCGTCGAGCGTCAACGTCATCTGCTGTATAAAGGGCTCGAACAGCGCCCTTTACCTCAGTTCCCTTTTTCCGACGCAACTTTGTGTTACGAACAGCACATCAGATTTTTCTTCGACAATGTCCTCGTCATCTACTCCCACCACACCCAAGACAGGGTTAAAAAAATGTCAGAAGTGTGGTAGGAAAATGTCAATAACCGACCCCCATCGGAAGTGCCTCAGCCCAGACCATTGGGTTGATTAGTGCGGGTTCCTGCCAGGCCATGTCCAATAAGGCTCTTAGGGAACGTAGAGGTAAGCTGGCAGTGAGGGAGGAATCCTTCAAGTCTTCCAAAAGACAAAAAGATTCGGATGAATCTAGTTAAAAATCTCAAGGAGGTCGAGATCAAAGAGTCGCTCGGGGAAATCCTCCTCCTCTTCTTCGACGAAAAAGTAACTAAAGCAACATCACAGGTCATCTTCCTCCTCTTCCTCTTCTGAGAGGAGAGCAACTAATCCATCTAAGCACGATTCCCCAGAAAAATGGGAGGCCTCTAACGCTTCTATGTTTAAAATATTCAAGAAAATGGCCCAGACCCCCTCGAAGTTGCCTCGTGGTGATCATGCCTCTACCCACTCTAAAAGTGACAGAGGGAAATCAAAATCTAAACACGCGAGAGCCGAAAAAGAGTGGAGAGTGTCATCAATGGAAAGTACCGACACCTCGTACTAAATCAAAACCTCCGGTGCATAAATCGGTGGTAGCTGAATCGACATTGGCGTCGAAGTCGAAACTCGACTCGACATAGTCGGCGACTACCGAGTCGAAGCCGCCGATGAACACAATCCATTCGAAGAACAAGTTACTTACCAACTGTAACGCTCTTTCGATTGGATGTTCCTCCCACGTATTCCTCATCGACCCTCCCAACCTTCCCCTCCGTACAGTTTACGCCAGTTGCACTCGAACTTCCTTAAGAGCCTGAGGACTTAAAGCCTGATCAACTGATGCGACCATGAACAGTGTAAAAACAGAACTGAGGTACTTTATACAGCGGATGATGTCCACGCTCGACGGCGGCTCTCGAGGGACTACGACTCCGCGGCCTCGAACACAGCGCCCTCCGGTGAAAAATGTTTCCGAAGCAGCAGAGCTGGGATACGAATATCATAAGATGAGGAATACGTGGGAGGAACATCTAATCGAAAGAACGTTACAGTTGGTAATTAACTTGTTCTTCTATTGGAACACCCTTGGAATACCATGCTCCATGACGGCTCTGAAACTTTAATTAACTTGTTCTTCTATTGGAACACCCTTGGAATACCATGCTCCATGACGGCTCTGAAACTTGCACTTAAAAGTGGGATCCCCAAAGTAGTCATAAAACAAAGCTTTTATCTCCATAGCAAATACACTTTTTACTGGCTTGGTGGAGTGAGGAAGCCCTCAAAACACTGCACTGTTCTTTCTGAAACTTACCTCTACTACTGGCCCTATTCTGGGAGCTCTGAACACAGCACTATCTTTCCTGGCATCCTAACCTACTTCAACTCTTTAGCGGAGACACCAACACACTTCTGATATCCTTGTCTTTCTTTATTTCTGCTAGTGCCTGTTGATCCTTTATCATTACAGGGTACAGGCCATTAACTCCCTTGAAGCCTGTACCCACAGCTGATGCCTTGGTCATGGGTACTACCCACTTTCATGCTGCACCTAGTTCACGGCCTTTGGTTTTCTTGTACCCCACCAAGCACCTTCTGGATGGTGTCAAAAATGGAAAAAAAACTGTTTTACAGCATAGATTAAACAAATCTGAAATTATTCCCTGTAGTCATGCTGTGAATCTCATGTACCTGTTAAATAACAGTTAAAGACAAGAAACTTCAGATATTGAAAAGCCTATCCACCCCCTTTTGGGCCTTTTACCCTGCAGCCAATCAGGTGGCACTGTCCATAACTCCATCCCAGAGGACATCCTCGGATACTTTATGGCACGGCATGTGAACAATCCTGGGGCTACTGAATTTAGCACACGGGGGAGAGAGGCCTGGGCCAATCAGAACGTGTGGAACATGGGCTTTGAACTGTGTGGCAAGCCAGAAGTAGGACTCAAACTCTGGGATATCATGTTCATGGAATTAGTCTGACCTCTTGGCCTGTTTCAAAATAACTGACAAAAATAATGAAAATGACCTTGTAGGGATAAATTTCCTATTCTAAAACTCAAATGTTCAAGGAAAGGGTATTCTTGGTAGGATGAATCAAAACATAAAGTCCCTAGCCCAAATCCTATTCCCGCCTATTACCTTTATAGACACTAACACATAAGTCTAAAGGGTTCAACAACTAAAAAGATGCTTGACTGCTTCTGTTCCACGTTTTCTCTCCTGGATAGAAAGTTCTTCAGGTGCCACTGTAAGGGTTAAAAGTTTCAAACCTTGTTAAAAATAGTCTTACTTTGGATATTTCACACTCTTTCTCCTGACTCAGGGGTATTTTCTCTTGTTTCTCTCTTTTATCCCTGCTCAAGGGTCTCTTTACGCTCTCCTTGTCCTGAGGTTTTTTGACTCTTTGATCTCTCTTGGGGTAACTTCACTCTGTGCAAGGGGTTGAGTCTCTTACATGACTCTTTCGAACTGGGTTCACGCCTTCTCACCTCATCCCCTCTCCTTATCTTGAGGTCCCTTGACTCTTATTCCCTTCTCTTGGGGTATCTTCACTCTCATCCCCTCTCATTTGGTATCTTGAACTCCGAGCAACAAGGGGTTGACTCTCTTAAGCGACTTCTTCGAACTGGGCTCACACCTTCGAATTGATTGTGTCCTCCCACATATTCCTCATCTTTGATATTCAATATCCAGCTTCAGCTGCTTCGGAATGTCTTTTTCGGCAGAGAATGCTGTGCATCGATGCAGTCGACTCGATGTCCCTCGAGGGTCTCCTCCTAGAAGATGATGTTATCAAAGGCATATATAGCACGCGCAGCGCCCGTTGGCTTCAGTTCTGTTTTTCTGCGTAAGCTAACGCTTCAAGAAACTACAACGTGCTTCCTTTATTGTTTGCAAAATGTCTTCGTCCTAGACACTTACTACCGGAAGACCGGGTTCAAGAAGTGTCAGGGGGCGTGGCTAGTTGGCGTGCGATGAGCATGTAGTTTCACGGAGCTCCAGCGCCACCAGCCTAAATCCTGTGGAAATCCGGCACTTAAACCCCATAGAGTGTGCCAAAATCAATACGGTCAGTGCAGAAGAGACGAGCGTCATGAAAGGCGGTTCAGGAGAGAAGAAACGCAGGGTACATCCCCCTGTAAATTGTACCCAGGAGTGGAGAGTGCGATGCCACAAAGCAGATCCAAGATGTCCGCCGGGGCACCCTAGTGGGAAGCAGTGGACACTCGCAACTACCCGAGCAGACAAGGGACAGGTGTAAACCCCCCAGAGACCATGGTGAGAGGCAACACTGCCCTGGCGAGGAAGAGGCGAGCGGCTCACAAGACTGTGGGGACACTGTGCTCGCCTGGTAAGGCTCTCCCTCTCGCAGCGCGGACCATCGAGACTGCCTCCCCATTAAAGGAGGTCTGAACATCAGGCTGGGAAGAGGCCAAGGGTTACAACCTGTAACGAAGGGCGACGGAGAGGAAGAGACTGTGGAGCAGAGTAATTGGGCTCAAAGAGGGCGGACCCAGCAAGGCAGGGACCGGGACGACAGTGGTCCGGTAGCCCCGAATCAACCCACTTTTGAGGAACCATAAAAACGGCAAGGCGCTGTGCCCGACATCTCCGATCTGGGAGACCGGAGGGTCGCCTTTTGGAATCCAGACAAGACAACGAGAAAAAAGGGGAAGTGCAGCCGGCAGTCTACAGTGACTCTGGGATCTAGATTCCCCCCCACCCCCCTGCTATTACGCCACCACCCATCGCATCACACCAGGGTCGGAGCGGGAAGGAGACGATTGAGGTGGAGACTGGGAGCAAGGGATAAGGGGTTCATTCAGGAGTGGCCAGGGAACCACGGTCACAGGCAGGTCAAGAGAACTGAAGGAGGTGCTCTCTTGCAGCACCACAAGTCATATCAGGCACTGGAGAGCTGGCCTATACACACAGATACAGAAGGAGATAAGTGCTGAGCGAGAAGGGAGCGGTCTATGCTCCAGAAGCCCTCGGCCCAAGTAACAGGTCGTAATCTGTCCCCCCCCCCTAACATTGAGTAGAGCAAGTAGGTGAAGGGGGGAGCAAGGTGGAATAGGGGACTGAACGCCGGAGGCCAGGTGAGGAAGTGAAACGGAGATTACTAGCCCACGGCAGATACAGTAAAGACACTGCCGAGGGTACTGGTCAAGTGGCATACAGCATCCTATGCGCAGGAGGAGGCACTATATCTCCTGAGGCACTAGACAAGAGAATCAGAAGCTATGTTAAAAAGGAGGTACCAGGTTAGAACATAGATACACAGCTGAAAACACTAGCTTTGCACAGAACTTTGGGAGTAGCCCTGAAGGAGGACGCAGCCAGTATGGTTAAAGGACAAAAGAGGATGGGGAAATACACAGAATCAAAAGGCAGGTCACAAAAACAGGAGGGGACTGATCGAGCCACACAGGAAGGAGCGACAGGATGTGGAGGCGGTGGGGTTACCTTAGACTCGCTGATAGAGGCGATGCAAGCTACCAGAGCCTCCCTGGAAGGAAGCATCAAGGAGGTAGGGGTGGATGCCTCTTTAGTAAGAGGTGACCTCCGGAATGACTGTGAGCGGGTCACAGAAGTGGAACAGAGGGTCAGTACAGTGGAGGACGACATTCAACACCTCAGAAATCAGGTGGTGGGCCTAGTGGGGGCAACCAGGACTTTGGACGCAAGAGTGAAGGATGCAGAGTGCCGCTCCAGACGCTGCAACATTTGCTTGGTCGGGGTACCAGAGAGAGAAGAAGGACCCAGAGCTGAGTTATTCGTGGAAAACTTGACCCTAAAGGTGCTATGGATAAAGGGACTGTCCAAATTCTTCTCATAGGGTGCCGGGTAGAGCCCCACCGCCGGGTAGCGGCCGCCAAGAGTAATGGTGGCAAAGATTATGAACTTTTGAGATTGAGACGCCATACTACAAGAGGCTCGCAAGGTGGGATGCTACGAAATTGGGAATTCGAAACTACACATCTTCACGGACTTTACTTTGGAAGTACAATGGCAGAGGAGAACATATGATGCAGTGAGACATCGGCATCGAGAACTCAACTTGAATTACATGATGTTTTCCCTGCCAAAATGAAAATCAAATATCGGGGGGCGGAGGGGGTCATGCTTCTTTATGACCCAGAAAGAGGTGTGGGATTGGCTAGAATCCTCACCAGAGGGAAAGGAGTTGCAAAATGAGAAAGGGCCAGGGAGGGACACAAACTGGGGCAGGGGACTGAGGATACCCAGGGATGATCAAGTCCGTAAACGGGGAGTTACTACGAAGATGACGTAACTAGCGGTAACTATGTGGCAAGGAGGAGGGGAGATCTGGAACAGGCGGGTGGGAGTGGGGGCAATGTGGAACCCCCCCCATAGATGGCAACGTTGGCTGCTAACCCACAAGGAGAGGGGAAATGGTGGGATATGCTAGTCGAGGGGTCCAGTGTGTTGGGATCGGTGGGAAGGAACCCGGAGGGGGGGACCCCCAAGACATACAGTTGGGGAATGGGGGGGAGTAGTTATAGGGAGGGGGAGAGGGAGGCGGGTGGGGGGAGCGGGGAGTTGGGAAGGGGTGGAGTTGAGGAGGGGGAGGCTGAGTTGGGGAAGGCTAATATTTGGGGAACAGTTAAGGAACAGGAAGGGGGTGGGGGAACTGAGGAGAGACAGAACACTGAAACGTATGAGACCGGAAATAAGGGTGGGAGAGAGGGTCATCAACACAACAAGGATGGTGGAATTACCAGAAGAAGGAAGGGTTGGGATAAGAAGAGGACCCTGCAGAGGGGAGCCCTGGAGGAGGGTGGCCGGGATATAAAACTTGATCAATTACAATGGTGGAAATTGGGGGGCTGAAAATTGGAGCATGGAATGTCCGGGGACTGGGGTCGAGACAAAAGAAACAGAGTAGGAGAGTTTCTGAAACGACAGGGGATACAGGTGGCCCTGACACAGGAGACACATATGGGTAAAACGGACCTAGTGGCACTGGGAAGAACATGGGGCGGACAGGTGGTGGGTGTGTCTTACTCAACACAGGCTAGGGGGATATTGATCTGGTTGGCGAAAGGGGTACCATTACAGGTGGAAAAGGTGCTGAAGGATGAGGTGGGGAGGACAGTGTTTCTGGTGGGGACATGGGAGGAGCGTGCAGTGTGTCGGGTTAACTCATATGCACCAAACACTGATGACGAGGAATACTTCCCCTCGGTGCTGCATATGATTGGGGCGTTTAGAGGGGAAATAACCATATTGGGGGGGTTCAATTGTCACCTAGATACGCACCTGGATGGCACTGGGGGAGGGGGGCCCAGTAAAAAACACATGACAGCGTTGCTTCACAAGGTTATGGAGGAGCTAGACTTGGTGGAAATATAGAGGGAAAGGCAGGGTGAAGAGAGGGGTTTCTCATATTACTCGGGAGTACATGGATCGTACTCACGCCTGGATTACCTACTAACAAGAAGGGAACATTGTCAGCAATTTGAGTGGCCGGAATATCTGGGATGCTCTCTCTCGGATCATTCCTCCCTGGTGGCTAAACTGTTGGGGAGGGATAGGCGACCTCCACAACGGATGTGGCATATGAAGAGAGAAGCGTTAGAAGATGGAGCTTTCAAAGGTGAGATACGCAAGTGGATTGAAAGTTAATTCGAGTTAAATGGGGGGTCGGTGACATCAATGGAGGTGCCCTGGGAGTCCTTCAAGGCTAATATGATAGGGATATGCCTTTCAATGATGGTGGGGATGAGAAAGAGACTGCAGGAAACGCTACGACAGACAGAGGAGCAGGTGGCGGAACTGGACAAGGAAGCTGCAAGGGGTATTCAGGTGGAAGACAGATTGGTGCACAGCCCAGCGCTTCACCACAAGATCCTAACAGATCTGACACACTTAGATAACAGTAGACGGGACGTTTGACTACATGGTGAGGGAGACAAGGCGGGGAAAGTATTAGCCTCGCTGATAAATAGAGAAAAGCCAAGGCTAGTTATAAGGAGAATTAGTGTGCACGCAGTATGGGATCGATAATACGTTGGTGGAATTCTATGGAGAACTGTATACAAGTGAAAGGGGTTATGTGGAAGAGGATGTGGAAGACCTGCTTGACATGGTTCGGCTACCAATGCTGGGGGGGGTATGAGGGAGGAACTGGAAGCCCCGATAGAGGAGGGGGACATCAGATGGGCAATCTGTTCCATGAAGAAGAGCACAGTGCCTGGTAGTGATGGGTATCCAATAGAATTTTACTCAGTCTATGGATCTCCTATCCCCATGGCTCAAGAAGGTATTTGACGAGGCCTTCGAGAAGGGGAGCCTCCCAGAAATCCATTAGGGTAGCCATAAAAACAGTGATCTTGAAGGAGGGGACGGACCCGCTGGACTGCATGTCATAACGACCCATATCTTTATTGAATATTGATGGAAAAATCCTGGAGAATATCCTGGCAGCCAGGATAGCGAGGGTAGCTCCTATATTGGTCCACTCAGATCAATGTGGGTTTATTGGGGGAAGAAATACGTCCGGTAATATCAGTCGCCTCCAACACGTCATGGATAATGTAAAATCTCAAAAAAGGGAAATGGCGATTGCCTCCTTTGATGCCATGAAGGCGTTTGACTGGCTGGAGTGGAAATGGCTATTCCGAGTGCTGAAAGAGTTTGGGTTTGGCAAAAACATCTGCAAATGGCTGGGCCTGCTATACAACAAACCGATAGCGATGGTAAAAACCAATGATTGGGTCTCAGGGAAACGGGAACTAAACTGGGGAACACGACAGGGGTGTGCGGTGTCCCCAATAGCATTTGGTCTGGCCCTAGAGCCAATGGTAGGGATTTTACGACAGGAAATGATAGAAGCAGGGATCGAAGCAGGGGGGGTGAGGCATATAGTATCACTGTGTGCTGATGATTTACTGCTATATGTGAGCAATCCACGGGAGAACCTCCCATTGCTACTAGAAGTGTTAAAACATTTCCGGCACATATCAGGCTTTTGAATCAATGAGGAGAAATCAGTGTTGTTCCCCTGGGAGGGCTAAGGGAATGTCGAATGGGGGCCCTACCAGTGGTGGGGATAAAATGGGAGACAGTCATTCAAATATTTGGGCATACAGATATTCCACAAAATGGAAGAAAGTTTTGTGCATAACATGGGGAGGGCATTATCGAGAATAGGGTACTCGGTACAGTTGTAACGCTCACCTGATTCCCGCAGAGGCGCCGGTCTTAACTGGGTGAATGCCGTATCTTCAAAGGTGATGTGTAACACACGGTTGGCTCATTGGGCTGGACCTCTGCGCACTGTATGTCTGACTCGAAGAGTAATATGTCTGCAGATAGAAAATATGGGATTAATGAACTTGGGCTATTGGGTGCCTCTCTCCTCTTCCCTTTCTCTTCTCCTGTAGAACCCCAAAGGTTAACACCCTCACCTTAGGTAAGTGAACGCCGAGCTCTCCATCTGCCTCGTGGCAGGGTGCCGTAACCAGTTTCTTCACTGGATAAGGGTGCAGGCCTCTTGACCTCAGAGGACTGCTGTCCGTCGTTAACTGCACGAACGGTAAGTTCTGGGCACTTCAAATGTCTTAAAAGTCTTTTGTAATGATATCTCTTGTTTTGCAGGGTTCCGGCGATGGCGGATGGCGGGCTGATGAGAGTTGAGGATCGAACCCGCGTGAGGAATAGAAGCGCCTGGAAGCACGTAAGTAAGCGCTTGTAGCCTGCTTCACGATGCGCACTAACTGTCCCTTTTATCTTGCAGGTACAAGTTCGGAGCATTAGAGAAGCTGAAGGGTGCTGGAATACCCACTGGATTCGGCGTGGGAAGGAATAATGGCACGTGAGTAATAAAGTGCCCAATGTCTTTAAACGCACCTTCTTTTGTCTTTCAGATGCGGGATGCAGTGCGAAGACCTCCGGAGCATGCGAAGAGTAGGTAAGCCTTTGTCTTTCAGATGCCGGAATGCAGTGCGAAGACCTCCGGAGCATGCGAAGAATGGGTAAGCCTTTGTCTTTCAGATGCCGGAATGCAGCGCGAGGTGTTAACTGGGCTAGCTGGTCGGTATCAGAGGTTTCCATAGCGCCTGGGTGGGAGTTTTGCGATAGGCTTTGCGTTCTGTAATGCTCACCTGATTCCCGCAGAGGCGCCGGTCTTGACTGGGTGAATGCCGTATCTTCAAAGGTGATGTGTAACACACGGTTGGCTCTTTGGGCTGGACCTCTGTGCACTGTATGTCTGACTCGAAGAGTAATATGTCTGCAGATAGAAAATATGGGATTAATGAACTGGGTTTATTGGGTGCCTCTCTCCTCTTCCCTTTCTCTTCTCCTGTAGAACCCCAAAGGTTAACACCTTCACCTTAGGTAAGTGAACGCCGAGCTCTCCATCTGCCTCGTGGCAGGGTGCCGTAACCAGTTTCTTCACTGGATAAGGGTGCAGGCCTCTTGACCTCAGAGGACTGCTGTCCGTCGTTAACTGCACGAACGGTAAGTTCTGGGCACTTCAAATGTCTTAAAAGTCTTTTGTAATGATATCTCTTGTTTTGCAGGGTTCCGGCGATGGCGGATGGCGGGCTGATGAGAGTTGAGGATCGAACCCGCGTGAGGAATAGAAGCGCCTGGAAGCACGTAAGTAAGCGCTTGTAGCCTGCTTCACGATGCGCACTAACTGTCCCTTTTATCTTGCAGGTACAAGTTCGGAGCTTTAGAGAAGCTGTAGGGTGCTGGAATACCCACTAGATTCGGCGTGGGAAGGAATAATGGCACGTGAGTAATAAAGTGCCCAATGTCTTTAAACGCACCTTCTTTTGTCTTTCAGATGCGGGATGCAGTGCGAAGACCACCGGAGCATGCGAAGAGTAGGTAAGCCTTTGTCTTTCAGATGCCGGAATGCAGTGCGAAGACCTCCGGAGCATGCGAAGAGTAGGTAAGCCTTTGTCTTTCAGATGCCGGAATGCAGCGCGAGGTGTTAACTGGGCTAGCTGGTCGGTATCCGAGGTTTCCATAGCGCCTGGGTGGGAGTTTTGCGATAGGCTTTGCGTTCTGTAATGCTCACCTGATTCCCGCAGAGGCGCCGGTCTTGACTGGGTGAATGCCATATCTTCAAAGGTGATGTGTAACACACGGTTGGCTCTTTGGGCTGGACCTCTGTGCACTGTATGTCTGACTCGAAGAGTAATATGTCTGCAGATAGAAAATATGGGATTAATGAACTGGGGTTATTGGGTGCCTCTCTCCTCTTCCCTTTCTCTTCTCCTGTAGAACCCCAAAGGTTAACACCCTCACCTTAGGTAAGTGAACGCCGAGCTCTCCATCTGCCTCGTGGCAGGGTGCCGTAACCAGTTTCTTCACTGGATAAGGGTGCAGGCCTCTTGACCTCAGAGGACTGCTGTCCGTCGTTAACTGCACGAACGGTAAGTTCTGGGCACTTCAAATGTCTTAAAAGTCTTTTGTAATGATATCTCTTGTTTTGCAGGGTTCCGGCGATGGCGGATGGCGGGCTGATGAGAGTTGAGGATCGAACCCGCGTGAGTAATAGAAGCGCCTGGAAGCACGTAAGTAAGCGCTTGTAGCCTGCTTCACGATGCGCACTAACTGTCCCTTTTATCTTGCAGGTACAAGTTCGGAGCTTTAGAGAAGCTGAAGGGTGCTGGAATACCCACTGGATTCGGCGTGGGAAGGAGTAATGGCACGTGAGTAATAAAGTGCCCAATGTCTTTAAACGCACCTTCTTTTGTCTTTCAGATGCGGGATGCAGTGCGAAGACCTCCGGAGCATGCGAAGAGTAGGTAAGCCTTTGTCTTTCAGATGCCGGAATGCAGTGCGAAGACCTCCGGAGCATGCGAAGAGTAGGTAAGCCTTTGTCTTTCAGATGCCGGAATGCAGCGAGATGCGCTGCCACTGAAGACCGTAGTGCTAACATGTTCTTTCTTTGTCTTTACAGGTGCTGCTGAAGACTGGATTCCAGGATGGTAAGCCTTTGTTCCCTTAGGCCCAGGATCAGAAGCAGAAGACACGATGAGCGTTCTGCTGCAGAGAATGCAGAATAACGCAAAGCAAGATTCATCCATCGGGTGTGGTTTAAATAGCCTCCTGTAGTGCTTAGGTGTCTCCTTCCACAGCCACGCCTAGGTAAGAAAAGAGTTCCTGCTTTCCAGAAGAGTTCCAGTGTTCTGAACCTAGGGAGTGGCTCCTGCCCCACCCAACAGGAAAAGTAGTCCCAAACAGAAGAGGATCAGGGGTTCAATTGGCAGGTAAGTAAGCAGCATGGTCTGCTGCAGGTAAGTCCACCCAAGCATTATGAGCCCGGCGCTTCCAGCGCTGGGACTGGGCATCTTTATGAGCCTGGTGCCACTGGCGCCAGGACAGGGTCCAAAATGTCCCAATTGGGACTGGCTGGCACTCGGAACCGGGGTTATGGGTCTGCTTCCAAGGGAGTCGGGCAAGTCCTGATCTTTTGGAAGCAGAGATCATGACAACAGTTCGGGAAGGGCCTACCTCTCTCCTTGATCTTGATGGGAAGAGTGGCACTATGCAAAATGGTGATCCTACCGAGATTGCTTTACTTCTTCACCAACATACCATATGTGTCAAAAAACCATTTTCTTTAAAATGGGGGAGCTACTATGGAATATGGGGAGAAGGAGGGTGTTCTTATTGACACTACGAATACCAAGGACGGAAGGTGGACTAGGCCTTCCCGACTACGAGAAGTACTTTATAGCAGCGCAGTTACAAACCGTTTAGGAATGGGGATAACCGGGGGAAGGGGTCTGGGGGAGGGAAGTCCTGAAGGGGCTGGTGGGAGACTTGCCAACACACCGGAGGGGGGTTGAATTGTTATGGAACCCGATGAGGAATAAGGGGACTACAATTGTGTTCGAGGCATTCAGAGAGACCTGGAGGAAATCTATTCGGAAGAAGGGACCCGGCAGGGTGCTCTACGAAGGGAATCTACCTTGGGGGGCAGACCGGAAACTCCGGCAAGCGGTAGGGAGAGCAGGGATACAGAGGCTCAAAGGGAAGGGGTGTAAGGTGGTGGGGGATCTGTTTGAAGGGGGAAGCTGCAGACGTTCTCACAATGGTGTACTAAGTTTGAGCTGCCAAGGGGCCAATTTCTGGCATACGGAGCAGTAGTTAGGAGACTAGCGGAAATATGTGACGGAATTCCGGAGGAACCGGAAACGAGTCCGCTGTTGCAGGTACTACTGTAACAAACGGGTGGTAAAGCGATGGTCTCATGTATCATCTATAAAGCCCTGCAAGAGGAGGAACTTAAAGGGGTTTTGAAGGTGAAGGAGAAATGGGAGGTGGATATGAGGTACCAGATACCAGAGAAGGAGTGGATAAGAATATGGTAACAGGTCCAGAAGGTGTCACGGAATGCCCGATTTCAATTGGTCCAATTTAACATAATGCATAGAACATATGTGACCCCACCAGATTATGGGCAATGAAAAAAACCCTAAATGACGAATGACCTAGGTGCGGTAGGGGCCCAGGGGGATTCTGGCACATGATATGGGACTATTCTACTGGGATGAGGTCATTAAAGGGGTGAACGAGTTACTGGGGACAGAACTGGGTTGCAACTCGAGAATATGTTTTTGGGAGATCCTCCTAGGGGGAAAGAAACACAAGACACGGAATAGGATGATACGATTCCTGCTGATATTAGCCAAGCGCCGTATGGCCATTGTGTGGAAACATCCACAGGGACCAGCAATAACGTTGTGGCAGGCAGATGCCCGTAGATGGGGCCAGGGGGGTAGCTGAACTGGAAACATTGCGGGGAATGAGGGCCGAGGTAGAGGGGGATGGAGTAACAGCAGACTGGGGCCAATTGCTGAATGAACTGGCAATATCCAACGACCTGAAACCATCATGAGGTGCTGGGCAAAGAGGTGGCGAGATGAGGAGGGAAGGGGAAGGAAGAACAAGGATATGACAGGGTTGAGGGTGATCCTCGGAGGGGTGGGGGGTCTTGATACTGGACGCTGGCTATTATGAACGAGGAGGGAGGTGGGAGGGTGCCAGAAGGGTGATATTAGATATGAGGTCTCATGGGAATCTCTCGGGAAAAGGCAAAGGGGGGTGGGGGTAGGGAACTGTTGGACTTGTTTTTTGTCTGTGTATGAAAAATGCAAATAAAAAGTGTTTTAAAAAAAGTGTTGGCATTGTGATTCTAAGATTTCGTTAACCGACCCACACCAAGTTTGTCTGTGGTGTCTTGGGTGGAGTATAAGACCTCGGCCTGCTCCAAGTTCCAGTCAATGACCGGAAAGGCTCTGAAGGAGAGAAAGGGGAAATTTGTGGTAGGTAAAAACCCCCATCGACTACCAAGTCCAAGAAACCTTCATCCGACCAGCCGAGAGCTGGCTGTCCTCAGAGGAAGGTGGTCAAAAGACCAAGGTCGAGGAGCGGCTCCCTGCTCCTCATCATCGTTGAGGTAGTCGAAAAAGAGGCACACTGGTCGCCTTCTTAGTCTTTGTCGTAAACCACCTCCCCTGAGAGGGTATCTTGTCCCACGAAAAGCTCCACACCTGCCGAATGGGAAGCATTTAGATCTGAAATGCTGAAAATATTACAAAAACCCTCAGCAAGCCATGCTCCTACCACGCCTTCCAAAGAAGCCGGTAAGGAAAGGGCTTGAGCCAAATCCTGCATGCCCTTGAGTCCGGGATGAAGGCCAGAGTCTCATCGAGAGCAGTCAAGGCCTCACGCAATGTCAATTCATCGAAGGATCCTTTGAGTAGCAAACATAAGTCGAGGTCGTTGACAACATCGACGCCAGCTACGCTTGACATCACCATCGATGCCAGCTGCGCCATCGACGCCATCCATGCCATCGATGGCGACTGTGCCCTCGACGCCAGTCGTACCGTCAACGCCAACCGCACCATCTAAACCAATGGTGCCATCGAAGCCGAAAAAGATTTTGACGACTCCCTGAGTGTCAAGTTCAGTTTCTTAAGTCTTCGATGCCTATCCCTGACGAGACCTATATTCCCTTACAAAGGAAAAAGTATTTCAAATCTCTCACCTCAATTTATGAGGAAAATTAGCCATCAGACAATGATGTGCCTTTTGGTATTCAATTTGGTACACCCAATGTGCCTGAAAGCTTTATTTCGGAAGAGTCTCAATCGAAAGATCTTTATGATAATTTACAAACGGCCAGTGGGGTAGACGCCTCACCTGAGCTGGATTTTGGTAGACCTGAAGATGGTGAGCACGTAGATGCTTCATATAGACAACTAATGTCTAAACTTGTAAACTATATGGGGTGGAGTAGGCCTACTCTCCCCTTTGAACAGGATGATCTGACGGACATCCTTGATAAGGGTCCACAAATACCATTTCACATCGCTCTCCAAAAAGGGTGGTGGCAAATTGGGAAACGCTATTGACTAATTCGGCAGTAAACAAAAACTGACCAAAAAATACTGCCCTTCCAGTAGTGACCCTGACTACCTGTATAAACACCCCTTTCTAGAGAGTCTAGTGGTACAGGCAGCTACGACAACTTCCAAGCATGCAGCTTATCCCACAATCCCTACAGATAGGAATGACAAGAGAGTAGATGGATGGGCAAGAAAAGTATTTTCTGCGGGGAATGTGGCTCTTAAATCAGCAAAATTCTCATTCGCGCTATGGGACTGTATTTCCATGGCGGCAGAGCACATTCCCGAGGGGGAGGAAAGAGACGGGTTCTTGGCTATTGTTAGAGACGGCAAGGAAGCCATGTGTGAGTCTCTTCAATCTGGTCTGGATTTTACTGACAGCATCAGAAGAGCCATGGCAACAAGCACTGCAATACACAGATTTGCGTGGTTGAGGAAGTCGTAATTTGCGCCGAATGTGCAATACACACTCTTCACCATGTCTTTTGACGGATCTCACCTTTTTGGAAACAAGGCTGACGAAAGCCTTGAGATTTTGCAGATCTCAAAAGCGACAGCCAAATCCTTAGGTGCCGCTATTAGGCAGCCTAAGCCTTTTTGCTCCAGTGGACAACCTTGGAGGGGTAGCTCTTTTTGATACTACTCAGTTGCAAGAGCGAGAGGAATGGCTGGTCAAAGAGGCCAAAGAAGATTCCCTCATGGTGGACGAGGGAGAGGTGCGAAGCCCGCTCAAGCAGGGGCATCCTTACCAACAGCCACTGCATCAGCCACCTCAAAACCTCTCTGAGGTCTTGAATCACAATTCACCAGGGGGTGTCAGACTGTCTCAGCATCTGAAAGAATGGAGAGACATTACTTTGGATGCTTGGGCATTGGAAACCATAGCCCACGGTTACTGCCTTCCTTTTATTCAGAGACCTCAGAACCATCCACCGGGGAGCCACTCTTTGCGGATTCCAGATCCACTCCTTGTGCAGGAGATTTTGACCCTGCTCGAGAAAGGTGCTATAGAACTGATGCCTGTAGCAGAGAGGAAAAAGGGATGGTACTCTCCATATGTCCTAATACCCAAGAAGGACGGTGGACTGAGACCCAGGACTTGAGATATTTGAACAAGTTCCTTACGAAGGACAAGTCAAGATGGTCACACTTTATCAGATTCTTCAGGCCCTCCAACTCCAGGATTGGATGGTGTCATTGGACCTTCAGGATGCTTATTTTCATAGGCCAATCCATCTCAAACACAGAAAATACCTGAGGTTCGCCACTGGCGTTTCTCATTATTAGTTTCGAGTTCTGCCATTCGGGTGAACCTCCGCCCCAAGGGTTTTCACCAAACTGATGGCGGTGGTGGCAGCGAGTCTCAGGAGACGTGGGGTTCACGTCTACCCCTACCTGGACGATTGGCTGATCAGGGCGCTTTCTCCTGAACAAGTCCTGGATCATCTCAATGCCACCTGCCACTCTCGTCACAGACTGGGCTTCGCCCTCAATTACAAGAAGTCCCATATGACACCTTCTCAAAAGCTCCAGTTAATCAGAGCTGTACCGGATACATCCTTGGGAAAGAACTCGCCAGCTGAGGTGAGGGCTCAAGACATTCTACAGATGGTCTCCAAATTTCAAAGTGCCCAGCATCTCCTGGCCTTTTATTTATTTATTTATTTATTTATTTGTTGCTCTGCCTCATGGCATCCTGCATTTTTCTAGTGCCAGAGGCTCGCCTGAGAATGAGATCCCTCCAATTCTCAGGAAATATGTGAGACCTACATCAGGTTCCAAGAAGGGTTGCACAGGATCTCCTGTGGTGGACCTGCGAGGACAACATTCTGAAGGGAGAACCCCTTTTGGCAATCATGCCCGGAGATAACAGTAGCAACGGATGCCTCACTCATGGGGTGGGGACCCCACACCAACGATCTGACAGTCAGCGGTCGTTGATCTCATCGGAGTTCAAACTACATATAAATCTTTTGACGCTGAGGGCAATCAGACTTGCGCTGAAGGCTTTTCTGCCCTCTTTACTGGGAAAAAATGTCCCGATAATGACAGACAACACACTGGCCATGTACTACTTCAACGAGAGAGGAGTAGGGTCACTATCACTGTGCAGAGAGGCAATGCAGCTCTGGTACTGGGCAATTCAAGAAGAAATCTCTCTATCAGCAGTTCACCTAGCCAGAGAAGAGAACACAGTGGCGGACGCTCTGAGCAGGCAAAGAACCGTCTGCCACAAGTGGGAACTAGCTCATGAAGGTCTCCAAGAGATCTTCACCCTTTGGGAAACCCCTCAAGTAGTTCTGTTCACGACTAGTGTCAACCGGAAGTGCGAATTGTATTGCTCTGGCGTTTCCTCCAGTCCCTGTCATTCCTCCCGTGATCAGGAGGTTGAGAAAATTCGGGAAATACCTGATCCGACTGTCTCGGTTTGGGCCATGAGGACGTGGTACTCAGACCTTCTGGACATGTCCATCTGCTCTCCAATATGTCTTCCACTAAGAGAGGATCTTCTCTCGCAAGATGAATGTCCAGTTCTCCAATCAGAGGTCAAGACACTCGGCCTTCTCGCATGGTTTCTGAAAGTCTGAGATACGAGGATTGGGGCCTCCCGGATGAGATAATGGAGATTTTGCTTTTGGCCAGAAGGCCAGCAACAAAGACCTTGTACAGTTGCCATTGGAACAAATTCTGCAGCTGGTGCAAAGACAAGAATGTAGAACCTTTTCTATGCAAATCACCAGATGTGTTCTCCTTTCTACTATCCTTAGCCAATCTGGGGCTCCAGGTTGGAACTATTAAGGGCCATTTGGCGTCGCTATCCATCTTTAAGCGCTCGTCAGAAGAATGTTCATATTTCAAAATCCCACTGGTGACACCATTTCTAAAGGGACTCACCAATGTGTTCCCGCCATCTCACCCTTTGAACCTTTACATTCATGTCCGTTAAGGCTGTTAACATTTAAAACCATTCTCTTGATAACATTAACCTCTGCCCGTAGAGTGAGTGAATTGCAGGGAATATCATCCAAGCCCCCATTTACTATCTTCCACAGGGATAGGGTTGTTCCAAGAGTTAAGCCTTTATTTTTACCCAAAATCATTTCTGATTTTCATGAAGGGCAGAAACAAATGGTATGGGCCACTTTCTATCCTCCACCTGATCCTGGCAAAGAGGAGAGATTACATAGATTGGATCCATGCAGAGCACTGAGCTTTTACAAATCTAGGCTATCCAAACTCTGTATTGACGATCAGCTTTTTATAGGCTATATAGGTCACAAACTGGGTCATGCTGTGACGAAATAGACCTTATCCAGGTGGATCATTCTGGCAATTTCGGAATGCTACAGATTGACAGGCAAGGATCTTCCGGAAAGATTAAGGTCCCATTCCACCAGGGGCATGGCTACCTCTATAGCCCTACAAAGAGGTGTGCCGGTCAAAAGTATTTGTGACCTATATAGCGTGGTCTACTATTCACAGACTCACAAAACATTACTGCCTTGAGTCTTCCCTCTGTCAGGATGGAAGCTTTGAAAACGTTGTCCTCCATTCGGTCCATGAAAATCATTGAAAACTAAATTGTTACACCCTCCACCAAATCAAATACTGCTTTGGGAGTCTATCAAAGATAAGGAATATGTGGGAGGACACAATCCATTCGAAGAACAAGTTACTTACCAATGGTAATGTTCTTTTGACCGGATGCTCCTCCCATGTATTCCTCATCGCCCTCCCAGCCTACCCAACAGTAGAATTTCCAATGCTATTACAGCTTTCGCTCCTTCGCAGTTTAGTACGGTCAAACCCGTGGTTATGCGGGTAGTTTCTACTGTAAGAAAAAACAGAACTGAAGCCAACAGGCGCTGCGCGTGCTATATATGCCTTCAATGACATCATCCTCAAGACGGAGGCCCTCGAGGGACATCAAGTCGACTGCATCGACGCACAGCGCCCTCTGCCGAAATTGTTTTTACAAAGCAGCTGAAGCTGGATATCAAATGTCAAAGATGAGGAATACATGGGAGGAACATCCAGTTGAAAGAATGCTACCAGGGGTAAGTAGCTTGTTCTTCTCTCCTATTCCCCTCCAGGAGTAGTCGCCCCTCCAGGATTAGTCAGAATGCTCACATCCAATGTTCCATTAGGGAACTTTAGGTTACCTAGTCCCTTCCATAGGCTAGTACGGGCTGCCTTTCTTCCAGCTCCTCTGTGCGCCAGGATCAGAGGGGTGCGCGCCTCTCTGGGTTAAGCCAGGCTATCTCCGGTTTCTCTCTTCAGCATAGCAGGGTAGCTACCAGGCACAAGGCAGCCTTCCTTTCCCTGCGTCAGGTTGCTTCTCCACTTCAGCACAGCAGGGTAGCTACCGAGCACAAGGCAGCCTTCCTTCCCATGCTTCAGGCTTCTTCTCCACTGTTTTACTGAAACCGATGAGACAGGGAACCAGTTCTCAGCTGAAACAACTTGCAACTGAACTGGCTTTCCTTTTATTTAGTCCTTTCATTACTAGCTGACTACAGATTGGCTGAACTGTCCGGCTTCTCCATTAGGGGAAGTAGTGTTTATATCACATCCTCCCAGGGTAGTTCTTCCCCTAATGGTCAGTTCAAATATCAGTTGAGTCAATTAGGAGTTCTAAGTAACTCTGCCCTATAGGGGCTTTGCTCCAGTTTAGCTGATTTTCTCCTCCTGGGTAGATGGTAGGTATGGCTCTCTGTGTTCCTCTTGCTTTATGAAAGAAGGTTTTATTTGATTTCCCCATGTTGTGATTTTGTAGATGTTATTTCAAAGACAGGTCTTTTTACGTGGGAGGTACCTATTTCAGCTGTGGTGCTATTCAGTGGTGAGGAAGACTGAAACCTTTTTCCTAAAGCTAAGAAGTATTTTTCCTCTCTCCATGCTCTGCAAGTTGCCGACTTGACTAGCTTGGCCAGCCGCTCCTCTCCCTTCACCATCACAGGGATTTAGAGATACGTTATTTGTGCGAGTCGAGGAAAAACCTTGATTCACCACAACTGCTAATAACAGTTGTGACGAATCCCGGGAATTCGTCCCTTCTCCGCAAGGGGAGCCCACCACCCCTCCTGTGAAGCTAGTGAGCTGAGCCCACTTCCCAACACCCTCCCTAGGGGTCAAGGCAAGTGGGAACTCACTGGGGGAGACTCCCCCCTTTGGGGACAAGGACTCCCGTTCCTGTGCAGAACTCCCTAAGAAACCTTCTAACAGTATCTCTTTAAACACGTCCAGTAAAGAAATGTATGAAGAAAATACAAATATATATTCTTGTCACCAGGAAACTGTGATCACCATTTACTGGGACGAGGAGGAGGACCTGTGTAAGCGGAGGGAAGACAAAACAAATATAAGACTGCACTGGGGAAGTCCTGTGGCTAGATGTTAACAAATGCTGTCTTAACAAGCCTGACTCTTTAGTGAGGTTTATTTAGTCAGAGACATGGTGACAGCAGGCACTGCCTTGAGCAGCAGGCAACAACTGACTCCACATGGAATCTCCTTAAGAAACAACACTCTAAGAAGAACCATGACATCATAAAAGAACAGCACACACATTTGACAGTATGTAAATGATTGTACACCAAACTGGATTAATAAACCTTGTCATAGCCTGGTGCAGATTAACAGAAGTAAATAGATTAATTAACTGAGTGAGACAATACCCCAACACATCTCCTCCCATACAATGTTGACCTAATTCAAGATAATAATCTTTCAACCAGAGAGGTTTGCTCCTTATCCTCTCTGAATTCACATTCATATTTGTATCCTCCAATACACTATCATTAGCATTCGAATTGGATGAATGATCATCATCATTGTTACTTTCAATACTTTCATGGTCCTCAATCAGACCATTGATGTTACATTTTACCAATCTTGACATGGACCAACACTCTCCTCCCTCCATGATAGCTATATTGCCTCTCACTACTGCAATCTTTTTTGGTCCAATGAATTTGCTCTCAATGCATTTAGGAGACAATCTGGGGTTTTTAACATAAACCATATCGCCTTCCCTCCAAACTATGGCTTTGGACTTCCTTTCAGAATTCGCCCTCTCCTTGTATTCTTCCAGGGCTTCTCTGATTAGTGTCATAATCTTGACTCTGTCTACATATACACTCTTCGCCAAATCCAACCATCCGGGACATAGTTTTGTCCCCGGCGGCCTACCCTTGAGGGACAAAAAGGGGGAGACTCTTGTGACAGTATGTGGAGTCGTGCAATAATTCCACACCATTTCCCTCAGTGCTGTCTGCCATTTCAAACCTGATGCCATCGCTAACTGCAGTCCCCCTTTTATAAACCTGTTCGCCCTCTCCACCAGCCCATTGGCCCTTGGCAGGTAGAGAGCTGTTCTGTAATGTCTGATGCCAAACCTCCTGAGAAAATCTACCATTCTGGTAGAACAGAACTGAACACCATTGTCCGATACCAGTTCTGTGGGAAACCCCTCCCTATAAAATACTTCTTCAAAAAATGTAATCATTTTAGAGGTGGTAGCCTCTCGAATCGCCTTCCATTCAATCCACTTCGAGTGATAGTCAACAAGTACAATCAGGTATTTGAGATCGTCTCCCAATTCTTGCAGAGGGCCCACTAAATCTACTGCAATTTTTTTCCAAGGCTCCCCTGGAACACTCGCAGGCCTTATGGGGGTCTCTCTAATGACTTTGCTTTTGTCATTCTTTTCACATTCTCTGCAACATCTCACACACCTCTCCACTTCGCTGTCAATTCCTGGCCACCAAAAGGATTGCCTAAGATGTCTTTTTGTGCCTCCCATACCTAGATGACCTTGGTGTGCGATGTTCACCAACTTGCATCTAATATCACAGGGGGGAACCACCCTCACTCCCTTCCTGAGTTGAAGCCCATCCTCTGACAGATTTAATTCCTCCTTTATGCCATTATAACACTCATATTTCTTTTCAATTAGATCTTTCTTGGGACAACCCGTCTTAGTTCACAATTTAACTTGTTTTAACACCTCATCTGCATCATCAGCAAGTTTCCACTCATCTCTTCCTATAGCTTCATATTCAACTTCACAAATGCTCAAACCATGTTCAGAGTTCACTTCCCTTGAACCCTTGTCATGTACTGGTAGCCTCGACGGACAATCTGCTACTACATTGTTCTTACCAGGTATATACACCACTCTAAAGTCATAGGTCAGTAGATCAACCATCCATCTCGATATCCTAGGAGAAACTTTGGCCCAGTCCACACTACCCAACAATTGGACTAGTGGTTTGTGATCAGTTCTCACAGTAAAGGTCTGACCCCAGAGATAAAACTTGAAATGTGCAACAGCCCACGAGACTGCTAAAGCCTCTCTTTCCACAATAGAATAATTTCTTCTGCCCCTCTCAACGGTCGAGAGACAAAGGCAATAACATGTTCCACCTTTCCAGCATCATATTGAGTAAGGGCAGCACCAAGGCCCAACGTACTTGCATCCACAGCCAACACAGTTCTTCTACCAGAAACAAACCCCCCCCCCCCAAAGAGGGCGCTCTCACAATGCAGTCCTTGATCCTCCGAAAAGCATCCTGACACATCAGACCACACATACCTTGTTCCTTTTTTTAGCAATTCTCTCAGTGGAGATGACATGGCGGCAAAACCATCACCAAACTTATGATAGTACTCCGCCAACCCCATGAACGAGCGCAACTGCTCCTTGTCCTGTGGTTGGGGAGCACATCTAATGCTGTCTACAAGAGATCTCTTAGGACCAATACCATCACATGAAATTCTATGGCCCAAATAGTCCACCTCCTTGACAGCAATTTTACACTTCTCCCTCTTAACTGTCAGGCCAGCTTCTCCGAGTCTGACTAACACAGCTCTCAACATTTCATCATGTTCAAGTTCATTCTCAGCAAATATAAGAATGTCATCTTGGAAGACAGTAACTCTTTTTAAACCTCTGAACACCTCCTCCATGACCCTCTGAAAGACAGACGCCGCAGAGGCCAAGCCAAAAGGCATGCGATTATACTTAAAAACGCCCTCAGGAGTGATGAAGGCAGTAAGGTGCTGGCAATCCTTAGACAACGGAACCTGGTGATAGGCTGATGATAGATCAATGATTGAAAATAACTTTGGTTCCCCCAACGTGGAAAGAGTTTCCGAAATGTTCGGCAGGGGATGCCTCTCAACAACTATGTTCTTGTTTAGGCTGCGCACGTCAACACACAACCTTAACTTTCCATTTGCTTTAGCCACCAGTACAATCGGTGCCAGCCATTCAGTGGCCACCACTGGTTCAATCACCCCTTTGCTGACCAAGCTATTCAACTCCTCTCTGAGTTGATCTCTCACTTTCAATGGTACTTGCCATACTTTGTGCACAACAGGCTGTGCATTATTTCTAAGCTTTATGTGATGTTCAAACTTCTTGAGTTTCCCCAACTGCTCAGAAAACACTTCTGGAAAGTCTTTGGTCAAGATGTCTTCAACTTCGGCAATAGTGACTGGATTTGGTGCGCTGGCCTGCACTCGCACACCCAACTTCCTCTGTTCCTCCCAGCCTAACAAAGAGGTACCTTTCCTCGTTACTAGGACGGTAGCCTGGCAGCCTCTTTCCTTGTAGAGTATTTTTGCAGGAAATTCACCCAGGATGTCTATGGTGGATTCTCCATAACCGCAAGCTCTGATGCTGGTGGGGCGAATTATAGCATCACTTTTCTTCAAAACACCCACTAAGGTATCCCAAGATATAATAGTACAAGGAGAGCAGGTGTCCACTTTCATTATGAGTCACAGCCATCAATGATAAAAGTGTCCGCTGGTCCCTTTGTCTCCCCAGAAATGGCCGATATCTCTAAGACATACTTGGTTGTTGATTCTTGTGTATCTGACACTTCCTGTATGTCATATCTCCTCCTGACACTATCCTCCTTGTTGTCTTCCGCCCTGAGTTCTACAAGGTTGACGGAATTGACCTTACAGACATTGGCAAAATGTCCCCTGTCCTTGCATTTGAAGCATTCAGCGAACCTGGCAGGACAGGACGGGAAGTTGGCTCCATGTCTGGGGTTCCCACAGCGAGAAAAAGAGTTTCTCGTACTCCAATTCCCTTTCTTTCCAGTGGGGACGTTTACTCTCCTCCTCTGATCAATGGCACACACAGCCACTGATGGAACAACAGGTTTGTCAACGATGAGTTCCTTGACGTACTGTGACGTTTGCTCAATACTCCTGGCCAACTCCACCGCCTCATCCAGTTTCATGTCCTTGGCGAGAAGTTTCTCTTGGACTCTAACATTGTTAGTGCACCTGACCAACTGGTCCCTGATCAAAGAGTCGGTCAACTGCTCGAATTCACATGAGTAACTCAGGGACCTCAGACAGGCAACATAAGACTTCACCGACTCCGACCTCTCCTGGATCCTCTGGAAGAATTTGTGCCTTTCAAAACTGACATTCTTCTTTGGCTCGAAATGGTTTTTCTGCTGATTCAAAGCCAAGGCATATTCATCCACGTCCCCAGCCTCAGGCACCTGAGTCCTAACTAGTCCATGAAATATTCTGCGCCCCTCCACACCCAAATTATGAAGAAGTAGGGCCTTCTTGCGCGCAGACGAGAATCTGTCACCCCCCATGGCCACTAGGTAGTTCTCGAAGACGTCCTTCCACCTATCCCACCTGATGGCAGGTCGACCTGGCTCATTTAGGAAGGACAGGGGGGGCGGAATGGATGTCGCCATGCTGGGCCGGTGTAGGATGAGCAAGGAGAAAAAAACAATATGTGTTCTCTTCCTCTTTTCTTTTCCTTTTGAGAGTGTTCTCCTTCAAGTCTTTTACTGGGCCACAGAACACAGCAATCCGACAATGCCACAAAGTCAGTGCACTACTTGCTACAGAAATGAGAAGCTCCAATTGCAGAAAGGCAGCACAAAAATAATGAAGGGAGAAAAAGTGCTGCAGACAATACAATTCCACTCCTGTACTGCCAGAGTGGAACGTTCAGCTCAGCTGAGCTCTCCGGCACAATGTAACTGATGCAGAGGAGCCAGGCCCAGGAACCGAAGAAACGTTGCCGGGCAACACACGTCACAATGGAAGCGTGCTCCAGCTGGAGCCGCCGCTCTCCTGGTGACGCGCCTCCTTTGATGCTTGTTGGCCGTCACGATGGGGGCGGGGCCAGGGTGCGCGGGAAGCGCTCGCGCAGGATGAGCTTGCGTGCCGGCGCGCTCACTGTCTGCCCACGCGCACGCTCCAGGGGAATATGGGAGCAGCGTCAGCGCCCTCGCGGCACCTCCAGGTCCCCCACGGCACCCCTCCAAATCGGGCCGCAACTTGCCTGATATCCCTGCGGAACAGCTGCTGTCTTCCCCTCCGCAGTTCCGCCTGCTGTCACACGCGCGGATGGGGAAGCAGTAGGGCCCAGGCGAGGTCACACAGAAGTACAAGGAGCGGAGCTGCAGGGCGGCTTCAGGTGGGTCTCCAAAACACGTCCTCGTCGCCAATGTTAAGAAATGCTGTCCAGACAAGCCTGATTCTTTAGTGAGGTTTATTTAGTCAGAGACATGGTGACAGCAGGCACTGCCTTGAGCAGCAGGCACCAACTGACTCCACATGGAATCTCCTTAAGAAACAACACTCTAAGAAGAACCATGACATCATAAAAGAACAGCACACACAATTGACAGTATGTAAATGATTGTACACCAAACTGGATTAATAAACCTTGTCATAGCCTGGTGCATATTAACAGAAGTAAATAGATTAATTAACTGAGTGAGACAATACCCCAGCACTAGGTAATAAAGGAGAGAGGAGGAGACTGGAGAATGAGAGAGGAAGCTTGCGAGTTAAGAATCGGTTCGCAAGCTTACACGGAGAGGAGGCTGGACGCAGCTTCCTGTGGTCCAAAGGAAGCGAACTGCAAAAGTAGACTTGTAGCATCCGGGAGAAAAGCCAACGCGGACGCAAGATGTCCTTACTCAGAGAGAGAGAAAACCGAGTGGTGGCGTGACTACAACAGAGCTATGGTGGACCAGAGCTCCCTTGAACAACGCTGATACCACTCCACTAGTGCTAATGCGGAACCTACTGGCAGACGGGATACTGAAGAGCCTGTTTGTGCAGCAACACAAAGAAAAAGCAGCAGAACACTCCAGGTAGCGGGGAAAATGGGAGACCCGGGAGGGGGACAGAGAATCATTAGTGGAATGCTCATATTCATCAAGATAAAACATTGACATTTGAAGAAGTGAATGAGACTCATTATTGGGATACTTTTACGCGCCACAGTCAAGGAGAAAACCTTGACACACTCCAGTCTTGAGGCTTGTTCCCTCTCTTATCTTGTAATGTGCATATTGGAATTAAACCAGAAAAAGGAGGTCTAATCAAAGAAGAGAGATATAAGAGAAAAGAAAAGCCTGAAGATAAGGCTGAAGCAGAGAATAAGGGCAGAGGCCGAAGAGAAACCAGAGACTGAATTGTATATCCGACCAGAGAATTCAAGGGGAAAGCCCCAAGTATTGGATAACGTTACCTTGGGAAAAGAGAAGGATAACTAAGTAAAATAAGTCAAGAAAAGAACAAGAACATAATAGAGAATAGTCATCAAAGAAAGAAGAATCAGAATAACCCTGTAACTGAACTGTATGAATTGATAAAAACAGTCACCAGTAACTACTTGAGGATAGTTTACTGAAGGTTTTGGAAAACAAGTCTTCAGGAGAACAGAGTCCATTCTGTTTTTGGTTTTTATAATAGTGGTAAGGTTAGGAGAGTTTAGTTTGGACAGTGGACAGTTTCTGACGTGCACCTTAGTTTAAATAGGTAGGGCCACCTCATAGTATAGGGAAAGATAGGCATTAATTCTTTTGTGTAATGAAACTTTCAGTGAGATGGATACTCAGTCTGTCCTTCTTCTGACCTGCCACACAGTCCATTGTAATCCTCGGTCTCTCTTCAGGGTGAGACATTTTTATTTTGTTCCATTGATCTGGGCCCCCGCTGCCCATTGCCCTATTCCCTCGGTAAATCTAATCCTTCCCCTTGTTCCACCAGCCTGTCCTCATACCCCCAATTAGCTGACTAGAAAGTCTGCCTGCATCACTATCAATTCCTCACCACTTGCCTGCTTCTGCTGTTCTTTTTCTACATTGCAGATGGCCCTTTGATGTTTGTAGTATCCTTTTAGTAAAGGTAAATCAGGCATGGGTGAAATATGCAGCCAGTTTTCACTTAAAAGAAAACATCTTGGCATCGCAAGTTGAAAGCCCCAGTGTGCTAATAGCATTAACTACCGCCTTGGGGGAGAACCTGGACAGTAACCAATGAAAGGACTCGCTGTACTCAGGCCCACCTAAGACTGGCAGCACCTTACCGGCCGTGCCCTCCACCCCACTAAGAAGGTAGTTAATGCTAAGTTATGCTCCAGAACTATGTGTATTCTGGCACTGAATTACAATGCTTCTGGACAAGTTCAGGAATCCACTCCAGTTCAATATTTTAAAGTGCCTGAATAGTGCATTCAGGTCCTTCTAGTCTCTCCCACCAAGACCATGCAAAGCCTACCTTGTCAAGTGCCATATCTTATTTTACTCTGCTCCTACACTTTGCAAAACATCAGGTGCTTTCCATTGTATGTCTGTGAAAGTCCTCAACTGAAATCAATTCCATAACAATTTTTAATCATTGCTTCGCTCAAACTTCTCAAAGGCCATGTTCTGGAAGGAGAGTCGAAGTGCTTCCAGCTGGTTCATTGATGATACCAACGATCCTGCCTTTATAAACCCTGTGACTATGAGCTTCACTGATCTTGCAACTGTTAATGCTGTAACCTTACTACTTTGGGTCAAATCTTGCATGTACCCTCTGTCCTTGTTCATTTGACATTTTCCTTATTTCGTACAGATTTAAGTGCAGTTGTCTTATTCTTTTCTGTGTGACTGTGACTCTTTTCTTAGCCTAAAGAGCTTGCATCAGTCTCCTTGTTTGGCACTAGCTCCCTGCCCAGGTATTCTATCCGCATCACTCTTGTTTTGTTATCCAACATCTGGTACTACAGCTACCCCCTTCTGTGTTGCGTAGTTGTTACAGTGCACCTCTTTAATCTAGGATAGTGTTTATACATATTGTGCTATTTTCCTCATATTGAGGTTTAGTATTTATTCTAGTGTTTAGGTTTGCTTTCATATCTTGGTTTCCTTTTCCATTTTGTACTGCATTTTCCTACTCCTATCCTGGACTCCTCCATTCTGATATATTTTTTTTGTTTCTGTATCACCGGTACCTGGACTCTTGTTGCTGTTACCAAGTCCTCTCCCCCCCCCCTCCACCCCCCCATAGAGCATCTCCTTTATACCCTTACTACTATCCTATTTGTCAAGGAAATGTACTCCTTCTTTCAACTTTCCCACCATCGATTTCAGTGAAGCCCCCAACATATCTTGGCTGCATTTGAGGTTGCAAGGCTTTTAGCCTCATTCCCCAACTCAACTAACTTGTTTTTTGGCAGTGCTGGTTAGTTCCAAAGCATACCAGTGAAGGGATGCATTTTCTCCCATTTACTCTTTCGCTGTTTTCATTTTATAACATAAGCTACTTTAAGTGGATTATTTCAGGGACCCCTAGTCCCTTGTCCTTCGATATGCACAGGACATGCTGATGGTAGTGAAGCGTGCCTTGCGTTTTGTCTCAGTGCACAAACTTGCCCTAGCTTTTTTACCACAATAAGGCCTTATTCGGTACCAGTCGTCCCACAACACTTGCAGGAGCAAGTTGTATCTTTTCACTGAGTAGGCGATCTCGCCCACGATAAATTGGCCACCGTTACTCGCACCGCCAACCACCATGAGGGACTACAGACCAGCAACACCATGTGCCATTGGCCAGCACTGCCTTGTAACCCCAGTTACCAACAAAGCCAGGAGGCGAGCCGGTCCCTGAAGGCCTTCACCAAAGGCCAACGGAGCTATCTGCAGCTCTGCTGCGCCGTCGGCACCAGTCGTCCCATAACACTTGCAGGAGCAAGTTATATCTTTTCGCTGAGTAGGCGATCTCGCCCATTAATAGAAGGCCACCGTTTCTCGCACTGCCAACCACTATGAGGGACTACAGACCAGCAACACCACGTGTCATTGGCCAGCACTGCCTTGTAACCCCGATTACCAATGAAGCCGGGAGGCAGAGCCGGTCCCCGAAGGCCATCTCCAAAGGCCAACGGAGCTCTCTGCAGCTCTGCTGCGCCATCAGCACCAGTCATCCCACGACACTTGCAGGAGCAAGTTGTATCTTTTCGCCAACTAGGCGATCTCCCCCATGATAAGATGACCGCCGCTACTCACACCGCCAACCACCATGAGGGACTACAGACCAGCAATACCACGGGCCATTGGCCAACACTGTTTTGTAACCCCGGTTATAAACAAAGCCGGGAGGTGGAGCCAGTCCCAGAAGGACTTCGCCAACGTAGCTCTCTGCAGCTCTCCGCTGCTAACCGCAATATCCACAGTTGCGGAAATGTCAAGGCGTGCATGCAGCCAGATGTCCGATCCACTCCCAAGAGCGCGACCTCACCAACGAGAAAGTCTGACAGACAGTAAGGCATATCTTAATAAAAGATCTGCTTACATTATGGAGATCATTCATTTATGTAATGCGACCAAGGTTCCTGCATACATCATAAAGCTTTTTGCGACGGGCAATAACCCGCTACCTGGCCCCACACCCTTCCACCTTGCCTGAGACCACAAGCACCAGAGCTGAGCCATCCGCAAGAAACGCGACACCAACATCCTGAAACTCCACTCACTCCGCCCACCCCTCTGGTGCAGTCTGCCCTTAATGCAAGCCAGACTCTAGTGTCTCGCCCACATAGCACCGAAACAGCATCTCATGCAATAGGATATATGAATCACATTGACATAGTGGACGAACCAGCTCTCCCTACTTGCACGCCATCTATACGCACCCCATCTATACACAAACAAAACTACAATGTATGCCGAAGAACGCGCAACAAGCTTACCTCTCACTTCCTCCCTCGTGACTGTGTCTCCTATACAAGCCTACACCAACAGCTCAGCACACATAACCTCCGAGCTCCTTCCCTGCGGTAAACAGGATCTGCCTGCCACAAACAAACTGCTTTCATCAACAAACAACTCCTCCCATAAGCTGCAAATCTCGATGATCGCGATCGCTTCCTCTCATAAGGTACTGCGGCCTTATGCGGCTACTGTTGCATTACCTGCACCAGAAACTACAACAACTCTGACTATGGCCACTGATGCTAATCCCACCACAGACTCTGCAACATCCTCTAGCACCTATCTTTGCCCCACAATGATTGCAAATGCTGCCACAGCCTTGCATCTAATGTTGATCCATACCATAGCCTTGTATCTTATGTTGAGCCATGCCTTAGCCTTGCTCCAAATGCTTCTGCATGCTATAGCCCTGCATCTAATGTTGATCCATGCCATAGCCTTGCTCCAAATGCTGCCGCCTGCCATAGCCTTGCATCTAATGTTGACCCTTGCCATAGCCTTGCATCTAATGTTGATCCATGTCATAGCCTTGCTTCTAATATTGATCCATGCCATAGCCTTGACACACAGACTTGCCTATGCACGGCCCCCCTGCTTCACCTCCACCGAGAGCACTCCCATTGAATAAAACGAACGCCTCTCATGACCAGCTGCATAACACTACTGCCTCCTTCAACACAGCCTTGCCCATAACTAATAGAGAGAGCAACAACCCTCCCAAACCTACTCAACCTGGCTCTGATCAATGCTTGCTCACTCCTTGCCCACGCCTTGGATATTCATGACCTCCTAACGGTTAACCTTGATGGCTTAGCAATAACAGAAACATGGCTACACGGAGCCTCAGGCCCAGCCTTAGCAATGGCCATTCTCCCTGACTAGACCATTTTTAGAAGTGATAGGCCCATCTCTAGAGGTGGGGAGACTGCCCTCATAGCAAAAAATCACTTGCACATCAACACCTTGCTCAACGAACCTTGCAGCATCCTAGCACTAAAACTAACCATCACCCCCACCAACACATTACGATTCACGTCATCTACCGCCCACCCGGCCGCCATCAACTCCCGCCATCAACTCCTTCAAGGAAGACCGCCTTCAGAAATTAGGCTACAACTTAAGGCTCTCCTCGCAAGTAACCCTCGTAGGAGACTTTAACCTCAGACTCAATGGTCACACTGACGCACCAGCTAGCTCTCTATCCAGTTCACTCTCTGTCTTAGGCTTCTGCCAACACATCAACAACCCCACACACAACAAAGGGCGAACTCTTGACTGGTTAGTTAACCTCAACTGTAATATCTCCATTGAAGCCAACATACCTTGTCCATGGTCGGACCATCACATAATCAACTTCTCTATCCCCGTGGCAAGACACACTAAACCCCTACAAAGCGACTACCACCTTCACTTGCCCACAACTCGAGAAAACATACCAACGAGAACCTACTACCTTCCCTTGACCCACTCAAATTGGAATCCACCAACATACTAGATCCACAAATCCTAGCTGATCTTTACACTAGCACTCTTAACTGCTGCTATCAACGCTATTGCCCCCCTAGTCCAAAAATAAGCTAAGCCTACATCTCACGCTAACTCATGGTACTCCCAAGAGCTAGCTGACCTTAGGACTAAAAAAAAGAACTGCAGAATCATGTTGGAAAAACTCCCCCACTGACGCCCCGAAACAGAAATTCACTAGCCTGGCCAAACAATACAAACAAGCCATCATCACAGCTAAAGCCACCACTTTCAACATCGGAATAGCCAATGCCAATTCTGACACGCAAGTGTTATTCACCATCCTCGGAGAGTTGGAATCTCCTATCCCCCAAGTCTCCACCGAGAACAACGACCTTGCATGGTGCATAAGCATACAGAACGTTATGCTGCAAAAAATTGACATGCTACAAAACAAAATAGCCTCCAAACAACCCAACATTAAACTCGCCTATCAGAACACCACCCAGCCAGTCACGCCACCAAGCGCGACACCTCTGACACACCTCGTTCAGCTTTAACAAAATATCCTCCCTGGACACTCTACATATCTTGAAAAGCCTTAAGCCTGAAAATGTCGACTTTTTTAAATTACAACCCCCTTTTTACCCCATGTTTATGCAGGGAGAGACTGCCCCCAGCTCCCCCCTTCATCCATTATATACTGTACCCACCCCCCACATATATATGGGGTGAAAAAGGGTTTGAAATAAAAAAAGACCAGGGAAGGCCCTGGTCTGTGTCTTCTTCCTCTAGACTGGTGGGCCTATTCAGTCTCGTGCCCTGCAACACTGTCCTGCCATTGATGAACTTTGTAAGCACCCTTGGAGCATCTTTAGGCTGACCACCCATTGAAGGGATATCAATAATTCACTGGACATCATTGAGCCTAGAAGCCTGACACTTGGCAGATTATCTTGTGGCCCAGGAGCCTCGTTGCTGGCAGCAACTACTCTCTGCTGTGAACAGGGACCTCCCTGGAATGAGCCTGTTTCACCACTGGCTGCACTAGTACATTTTTTCTATGAAACGAATTATACAGCTCTATTAGCTTTACGGTCGAAACATCCAACACCATCCAACTCATGCAAATTTTGTGATTCTAGTACCTCAATCGAAACTCTTGAACATCTTTTGGTTGAATGCACAAGCTTAGCCATTATGAGAAAATCATTTTTTCATACATTTTTCCATGAATTCAGACTATTGTGCCCCCAGAAAATGTGGTTTAGGATATTCACTGCAAATCACATATCAATAAACATAGCAACAGTAAACATCCTGATAAAATTAAACCTATAGGATAGTTGATCGCAAAGCATGATCAAATTCATAACAGGAATGCTTATGCAATATGACCATACCACCCCGCAAAGCGCTTGCGACCAATTGTACCTTAATAGTGGCACCGCTTGAGATAATAGCCCAAGAATCCCCCTTAAATTCTGATAGTAAATGACAACCCTACGGTAACCATAAGCTAATGAAATTCTACAGCGTATTGTGTTATTAACATACATGATGTCAGAGTTGGAATCTACCACCTACTGTTGGTCTAAATTAGAACATGCTATTTTGAAATGTCTATCTTCTATTATAAATAATAGAATCAAGCGCAAAGAAATTTTGTTTATTACATCACTCTTGAATTGTTAATGAATTGTTAACAAAAGTCTTAATAGCACATAGATGTATGAACTGTATAAATAATGTTTGAATGTTGTATGCAAAGAATGTAAATGAAAGATTTTGAGGGCGATTCATGGAATAATTAGCGCGGCGCAAGTGGGCAAAAACGTGCGAATCGTAGTGGAATAGCGAAAATCGCAGTGCAAGTGCGAAAATCGCACCAAAAGCAGCGCACATCGATTCATGGAAGGCCGTGCGTGAGAAAACCAGCGGATGTGCGATAAAAAAGTGCGCGGCGCACGTTGGCGCACAGGCCATCTAACAGCGTGCGCCAGGTCACAGCGAAAATCGCACAGGCCACAGCGAAATTCGCACATAGTGCGGCACACGCAACAAAAGTAGGCGAACACGAGCGTAACACTCGGAATGGGGAACAACTTGCCAAAACGTGGGCGTCACGGGGGAAGTACAGGGCACAAGTGCGCGGAACGCCCACACGCTCGCCTACAACACGTATCCATGGAATAGAATAGGGCAAAAAAGCGCACGCTCAAACCAGCGCACAGGCACAAACACGACCGCCACAAGAAAGCAGGCGGTAGCGTCTCTGCGGCTGTAAGAAATGTGCGCCAAAAGGTGCGCCAACAAATAGCACCTATATACTGCCATGATGAATGTCCTATACTGTGGCCCTCCAGGACAAATGACGTGCAAAGGGGTACCCACAAACACGGACACCCGCTGACAAAAAATATGTGTGCGTGTATACCGGGGTGCGCGGGAAGTCTCACACGCGATTTGGCCGGGTACGTGGATTTCAGGGGTGCGCAGGAAGTTCCACACGCAATTTTAGCAAGGTATGTGTATTTCAGGGGTGCGCGGGAAGTCCCACACGCGATTTCAGCAGGGTACGTGTATTTCAGGGGTGCGCGGGAAGTTCCACACACGATTGGCCCAGTGCGAGCAGGATACGTGTATTTCAGGGGTGCGCGGGAAGTTACACACACGATTGGCCCAGTGCGAGCAGGGTACGTGTATTTCAGGGGTGCGCGGGAAGTTACACACGCGATTTCAGCAAGGTATGTGGATTTCAGGGGTGCGCGTGAAGTTCCACACGCGATTTCAGCAGGGTATGTGTATTTCAGGGGTGCGCGGGAAGTTCCACATGCGATTTCAGCAAGGTATGTGCATTTCAGGGGTGCGCGGGAAGTTCCACACGCTATTTCAGCAGGGTACGTGTATTTCAGGGGTGCGCGGGAAGTTCCACACACGATTGTGCCAGTGCGAGCAGGGTACGTGTATTTCAGGGGTGCGCGGGAAGTCACACACGCGATTTCAGCAAGGTATGTGTATTTCAGGGGTGCGCGGGAAGTTCCACACGCGATTTCAGAAGGGTACGTGTATTTCAGGGGTGTGCGGGAAGTTGCACACACGATTGGCCCAGTGCGAGCAGGGTACGTGTATTTCAGGGGTGCACGGGAAGTTACACACGCGATTTCAGCAAGGTATGTGTATTTCAGGGGTGCGCAGGAAGTTCCACACGCGATTTCAGCAGGGTACGTGTATTTCAGGGGTGCGCGGGAAGTTCCACACACGATTGGCCCAGTGCGAGCAGGGTACGTGTATTTCAGGGGTGTGCGGGAAGTTACACACGCGATTTCAGCAAGGTATGTGTATTTCAGGGGTGCGCGGGAAGTTCCACGCGCGATTTCAGCAGGGTACGTGTATTTCAGGGGTGCGCGGGAAGTCCCACACGCGATTTCAGCAGGGTACGTGTATTTCAGGGGTGCGCGGGAAGTTCCACACACGATTGGCCCACTGCGAGCAGGGTACGTGTATTTCAGGGGTGCGCGGGAAGTTACACACACGATTGGCCCAGTGCGAGCAGGGTACGTGTATTTCAGGGGTGCGCAGGAAGTTACACACGCGATTTCAGCAAGGTATGTGGATTTCAGGGGTGCGCTGGAAGTTCCACACGCGATTTCAGCAGGGTACGTGTATTTCAGGGGTGCGCGGGAAGTTCCACATGCGATTTCAGCAAGGTATGTGTATTTCAGGGGTGCGCGGGAAGTTCCACACGCGATTTCAGCAGGGTACGTGTATTTCAGGGGTGCGCGGGAAGTTCCACACACGATTGTGCCAGTGCGAGCAGGGTACGTGTATTTCAGGGGTGCGCGGGAAGTCACACACGCGATTTCAGCAAGGTATGTGTATTTCAGGGGTGCGCGGGAAGTTCCACACGCGATTTCAGCAGGGTACGTGTATTTCAGGGGTGCGCGGGAAGTTCCACACGCGATTTCAGCAAGGTATGTGTATTTCAGGGGTGCGCGGGAAGTTCCACACGCGATTTCAGCAGGGTACGTGTATTTCAGGGGTGCGCGGGAAGTTCCACACGCGATTTCAGCAGGGTATGTGTATTTCAGGGGTTCTGGGGAGTACCACACGTGAATTGGCCGTGTGGGCCCTCCCAGGTGTACGCTCCACAACCTCCACGGACCCTGCAGCCAGCCCACACCACGGGGGACAACCCTGCACCCCTGCCCATGTCCCGCAGGCAGCCCATTCACCATGGGCATGCCCCCCAGCCAACCCACATGTCACCTTGCACTACTGATCAACAATGCATGTCTCCCACCACCCCCACCCCCCAGCAGTGCAGGGGCAGCCTCCACCAGGCCCACACTCATGTCCCCCTGCACCCCCACCCCCCAGCATCCAGGGTCACCCTACACCAGGCCCCCACTCATGTCTCCCACCACCCCCACCCCCCGGCAGTGCAGGGTCACCCTCCACCAGGCCCCCACTCCTGTCCCCCTGCACCCCCACCCCCCAGCCACCAGGGGCAGCCTCCACCAGGCCCCCACTCATGTCCCCCTGCACCCCCACCCCCCAGCCACCAGGGGCAGCCTCCACCAGGCCCCCACTCATGTCCCCCTGCACCCCCACCCTCCAGCATCCAGGGTCACCCTCCACCAGGCCCCCACTCATGTCTCCCACCACCCCCACCCCCCGGCAGTGCAGGGGCAGCCTCCACCAGGCCCCCACTCATGTCTCCCACCACCCCCACCCCCCGGCAGTGCAGGATCACCCTCCACCAGGCCCACACTCATGTCCCCCTGCACCCCCACCCCCCAGCCACCAGGGGCAGCCTCCACCAGGCCCCCACTCATGTCCCCCTGCACCCCCACCCCCCAGCCACCAGGGGCAGCCTCCACCAGGCCCCCACTCATGTCCCCCTGCACCCCCACCCCCCAGCATCCAGGGTCACCCTCCACCAGGCCCCCACTCATGTCTCCCACCACCCCCACCCCCCGGCAGTGCAGGGTCACCCTCCACCAGGCCCCCACTCATGTCTCCCACCACCCCCACCCCCGGCAGTGCAGGGTCACCCTCCACCAGGCCCCCACTCATGTCCCCCTGCAGCCCCACCCCCCAGCCACCAGGGGCAGCCTCCACCAGGCCCCCACTCATGTCCCCCTGCACCCCCAGCCACCAGGGGCAGCCTCCACCAGGCCCCCACTCATGTCCCCCTGCACCCCCACCCCCCAGCATCCAGGGTCACCCTCCACCAGGCCCCCACTCATGTCTCCCACCACCCCCACCCCCCGGCAGTGCAGGGTCACCCTCCACCAGGCCCCCACTCATGTCTCCCACCACCCCCCCCCCCGGCTGTGCAGGGTCACCCTCCACCAGGCCCCCACTCATGTCCCCCTGCACCCCCAGCCACCAGGGGCAGCCTCCACCAGGCCCCCACTCATGTCCCCCTGCACCCCCACCCCCCAGCCACCAGGGGCAGCCTCCACCAGGCCCCCACTCATGTCCCCCTGCACCCCCACCCCCCAGCATCCAGGGTCACCCTCCACCAGGCCCCCACTCATGTCCCCCTGCACCCCCACCCCCCAGCAGTGCAGGGGCAGCCTCCACCAGGCCCCCACTCATGTCCCCCTGCACCCCCACCCCCCAGCAGTGCAGGGGCAGCCTCCACCAGGTGCTCGCAATCCCCAATCATGTGCGTAATGGACAGCCTCCACAGCCAAAAAGCCCTACCAAGTAACCCATTCACCCACATGGAAATGGAAATCACATGTTACACCCCCAATGTTCATGAAGCTAATGAACCCATGTCCGTCACACACAATGGTTGCAATTGAATGGGAAAACACACAACATGACATGCATCAAACCAATGAGATGATACCACACAGTGAAGTATGCAAACAAAATTGTATTGAAAAAAATAAAGAATGCTAAAGAAAGAAAACACCTATGGCGTGGCCCAACCGCTGCCACACGGAAGACACTCTTTGTCCTGGGTCCCCCTGCCCTCCGGCCGATGCCTGCCCCTCCGATGTCGAAAGCCCAGAGCCTGCATGTCTCCCACCATGTTGCTGCTGCTGCTGCTCTGCCTCTGCCCGTGCACTGCCTCCTGCTGCCTGCACATCCTCCGCCGGCTGGGGTGCACTTGTTGATGTGGCCACCCCTGCTGGACCTCCGACTCCCGACTGTGGCAGGGATGCCTCCTCCACCAGCCTGGCCGCACCGTCAGAGGCAGCTCCACAGGGCACCCAGGTGACTGATGGGTGGGAAGATGGCACAGAGGACGACTGGCGCGTAGGGGGTCCAGTTGAGGAGGGGGTCGGAGCAAGCCCCATCAGACGGAGGAATCCGGCCTGGGTGACCTGTCCCAGCAGGCTGACGTGGTCAACGAGCCATTCGAGATGACGTGCAGTCTCTCCATGAAAAGACTGCAGGTCACCTCGCATGGCCCGTTGACACAACGCCACACCAGCCAGGACAGGCTCAAACCGGACCTGGATGGCCACGTCCGCAGGCAGAGGAAGGCCAATTGACGTCAGCTCATCCCCTGCCTGAAAACGGGTCTGGACGTAGGCATCCCTGCTGGTGCAAGATGATGCAGGGACAGGATCGGGGACAGGATTGCACACAGGCACCTCCGCGGCCGCCTTTGCTGCCTCCTGTCCCTGGTCCTGCACTGCACCACTAGCACCAGTGGGATCCCCACCTCCAGACCCCGTCTCTGGTGCTTGCACGGCCCCCTCCTCCACCAAACCCCCCACCAACCTGGATGACTCCGTGCCATCTTCCCCTGTTGGGCCCTGTGGGGTCCCAGCTGCCCCTTCTGCTGCCGAGGAGTCCAACTGCAACCTCCGCCTCTTGGACCTCCTCCCGGCAGCTGCGGCCTGGGACGCGGCACCGGACTCCTCACTCCCCGACGAGATGACAACACGGGAGGGGAGCCGGGCCTTGCGTCTCCGGCTGGCGGTCGGATCCCCGCCGCTGTGCTCCACAGCACCTTCTCCGCCCTCTTCATCAGTTGACGCTGCAGACAGGGAGAAACAAAACACAGGCATCAGGGCACTGTACAATGGACACATACACGCATGACAGTTGCACATGAGTGGCATTGGCAAACCTCAGACATGTCATCACAATCCCCAACACACATGTCATTGCAACTGGCACACATGAGCCATACCACAGCCATATCGCAACTGCCACCACCATCCCTACACATACAACAGCATCAGCAGCCAAAGGGGAGCCAGACATCACATGCAACACAGGAAGTGCACCACACATGTACACACACCACCACACTTGCATGCATGTCTACACCTCTGCCAAGTGTCGCACTGTTCAGACGGGCATCCATGTCACATCTGCCAATCAGGCTTCCACATACCGCTGTCACATGCATCCATGTTGCATCACTGTTGCACCCTTGACAAATACACACACATGCACATGTACACAGTGCTCATACATGCAGCCGAAAACAACATACATGCCTGACATCACGGACATGTCTACTTACATACACATTCATCCAAACGTGTGCACGCACAACTACATTTGCCATGCAAGCCCACACACACAAGCACCATCCATGTCTCACACATTACAGCCCTCGCATGTGTCAGCCCCACGGCCCTGTACACCCCCACCCATACTCGACCCCATACAAACAGATGTGCAACCGGCACAATGGGGAATAATCACCACACGCACTGCTCACAATCAGGATGCATGTACACTCACCTGCTCGACTCCAGACGGGTCTGCTTCTCTAGGACCTGGACGTGGAGCGCTGGGGATATGCGTTCCAGGACCCCCATCTGTTCTTCCGACAAGTGGCCCCGGCGCCCCTTGGCGTCCGCTGCCTTCAAGAGGCGCCGGCCCTTGTTCAGGGTCCTGGACCTGAAGTCCTCCCAGCGCTTACTGACGACATGTTGTAAGTCCCGGACTGCTACCCCCTCCGCATTGATGGCAGTCACGATGTCAGTCCAGATCCGAGTCCGTCCTTCCTTGTCGGCGCGGGAACTTCCAAAGAGGGCATCATACTGCCCCAGGACTTGCTCCACCAGGACACCAACTTCGGTGGCACTGAAGCTGGTGCCCCTCTGCCTCTCTGGCCGGGGGTTGTCAGTGGTCACAGATGGTGTATGCCCCGACATGACAACCCCAGAGGCAGGAGTGGGTGGGCAACTGGGTCCTGGGGCTGGGCTGTGGAGCGATGGAATTCCAGTCGGGAGTCTTCGGTTCCATCAGGGGTGGTCACAGCAACAGCACCCCTGGCTGATGTGCAGGCAGCAAATGGCAGTGCACGTGGGCAGCAGGCAGCAACAGATGGCAGGTGGGAGCGTGCTCGGGGCTCTGGGGGGCAGTAGTTCGGCCTTCTGGGCAGGAGCGTGGTCTTCCGTGTGCCTACGCGTGGCCAGCTTGATACGGAGTGATTTGGCACGTGAAAATCCTGCACGTCAGCGTGAAAACCGAGGAAAGGCCCTTAGCGCGTAAGCGCGTCAGCACGCATACGCGAATCTATTGGACCAAAGGCCCTCAGCGCGTAAGCGCGTCTGTGACGTGACCCGCACGGGTGTTTCCCACACAGCACGTGATGACAGAGCACACGTGGAAAGACTGCACGTCAGAGTCTCATCGCGTGTAATTGGACAGCACGTCAGAGTCTCATCGCGTGTAATTGGACAGCACGTCAGAGTCTCATCGCGTGTAATTGGACAAAAGTGCGCATACACGCGATTGGCCTATGTACATGTATATCAGGTGTGCGCGGACACTTACACACGCAAGTACGTCAGCGCACCTGTATCCCGGTGTGCGCGGCAATTTCCACACGCTATTGGACTGTGCACTGTATTTCAGGGGTGCGCCGGTCACATGCTCGCCTTCAACACGCGCAACGCATTAATTTGCGTGCTAACAAAATAACTAGCTCAGACCCAGGATGAACATACCGTTCCTAGCAGCAGTGGCCGTGGACTACCAAAGGAGGAGGAGGAGGATAGTCAGGGCCAGAATATTCACACCCAGAACCAGCCTTTTCGGGATGCCTGATGACCAGGTGCATGGGAGGTACAGGTTTCCACCACACATCATACTGGACCTGGTGAGTGAGTGGGAGGATGACCTCACATCACCCACCCTGTGCTCCCAAGCACTCAGCCCCCTGGAGAAGGTCCTCAATGTACTGCACTTCTTAGCCACTGGATCATTTCAGCGGACAAGTGCCATTGTGGGTGGTGTATCACAGGCCACCCAGTCACGCTGCCTACACCAGGTCTTGAACGTCATCACTGCACGCCCATCAGTCCGCAGGCACATATACCTGCCCAGAACCCCTGCAGAAAGGCATGCTGCCGCCCTGGATTTTTACGCTGTGGCACGATTCCCCAAAGTACTAGGTGCCATCGACTGCACCCATGTGGCTCTACGTCCCCCCAGGGCATCTGAGAACATCTATAGGAACCGCAAGCACTGGCATTCCATCAACGTGCAGGTAGTATGTAATGCCAAGGGAATCATCACCTCAGTATATGCCAACTATCCTGGGTCAACCCACGACAGCTTCATTTACCGAATGTCCACCCTAAGCCGGGACCTAGAAGCTGGCCGGCATGGCGATACATGGCTGCTTGGTGAGTATGAATGCCACTGCACATGCATGCATGTCAGATACTGAGCAAGGTCACAACCCCACCAATGATACCAATCACCACCTCCACAGGGGACAGTGCCTACCCTCTCAGCCCCCACATGATGACGCCAATTCGGAACCCCACCACGCCACCCCAGGTAAGATATAACGCTGCCCACATTACAACCCGGGGCATAGTGGAGCGCACATTCGGAGTGCTGAAGTTACGCTTTCGCTCCCTTGACCGTTCTGGCGGGCAGCTGTTGTACGCTCCCCCAGTAGTGTGCAGGATCATAGTGGCAGCATGTGTCCTGCACAACGTTGCAACACGCCGGGGCCTGGCCGTGGACATGGTGGTGCCCCCCATCCCCAACCACATGCACAGCCGCTGCGCATGGGAGGTGAAAGGGCACGGGGGGAGGCAGCCTGTACACAGCTAGTGGCTAATTACTTCACATAGAAATCACACCCCTGTGGAGTGCACACTGCCCTGGCACATTCCATCTGACAATCAATGATGACTCAACCTGACACTGATCCTGAATGTCTGGAGAAAGAACCGTGAAAACCATATCAGCCTGAGATTGTTCACCTGGAAGTGTCACAATGTGTGCATCCCTACCCACACTGACACCACCAATGCAGTTTTGTGAAGTTACACATTCAAGCAGCCAAAATTAATACCCACTTGCAAAATGCAACAAGAGGACAGTGCCATGTCAGCCAACCCAACCCCAGCACCACCACACGACACACCGTGCCATGTCATGCTATTTGCAGGTAAACAAAGTAATCCCCACAACATGACACTAGTGTCACAATGTACAGTGTCCCTATTAGAAACTTGCTACACCAGAAATGCTCACAGTAATGGCGGACCAACAACAAACTTGAGCACGTACTACCATTAACTTGACATCACTAATGTTTAATATTAGTAGCCTCACCACCTGGAAATGCCTGCACTCCCACCACTACCAACTGTGCAGTGTTGGCGCCTGTAGAGTTGTAGGTGCACTGCTGCCAACATGGACCACATCTCCAGACTAGAGGTCCTTGTGTAGACATGAGGAAGGGACCTGCAAATTGGGAGGTAGACACAGAAGATGAGTTACACATCAATGCAACATGCAGTGTACAACACAACAGCAATATGCACTAGGAATGTATACACAGTATTGACTACAGACTGCCCACACAGCTCATGGGAGTCCAACGTCACTGTGTAATTCACTGTCACTTGGGCACACCCTTTGCAAGCCCATGCAAACGGGAAGCAGGAGGGGTGTGTGTGACTCAAACCCAAGCATCTGAACCAAATACATTACAAGCCTGCATGTGCCCAGCCACAATGCAGCGTATGCCCACAGGAACCACGGAAGCCAACAAATCGTCCCAAAAAAATTTGGGAATAAAAGAAATAAAAATAAAAACAAAAATAAAAAAAAATTAAAAATTAAAAATGGCCATTGAAGGGCCCGGGGGGGGGTTGGGGAGGCCACCCAGGAGGTCCGAGGACAGGATGCACACCAGAACCCACCTGCGTGGATCCTGGGAAAAAAAACACCTCCATGGGCTCATGGCCCACACGGCTACCCTATTGTGGGAGTATCACTGCTGTCGCTATTATCACCCTGTGCAGCTGCATCGGGAGTTGGTTGCACTATGGGAGGCAGCCCACGCAAGGCCCTAGTCTGCTCCTCCATGGCTGCAAGCATGCGGGTGTGGTAGGTCTGGTTCTGGAGGATGAGTGTGCGGAGGTCCCCATGCAACAACTCACGGGATGCCCGGACCTCCGCCCTCGTTGCCTGCATCTCAGCTGAGAGCGTACGGGTGAGACGCTCCAGCTGCTGTTCTGTCCTTTGGTGTGTAGAAGCCTCAAGCTCAACAAGAGTCGTCCTGAGGTGAAGGAGCTCCTGCCTCAGGGCTTCCCTGTGGCCCTGGGACTCAATGGAGATGGCCTCCTGCAGAGTCGCCAGTGCCGCCCGCCTGTCCCTGTTGGACCCCAACATGTCCTCCCTGTGTGACTGGCAGATGGAGTCGGTTGCCTGCTTTCAGGGGGGACAATGGAAGTGGCCACCCTATCCATGGTCTGAGCCATCATCTTGTATGATGCTGCCTGTTGGGTTGCCATACCGTAAATGGATTGCTCCCATGCAGTATTGTCAGGTGGCGTACGGCGTCGGCGGGCACCACACCTGTCTGGGGCAAGGCGAACTGTGCCTTGCTGTGCCGGCACTGCCTGAGGCTGCAGGACTGCATTCTCCCTCTGATCTGCTGGCCCAGGAACAGGATCAGATGTCACGGAGTGTGACCCTGCATCCGTAACCACCAAAGGCGTAGCTGGCAACACTGACATCCCCACTGAGGGTTCTGACCCTGGTGCAGGTGGGTGAGACAGAACAGAATCCCTCCCTGGAACACTCACCTGCGACGGCACGTAGGTCTCATCCGAATCAACACCTGAGTACAGCTCGGGGGAGGTGCAGCCAGAGACACCCCTTGAGAGCACGACCTGCAGCACTTGTGGGTTCTCACCCACCACCACACCACGTCCCTCACTGGTGGTTGGTCGGCCCTCGGACCCCTCCTGGGTCTGCACCATCTCCACAACCCCAGCAGTATCAGGTGCGTCTTCCCCTGCAAAGACATAAAAACAAAGAAATGGAAACAGGCATTAGCACCATGGCACACAATGAGGGCTGAGAAGCAAGAGAACCAGTACTTGTTTGACACATGTCCCACATGACTAAAACCCTCCCAGGCATGCACCCTCACTGCGTATGAAGGGCAGGCACATGGCACACACTGATGACACCAAGATTGAAGATGAACAAATTTTCTGCATGCTGCCTGTCAGTGGCATCACACATTGGCCTGTGATTGGCAGGTGAAACA